>NC_138026.1:113809421-114409421 GCF_964106645.2 Podarcis pityusensis
CCATTAACCTAAAATAATGGTGTCACGTGTCTTTATTTCTACTGGTGGGAGCTGGGAATTTGCCACGCAAGAAGCGGTCTTATCTTGTGTCAGACTATTGGTCCATCTAGTTCAGTATCGTCAACACTGAATGGCAGCATCTCTCTGGGGTTTCTGGTGCCGTGTCTCTCTCTTCCCTATGTGGAGATGCCAGGGATCAAACCAGGGATCACGAAGTTGTGAAGTTGTTGTTGACACCCTTCCGTCTCAGGAGACAGTGGAAGGGTGCATCTTTGAGAGTGTGCTGGTCCGGGGGGGGGTTACTGTGCAGCGTGGTCTGAGTCCGGTCCTAGGTCGAGGGTATGGAGGCTGTCCGTCAAGGGCAAAGCAGGGTCCAAGGCAAGGAGCCGGGCGTGGTCAGGAACTCTGGAAGAGCAGGACAGGGTGCTGGCAGGAACAGGTTACCAACAATGTTGCTCCCGCAACCTGGGACTGGGCTGACTGGCCTTTATCTCCTCTGAGGCATAGGGCGGTCCCGGCCCACAGGTGACTCGCCTCTCCTGGCCTTAAGGCGAGCACTCCTCCTGTGAGAACTTAGTTCCCTCCGCCTCTCTGCCCTGAGCCTCTGCAGCTCAGGAGAGGCTGGACCCAGAGGAAACTCACCTTCCCCCGACAGGGCTGGGAGAGGAACACCTACAGGCAATGGGTCCTCGATCACCTCTGGAGCCAAAGCGGATTCAGCTGGTGTCTGTTCCTGAGGATCCAGCACAGGTGAGGGCCCTTCCGGTTCAAGCCCCTGCCCCAGCTCAGCCGGCCCTGGAGGGGGGGACTCCTGTGCAGGCTGGGATTCCTCAGGTTCAGCCTCTGAATCAGATTCCCAGGCCATCACGGAGAGTGAAGTCAAGTCATTACAGTGCCTACTGTGGCTGTAGAGACCAATATGGGAGAGACATGTTTTGTCTGAAAAACAGTCCTCGAACCATGTGCAGAGTGCATGCTTTTCATCTGCAAACCCCTAGGCATCCAAGAAGTAGCAGGGAATGTGGTGTTTTCATAGCTCGCCACATCCCATAACAGAAACTCTCTCTGAGAACCTTCACCTTGCCTGTGGAGCGAGTCCTAGGGCAGTGTGCTGAGTGGTTGACCTGTTGAACAACTAATACAACTATTGAAGTTTCATTGGCTCCTGCTGCTTCCTGGTATTAGAGCAGACCCGTTGCAAAGTTTTCTCACACAGTGAGGACCCTCGCCATCGCCACAGGATGCTACGGGCAGAGCTTTGAAGCCGAAGTGTGTATCATTTAGTAAGATTTGAGGCTGGATGGACCATAAATGCAGACTCTCTCTCACACACACCCCACCTTCTGTGTCCTGCCCTGCCTCCCAGGATAGCGTGGTCTATTATGACTCAGAGTTTCAGATCCTCTTCTAGCAAACTGTTCCACCTCGCTTCAACCTTTGCTGGGGACCACGCCGTTAAGTCAGAAGGCTGTTAACCTCTTGGTTGGCAGAAGCAACCATAACAAAGCCCGATGTACAAATTGCGCCAAAGCGTGAAGGCGTCTGAAGAATGGCTCCTGATAAAAGGTTGCCGAGAGGTGAGTGATGTCACCAGCTGGGCTAATAATCACTCCGGTACAAACCCAGAAGGATTCAGGCAAGATGTAAAGAAAATGGTCTTTTATTTTAATGATCTTTTCAAGCTTTGACTCTGACGCTGTGGCATATCAGGCACGGCGTATTTGATTCCTGTCCGGTATCTACCTGCAGGCTGTTTTCTGTTTGTTGGTGCAAATGTCTCTGAAGTGGTACAGTCCTCACATGGGGACCGTTCCACCCAGAGCTGAATTAAGATACAAAGAGGACCTAAACCAACTTAAGAAGCTCTATAGCATTGCTCCCCACCCCCCTGCAAAAAAAGAGTACATTAATATGCTAACAGAAAATATAAATCATAGAGTTTGACAATTGCACCGGTGAGGCTGCAACTCAAAACTAAAAATCTAACTAAAACAAATTGTCTTGCAATATGCCTGTTTGCATATGGAACACCTCTAAATGAAAATGCTGAACGATTTCTTACTTAGCCTACTGTATATGGAGCAGTTAGGTACAAACCACTTAGCATTTGCGAAAGGGAAGAGGCAATGCAACATGCATATGACACGGTTTATTTTCTGCATTTAGAGATCCTTCCTAATATGAGGCCCTAAACGGGTTTACTTTGCTTGTGCAAAAACCCAACATGGATTCTGACTCCAGCTTCACAGATGGAGTTGTTTCATTCATATTCCGCGGGCAGGAGCTGTAAGTATCATGGCAAGATGATCAGATACTTTTAAGAGTGGGGTCCCCCTACAGATTGGCTCTTTTTGGGGTGCCGTCTCCTGTCATCTTTTGCTGCTCATTGTTTATTTCAACAATTTGTATACCGTTTAATCACAATTGCCTCAAAGCACAGTACAGGAGACCCAATACAGCAAGACTGAAATGACTTAGAACTATAAAATCAAATTGCCTTACAGATGCACTTCTCCTCTTTAGCCTTTGACGACTGAGTTATCATTACCACCATTATTTGTATTTTTTTAAATAAAAAAACCCCAATATTTTTATTAAAACAATTTCATAGTTAACAAGGGTACATGCAATGTCTGTTATCAATTCATAGAGTCCTTTCTACAGGTCAGTTAAATTCAGTGAGAGACACCGTTGTCATAGGCATTGTGAGGTTGTGGAAGGAAAGAATTGGGGAGAGAGGGGGGGTAGAAAGAAGGCAGGTAATGATCTTTCGTTCTTTTCCTAAGTATAAGGGCAGAGTTTTTGTTGTCAGCGTTGCGAGGATAGGGTCTTCAGTTGTTTGCTGGGAGAGCCAGTGTGGTGTAGTGGTTAAGAGCGGTGGACTCGTAATCTGGTGAACTGGGTTCACTTCCCCGCTCCTCCACATGCAGCTGCTGGGTGATCTTGGGCTAGTCACACTTCTCTGAAGTCTCTCAGCCTCACTCACCTCACAGAGTGTTTGTTGTGGGGGAGGAAGGGAAAGGAGAATGTGAGCCGCTTTGAGACTCCTTCGGGTAGTGATAAAGCGGGATATCAAATCCAACTTCTTCTTCTTCTTCTTCGCAACTGACTTTCAGGGTTGGTGTGTTGTGCGACAAGCACACAGAGTGGAATGAGGATTGAGTGTTTGTGGAGGGGGGGAGGCTTGGTTAATTTCATTGTACGCAGGTTGTACATTGACAAGAAAGGCAAATAAATAAATAAGTGAAAGTTGGCATGCATTTTAATCTGGTTTTTTCTTTTTTCTTTTTGTTCAACAGTTTCCTTGAGTGCTCCCAATGCACTCTCTATTCTTTGCCCCTCACTGAATGATGATCAAGGAAAATAATAGTACCACTCTATTCTGGCTTGGTCAGAACACACCTGGAATACTGCATCCATTTCTGGGAGCCACAATTTAAGAAGGATATTGACAAGCTGGAAAGTTTGCAGAGGAGGGAAACCAAGCTGATCAAGGGTCTGAAAACCAAGCCTTATGAGGAACGGTTGAGGGAGTTGGATATGTTTAGCCTGGAAAAGAGGAGACCAAAAGGAGATATGATAGCCATCTTCTAATATCTAAAGGGCTGTGACATGGAAGAGGGAACATTCTTGTTTTCTCCTGCTCCGGAGGGCAGGATTCAAACCAATGGCTTCAAGTTACAAAAAAGGAGATTCCGACTAAACATGAGGAAGAACTTTCTGAGAGTAAGAGCTGTTTGATGGTGCAACAGACTCCATTGGGAGCTCAGAGGTGAGTGTCAGTCTTTATGAAACCCCGAATGGCATCAGACAAAATTTGAGGGAAACCCAAGGTTTGCAAAAGTACAAAAATATTTAGGTGGGAGAAAGGGAAACCCTCACCTGAAAAAACAACAACCAGCCTAATGAAGACTGGGCATGCTCATTGGGCAAAAAATGCAAATTGGCTGAGGAAACCAGGGGAAGAAAAGGGGGGGAAATGAGAAATAGCGTGGAGTTTCTTGAAGGAGACCAGGACTGCAAAGTACATGTCTGGGTAGATGTGCTTTAAGAAAAAAGTTTTTAGCAGGTATCAAAAAACAGTACAACGAAGGCACCTGTCTAATATTAATAGTTAATAGTAGTTAATATTAGCAATTAATAGGTAGTAGCAGCAGCTTGAATCCCCAATAGTAAATTAGATCTCACTTTATTAGAAAAGTAGAAGACAGCTTTCCACAGGTATATGGAAAGAACTTGAGTTCTGGACCATTTCAGCCTCTGACTTAATTGAATAGCATCTTTTTTATCTCCAACCAACCCACCCCCTTCCTTGATCAAACTGCTTTGGAAAAAGAAAGAAAGTGATACTTCACATATCTGCCTAAGTGCTGTTAACAACCTCTGCCTGCGGTTTGTTAAAATTAAAAAAAGAAGAAAAATGGGAGGAGAAGGGGGGAGAAGTGTGATCTTGCTAGAGAAGTAATTTGCTTCTCTCCAACCAATGATGGCTTGCACTTTATGCAAATTGGTACCTAGGGACAACAAATCCCATTTAATACATATGCATAGTTCATAAAAAAAGAAAAAGGGGGAAGAAAGGGGAGGGGGACACATGACATGAGAAGGAGAGAAAAAGATAAAGCTGCGAGTCAGCAAAAGCCCAGGTTCCCAGGAAATTTATTGTCCCAAATTGGACATTTGTAACAGATGATGCGAACAAGTGTTAAGTTTGTTTGCGGCGGCTCCTCATGCACCTTCGCTTAGATACCGCGCAGATTATGGCTTCGGAATCTGAACTGTAATAAAAGAGGGAGAGAAATGGGAGAGGATTGAGAAGAGTGTCTGTGGGCTTTGGAGCGTTGGGTTCCATATGGCCAGGAAAAGTACGGCGTTATTGCGACAAGCATCTTGTAAAGCTCATTACGGGCGGCGGCGGCAGCAGCAGCAGCAGCAGCCTCCTCGGATGTGAAGTAGCTATAGGGTACATCTATGACAACCCACCGTCAGCAGATAGCAAGTGGAAATGAAAGATGTCGAGGCACAGACTACAGCTCCGGGGAACATGTTAGACAAAACATCTGCTGGTATTGGAGTGCCACATTATCAGATCATTGTGGCCATGAATTTTTTATAACGCTGTTCTGCACACACACACACACACACACACACACACACACACACGGCAACTTGGAAAATGACATTTGGCAGCAAAAGGGATTGTGTTTTGGGACTTTTTTTGGGGGGGATGGGGTGTGTGAGAGATGTCATGGTAAAGGTCGATCTATGGAGGGTGGGAAATAGGAAAGGGCAGATCCATCTATTTCTGATCTCTTTCTTTTATCATTCCGGTTTTGCATTCTGTTCTTCACATCTATGCAGCAATTTCTGGATTAAAACAAAAACACTCACAAAAATTTGCCAGCGTTTTAGTGCAAAATTCTCCCATTATATCTGCTTTATGCAGTTTTGACGATTGTACAGATTTATCACAAGCTGTCTTCCCTGAATTGATGCAATTTTTGTATGCTAACTTCATGACATTTTTTTGGTCCTCTTTCCACTAATATGTGCATTTTTGTAAGCATAGGAGCATAGGAGGACCGCACCACAAATTTCAGATAAGGACGTATTTTGAATCACAGAACTGCAGAGTTGGAGGGAACCGCGAGGGCCATCTAGTCCAACCCTGTGCAATGCAGGAACCACAGCTAAAGAATCCCTGAGAGTTGGCCGCCCAACTACTGTTTAAAATCTTCCAAAGAAGGAGACTCCACCACCTTCTGGAGATGGCTATGTCTTAGTTCCTATATTGTTTCAAAAACTGCAAATTCGGTCTATTCGCCTTTAAATGTTTCTCTTCCATATCCAAGGGAGGGAATAAAATGAATGGGGAAGAGAGATACAGAGCTTTTTAGCAAACCTAATTTGGGTATGAATAGTGAGACACACCACTCCAAAATATATTTGAGTTCCTTCCCAAAACTGTGGTTACATAGGCATAAGTTGAATCCTGCAGCTGGTGCATCAGAAAGACAGATAGACAGATGCTGAAATCCAGCTAAGGCTGCAATGCTGACCACAGTTACCTGGGAGTAAGGTGCATTGAACTCAGTGGAAATGACCTCTAACACTGACTATTACTCTTATATAATGAGAGAGAGAGAGAGAGAGAGAGAGAGAGAGAGAGAGGAAGCAGCTAGCTATTGCTACTAAGAGTAGATCACTAAATCCTTTGGTGAACAAATATAGGATCCTTCAGGGAATATTTCAGGAGAGCTAGGGAAATTTCTGTAGTTAGTTCCATCCACCCGAGAGCTGCAAAAATATGAATGCAGGTTGACAGCCAAACGGTGCTCTGTGTGCATGTAAAGGAATGGGGGGGATGTCCTCTGCCTCTCAGCAGCACCAGAGGTCCTGGAGTGGTGAAGGGGAAAGTTGACGAGACCTAGGATGAACGCTGCTGTGGAATTTCACCTAAAGCAAAACATCAAGGTGAATTTGCAGGTTGTTGCATGGGAAGGACATCTGCAGCGTTCTGTAGGGAGTGCCAGGTTTGCATTAGAAGAGCAAAACATCTCAGGAAGGGTTCAGATGCCCATACAGCCCTGTCCACAGATTCTCTTGTGCCAGTGTCCCAAGTTGAGAGTGGTACAGTCATACCTCAAGTTACATTTTTTCAGGTTGCGTTCTGTGGAGACCCGGAAGTACCAGAAAGGGTTACTTCTGGGTTTCGCCGCTCGTGCATGTGCAGAAGCACCAAATCGCACCATGCACCTGTGCAGATACGGCGCTTCAGGTTGTGGGCTTTTCATGTTGCGAACAGGCCTCCGGAATGGATCCTGTTCGCAACCAGAGGTACCACTGTAATACGATTCAGAGTTTGTCCTGCTGCTGAATAAAAGTGAACTGATTTGTCCAGGAGTAAATAAAGAAGAAATTTGGCATGGCATAAGTGCCTACTCAATAGCAGGACCCATAGGCTTCAGTTTTATCAGCTGGGGATGCCAATGTGTGTGGGAACGAATCTCCCCATATTGTCCTCCCTGATGTTCTGAATTCTATGTGATGGAATGGAAAAGGTTCTGGTCCATAGTGGTAGCACACATGCTGAGTGCCCTCTGAGTTGGGTTGGGGAGATACGTCCATTTCAGTTTCTCCCAGTTTCTCATATATCCAATCTTCTCCACACTTCCACATCAGCTTGCAATAATTATTATTTTTAAAAAAGTCCTCCTGAAAAAATACCAGCATTTTAGCACAAAGTTTCTGCAGTATGCACATTCTTATATGCAATTTTTTAAAAAATTATTTAAATAAATTCTTATATGCAATTTTGCCTAGTGCAAAGCATTTCCCCCCTGACACAATGCATTCTTTAATGTTATATTCATGAATATGTGCTTTTGAAAGCACACAACCCCTGATATATGCATTTCTGTGCACATTAATTGGCTGCAAAATTCAGACACGTGTGAATATCAAAGGCTGTCTGTGCTTCTGTTTGTGATTCATTTTAGAAATTATGAATTAGGTAAGCTCACATGTAAAGGTGAACTGAAGTGAATTCCTCCCCCCCCCCCCCATCCTTGCCTCTGAGATCCACCCGGTGCCAGCATTGATTTCATTTAAGACCCTGGGTAAAACTTGGTTAATTACTCAAAAAGAAATCTGTACTATTCCACTCCCCCATAATTGAAAACGTATCATGCAAATGTTCCTAAATTAGATTTACTTTTGAATGCTGATCAGAGAAAATAATAGTACCACTCTATTCTGTCTTGGTCAGACCATACTCTACCCAGTTTTGGGTACCACAATTTAAGAAGGATGTTGACAAGATGGAACATGTGCAGTTTTCCCTTGAACAGGAGAAAACAAGCTTTCACCATCTTCCATATGGCAGATATTTGAAGATGGCTATCAAGTAAGAGCTGGACCATAAAGAAGGCCGATCGCCAAAGAATTGATGCTTTTGAATTATGGTGCTGGAGGAGACTCTTGAGAGTCCCATGGACTGCAAGAAGATCAAACCTCTCCATTTTTAAGGAAATCAGCCCTGAATGCTCACTGGAACGACAGATCCTGAAGCTGAGGCTCTAATACTTTGGCCACCTCATGAGAAGAGAAGACTCCCTGGAAAAGACCCTGATGTTGGGAAAGATGGAGAAGGGGCCGACAGAGGACAAGATGGTTGGACAGTGTTCTCAAAGCTACCAGCATGAGTTTGACCAAACTGTGGGAGGCAGTGGAAGACAGAGGAGTGCCTGGCGTGCTCTGGTCCATAGGGTCACAAAGAGTCGGACATGACTAAACAACTAAACAACAACAACAAATCATATCTCCTCTTGCTGTCCTCTTTACCAAGCTAAATGTCCCCAACTCTCTCTCAACTGTTCCTCATAAGGCTTGGTTTTCAGACTTTTGTCCCATCCCTTGCAGCTGAGCTGGCTGCTTTCCCCAACCACATATTAAACAAACTTGCTTTTTTAAGAGGATAAAAATGAAAATTTCAGGAGAGGTTGAGCTAGGAGTTGATATAAATGTACATAAAAATCGCATCAGCCTCCCCTCCTCGTTTTTATTACCACCACCTTTTTAAAAAAAAAAAAACCCAAACAACTTAGCACATGGATGAACCTGTCCACCTTCAAGTTTGATAGATGAAGACACAAAAACAAAAGACTGCATTTTGACTAATAAGCCAACTTGAAGAGACATTGAAAGGTTGGAATTATGTATGGCAGAAGACAATTATGTAAGCTAAATGATTCTTTAATAATGAGATCCATCAAAAGACAGCAGAGGAGGGACAGCTGAATAGAAAGCTTTATGGCTTCCTTTGTGTCAGTGTGCGAGAGTATGTGTCCATACATACATGATGGACTATTTATATTTTTATGTGCAAGATGTCTGTATGTAAACATATTGCCTACTGTAAGGAAGGCATGTTGCTATCTGGGGGATTTGCACAGAAACCTTTGTGATCTCATGGATCCCGGTGGTCTGCGGCAATCTTGAGGAGAGAAGATGAGGATCAGAGGCAGAGCAAATGCTTTGCATGCGGGAAATCACAGTCCAGTCCCTGGTAGGGCTGGGAATGTCCCCTTCCCAGACCCTGGAGGGCTTCTGCCAGTAAGCGTGTTGCAGCAGCAAAATAAATAATCTACTGCTATTCTAGGCTGCATCAACAGAAGTATAGTGTCCAGATCAAGGGAAGTAATAGCACCACTCTATTCTGCCTGAATCCTGAAGCTGAGGCTCCAATACTTTGGCCACCTCATGAGAAGAGAAGACTCCCTGGAAAAGACCCTGATGTTGGGAAAGATGGAGGGCACAAGGAGAAGGGGACGACAGAGGACAAGATGGTTGGACAGTGTTCTCGAAGCTACCAGCATGAGTTTGACCAAACTGCGGGAGGCAGTGGAAGACAGGAGTGCCTGGTGTGCTCTGGTCCATGGGGTCATGAAGAGTCGGACACGACTAAATGACTAAACAACACAATTCTGCCTTGGTCAGATCACACTGGGAATACTGTGTCCAGTTCTGAGCACCACAATTTAAGAAAGAGTTTGACAAGCCAGAGCGTATGCAAAGGAGGGCACCCAAGATGATCAAGAGTCTGGAAACCAGGCCTTATAGGGAAATTCTGAAGGAGCTGGGGATGTTTCTCCCGGAAAAGAGGAGACTAGAGAGATAGGATAGTCAACTTCAAATATCTGAAGGGCTGCCACATGGAAGACGGAGGAAGCTTCAAGTTACAAGAAATGAGATTCCAGCTAAACATCGGGGGAAACCTTCTGACACTAAGAGCTCCAGGCTTCCTGGAGAGGTGAATGTTTTAAACCAGAGGTTGGATGGCCATCTGGCATGGATGCTGTAGATGAGATTCCTGCATTGCAGGGGTTGGACTCAATGATTCTTGGTGTCCCTTCCAAGTCAACAATTCTATGATTCTATGAAATGGACCAATGTGTCTGATTCAGTACAAGACAGCTTTCTATGGGTGGAATTCAACTAAGGTGTTCCATCAGCAGAAACCCTACACAAGGACTTCCACTTATGGCTGCCCCACCCTCCTCCCACTGTATGACCCATGCACCCCCCAAAATGACCCAGGGGGGTCAGGAGAACACCTGAATCAGCATGCAGGAAGAGGAGAGAAGGTTGTTCATCCTGGGAAGCTGAAATGCCTGCCCTCAAAGAGCAATTGCTTTAATATGAAGTTGAATTCCTCCTTATGTTCCTATAAAAAGCAGTTGGCAATTCCACATTAATTCTATAGGACTGGAATGTGGGGAATTCCCTTATTCCTACCTAGGCCTTGCGTGGACCTAACAAGGTAAGGAAAGATCCGAACTCAGAACTCTTAGGCCAACCCCAAACCTGCTAATTCCCTTTGCTCCCCACCATGCAAATGATGACATTTCAATTTTACCGTTCTTATTAAAAGGCATTAATTCTCGGGTCTTATCCCTCCCTGTTCCTCACCCCCTTATTAATGTCCCCTCTTCCGAGTGAGCATATTACAAACAGATTTAATAACACCACTAATTCTTTTAATCTGATTTTACGAGAGCCAAAGGCGGCGGCAACAAATCAGCGTGTGTCCCATTAAAAGAAATAATATGGTCATATAGAACCTAAACAAGCCCGTCCACATAAACCCATTTGTCTCTGTGCTTGTTTTATTTATTAGGCGAACTGGTCTGGATGGAGACCACGGCTGGCACATGGGAGTGAAGAGGAGACAATTTGGAGCTTTTGGCTAGCGCTGCTGGCAGCCCGTGCTTGTAGAACAACCTGACAGAGGGAAACCCGCAGAGTTCTGACGTATCCCACTCCTTGCCGGGGCTTTTTATTTGCAGTCGTAAAAAAAATCCTACATATGCTGGGCACCGACTTCGTTCTTTGAAAAGAGCTTATTTTAGGAGGTCCTTTGCAAATGACATTGTCTTGGCTGCGCCGGGTGCTGCTGGGGACAGGCTGTGCGAAAGAGGATTAGACAAATTTCGTGGAGAATAAAGCTGCGTCGATGGCTGCTGGCCGCGATGGCTAGGCTCTGTCTCTGCTGTTGGGGAAAGTGGGCTCGGGAAAAGCAGTTGTCGGGAATCGCAAGTGCAGAGAGCCCAGCTGAGCTCGTGCCCTGCTCACGAGGTGTCTGGTTGACCGCTGTAAAAACAAGATGCTGTGTTACATGCACCTTTGGCCTCATCCAGCAGGGTTCTCCTTGTGTATTTAATGTTCTTAAAGCACAGTTCCATACTGATGGACTATGGAATTTCATTTCATTTCTAATTTGTATCCCGCCTTTCTGTAATCCTATACACAAGGCAGTCTGCAACCTGAAGGAACAACAAAAGCCACAGCAAAGATCACACACCTATCCAATACAAAATATAAAATTTAATTTTCATTAAATTTTCTGTTTTACAATTTAGAATATTCGTTTGTTGTTGTTGTTTAGTTGTTTAGTTGTGTCCGACTCTTCGTGACCCCATGGACCAGAGAATGCCAGGCACTCCTGTCTTCCACTGCCTCCCGCAGTTTGGTCAGACTCATGCTGGTAGCTTCGAGAACACTATCCAACCATCTCGTCCTCTGTTGTCCCCTTCTCCTTGTGCCCTCCATCTTTCCCAACATCAGCGTCTTTTCCAGGGAGTCTTCCCTTCTCGTGAGGTGGCCAAAGTATTGGAGTCTCAGCTTCAAGATCTGTCCTTCCAGTGAGCACTCAGGGCTGATTTCCTTCAGAATGGATAGGTATGATCTTCTTGCAAGAGTCTCCTCCAGCACCATAATTCAAAAGCATCCATTCTTCAGCGATCAGCCTTCTTTATGGTCCAGCTCTCACTTCCATACATCACTACTGGGAAAACCATTGCTTTAACTATACGGACCTTTGTTGGCAAGGTGAGGTCTCTGCTTTTTAAGATGCTCTCTAGGTTTGTTAAACAACCTTTAATAGTGGCTAACCTATGAGTTGCAATATGCATCTTGCCTCCCCAAGAGTATTTTGTTACTCTTCCAAAGCCCCCCCCCCCCACAAATTTCTATTCTCCCCTGAAATAAGGGGAAATTATTATAAGGGCCACACCCACTTTTAGATGTGGCCCTCGTCCTGGAAAGTTTTGCCTGCTCCCAGCTTTGAGATTTTCAGATAAAGCAGTTGGCAAATTCTTCTCAGTTAATGAATGAATGAATGAATGAATGAATGAATATATCATCTGCACAATAAAGGGGAGGAACATTTCTCCTGATCACAAGATTTTCCAGCAATTAATATAATTTATTAATCACAACCCTCATTTTAAATGCTTCTTAATCCTAATGACCGATCTGAGCTTAAGCTTTTTAACTGTTGAAATAAATACCATTTAAAACTGCTCAGTTTACCTCTCGAAGATATTGACAACGATATTGATATTGTTCTGATGGCATGCTTTGAAATAATCTCTCTGCAGATAATTTTTCTACAAATGTATGCAATAAAACCATAACATAATGAGTGTTAAGGGAACAATTCCATCCCACGATTAATCACTTCTAAGTCCTGTTGAGAGCTACTACCTCCCACCAATAGTTAGACAATAAAGAATTTTCTAGGGTCTCTTTTTGGGTTTTTAAAAACCTAATCAATGGAGAACCTCGCCAGTAAAATCAAACTATGGATAGACAACATCTCCAGGAATGCCAGCTTGGCTCCATGATCATGGGTCCCCGGGGTCATGGGTGCCATGCAGTGTACATGCCCTGGCAATGAAATTTATGGGGAATATTGTGAGTGCTCAGGTACCCAGGGCCCCAGGGAGTTGGCACCTATGATCATCACCCTCTTTCAGAGGAGAATGAGGGGTCAATAGTAGAAAGGGTGTTTGTCTGCTCCACCTGCTTGGCTGGTGGTGTATGCCGCTGCCATGGTACCAGAGGATGAGAGTTTAAGGGCTCTGCTCACCTGTCAGACTTGACCCACAGGGTGGAGGGGGAGATATGGATCTGACCCCCTGGATGTATCCAGTTCCCAACCCCTGTTATTCACCCTAGTAGGGACGCGGGTGGCACTGTGGTCTAAAGCACTGAGCCTCTTGGGCTTGCCGATCAGAAGGTCGCGGTTCGAATCCCTGCAACAGGGTGAGCTCCCGTTGCTCTGTCCCAGCTCCTGCCAACCTAGCAGTTTGAAAGCACGCCAGTGCAAGTAGATAAATAGGTACTGCTATGGCGGGAAGGTAAATGGCATTTCCATGAGCTTTAGCTTCTGTCACAGTGTTCCGTTGCACCAGAAACAGTTTAGTGATGCTGGCCACATCAAAGCTGTCTGTGAACAAATGGCAGCTTCCTTTGACTGAAAGCGAGATGAGTGCTGCAACCCCATGGTCACCTTTGACTGGACTTAACTGTTCAGGGGTCCTTTACCTTTACCTTTATGTCGGCATACAGAGGGTCGCAAGGCCAGCAGGCTAGCCCCAGCTGGGTCATCTCCTTCCAGCCATCCTGCTGCGAAGACCCATTGTCCTCTGCTCCAACGTAAATCAGCGACCCAGGCTTCAAAGCCAGGGCACACTATATCAGCCGAGCGAACTGCGCACACAGAATAGGCGTGAGGCTTGTGGAAGCATACTACAACTATGGATTTAGTAATCATAAATCAGGACAAAGAAACATGTCGACTCTCTCTTTGTCTTCTCAGAGAGCCAGTGTGGTGTAGTGGTTAAGAGCGGTAGACTCGTAATCTGGGGAACCGGGTTCGCTCCTCCGCTCCTCCACATGCAGCTGCTGGGTAACCTTGGGCTAGTCACACTTATTTGAAGTCTCTCAGCCCCACTCACCTCACAGAGTGTTTGTTGTGGGGGAGGAAGGGAAAGGAGAATGTTAGCCGCTTTGAGGCTCCTTCGGGTAGTGATAAAGCGGGATATCAAATCCAAACTCTTCTTCTTCTTCTTCAAAAGCTATACACACAACGGACGTTCCCAGCAGATGGTGCTGGTATGTAAACAGACATGTGACATGCAACAGTTCCATGTCTGCAACTAAAGGTGGAATGGAATTTCCCAACACTTTATGCACCCTAGTCAGGCAGCAATGGAAAGGACTGCTAGTGAAGACATGTGGCTCTGTGGTAGATCATCTGCCTTTCATGCAGAAGGACCCGGGCTCAATCCCATGGCATTCCAGGTAGGGCGGGGAGAGGCCTCTGTCTGCAGCCCTTGAGAACAGCTGCCAATCAGTGTAGACAGTACTGGGCTAGATGGACCAATGGGTCTGACTCAATATGAGAGGCAGCTTCTTGAGTTCCTAGGCTGCACAGGCATTGTGCGTTCAAAGCATGTGTCTTCACAAAGAAAAATAACCCTGGAACTGCAATTTGTTAAGGGTGCTGGGAATTTCTGATCAGTCACAAGTAAATTAAAGTCCCCAAGAATCCATAGGGGGAGCTGGGTGATTAAAATGGCTGGGTGTGCAGTCCTAGACCCATTGGAATCAGTAGACTTAAGTTATAGGTGTTTCTCAAACTTGGGTCCTCAGCTGTTGTGGGACTACAGCTGCCATCATCCATGACTACTGGTCCCATTAGCTTAGAAGAAGAAGAGGAGTTTGGATTTGATATCCTGCTTTATCACTATCCAAAGGAGTCTCAAAGCTGCTAACATTCTCCTTTCCCTTCCTCCCCCACAACAAACACTCTGTGAGGTGAGTGGCGCTGAGAGACTTCAGAGAAGTGTGACTGGCCCAAGGTCACCCAGCAGCTGCATGTGGAGGAGCGGGGGATGCGAACCTGGTTCCCCAGATTATGAGTTTACTGCTCTTAACCACTACAACACACTGGTGTAGTGGTTAGTTTGATACTCAAACACACACTGCCTTGCACTGCTGGCAAAACCCCATACATTTTGCCAATTTTTCAACATTCCCCCTCGGATGCTAATTTCGCCGTTGAAATCCTAGGCATGTGCAGGAAATTCCTGATGTATGGCAAACCTACACTAGCTAGGGATGATGGGATCTGTAGTCCGGCAATAGCTGGACAGGACCAAAGTTTGAGAAAGACAGAGTTAGTCCATTGGAAACTGGGCAAGGGCCATAGTGCAGTGGTAGAGCTAGAGGAAATGAGCAAACAGATTGGCTCCATCAAGAGTCCCTGGGCATCGAGACACACTCTTCCTTATCAACAATTGGCTCTCATTGGGTTTAATGTAGGTTTAGAACTCACCAAGAAGGTACACACACATTTCCATTGTGGCAGCTCAGAGGTGAGATTTAAAGGTTCTGGTGCCCGGATAATTGAAATGCAAATCACTGCTCACACTCCCTGCTGTGGCTCAAGTTTGGTAGAGATCAGGTTTTGCAGCCTCCCAATGGAGGAATTTTGCAATCCTGCCTTCACCAGAATTCACAGATTTGTTGCAGCCAAAGGTATCATTTTAGACAATATAATTGTAATGTAGGAGTTGAAAGTTTGTCACTGGAGCTCCTCCTCTCAGTCTGCCATTATGTCAGATTTTGAGATGGGTTTTTTTAATTTTTATGCAGCTGCATCAGGACTGAGGATGCTCTTGTAGACAATGCAAATGCACACATCACAGCCTCTTCGTCCTGAAATATACCCTCCTTGAATATAAACATTTCATGAATATTGTTGTTCCCCCCCCCTTCTTTCCCTTTTTTTATTCCTTTTAAAATGTGCAGATGGTAAAACACTGGCTGTCATGAACTTCTGGGGAGGAAATAAAGTGAAATATATATAAAAATATTATCTGGTTTGTGGCTCTTTTTTTTTTTGAAAGAAAAGTATCATTCTCTTGCAAAACATCGCCTGTGGAAGAATAAAAACAAGACAATGGTTTTCTTTCTTTCAAGCAAAAATAAAATGGGAAGAATCTCATTTGCTAATTGCTGCTGAAAATCTCAGGTACAAAAGTATCAATTCAGACACCCGCATTCAGAGTGGTTGGTGTCATTACTGGGGTGTTAAATCCCCCATCTCCCCCTCCCCCTGCCGCCAATCTCTCTCTTTCTCTCTTTCCCACTTTTCAATCCATCCAAAGCAAAATAATATAAATAAAGCCAACATCCCAGGAATAATGCAACAGAACTTGACATTGACTGGACAATCAATAGCCACAGAGATGGGAAGTTTTGTATCTCCAGAAAACAACTTCTTCTTCTTCTTCTTCTTCTTCTTCTTCTTCTTCTTCTTCTTCTTCTTCTTCTTCTTCTTCTTCTTCTTCACAGTCCGCCCTCCTTCTATGGATCTTTCCCAGGACCTTTTGCTCTAAAGATGCCAAGTGAGGCTGTGTCAGATTCATCTGTTATGTCTGTGATGTGTTCAAGAACATATTTCAAGGTCTTGGCAAAATCTACACCACAACCTAAGTCTTTCCCACATCGAGCAGAGAATTGAACTTACATCTCTGTTCTTCAACCTAGGCTTTGTGGGAAATTAGCAGCCAAACCTAACAAATGCACATTCTTGCTAGTTAGTGTGAGAAGGGGCTACTCAGAGCATAAAAACATAATTGGTAGAGAGGACTCTGTGTGATATCATTTCCCCTCCTCTCCTGGAGAGGAAAGAGCACATAGAGCTTCCTCTTTCTTTCTTTCTTTCTTTCTTTCTTTCTTTCTTTCTTTCTTTCTTTCTTTCTTTCTTTCTTTCCAATCAGCGATGTTTGCAAACATGCCTCTGCTTGCTCCAGCTTCAGGCATCTGTCTGTTACACAGTAAATGTAAGTATTTTGCTTGTATAGTTTTTAGTGCTACTGTTGCTGCGAACCAAGGTGTGATTATAAAGTAAAACTTATTTTTAACCTTACTTCCCAAGTGGTTGCCTGATTCTTTGTTCAGTGGGGTAAGAAGGGGAGAGCCAGTTTACATCAAAGCTGGACTTGCTCTAAACAAGGCTTCACAGCCTAATTCCCTGGAAAATCTATGTGCTCTCTATTTGTATATTTGTGATTTCAACGCTTTGTATGTTGATGTTTTGTAAGTTTGCTGAGAGCCGCTCAGCTCCTTGTGGGAAAGTGGTGTGCAAGTAAACTCCATCAATCCATCTTCTTGCATCTTTGCTGCCATCTTACTGCTGTTTGCTGGTGACCCACGTCTCCGCTAACCCAGAAATAGTGCTTCAGGTTAAGAACTTTGCTTCAGGATGAGAACAGAAATCGCGCAGTCGTGGCGAGGTGGCAGCAGGAGGCCCCATTAGCTAAAGTGGTGCTTCAGGTTCAGAACAGTTTCAGGTTAAGAACAGACCTCTGGAACAAATTAAGTACTTAACCCAAGGTACCACTGGATATGGAACTTGCCAAACTGACCAGAAGACTCTGAGACCAGAGAGAAGAGACGGTGGAAGAAGATTGGAAGAAGTTTAAGGAATATTTGAAAAAAATATGTTAATATTTAAATCTTAGAATAGCTTTGGAAGTGGATTTAGGCTGTAGGGTTAGAAGTAGAAGATAGTGTATTTCAATATAGTATTACAGTGGTACCTCTGGTTATGTACTTAATTCGTTCCAGAGGTCCGTTCTGAACCTGAAACTGTTCTTAACCTGAAGCACCACTTTAGCTAATGGGGCCTCCCGCAGCTGCTACGCCACCGCAGCACGATTTCTGTTCTCATCCTGAAGCACAGTTCTTAACCCGAGGTACTATTTCTGGGTTAGCGGAGTTTGTAACCTGAAGCGTATGTAACCTGAAGCATATGTAACCCGAGGTACCACCGTATTTGCAAGTGATAAAATGTGAAGATTTTTATGGTTAAAGTAAGTGTGATTAAAAAAAAAAATGGATATATGTAAACTGCTAAAGATGAGGTACAATGAAAATCAGATAGGGGGGACTTGGGGGAAGCCCACCTAACAATGTTTAGAAAAAATAAGGATAAGACAAGAATCTGTTTCTGTTGTTTGTGTCCCTGTTTGTGCTGTTTATTTGTGTTATAAAATGAATAATTTTTTTGGGGGGGGGGGGCAGAACTGAAAATACCTCTGCCAATCTTAAAGATGGCCTTGGTTTCTCTAAGGCAGTATACGCTCCCCAGGTCAGGAGCACCAGACGCCCCTGTCGCTAGCCGGTGTGGCTCTGGTCTGCTTCCGCCAAGGTTGAGTCTGCCTCTGTTCTTTCTTGAGCTTGTCAGAGGGCAGCTGGCCCTGTAAATCGGCATCAGACCCTTTTAAGTGCACTAGAGACTCATTTAACAAGACCCCCCCTTCTTCCCTAACGAGCAAATTCCCTTTTCTTCTGTGCGCGGCTCTAGAACTTGCGTCCCCCTGAAAGGTCCCAAAATGCATCAGGGTATTTTTATTATAACAGTTAAAAACGAGAGGGCCACAATGGGGGAAGCCCGTGGTCATAAGGAGAGGATTGTTAAGTAAATCCCAGCCTGTGGCTGTTTTTAATTTATTTTTTGTTTTATGTGCAAAAAAAGAAACTTGGCTTTGTGGGTCTGGTTAATATCAGGGTCTGGAATTTTGTAGATGTTTAATCAGAGGCCTTTTTTTTCAGGGAGGGAGGGGGAAAGGGGAGGCCTGCTCTCATTTGCTTTTTTTGTCACTGTGTCTGGATTTCCTTAGCTGACTCCCCCCCCCCCCCCCCCAGTTTGCCAAGTCTGAGCCAAGTGCTTGATTTCAACTTACACAAGACAGGACGTTCCCCAAAGAGGGTTTATTTAGCTTTTAACAACGAGAGAGAGAGAGAGAGAGAGAGAGAGAGAGAGAGAGAGAGAGGTATGTGTGTGTGTGTATGTGACTTTGTTTGCAGGCTCCCTCTCTCTACCCCCCCCCCAACGAAAAACCGCAGATGCCATCTGCAATTTAAAACCACCCCGTGAATTCAGCATTCGTAGAAGATTCCTCAATAGTTTATGACCCATCATAGCTGAACGAAAAGCATTTCACATATTTTTTGTGGGGGGAGCTTTCATCCCTCTGCTGGCAAGGCAAGTAAATCCCCAAGTATTTTAGCACGTGCTATTAATATGCAAATAACAGAGCGAGGACTAGTTTTAATCGACCTCCCAACTACATGGGAGGTGTCACTGCTGGAGGAAATTAGCTTTCCGTCATCTGAAGACTTTCCGTAGCCTCCTGGGATTATATTTTAGATCAGAAACAATAAAAGCATAGGCGGTAGGAATTTTGGGGGGGGGGGGGTAAAAAAATATGTTATAACTATTATTTGTGGGCTACTAACTTTGAAGAAATGTGAAGCTCACTTCTTCATGGGGTTAAATGCTCCATTTCCCCAATAAATCTTTTCGCAATTTGTTGTTTCCGTGATGTCTTGGACTCTCTCCCTTGCTCTCCCTCTCTGCAATGTCTAAATTCAGGAAAATCTGTGTCCCCAATTTCAATCGTCAGATTAGAATTTCTTTGTTTGGAAAGAGAGAGAGAGAGAGAGAGAGAGATTGTTTTGGTACAATAGTGGTAAAAGTGCCATGAGTGCTGTCGTGAATTATTCCTAGGCAAATTCCAATCACTAGAATGTATTTACAGCAATACAAATCCATAGGTTCAAATGAGGCAGCTAAATCTAGAGCATAAGAGCAAAGGCAGAGGCCTGCTGGGTCAAAGAATCATAGAACTATAGAGTTGGAAGGGACCTTGAGGGTCATCTAGTCCAGCCCCCTGCAGTGCAGGAATCTCAACTAAAGCATCAGGGACAGATGTCCATCCTACCTCTGCTTAAAAGCTTCCAAGGAAGATGGGCTCACCACCTTCCAAAGGAGACTGTTACTCTCAGAAAGTTCTTCCTGATGTTGAGTCGGAATCTCCCTTCTTGTAACTTCAAGTCCTACCCTCTGGATCCGGAAAAAAACAACAAGCTTGCTCCCTCTTCCATGTGACAGCCCTTTAGATATTTGAAGATGGCTAAGATATCTCCTCTCAGTCTCTAACCTGGTTAAACATACCCAGACAGCATCTTAAAAAGCAGAGACATCACCTTGCCAACAAAGGTCCGAATAGTTAAAGCTATGGTTTTCCCAGTAGTGATGTATGGAAGTGAGAGCTGGACCATAAAGAAGGCTGATCGCTGAAGAATTGATGCTTTTGAATTCTGGTGCTGGAGGAGACTCTTGAGAGTCCCATGGACTGCAAGAACATCAAATCTATCCATTCTGAAGGAAATCAGCCCTGAGTGCTCACTGGAAGGACAGATCGTGAAGCTGAGGCTCCAATACTTTGGCCACCTCATCAGAAGACAAGACTCCCTGGAAAAGACCCTGATGTTGGGAAAGATGGAGGGCACAAGGAGAAGGGGACGACAGAGGACGAGATGGTTGGACAGTGTTCTCGAAGCTACCAGCATGAGTTTGACCAAACTGCGGGAGGCAGTGGAAGACAGGAGTGCCTGGCGTGCTCTGGTCCACGGGGTCACGAAGAGTCGGACACGACTAAATGACTAAACAACAACAAACATACCCAGCTCCTTCAGCCATTCCTCCTAAAGCTTGCTTTCCAGAACTTTTGATCATCTTGGTCACCCTCCTCTTCCACATTCCAACCAAAGCCCCATCTAGTTGGCGTCTTGTTCTCACCATGGCTAACCAGATCCCTCTTGGGAAGCCCCCAACCAGGATTTGAATGCAACATTCTCTCCCCACTCGTGACTCTCGGTAACTGATATTCAGAGGCCTTTGACACTGGAGCTTGTCCATAGCTTGTGAATGTGCTTAGAAGACCCCTTTATATGTTCCCACCCAATGTGGGAAGGCTGAGGTAGTGGTGGTTAAGAGTGAGGTGAATAGCTTCCTTCTTCTGAGTCAGACCATTGGTCCATTCCACCCAGTACTGTCTTCTCTGGAAAGGCAGATGCTCTAACAGTGAGTTATGGCCTTTCCTCCAGGGGAAGCCATGAGTTTTAGCAGAGTCACCTGAACGAAGAAGATGGAGTCCAGAGAGAAAATAAATCCCAACAATACCTTGCTGAGGGAAACTGAACAAGAACATGGTATTGCTTGAGAAGTTTTGTCTTTCTTATATGGTTCAAGGCCAAATCCATAACATACAGAAGAAAGGTCCTTCAGAACTTCACAACCAATCAGAGCATGAGTTGCCTCAGCAAGGATCATGCCATTTTGAATAGCTGCTAGACAAAACCTCCATTACCTTCTTGGTTGACTGATGAATTGTCAATAGAATTACCTTTTGGTTACTAACTGATTTGTATTTCCATCAGTGGGAAAAGGTAGCTGAGCTCCCCTCACCCAAAACCTGCTTTTGATGAGAACTCTGAAGTAAGCTCCACTTCTGGGATAACATCAGAGACGCAGACAACCACCATTCATCCCCTTGTCATGTCTTATTTGGACTAATGATAGCTTCCAGATTTATTTTTTTAATGGTCCTAATTTCAGCAACTATCATATGTAGAGGTTTCCAAAATGCATTGTGCAAAATATTGCATTTGGCAAATTAATACTTATATGATGGTGCCTTAAGAACACTTATCGATAGGGATTAAGATTCTGGTGATCATTCAAGGGAGTTAACTGTGCTTAAAGCTATTGATTTCAACAAACTTAAGTTTCATTAGCTCAGGGTTGTATGGTAGCCAGTTTTAAAAATAAAATAAATATTCCTTACTATTGAATTTTAGAATTGAAATTGTGTAACGGATATTTTTTGTGGAATTGATTTGGGTGTGTGGTTGAGTTTCCTTTATCTTTGCAAGGTGACTGTGGGAAGTCAGTGTAAATGTGAGACGAGCTCTGCTGGATTAAACCATCTGGTTCAGCATTCAGATTCCCACAGCCGTCAACAAGATGCTGAAGACCAGGAAAGTTTGTTCAGAAACCAGTATTGTCAGGCTTCAGCGAATCCGATCCCCCTTCCTCAGGCTGCCAGTAAAGGAAAAACAAGAAGCTCTTACCAATGTCTTTTATTTAATATTCACTGAGAGAGACATGGAAATGCTGTCTCTTTGGGTAATCTCCCCTCCTTCCCTTCTCAGTTGTCAACAGCTCCACCACCCTTACGGTGTCTGCTTAGGGACAATTACCTCTGGGCTCTCTGCTCTCCTATTTTCATTGCTCGCCAGGTTCTGGGAGAAAGGGGGGGGATCTGGAATGCTCTCTAGTGATAACGTGTCAGCCAGCTGTTCCTGCTCTGCTTCTCCCATTATCTCCCATCTTTGCCCCTCTTCTATCTCTGAGCTGTGACCCTCTGCAAACCACCGTTGTAAATCTATACTGTCCTGCTCGTCTCAGGAAGGTTCAGTAGAGGGGGGGGCAGTCTCCACCATTCCTCCTCAGTTCATTCCCTGACAGGCTTCTGAACCTGGAGCTTCCACAAAATTAGTGCTTGTGTCACTGGTTTCAAAACTTGTAAAAATGCTTAGAGCAGGGAAGTGGGACATCTGGCCCCCCAAATTTTGTTGGACCCCAACTCCCATCATCATGAAGCATTGGTCATGCTGGCTGAGGCTGATGGGAGTTGGAGTCCAACCATGTTTGAGAAGACATGCATTCCCCATCCTGGACCTACAAATCTAATTCTGGTATTGAGAGGTATCGGATGATGATCATGTTGTTTATGCTAATAATACTCAGACCCTCCACGGGCCCCTATTTTCCAGGGACAGTCCCAGATTTTCAGAAGCTGTCCCGGTTTCCGATTTGATCATGGAATGCCCAAGCTTTCCTTTTGTTGTTGTTGTTTAGTCCTTTAGTCGAGTCCGACTCTTCTTGACCCCATAGACCAGAGCATGCCAGGCACTCCTGTCTTCCACTGCCTCCCGCAGTTTGGTCAAACTCATGTTGGTGGCTTCGACAACACTGTCCAACCATCTCTTCCTCTGTCGTCCCCTTCTCCTTGTGCTCTCAATCTTTCCCAACATCAGGGTCTTTTCCATGAAGTCTTCTCTTCTCATGAGGTGGCCAAAGTCTTGGTGCCTCAGCTTCAGGATCTGCCCTTCCAGTGAGCACTCAGGACTGATTTCCTTCAGAATGGAGAGGTTTGATCTTCTTGCAGTCCATGGGACTCTCAAGAGTCTCCTCCAGCACCATAATTCAAAAGCATCAATTCTTCGGTGATCAGCCTTCTTTATGGTCCCGCTCTCACTTCCATACATCACTACTGGGAAAATGACCTTTCCTTAGGAGGTCCCTATTTTCATCTGAGAAATGTTGGAGGGTATGGAATGGACCATCCCCATTTTCAACAGAGAAAAGTTGGAGGGTATGATACTTTGGCCATGACTCTGACCTTAATCCTCAAACTGCCACCTGGTGACCTTCAGACCTCATTCATTCCTTTGGCCCCACTAGCCGGTCCTTCAGTAGTTGGCTCCTGGCTCCTTTCAGCCTAATGCCCACAGCCCAGTCTTGAAATCCCCCAAAGTTCCTGCGGCTGCCATTTTAATTTTCCTAAATGAGGAGCCAGCATCCTTATCATCTCATTTGCAGAATATAATGTCCTAAATCAGTGGGCGCCTTGGCCAGTTACAATAAAAAAATGGCAGGCCCACAATTTTAAGATGACATTGCTATGGCAAGCTAGTCATAATACGCCTGAGTTACTACCATAAGCAATGGATTTAGAGTATTATGAAAATATATGCTTTCTTAAGTGCTGTGAATTATACCAAATAATTCTGAACATCTCTTTTACTAGGCTAATGAATCAGAGGGAACGCTTACTCGTATTATCTGCAATCAGCACAGAGAAAATGTATTTGGAAATTCATATTTCCTGAATAAATAGTGCACATTCTCTAATTAAGTATGTTCTGATTATATAATGGAAGAAATAAAACGAAATAATGAAGGTGAAAAGATGCCCAGTTTCCATGCAGGGAAATGTATATGAGGTACCAAACCATTAAAAAGGAGAGCATAAAATCTTACCTTGAATAACCTTGACAGTAACGCTACCACCTGCAGTCGAGAGTATGGTTGGCCAGTGTGAGAAAAGGATGCTGGATCAGGGTTAGTATCACTTTCTTGAGTAGTCATGTATGTTGTTGTTCTTTAGTCGATTAGTCGTGTCCGACTCTTCATGACCCCATGGACCAGAGCACGCCAGGCACTCCTGTCTTCCACTGCCTCCCACAGTTTGGTCATACTCATGCTGGTAGCTTCGACAACACTGTCCAACCATCTCGTCCTCTGTCATCCCCTTCTCCTTGTGCCCTCCATCTTTCCCAACATCAAGGTCTTTTCCAGGGAGTCTTCTCTTCTCATGAGGTGGCCAAAGTATTGGAGCCACAGCTTCAGGATCTGTCCTTCCAGTGAGCACTCAGGGCTGATTTCCTTCCGAATGGAGAGGTTTGATCTTATTGCAGTCCATGGGACTCTCAAGAGTCTCCTCCTGCACCATAATTCAAAAGCATCAATTCTTCAGCGATCAGCCTTCTTTATGGTCCAGCTCTCACTTCCATACATCACTACTGAAAAAACCATAGCTTTAACTATACAGACCTTTGTTGGCAAGGTGATGTATAGGGTTGTGTATAGGGTATAGGGTTGTGCTTTTACATAGGCTCCATCATGTTCGCTTCTGCACTTGGAAGAAAGTGATCCTTTTCTACACTTTGGAACTCCCTGCCCATCGATATTAGGGAGACCCCTTCAGTGCCTGATAAAAACTTTCCCATTCAATGAACAGTGAAGAGTTGTGGCCAGTGAGTGCTGAAAATGCCGAGTCCTACAATTAGGCAGAGCTGGGCAGCTGCCTCAGGCGGAAGATGCTTAGGGACAGGAAATCAGCCTGCCAACTCTTCCCCTAAGATGGCCTTTCCAGTATGCCCTAAGAGGAGGAGAGCACTCAGGTTCAAAGTGCCGGTGCTGACCTTTAAAGCTCCAAATGGCCTCGGCCCAGTATACCTGAAGGAGCATCTCCACCCCCATCGTTCTACCCAGACACTGAGGTCCAGCTCCAAGGGCCTTCTGGCGGTTCCCTCACTGAGAGAAGTCAAGTTACAGGGAACCAAGCAGAGGGCCTTCTTGGTAGTGGCACCCTCCCATCAGGTGTCAAGGAAGTAAACAACTATCTGACTTTTAGAAGACACCTGAAGGCAGCCCTGTTTAGTAAAGTTTTTAATGTTTGACGTTTTGTCACTTTTTTATATATTCAGCCACCCAGAGTGGCTGAGGAAACTCAGCCAGATGGGCAGGGTATAAATCAATTATTACTATTATTATTATGAATCATTAGGATTCATTTAGCCTGCTCCAGCAGGGCTTGTTTGCCCAGGCATTCCCCCCATCCTATAAACCACCTTAAAATCAATGAATAATGAGACATGATAGCTAGTATTTGGGTCAAATCAGGCCACAACTTTATTGACACCACACACACACACACACACACACACACACCCTGTGTACTGATGCCTACTGGACTCTGCCATTAGCTCTTATTTCAGCACTGTTGTCAGGCCAGCATCCTTGCCCATACCTGAGGGCAGCAGGCTGACCTTCAGGGCGGGGGGGAAAGCCATGTAATGCATGTAGCCCTATACCCCAACACCTCAACACTGTTGCCTGCCCCTCAGCATTTGCAGCCTGAGGAAGCTGCGTCACTTTGCCTAATAGTAGGTCCGGCCCTGGAAATCAGTATCCATTGGTGAACCTAAGGCTATGAATTTCTTCATATGTTATCCAGCAACAATCCTGCTGCTTGTGAGCACTCTTTAAAGTCCTGTTGATTGCTTCTGTAAGTACATTATTAACTCTCACTGAATTGTTTTTGTTGTTGTTGCAATCCCATTCAGTATGCAATTGTTCACTCTGGGCGGCTTCCAACAAAATATTAAAATACAATAGTCTATTAAACATTTAAAGCTTCCCTAAACAGGGCTGCCTTTAGATGTCTTCTAAAAGTCTGGTAGTTGTTTTTCTCTTTGACATCTGGTGGGAGGGCGTTGCACAGGGTGGGTGCCACTACTGAGAAGGCCCTCTGCCTGGTTCCCTGTAACCTTACTTCTCACAGTGAGGAACTGCCAGAAGGCCCTCGGTGCTGGACCTCAGTGTCCGGGTAGAACTATGGGAGTGAAGATGCTTCTTCAGGTATACTGGACCGAGGCCGTTTAGGGCTTTAAAGGTCAGCACCAACACTTTGAACTGTGTTCGGAAACGCACTGGGAGCCAATGTAGGTCTTTCAAGACCGGTGTTATGTGGTTTCGGTGGCTGCTCCCAGTCACCAGTCTAGCTGCTGCATTTTGGATTAGTTGTAGTTTCCAGGTCACCTTCAAAGGTAGCTCCACATAGAGCACATTGCAGTAGTCCATCCAATATGCAGTTGTTTTGTATATGATATTTGTTGTATTGTGAAATAACTCTGAGATGCTACCGAGGAAAGAATTCATAAATTGTTGTTGCTGTTACCACTTAGCTTTGGCTAACTTGCATTTGAACTTATAAAACCAGAAAAAAAATGCTACATACCTTACTTCTGAGATCACAAGTTGCTTCAAACTGCTTTTAACGTTGTGTTGCAATGTTGTGCCTTGACACTGTAAGCTGCCCTTAGACCTTTGGATGAAGGGCAAGTAATAAATTGAATAATAAGAACAATGCTAATAATGTTGCACCTCCAGAACTTAAATTGAAACGCAGAAGACACCAACCAACCAAAGTTGTGGCCCGTGTAATGCTGTTGGTTGCACTGGGAAAAGCAGGAATAAACTTTCTTCCTGTTTATAAATTTATCCGGGTCTTTCGGATGGCATCAAACGAGTTGGCTCATGCCCCGATGTGTGAGACCCTTGTGGAAAAGAATCAGAACAGGACCGGGGAGAGGACAGATTACCTTGCATCTCTGCCATTCTGTATGTAAGGCAGGAGATCTCCTGCGCTAGAACTATGCTAATTTAAGTACGGTGGTAGCTGTACTGAACTACTGTGAAACAATTCAGACAGTCAGCAAACAGGGCTAATTGCTAGTGTGGGAGATATTATGGGTAATTTACTGCCCACCGAGGGATTGTACCTCGAAATAAGGTCCCCTCCCCTTTTCTTCTGGCTGGGCTTTGCATGTTAATGCCTGTTGCAATCATGTACTGAGAGGACATCTTGATATGCATCCATAAACACACTCGGAGCATAAGCCCTCGTCGGAGATCCTCTGATAGCCTCAATGTTTTGAACTGTTGAATAACCACAGGACTGCAATTAGAGGATGCTGGCAAAAATGTTTGATTATCTTAGGTCTGTGGGTAGCGAAATAAAAGAGAGAGAGAGAAAGAGGAGATAATGACATGTCGTGGAGCTTCCTCTGATCATTAATGACAAGACGAAAAGGGTGGAGGGGGGGAATGTGCAGATTGTTAAATTGCACACACTCAAGGTAAACGGGGAAAACTATTGAAATCTGAAAGCAAAGTTCATTGACAAAGATGACACCTCGAAACTCCATCTTTGTTGTAAGGCATGATTTCCCATGCATGATTTTTTTCCCCAATACAAAGTTCCATATTCCTGGGGAAACTACATTTCCCAGAATCCTTGGCGCCTGGGAGTCTGCCATGACAGCACCCCCATTTCCAAGCACTAAGCAAGGAGGAAGGAAGAGAGGGCTGCAGCCAATGGCACCAACATAACCTCTTGGACTACTGCAATGCGCTCTACGTGGGGCTACCTTTGAAGATGACCCGGAAACTACAACTAATCCAGAATGCGGCAGCTAGATTAGTGACTGGGGGAGGCCGCCGAGACCACATAACACCGGTCTACATTGGCTCCCAGTACACTTCCAAGCACAATTCAAAATGTTGGTGTTGACCTTTAAATGGCCTCGGCCCAGTATACCGTCTCCACCCCTATTGTTCTCCACCCCCATCGTTCTTCCTGGGCGCTGAAGTCCAGCGCCAAGGGCCTTCTGGCGGTTCCCTCATTGCAAGAAGCAAAGCTACAGGGAACCAGGCAGAGGGCCTTCTCAGTAGTGGGGCCCACCCTGTGGAACGCCCTCCCATCAGATGTCAAAGAAGACATCTGAAGGCAGCCCTGTTCAGGGAAGTTTTTAATGTGTGACATTTTAATGTATTTTTAATCTTTGTTGGAAGCTGCCCAGAGTGGCTGAGGAAACAAATAATAAATTATTTTTATTAATAATTTTATTATTTTATTAATAATAATAAATTATTATTATTATATCTAGGCAGGGATGAAGGGAGGCCTTGGGGAGCAGGTTACAGGAAGGGCGTCAGACCCCATTTTTTTCTCCCGCCTGATGACATCATCAGAAGTACAATGGGTCTAAATTGGGTGCAGCACTCAATTACTGGTAGTTTGGAGAGGTAGGGCGAGAGGGTAGGATGGAAAGAGCTTGCCACATCCAATTCCAAATATATTTCTCTTCGACTCCATTTGTTGATTGCTTCCCATACAGCACCTCCAAGTGATGCCACAGAAAAAAGACACCATCAATAAAAACTACTCCGTATATAGAAACCATTCCAAATATTAAAGCAATTGCATATGTCAAAATAATTTCAAATGCAGTACAAGATTGGATTGATGATCACCACTTGAACGGCTTGTGGAAAAAAGGAAGGTCTTCAATAGGTGCCGGAAAGACAACAGAGATGGGGTCTGTTGTCTTATGATATGTGATCATCCATCACTAACTACCTCCTCAAATGCCCTGCAGTGGTGCTGGAATTTTTCCTGAGTAGAGCATCTCACCAGGTACCTCTGAATGGGAAGGACTGAAGGCAGACTGAAGTTCTGCCACAGCAGAAGGCAATGCCATGGGGTGTATGTCGAGCTGGACAAATTCATGGAGGATAAGGCTCTTCATAGCTACTAGCCAGGATGGCTGTGCCCTGTCTGTGTGGTCAGAGGCAGTAACACTTCTGAATACCAGTTGATGGAAACAGGGAGAGTACTCTCAGGTGCAAACTTGGATAATCTTTTGTAATGTGGCTCCTGGTGCGAAGCCAGAATTTGGCGCCCACAAATGGATCTTCTGAATTATGGATTTTCTCATTGTTATTATTATGATTTATTTATATTTTATTAGAAGAACTTCAAGGAAAGAAAGAAAGAAAGAAAGAAAGAAAGAAAGAAAGAAAGAAAGAAAGAAAGAAAGGAGAGCAGGGAAAATACTCAGTTACATTCCCTTAATTAGTATACAGATGTGTAAAATGTTATTATCCTAGTACAGTGGTACCTCAGGTTAAGAACTTAATTCATTCTGGAGGTCTGTTCTTAACCTGAAACTGTTCTTAACCTGAAGCTCCACTTTAGCTAATGGGGCCTCCTGCTGCCACCGCGCCACCGCTGCATGATTTCTGTTCTCATCCTGAAGCAAAGTTCTTAACCCGAGGTATTATTTCTGGGTTAGCGGAGTCTGTAACAGCAGAGTCTGTAACCTGAAGCGTCTGTAACACAAGGTACCACTGTGCAAATATGTTTATCAATAACCCAATATATTTTGTGACCCCTTGGCTTAGTACCCTGTGTTGGGGATGATCCTAAATTTGGCACTGGTGCTCTCGAGATTGAGTTCCGCTTGCAGGTTCCCCATGGGCATCTGTGTGAACAAGATGCTGCCCATTGGCCTGATCCAGCCGACTCTTCTTGCGTTCTCATCCATCCTACTCTGTGCGGACCCACTGAAATCAAGGGGATCATGATGGTTCTCGTCTAAATAAAGTCCTCCATTCCATCCATTCACTTTGTGAGATACAACTTCTGGCGTCAAAAATGGGCAACCTGAGGCCCTCCAGCTATTCCTGGACCTCCATTGTCCTGAAACACTGGCTATGCCAGCTGCAGCTGATGAGAGTTCATAGAAGTGTAGAGTTGAAAGGGAACAATGACAAGCATCTTGTTCAACCCCCTGCAATGCAAGAATCTTTTGCCCAACCTGGGGTTCGAACCCACAACCCTGAGATTAAGAGCCCCATGCTCTACCTAATGAGCTGTAGTCCTGTAGCCTTATTGGAGTTCACCGATTGGGTCTGCGTTGCTCCCGGGAGGGAGGGAGGAAGTCAAATGACACCAAGGTTGATTCAAAGAAAGAGTTTATTCTGCTCTCCGGATAGCAGAAGGCGCTTGCGTGGTCAGTCCACAGCAAGTCCAAAGAAATGAGAAATTTCATGCAGCATATATATCCTCCAGGCACCCTCTCCCCCTTCCCCAGGAATCCAGCCACGTCAGCTTGTACACGCAGGTTGACATCACAGATGTTCCTGCTCCGGCACTCTTAACCATAAAAGGGTTTTCCTTCCTGTACTCCTGACCATAAAGGGGTATTCCTGTTCCAACTCTTATCTTGGAGCAAGAGGTCACCAACTCCAAGAACGCACTCTGGTGCTGTTCCCAGACTAGGTCTGTGCGTCAGAGTGTAGTCAGGACATAAGATAAGACCTAGACGTGTCATCCCTGTTCTACTGGTACAGTCAAGGTCATCCTTGTTGTGACTGATAAAGGAGAGAGCTGTGTTCTTGTTATGCATTTGCTCAACAGCTTTAGTTAATGCTCTCTTGGAGAAGAAGAAAAGGGGTTTTTTGAGTCAGTGTCAAACTGACTGCACAGAAACCCATTCCTTCCGTCCAACCACATCTGGTGGGCCACATGAGCCCTATTTCCTGCTGCAAATATTATCCAGGGGTTCTGTGTTCTCCATGTCCCTGCCCTTCTGAAGAGGAGCAGCGTTCAACTGAAATGGTCTTCCTGTGTGGCCACAGGATGGGCCCCTGAACCCGTTCCTTGGACACACCAAGAGGAGAGCACCAGGAGACACAGGATTCAATCCTGTCTAATCCAATCTAGCTGCCTGCCGTTCCACCTCTATGTCTTACGTTGCCATCTGTCCTTCCTCATCCCCATACATGCTGTTGTGTGTGAATATATTTGGCATGTGTGTGTGTGCGTGTGGCCCGGGCGATAGATCTAATTTATGGCTGAGCAGCTACATTTTCGTTATTTCACGGGAATATTTTAAACCAGGGCCGCATAATATTAAAATAAGTTAAAATCTATGTAAAATTTATGAGAGCTTGTCAGGTGTAATGCTTGATAAAGTAAGTTTAATGCTTTGGAATAGTCGCTTTCTCCAGGCTGCATGGAGGAGCCTGAGATGCTGGTATAATTTTAGAAACTCCTTTTCCATTATACCATTTTCTTATTAATGAGACAGAGCCCAATTTAACCAAAAGAAGTACATCTCCCCGCTTTCCCCCCTAAAACAATAAAATTCTCAAACCTGGTTCTGCTAGTTGGAGACGAGAGGGAACCTTTTCCCTAGAGTGAATATTTCCCTCCCCATTCTTCAAAATAGGAAAGGGGAGGGGGAAATAGCAGCCACGGTGTCGGTTTTTAAATGTAAGACTCTTCAGAACAGTCCCCCCATTGGAAATGCAGTTCTGAATTTTGTGCACAAATAAACCAAAGCTGATTCACCTTGCTCAAAACAGACTCTTCACTCTGCCGGGTTCTGATGCCTTGTTCTGTTCTCTGACACTTTATATTACCATTGATGCTCTTAAATGCAATTCAGGATGGCTTGTTTTCTGTTTCCGTTCAGGGTCTCTGATAGCATCCCTAGAAGAAACATTGTGGACCAATTGATGGGATCAACACAGGAAAAAAACAAACAGACAACACATTTCCATCCGTGGTTCAGTGCAAATTGCCGGTGCCCTCTTAGCTAATCCGCTGCCTGGTTGTTACACGATTGTTCTTTTGTTCTGTTGTGTCGCGAGGACCGGATTCTCACATACATAAGAATTGTGACTTGTTTCGCAAATACAGTGGTACCTCGGTTTATGAACTTAATCCGTTCCGGAAGTCCGTTCTTAAACTGAAACCGTTCTTAAACCGAGGTGTGCTTTCCCTACTGAGGCCTCCCACCGCCGGTGCCCTTCCACCATTTGGCTTCCGTTCCTAGACTGAGATAAAGTTTACAAACCGGGACACTATTTCCAGTTTTGCGGAGTTCGTAAACCGAATCGTTCTTAAACAGGACTGTTCTTAAACCGAGGTACCACTGTATTCTACTGCTCGGGTCCAAAATACAAGACAGTTCAATTACAGTGTACTGACAGAGTCAGGGGCCATCTGCACTGTGCAGTCATGGCTTCCCCCAAAGGATTCTGGGAGCAGTCATTTGTTAAGGGTGCGAGAGTTTTATGGATGTGTATCAATTTGTAAACTTTGGAAATTTTGAAATTAAAGTATAAAAATGGTGATGAGAGTTCTTAGGAGGCCCATATCCCCACGACAGAGCTGCAATTCACAGAGTGGCTTTCCAGAATGCTTCTTCCCAGGAAACCCTGGAAATTGCCACTCAGTGAAAGGAACAGGGTTTTTCCCCAGCACTCTTAAGAAACAACATATCCCATGATTCTTTGGGTGAAGCCATGCCTCTTTCAAGTTGTATGATGCTGCTTTAAATCTATAGGGCAGATGAGGCCTAACTGTACCTCAGATTGGTCAAATTCCGAGTTGGAGATTCAAGGTCACTGAATCAAGGTTTTTCAGCATATATCTCATTATTGTTTAGTCTGACTTCTCAGAGGCTTTGCAGAGTTTTGGGAAGAGGATACTTTTCTGGTCACATGTTGACAAAGATTATAGCAGGCATAGGCAAACTCGGCCCTCTGGATGTTTTGAGACTACAGTTCCCATCATCCCTGACCACTGGCCCTGTTAGCTAGGGATGGTGGGAGTTGTAGTCCCAAAACAGCTGTATATCTGAAGGAGCGTCTCCACCCCCATCGTTCTACCTGGACACTGAGGTCCAGTACCGACGGCCTTCTGGCAGTTCCCTCACTGCAAGAAGCCAAGTTACAGGGAACCAGGCAGAGGGCCTTCTCGGTAGTGGCATCCACCCTGTGGAAAGCCCTCCCACCAGATGTCAAAGAGAGCAACAACTACCAGACTTTTAGAAGACATCTGAAGGCAGCCCTGTTTAGGGAGGCTTTTAATGTTTGATGCATTACTGTATTTTAATATTTTGTTGGAAGCCGCCCAGAGTGGCTGGGGAAACCCAGCCAGATGGGTAGGGTATAAATAAATTATTATTATTATTATTATTATTATTATTATTATTATTATTATTATTATTACTATTACTATTATTATTATCTGGAGGACCGAGTTTGCCTATGCCTGGATTATAGGAACACAGGAAGATGTCTTTTACTCACTAAAATCATTAGACCCTGTAGTTCATCATTGTCTACACTGAGTGGCAACTGCTCTTTCGGGTTTCAGATGAGGGACTTTCCCAGCTCAACAGTACAGTGGTACCTCAGGTTACATATGCTTCAGGTTACATACGCTTCAGGTTACAGACTCTGCTAACCCAGAAATAGTGATTCAGGTTAAGAACTTTGCTTCAGGATGAGAACAGAAATCGTGCTCCAGCGGCACGGCAGCAGCAGGAGGCCCCATTAGCTAAAGTGGTGCTTCAGGTTAAGAACAGTTTCAGGTTAAGTACAGACCTCCGGAACAAATTAAGTTCTTAACCCGAGGTACCACTGTAACTGGAGATGCTGGGGATTAATTCAGGGACATTCTGCATGCAGTCCAACTGCTCTATCTACTGAACCTTTAGCGTTGGCATACATCCAGAAGTTCCTGGACATTTCCAGACCACTGTAGCCACAAGCAGTGTCTGGGCAGAAATCGTCGAAATGTCCAGGAAAATCGGGACATATGGCAGTCCATGTCAGCAGTGTTGTTTTTGCCGATTTCCCTCAGAAATAGCTCCCAAATGTCCAATTTGTTGACGATTTTTCACAAACAACTTTTCTGTCCAGATTTTCACATTTCGAAATCTCCATCACTGGGAAAGCATGAAAAATCCCCCACAAATTTTTGATTTTCGGAAAGGCAAGGGGAGGAAGCTCCTATTTCCATTACGGAAAATAACAACTTTTCAAGAAAGAAGTCTTTCTTGCAAATTTGAAAGGGTGCCTTCAATGTCATTGCTGTATCATGACTCCTTAAGCCTTCCTCATGAAACTCTGGAAGAAAGCAAGACAAATGTTGGAAGCAACCGAGCCCTGCGCTGAAAACCGAGGCTCTTGCGGTGCAGCAGATTTATTGCAGATGAGAGCAGTAAAGTAAAACCACTCTGAGAGTTTACACTGTACATTGCTTGCCCTTTTCTCGTGGTTAAGTAAAAAGAAGAAGAAGAAGAAGCTGCAATCAAAGTAAAACGGTTGACTCTACGTAATGTTAGGAGGCCTTTCACTGACGAGGTCAATAAGACTGTTTTGCTTGCTGGATGGCTTTGCGGTCCAATCACTCAACAGCTTCTCAAGAGCTTTGCAGTAAAAAGAGAGGGAGATTTGTGGACTGCTTCTAACCCAAATGCACTGTGAGTAGCCAGTTGCGTCAGTCAGCTACCTGGTAGCGCAGAGCTCTGCCACCACAGCAACCCCTCTGCAGATGACATTGATATGCTACCATTAGATGGCACTCTGTGTGCAGCCTCCAAATTCTGCTTCTCACCCCAGGAGAGCTGGACCATAAAGAAGGCTGATCACCGAAGAATTGATGCTTTTGAATTATGGTGCTGGAGGAGACTCTTGAGAGTCCCATGGACTGTAAGAAGATCAAACTTATCCATTCTGAAGGAAATCAGCCCTGAGTGCTCACTGGAAGGACAGATCGTGAAGCTGAGGCTCCAATATTTTGGCCACCTCATGAGAAGAGAAGACTTCATGGAAAAGACCCTGATGTTGGGAAAGATGGAGGGCACAAGGAGAAGGGGACGACAGAGGACGAGATGGTTGGATAGTGTTCTCGAAGCTACCGGCATGAGTTTGACCAAACTGTGGGAGGTGGTGGAAAACAGGAGTGCCTGGAGTGCTCTGGTCCATGGGGTCAGGAAGAGTCGGACGCAACTAAACGACTAAACAACAACAATCCCATAATAAATAGATAAATGAAAATTCTTTGCCCAACATTGTATTCAGGGTAGACCCATTGCATTTAATGGCCATCAAGTTCACCGTAGGAGTAGGAATGAGCCGAGCACAACCCTATGTACGTGACATCTGGAACTTAGCCTTTTTGTTGCTTTGTCCTTGCAAGAGGCGTTGTCCCTTTTCAAAAGTTCAATCAGAGGAGATAATAGCGAAAGATGCTGTGTTTGCTTTGAGATAACCGAGTCTGATAAGACAGAAGTGCCCTCAAGCTGAAGGCGACACCAAGGTCACTTGCCTTGCAGCAGCTTTTTGTCCTGATCAGGGACAATTCCAGCAATTCCAGGTGGGCTGGAAACAGAACATCACTGGACAAACTATTGGGCTGGACAGGAGGCAAATATTGGCATTGATTATTGGCATCTTCAGAGGTCTGCATCCCAACAGTAATCTCGCTGTTTCTTAGACAACACCCCAGTGCTTCAGGTTATCAGTCGTCCCCCCTTTACTGTCCTCTCCCTCTTTGCTGAGTCCCCTACCCTGTTCATACCTGTCCAGTCTTGGTGGAGAAGTAGTGGCCGCTACCATTGTTTACATGCCCTCTGGGAAAGGGCTGTAACCCAGTCCTGAGTTCAATTCCAGGCAACTCCAGGTACGGTTGGCACCCATGTGCTATGTGAAGCAGTACCGTCCCAAGTGCAGTTGACCCACAGATTTGTTTTACATCATTACAATATCAGCAGCTTTCTTTTTCATTCCTCCCCTAATAATCATCTTTTTCACAGCTCCCTCAAAGTGGGCCAACATCAATTTGTTCACCAGACCCTCCACGTGTCCCTATTTTCCAGGGACACTCCCAGATGATGATGATGATTACAGAAGCCATCCTGGTTTCTGATTTGATTCCAGAATGTCCCGTTTTTCCTTAGGACGTCCCTATTTTCATCAGAGAAATGTTGGAGGGTAAGGAGTTATGTTACCCCCCCGAGCCAAGGAGATAAGTAAATTATTTTCATTGGAGAAATGAGGGCATGTGTTCACTATGACTCCCAACATCTTATTCATGGTGAGTCGCTGCCAGTTCAGACCCCCATGAATCTATATGACATATACATACATACAGAGAGAGAGAAACAGATTACCCCAATGTACATCACTCTGCAAGTAGATAAATAGGTACCACTCCGGCAGGAAGGTAAACAGTGTTTCTGTGCGCTGCTCTGGTTGCCAGAGCTGGCCACATGACCTCGGCCAGTAAAGCGAGATGAGCGCCACAACCCCAGAGTCGTCCGCAACTGGACCTAACGGTCAGGGGTCCCTTTACCTTTACCTTGGAGAGAATTCCACCCACATTTTGTCACCCCTTTCATAAGTTTGGAATGCAGTATCTTTTCCTATTAATTTGATGAACCAAAAATAAAAGTAAAAAATGGTGGGGGGAATCAATGCATGCCACATATTCTGACTTTTGAACTAATTGGGATATGTAAAGCAGATATCAACTCTCTATTTGTTACAGAAGTACCTTTAATGTTGTCTGCAGAGTTTGTGAGGCCCAAGTGTGTGTGTGTGTGTGTGTGTGTGTGTGTGTGTGTGTGTGTGTGAAATTCTCCCTCACTTGAGGAGAGAGGAGTGCAGCCTGTCTTTGCTTTTAGCCCATCAGGAAGTCCAGATTTCACTTATCAAACACTTCACAATGGCTTAATGAGAGCTCAAGGAACGCTAATAAAAGTTTAGACGTGATTCAGTCCGCTTCGGAGAAGTTTCAATGCTTCGGTTCAAGATTATAGAAGCCTGTGAGAAAATATGGTATCCTGCCGTCAGAACACCAGTGGATATTTCACTATCTAGAGATCTCTAATTACTAATAATGTACATGAACAGTGTGATACGTCCTTACAATTTCAGAACCCTTTTCAAAGATAATCTCTAATAGTTTATTTGACAACCTGTAAAATTATAGAAAATTATTAGTCTTGGGAATTATAAAAATCCCCACAGCACTGTCAAACAATAAAATTATAATTACCTGTGGGTAATTGAAATTTAACTGTTTTTATTGTATATTACACATCAATAGCAATGTAAGTTCAATTTTCTTTTTCCCCATTCTCTTTTCTCTCTCCCTCTCTCACCTTCTCTCTTCCCCCCTTTTTTCCTGCTTATCGATGCTGAGGAAATGGGCAACCTCAGCGGTGGCCAGCAAGCTTCTCTTTGGAGTGTACAGTTTGGAAAAAAAAATCGATTAAAGCAGGATGTTTGAGTCTGTCATTAGGCCTACATTAAATTACGTATCTGGAGTGTTAAAAATAAAGGGAACAAAAAAGTATGTACTGTCACCTGGGTCGTTAGGACTGCAATTAACTTTTGCATTCTTATAAATTTCTCTTCTCCATACACTGTGTTTCTTTCAAACTTTGAGTGGGTTCTGAGGGTCAAAACAAACCCTTGGCATGTATGCGCAGCTCCTTCCTGGGGAGGAAAATGTCACTTGCTTTTGGCGAAACTTTTCTTTATTTCTTCACTCCAGACACACCTATCACACTTTCTCAGAATGCACTCAGGGCCCCTATCCTATCTCTTACTCCAGAGAAGGCAGGGGACACTTGGCTTGACATGTGAAAAGGAAATCGGGGTCTTAATATGCTTAACAAGCTTAACATGAGTCAACAGTGTGAGGCAGCAGCAAAAATAAGCTGATAGTTAAAGCTATGGTTTCCCCAGTAGTGATGTATGGAAGTGAGATCTGGACCATAAAGAAGGCTGATCGCCGAAGAATTGATGCTTTTGAATTATGGTGCTGGAGGAGACTCTTGAGAGTCCCAAGGACTGCAAGAAGATCAAACCTATCCATTCGGAAGGAAATCAGCCCTGAGTGCTCACTGGAAGGACAGATCGTGAAGCTGAGGCTCCAATATTTTGGCCACCTCATGAGAAGAGAAGACTCCCTGGAAAAGACACTGATGTTGGGAAAGATGGAGGGCACAAGGAGAAGGGGATGACAGAGGATGAGATGGTTGGACAGTGTTGTCGAAGCTACCAGCATGAGTATGACCAAACTGCGGGAGGCAGTGGAAGACAGGAGTGCCTGGCGTGCTCTGGTCCATGGGGTCATGAAGAGTCGGACACGACTAACCGACTAAACAACAACAACTCTAGGCTGCATCAACAGGAATATAGTGTCCAGATCAAGGAAAGGAATAGGACCACTCTATTCTGCCTTGGTCAGACCACACCTGGAATATTGTGCCCAGTTCAGAGCACCACAATTTACTAAGGATGTTGACAAGCTGAAATGTGGGCAGAGGAGGGAAGCAAGGATGATCAAGGGTCTGGAAACCAAGCCTTATAAAGAAGGTTTGAGGGAGTTGGGTATATTTTAGCCTGGAAAAGAGGAGACTGAGAGCAGATATGATAGCCATCTTCAAACATCTCAAACATGTCACATGGAAGAGGGAGTGAGCTTGTTTTCTCCTGCTCCGGAGGGTAGGATCCAAACCAATGGCTTCAAGTTACAAGAAAAGAAATTCCAATTAAACAGCAGGAAGGACTTTCTGGCAGTAAGAGCTGTTCAACAATGAAACATTCTCCCTCTGGAGGTGGTGGACTCTCCTTCAATGGAGGTTTTTAAGCAGAGGGTGCTTTTTAGGATACAGCAGGAAGCAGCCTTACACCAAGTCAGACCATTGGTCCATCTAGGTCAATATTGTCTATCCAGGATCTCAGCTTTCTCCCAGTGCTATTTGGAGAAGCCAGGGATTGAACCTGTGACCTTCTGTTTGATGCCCTGAACTAGAAGAAGAGGAGGAGGAGGAGGAGGAGGAGGAGTTTGGATTTGATATCCCGCTTTATCACTACCCGAAGGAGTCTCAAAGCGGCTAACATTCTCCTTTCCCTTCCTCCCCCACAACAAACACTCTGTGAGGTGAGTGGGGCTGAGAGACTTCAAGAAGTGTGCCTAGCCCAAGGTCACCCAGCAGCTGCATGTGGAGGAGCGGGGAAGCGAACCCGGTTCACCAGATTATGAGTCTACCGCTCTTAAACACTACACCACACTGGCCCTTCCTTTGACAAACTTTTAGAACTGCATACATGGAAACAGCCTGGCCAGACCAAATCCAGGTTGCTTGCCCCACTGATTATCCCACCCACCCCACAGAGTCATCGACGTGAAGATAGTCCACTTTGCCTGTGTGTAAGAGAGTAGGAATGTTTTCAGACTCTTGGCAATGGACATATTTAGTGTACACACACAGCCCTGTCCATCATCTCAGCAAACGAGGCCCATAGGTCACCTTTTCTGCACCGTGGTCTATTCATGGCTATATTTATTAGCATAGCTGACACCATAAATAAAAGTTCATGGGCCACCGGCCATTACGGAGAGCATAATTCAGCCAGGTGGGCTGGGACCCAAGCAGCTGATAACACATATAAATGGCTCTGGCTCCCCTCTCGTCATTTGTTATGTTTATCAGAACCTCTCAGCGGAATTGCAGGCAGGTAATGGCAATGTGACCATACATTAGTCTAGCAGGAAGGGTTGAAATAATGCTGATCTGATCACACCTCCATGAATAGCCTTCCATGCCTGGAAGCTGTATTGGGCATGGAGATTTCTCAGTAGTGTTTCTCTTTCTTGAGGAAGGACCATAGCTCAGTGGTGGAGCACTGGCTTTGAATGCCAGTGGTTCAATACCTGCCATCTCCCAGTAGGGCCGGGAGACACCTCTGTCTGATATCTTAGAAGGCCACCTTCAGAGGTTAGTGTCTTCTTCTTCTTCTTCTTCTTCTTCTTCTTCTTCTTCTTCATCGGCAATCACTTGAAGCCAAGTAAGATTGTCTTCCATAAACACAGTTTTAACAATGAGTCCATAAGTGACTGTGGAGGCCAATTCTGGAACCACACATCCCTCCACAGTGGGGACATTGGTGTCCAGGTGGGAGTACAACACTTAGATAGACAGACCAATGTTCCAACATAGCTTCCTATGTTTTTTGAGCATTAAACACTCTGCTCCTGCTTCAGAGCATCAGTAGTTCCCATGGGCTTGTCAGCTGACTTCTTTGAAGCAAAAACAATCCTGTCGGTGATCTTCTGAAGTTTCAGGACTCATGGTTATGCCTCTGGAATGTGGAACAAGGCATCATCAGAGCTACAATTCCCAGAGTTCCCTGTGATTGTTCAACCAGTCTAGGAACTGTAGCCTTGGGAGGGGAATGGAGGTCTCCTAACAACTCTCAGCACCCTTAACCGACTACAGCTCCCATAATCCTTTGGGGGAAGCACTGGCTTTTTATTGTGAAATGACATGGCTTTAAATGTATGCTGTGACTGTGGAGTAAATTACATCACCGTTTGTTAAGGGTGTGTTTTGAGGATGGTTCATACCGAAACTGGGGTAAGAATGGAGAAGAAATGGCTTATTTTGAATTAGTTAAATATGCGCTGCTGCGTGACTTTGTGAAACTGAGAGGTGATGTGCATTTTTCTCCCACAGACTTTGCAGTTGTTGGGTTTTTTTTGGAGGGGGGGGAATTTGTACTGTCTTTGGGGGCATTGTGGGTTGTTGTTTTTTTTTGAGATCGGGGTCCCCCACCTGCAGGCCAGATCCTTATCTTCATACACATTGTGGGGCCAAGTTTGACAGGTGGGAAGGGTCTACGTGTCAATCACCTGATGTCACAATGGTGTCACGTGCCCGGTGAAATTGAACCAGGCAAAGAGAAAAGTGTGTGGCCAAGCACCAGCTGGCAGCTGAACTGAAAAATTAAATATACGTCAAAATTACTAGTGAAGAAACAGATGCAAAAAACAAAGTAGCTTTAGGTAAAGGTAAAGGGACCCCTGACCATTAGGCCCAGTCATGACCGACTCTGGGGTTGCGGCACTCATCTCGCTTTATTGGCCGAGGGAGCTGGCGTACAGTTTCTGGGTCATGTGGCCAGCATGACTAAGCCGCTTCTGGTGAACCAGAGCAGCGCATGGAAATGCCGTTTACCTTCCCGCCGGAGCGGTACCTATTTATCTACTTGCACTTTGACGTGCTTTCGAACTGCTAGGTTGGCAGGAGCAGGGACCAAGCAATGGGAGCTCACCCCGTCACGGGGATTCGAACCGCTGACCTTCTGATCGGCAAGTCCTAGGCTCTGTGGTTTAACCCACAGCGCCACCCGCGTCCCAACAAAGTAGCTTTAAGCAAGGTAAAAATAAAATTGCCAGTTTCTTTTTTAAAAAGAAAATGTGCAAAACATTGTAAAATAAAGCTACATATTAAAACACACATCGGATTTACATGTCTTTGGGAGGCTTCTCTAAACAAGGAAGTTTTTTTAGCAGGGACCAGAAGCAGTACAGCAAAGGCTGGGAGGGGAGTTCCAAAGTTGCCATGCTGAAGGATTGGCCGCTTCCTTGAAGTGTGGGACGAACATGATATTCTTGCCACTTTCATGTCATGCTATGCCTGGCATGTGACAACGCAGCACATATACTCCAGGGGGAAGGAGATGCTAAAAATCAGGAGGTTTTCACGTTACTCATTTGGAAATGGAATCTCGGATCCAGATGTAGTATGTCTTTCAGCAAAGAGACCGATCTGACAACTTTTGCTTCCCCCCCCCCCCCCCCGGTTTCTATTCTCTATCTGAAGGCCGAGGCCAGTCAAGATTCCTTTGTGAGAGTTCCTTCCCTTTGTCTCTTGCAAAGGGAATGGCATTTTAATGACAAGCCAAATAGGGAACGGGGGCATTTGGAAATACATAATAAATGTGTATTAGTGAGACAGAAAATTGGAAAATGGCCACCTGCCAGCAGCCACATAAATTTGGGAGGGGATGCATTTTCTCTCCCCCCCCCCAATCTTATCACAGGAATTGTAAATATTTATTAAAAGTATTAAAATAGCGGGAATGTTAAATGTTTCTTTCAGGAGTGGAAATTTACACTGCCACATAAAAAGATGGGATATTCCGATACAGTGTTTATTGAAGGGACTTCATTTTATTAGGTTGTCATCCACAATAAATGGCCAGGTGCAATTGAAACTTGATCCGTTAGTAGAAAAGGGAAGATTTGTGGAAATTAAATCAGTTAGATAGCAAACACACACAGAGAGAAGACCCTTTCTTCATGTTGAAGAATATTAATATACTATTATCCATCTTTTTTTTCTTTTTTTAATGGTATCCTTTGTAACCTATTGGATTGCTCAGCCAGGTTCCCATCCTTGCATTCACAACTCTAGGATATCCTATTAAAGAGTCTTGATTCCCCTAAAGAATTCTGGGTGTTTGTTAAAACTGTTTGTTAAAGTGTTTGAAACCTCTATTCCCCACCGAGTTTCTCTCAAAGAGCTACAATTCTCAGAGTTCTTTGTGAAGCGGGATGAATCGTTACACCGCTCTAGAAACTGTAGCCACACCCTCCAACATTTCTTTAATGGAAATAGGGACATCACATTTTACTATTATTATCATTATTATTATTCCCCACCTGTATGACTGGCTTGCCCCAGCCACTCTGCGTGGCTTCCAACACATACAAAAACCCTACAGGGCTGCTTTCAGATGTCTTCTAATGGCTGTATAGGCTGGATCTAGAGGCATCAAAGAAGCGCTTCAGTTAAACGCGCTTGTAAACTTTGCATGAGAAATCAGGTTGGCAAAAGCGGGACTCTACAGCGCCATCTGGTGTCACAGTGTTTGAATGCATAAACCACTCATATAAAGCACTTTTTCTTTGCCAATGCAGCTGAGTCCTATACAGTGGTACCTCGGTTTAAGAACAGCCCTGTTTATGAACTATTTGGTTTACAAACTCCGCAAAACCGGAAGTAGTGTCCCAGTTTGCAAACTTTACCTCGGTCTAAGAATGGAAGCCGAACTGTGGAAGGGCACCGGCAGCAGGAGGCCTCATTTGGGAAAGAGCACCTTGATTTAAGAACAGTTTCGGTTTAAGAACGGACTTCCAGAACAGATTAAGTTCGTAAACCAAGGTACCACTGTAGTTACTTTACTCCTTGGCTCGCATAACTCCAACCCTCCAACATTTCTCCAATGAAAATAGGGATGTCCTAAGGAAATGTGAGGCATTCTGGGATCAAATCAAAAACTGGGATGGCTTCTGTAAATCTGGGGTGTCCCTGGAAAATAGGGACACTTGGAGGGTCTGCTGTAGCTTTGGGATATGAATAGGGGCCTTCTAACAACCCTCAGGACCTTTAACAAACTTCAGCTCCCAGAATTTTTTGCAGGGGGAGCAGTGGTTGTTTAATGTGATATCATAGTGCTTTGCATGTATGTTGTGAATGTCACCAGTGGCTACATTCTGCCTCCACTCTCAGAGACTCTGAGAAAAGACTCCACTCTGCAGAAATGTTATGCTGAATGTACTTCAAACCCTGGAATTTCCAAGTTGGGGTAGAAGAAACCCTATCTGAAACCCTGGGGAGCTAGGTGGACTAATGGTCTGACTCAACATAGGGCAGGTTTCTCTGTTCCCATCATAGCTGTGACAAAAAGGTAAAAAAGGGTAAAGGACCCCCGGACGGTTATGTCCAGTCAAAGGCAACTATGGGGTTGTGGCGCTCATCTCGCTTTCAGGCTGAGGGAGAGGGCGTTTGTCCACAAACAGCTTTCCAGGTCATGTGGCCAGCGGGACTAAACCGCTTCTGGCGCAACGGGACACCATGACGGAAACCAGAGCGCATGGAAACGCTGTTTACCTTCCTGCCGCAGCAGTACCTATTTATCTACTTGCACTGGTGTGCTTTCGAACTGCTAGGTTGGCAGGAGCTGGGACTGAGCAACGGGAGCTCACCCTGTCACAGGGATTCGAACCGCCCACCTTCTGATCGGCAAGCCCAAGAGGCTCAGTGGTTTAGACCACATCCCACCAGCTGCGATAATATCGAGGTCTAAATAAGAATATTCAGGTCTTAATAAGAATAAAAATTTCATTTTCATATTGCCGTCAACTCTCTGTTTGCACTGGGGTAGCAAGCGTTTTGTGCTGCCACTCCATTCAAGGGTCAAAAACAGCGTACACGTCAGCAGTTGTGTGTCAATGTATAAAACTCTTCACTCTTTTGTTACCGCTAGCTTTCAAAATACACCCAAGAAGTGACAAAAATTGAAAGTGGGGAGAGTCTGATTCTGACACACACAACCACTTGGAATGTGCGGTCTTCACGCCAAACTCAGCTCCCCACTGATTTTGGGCCACACAGAAGCACACAGGCCAGTTTGGCCCACATTGCATGTGAGCGTCACCCACCATGTAGGCTTTGACCTCATCTTCCATTGTTTCAATTACCCTGACGTGAGTTAGTTAGATTTGGCCAATTTTAAGCAAATTAGCCGAACGAATCAAACGCAAACTGGAACTAATCAGGGCCGGAGTCAGAACTAATCAGGTGAATTGCAATCAAGTCTAAATGGAATCTTGTGTAAATATGAACGAGCGGAGGAGGGCAATGGCGTTTGGGATTCAGATTTGCTGAGTCAACCCCGGAAACCAACATGTTCCAAGGGAACGATGTTCGTCGCAGCTATAATCCTAAATCTGATCCCATAATTATTCCTTCCCATTGTACTCGTGGGCGATTCAAGACTCCCAGAGGGGAAATGCAGACTTTTCAATGTGAATCACCACTCTAATTGGGCCGTATTTAGATAGAAGGCCTTTTATTCATCTCCTACATGTAATAATCTTCTGCTCCAGCAGGGGGCTTCTTGAGTGCTTTATTACTGTACAGAGTTCCCCAACCTGGTGCCCATCAGATGGACTCCAACTCCGCAACCATCATGGCCAACAGTCAAGAGTGACAGTAGTTGGAGTCCAAAACTTCGGACACTTGGTTGGGGAAGACTGCACTGTACTAAAGCATTCAACTCTATTCCTGCTGGGACCCTGTTGTTGTTGTTGTTGTTGTTGTTGTTGTTGTTGTTGTTGTTGTTTATACCCCACCTTTTCCCTTGACGGGACTCGAGGCAGCTTACAGATAAAAGCAAGGACCACTAAAAGCATAGGTTGATTAGTTACTTACAGTGGTACCTCGAGTTAAGTACTTAATTTGTTCAGGAGGTCTGTTCTTAACCTGAAACTGTTCTTAACCTGAAGCAACACTTTAGCTAATGGGGCCTCCTGCTGCTGCTGCGCCGCCAGAGCACGATTTCTGTTCTCATCCTGAAGCAAAGTTCTTAACCTGAAGCACTATTTCTGGGTTAGTGGAGTCTGTAACCTGAAGCATATGTAACCTGAAGTGTATGTAACCTGAGGTTCCTTGTCTCGGTGGCTGCGTAATTCCATACCCTCCAACATTTCTCTGATGAAAAATCCACTCCACTTCTCAGTGGGGAGAAGTTGCAGTGGACCACGTGGCCACCAACTTTCCTCTGGGGGCGGGAGACAAAATCCCGTGTCCCCCAGAGGTTCCCAGCCATGTCATTCACCTGTCAACCAATCTGCTGGCCAGGGGGGCATGGCCGGGCTCCATTTAAACTGAGGCGTGAGCCGGGGAGCTTCCTCTTGGCTCACTTCCTCAATCTCCCTCCCTATTTTCAGGTTTTGAATTTGGCCTTCCTATGGACTTCGGTTGGTCGCCGTTGAGGGGCCTGGTAGGAATTTTTCCACTTGGCAAATTGGCATGGGCTATTTGGTTTTTGCCTACCTCATAGCAATCATCACAGCTTTGTAAGGTTTGGTGGTTAGGCATTGGTTGATCTTATGATAGGGAAGGGGAGGTGTGGCCATCACCTGCCTCTCCAAGCTCAGGGGTATTCTGTTAAAGGAATCCAGGGGTGTGGATCTTGTCTGAAGTCCAGGGCTGGGCTAGGGCCATGCCACGACCCCGTCAGGAACCCAGGGGGAGCTCGAGTTGGTTTGCATCGATGGGGCTCCCCTTGCCGGTGGTTGACCCTTACTGGACTCCCTGCATGACGGACAGGAGTCAGATCTAGTTGGGTCAATTCCAATGCCTAAGCCAATACGGCTCACATTCTGTAACCAATAAAGTTGTGGCCTAAATTTGCCCAATAACATTAACCTAATATCTGTGTCCTTGTGTCTTATTCATCAACGAGGGGGTGGTCTCGGGGTCTCGACACGCAACTGAGAAAAGCGGGACATTCCAGGATCAAATCAGAAACCAAGACTTCTTCTGTAAATCCAGGACTGTCCCTGGAAAATAGGGACTCTTGGAGAGTCTGGGCTTCTGGCCTGATCCGACAGGGCTATTCTTTTGTTCTTATTACGGCTACTGAGATATCGAACTTTGTGTTTCCCCCTATCCCAAGAAAGTCTGAAGAGGAAACAACTCCTTATCTTTCCATCCATATAAACGTTCATTTAAGTGGTAGGTGCCTTCTCCTCCCAGGCCTGCTGAAGCACCATATTGCTTGGTACACTTCCCTCCTTCGCTCTTCTTCATTTACCCCGACATTCACAACGGAAAATAAATAAGTAAAAAAAGTGCCTCCGTCTTATTTATCCTTCTTTGGGCATTTCTTCACCAGGCAGATGGTCAATTAAGAGCACTAAACAATGACACTGTTTTCTCTGTAAACATTTTTTTTTAATCCCCTAATAGCCTAACAAATGAGGATCTGGGCTGCCATACCGCTGAATACCATCTTGACTTTCTAATTACAAAGAACTGTGTCTTGATAGTAACAATTACAGCTATAACAATGATGCCAGCGCCGGAACAATATCGTTGGAGGCAAAGTGCTTATCGGAATATTCGGCAAATAAAGGCTCAGCGTTTGAGCCCAAGCTGGAATCAGGAACTTAAAACAACTGGGGGTTGGAGTGGAGCAGAGAGAAGGAGGAAGGTTGAAAACATTGGTTTTAGTAGCTCCAGATGTGAATTTGAATCCAATTACTCCGAAAGCCAGGCTAAGGAGAAGTACTGTTTCCTTCTGTTTTGCTAATCGATAGGTGAAAGCGGGTATTAAACTGAACATGGTAATAACTCTCATTTTGATATTTAGCTACACTTCACGTTATTTTCCAAGCACAGCGCCATTTGCGCACATAATGCCAGCGCACAGTTCCTATTGTTGGCAAAATGGTAGTTCTTGGTGTTAAAATTAAAGACTTTCCAATTTTCCCCTCCGTTGCAAAGTCATTCTTTTTTTCAGTGTTTGCCCATGTGCAACGCAATGCTGGGGTGTGCAATTTCAGGGACCGGTGAAGGTCTTACATATTAGCATGGGAATCGGGCCATTAAAATTCATGTACGGTATTTTTCAGGTATGAATGTATGACGAGGGGGGGAAGAAAGGGATACTGCAAAGACATAAATTACTGGGAGTATTCGAATTTTCAAGACACGGCTTGGCCGAGACAAAGTATCTGTGAGAGGTAGTGATATGTAGAACGCCCAACCAGGCTCCCATCCGATGGGCCTGGAAATAGGGAGAGCTGTTTCCCAATACATCAAGAAAAAAAGATTTGTTTATTTCTGGGCTGGTGGAAAAGCAACAAACCGCCCTGCCCCCAGCATTTCCCAAGAGGAGAAACAACAGCTCACATGAGAAAGAGCCCTTGGCCCTACCATTAGGTAGCCCTTGGCCTAATTTCAAAAGCCCTCTGCAAGCAATGAGTTCAGACCTCTGAGAAGCCAGATACATTCCTCTTCTGACAGTCCACTAGGTCAGGAAGAAGTGAAATTGAAATACTTTATTGTCACTTGTACAACTTGTGTACAGTAAGATTACACGAGCACCCCCCACTCAGCTCTCTTAGTCTTAATTCCCCTTGTTTACTGACGCACACCCACCAAACCCGAAAGTCAGTTGCCCTGTTGTTATCTTTTCATTCAGCAGCCTAACAGCCCACGGATAGAAGCTGTTCTTTACCCTGTTGGCGTGACTAATCATGCTTCTATATCTTCTGCCTGAGGGCAGGAGATCAAGAAAGTGCCGGCCAGGGTGTGAATCATCCCTGAAAATTTTCCTCACTCTCCTGAGGCAACATTCTTCTGCTATTTCATCCAGCAGATTCGCGGGGCAGCCCATGATGCAGTATGAAAGAGGGGAAAGAAGGAGTGTGAGGGAAGGTTGGAGGCAGCAAGGCTTCTGAATACCAGGAACACGCCCTGCGAGTGTTGCGGGAAAACAAGGGCACCCTGTCTTTTTAACACAAGAAAATGGCGGCCATTTTGGTTGTCATGACAAAACACGATTTCACAGCGCAATTTCTCCCAGAAAAACACTCACACAATCATTTTTGGTGCTGTGACTTTGTGCCCAAAAAGCACACTTTTTAGGGGCAGGGAACTGTAGTGGGAGATTGTGGGAGATTGTGGCAACCCAAATGGCCCCCATGCTCTAATGATTAAAAAAAAACCAGGAAGGTGGTGTCTGGGAAGATGGCATCCCAGATTTTGGCTTCAAGGTGTTGGAGGGTATGCAGGAGGGGAGAGGGCTCCTGTGTTCGAATCCTACTTGCTGGTTTCCCACAGGCATCTGGTTGGCCATTGTGAGAACAGGATGCTGGACTAGATGGGCCATTGGCCTGATCCAGCAGGCTATTCCTATGTGAAGGAGGTGTTGGAGACTGAGAAAAGTGGGTGTCAGAGGGAGAAGAAGGTGATAGACAAAGACCAGAAATCTGGATCTCAATGGCATCACTTATGAAGACTTCAGGACTCTGGAGGTGAGGCTGTTGCGAATTCTTCATGGCGCTTTAGCAGAAATGCTCAGAGTTCCAGGTTCTTCAGTGCAGTATATTTATTGTGAGCTATATATACAGATAAGGGACGCGGGTGGCGCTGTGGGTTAAACCACAGAGCCTAGGACTTGCCGATCAGAAGGTCGGTGGTTCGAATCCCCCGACGGGGTGAGCTCCCGTTGCTCGGTCTCCGCTCCTGCCAACCTAGCAGTTCGAAAGCACATCAAAGTGCAAGTAGATAAATAGGTACCATTCCGGCGGGAAGGTAAACGGTGTTTCTGTGCGCTGCTCTGGCCAGAAGCGGCTTAGTCATGCTGGCCACATGACGCGGAAGCTGTACGCCGGCTCCCTCGGCCAATAAAGTGAGATGAGCACCGCAACCCCAGGGTCGGTCACGACTGGACCTAATGGTCAGGGGTCCCTTTACCTTTACCTTTATATATACAAATATCTACAGGCTATAATACACGAGCAGTTCATACAGTCAAACAGAGTACCTGGCTGCACCTTAAGGCAAATAGGAAGACTCCTAACTCTCTCTCTCTGACCACATTCTTCTACACCACCCCTTTACTGCTGGACAGCTTTCCCTTTTAAACTGATGGCAGCCAATCAACTGTCAGCACATTACTGCTGAGTCATTCTGACCCAGCACTTCCATAGAAAGCATTGCAAGCTGACTGCATCAGCCAGTTGCATCAGCTAGCAAACTCAAGCCTGCAGACTTGCTATCTCACACAGCATTCTGTGAATCCCGACAGAGGCCCTAATGATTTATTGGATATTGTACATGATTAGGTCTCAGAGTCTGTCAAGGTCACAGTAAAGGATAGGGGTGGCTCTCCAGGTGTTGACTCGCATCTTCCATCAGCTGCACCCAGTAGGTGCTTTTTTTTCTAGAAAAATAGATGCTGGGACTCACCATGAAGTTGTTAGAGTAAGTGCCACATTTTTAACAACAACAAAAGAGGTGTTGGTACTGAGTACCTGTGAGTACCCCCTGGGAAGCACTTAATATGACCAATGATCAGGGATAATGGGAGTTGAAAACCCCCATCTGGAGGGCAACAGGCATAAGGCTACCCAAAACTGGTCCTTGTAAGTAGCAGGCAGAATGAAACTTCTGATTTGCCAGCTCTAACCAAGTGGGTGCACAGATCCTACGATTCACATTGTTTCAGTTTCTGTGCATTAAAAGAATAATTGCAACATGTTCTTGAGTTGTTCTGTGCTATCTTCCCTTTGATCTGGTGGCTGGTTTGATTCCTCCAATACACATTGTAATCCTCTGATAAGCCTTGCATCAAGAAACAGTCTGTGCTGTTGCCTGCAGAGTTCAGAATAGCTCTGGGTTTAGGGTTTTGTTGCTGAAGGAGAGCAACATAAAACCAAAAGGACAACTTAAATGGAGCTGTTAATTTTTTGAGAAACCCTCCACTGCTGTGATTTACACCACGAAGAGTAAACAATGTTTGTTTGTTTGCTGTGAAAATGGAAAGAGAGGATGTTCCCCCAAACCCATTCTGCTAAACTCTTATTTCACTGCTTCTTCTAATCTGCTTGCAGCCCTAATTGGCTCTACATCCTCAGGATCATTCCTTCTTCTTACTTGCTAAAGCATCCTAGCCAATCAGGGATCCTATACTCAGTCTGATGAAATCAGAGCTGATTGTTATTAGCCCATCAGACTTGGGTATGTGATTCAGCCAGAAAGCAAATTCAGAGCAAGAGAAGGAAATGTGATTCTCATTCGGAGTGGTTCTGGGAGGGAGCTGGACTTCATACACTTTTGCCACCCTCGGGCGTCACTGCAGGGATGTGTATTTCAAAGGGGGCTAAACTCTTTGCAAAAGCACAGCCCGTTTCGGCTCAGCTCTAAACAAAACCAAAATCACACACACGCTTCAAATTACAGAATCCTCTCTACCTAATGTTTGCAGCTTCGTGGCTTAATTCAGAAAGTCGGCGATTTCACATCCAAACGAGACACAGTAGGCACATACAAGAGATTACTTTTGCGACAAGTTAATCTTCCTATAGCCATTATCTGGAGTAGTTCAAAAAGCTTCGGGAAGGGAAAAAATTGGAACTGTTGTTGAAGAAAAGAATACATGTTCAGGTAATTACAAATAACAGACACATCTGGTTATCTTAATTGTTTGGGAATGTCTCAATTAGCTCAGAATGTTTTCATAAGGACTTGGAGACGGTAAAAAAGAAGAAGAGGAGGAGGAAGAACTTTCTCTCAGCAGATTAGATTAGTTGATGAGAGGCAATACTGGGGATCTAAACTGCTCAAGCTGCTTTAGGCCACAGAGAGCTTGCTGAGCAAGAGCTGTTGAGCTTTTATGTCTCTCAGTAGAGTTACAGTGCCAAAGTTAAGGGGGTCAGAGGTGGCCTGCAGAGGGCATGCTATCCATAGGGAATTGGCCTCAATGGGAAGATGAGGAGTGAGAAGGCAAGGGATTCCCGTTCCCATGGCAGACTTGATTCTAATTAAACCATTCAGCCATAAAAACATGGTCAGAAGTACTACTGAACATCCCTGAAACCCCCCCCCCAAATATATGCCCCACCAAAAAATAAATTTTGTTGTCTAGTCGTTTAGTCGCGTGACCCCATGGACCAGAGCATGCCAGGCACTCCTGTCTTCCACTGCCTCCCGCAGTTTGGTCAAACTCATACTGGCAGCTTCGAGAACACTATCCAACCATCTCGTCTTCTGCCGTCCCCTTCTCCTTGTGCCCTCCATCTTTCCCAACATCAGTCTTTTCCAGGGAGTCTTCTCTTCTCATGAGGTGGCCAAAGTATTGGAGCCTCAGCTTCAGGATCTGTCCTTCCAGTGAGCACTCAGGGCTGATTTCCTTCAGAATGGAGAGGTTTGATCTTCTTGCAGTCCATGGGACTCTCAAGAGTCTCCTCCAGCACCATAATTCAAAAGCATCAATTCTTCGGTGATCAGCCTTCTTTATGGTCCAGCTCTCACTTCCATACATCACTACTGGGAAAACCATAGCTTTAACTATATGGACTGGCAAAGACAACAGGCATATAATAAATAAATAAATATATGCATTCAATGATTTGGGTTGCAACCAACAGAGGCCACTTTCACACCCTGCATTCAAAGCACTATGTTGCCATTTTAAACCAACATGGCTTCTCCCAAAGAATTATGGGAGCAGGAATTTGTTAAGGGCACTGAGAGTTCTTGGGGGCCCATTTGCCACCCACAGAGTTACAATTCCCAGTGTTTCTGAGGAAGAGGGGCTGGTTGTTAAATCACTCTTGTAGTTCTGTGAGGGAAAGTGGGGCCTCCTGACAACTCTCAGCACCCTGAACAAACCACAGCTCCCAGAAAGGCTGTTTAAAGTGGTGTCGTGGTGCTTGAAATGTATGTGTGAATGTGCTTGAGGCTTTGAGCTTGAAGTTCATGTCCCATAATTCCTGATACAGTGCTTCTTTTTGGTTAAAAAGAGAGAGAGGTGCCATTACTCATATCTTGATAAAATGCATGCCATGGGCAGCAAAAGGAGAGAGAGAGAGGTGATGGTGTTCCATTACGAAAAAGCATTGCTTTGATAGCATTCATCCCTGAGATTGCCTCCAAAGGCCTTACAGAGTAGACGTGAAAGCTAGTGTCAGGTGTGATCTGATTAAATAAAAACAGCTCATGATTAGATCCATAAATAAAGATTCTTCATTAAAAAAAGAAATCTGCTTCTCCGAAATTGCAAGACGTTAAACACATTTTCTCCAAAGCTAAACTGTCATCGGCTGCATGTGCAATATGGGGTGTGAACGCCTTTGAGGAGAGTTTTATTTAGAACTCAGTAAATTCAGGAGCAAAATGTTTCTCTCCCACAGCTGATCTGTGATGCCCACAATATCCCGCAAGCTCTGATCCCTCAGCCATCGCTACCCCAATCTTTCGCCTTGCTATTTTACCCCTTGCTAGGAATCACAAGAGTACCATTCTTGCATTCAGGTCCTGCTTTCAGGATTTTCATAGGCATCTGGTTGACAGATTCTTTGCCTAAACTTCCTAAACAGTGGGAAGATCTCAGGAATTTCTAGAGCAGTACTGATCATTCTCCTGCATCTGTGCATTGACTGATTTCCTGGTGATGATCTCTCCCCCCCCCCCCCCACACACACATCTGAGCCTTCAGGCATGTATAGTTTTCCCCATCTAAGAGTTTCCCAACAATGGGCAAGTTCTCCTTGCAAGTTTGCTGCTGCATAAAGGATCCAGAGCTTGAACCATAAATGCTCATATCGTATCAAAATCCCTATGTTGCGTTCAGATGCGGGAAATATTGCATTCATTTTCCTGTTTATAATGTCCCATTTTCTAACATTCCTTTCGCACGGCAGTACCTGTTGCATAATGGAACTCCGGCTTTTTGACCGATACACTGGCATGTCATGCTAAATTTCATTCACACCAGTGACTCAACGATGTATGTCATTGGACGACATCACTACTCCTTCTGTTTCCCCATGAAAACATCAGGAATATCGCTGCCAGCATACAGCTTCAAATTTTTACACTTTATTCCTGTAGTTTTCCAGTTTAACGGGGTGGCCCAGGGATTTTTTCCCCTGGAAACAATTTATATAGAAATGAGCACTAAAATTAGTGGTATTCTGTTAGATTTCTGCTAGATCTCCAGAAGTGGCTTTCTTGTCATGTGAAAGTTCAAATATAAGGTGGAAATTAACAGCTAGGGAATCTTTAGTAAAGGTAAAGTAACCTCTGACCATTAGGTCCAGTCGTGACCGACTCTGGGGTTGCGGCACTTATCTCACTTTATGTGGCCAGGTCATGTGGCCAGCATGACTAAGCCGCTTCTGGTGAACCAGAGCAGCACACGGAAACACCATTTACCTTCCCGCTGGAGCGGTACCTATTTATCTACTTGCACTTTGACGTGCTTTCGAACTGCTAGGTTGGCAGGAGCAGGGACCGAGCAACGGGAGCTTACCCCATCGCAGGGATTCAAACTGCCGACCTTCTGGTCGGCAAGCCCAAGAGGCTCTGTGGTTTAACCCACAGCACCACTCACGTCCCAGGGAATCTTTGCTGTCTTTTCTGCAACCAACCCGTCCAGAGTCAGGGACACACCGCAATCTCACGTTTGTGCAATTGGCTTAACTGTACAACAGATCTCTACTTTCTTTTCCCTTTTTTGGAAGGTTGTGCCTTAATTCATAACACTTTCATATACCTGAAAATTATGAGGTTTTCACATCCTCAACCCCGCTTCCAATCACAAATACCTTTGGCATCCTTAACGTGAAGAGCTTTGAAGACATTGAAAACCCCAGTGTCAATGCAGAGTAATGCTAAACACAATCTCTTGCCTGTTTGCCAAGTTGCAACATCATTGCCTAGAAAGAAAGGCATTCTCAGAAACTGTCTGACAAGTCTGGAATTATCTTCCTTGGGTGAGTTGTTGAACCACCAAACTGCCGCATCTGTTGCAACTGCAAATAAATCTGAGCTGGAGATAGGTGTTAATCAATGGAAATTTTGGGAACAAATTTTATTCATGCACACACACCTCAAAAAAAGTTATGCTTTTTAATCTGTGTCATTGCCCCATATATACACTATTTCAGACCATGGGCTGGACTATGAAATCTAACGAACCGACAAAGCAAAATGGCATTAATTGCTTCGTCTATTCCAAGGGAAAACAAACAAACCAACCTACTATTGTGCTACCATGTGGGTAATCTGTACCTGCTGAAAATGCCTGGTACATCATTAGAGGACCAGGCAGGGCTCTGTTGATGAAGCACTGTTTCCATTCAGGTACCGCAGCAGAGCTATATCCTTTTGATCTGCCTGTGGGTTTAATAAGCATTCCAGATGGCGTACTAGGCCCAAAGCAAGAATGGATAATCACACAGCTCTACCCTCAAAATAATAATAAATGAAGGATAGAGGAGGAGCAGAGATAAAGAGAGCTCTTGCACGCCATAACTATTCAATAGAGCAATCACTGAGGTGCGTTTGCATCCTGGCTTCTCACAGGTGAAAGGGACGCTCTTTTAAATAAAAACACAGGCTGCAAATGCGCCGAGTTATTGTTATTATATGTGACACGGAGCAGGAATCGTTTGAGCGACGCTGAGCGTAAGGATATCATTTGCCCTGTGTTACTATAATGCACGGCCTCTTCTCTCCCGAACACATTCGGACTGGCAGGAGGGGAGGGGAGGCCCCTATTTTGCTAAAGACCCCACTGTCGCCTCTAAATAACCACGTGTGACGTACACATCTTCCATCTATTATTTACCAATCATATTTCTTGGGCCTGCCCATCAGCAAAGTTTCAGGGTGTCAAGTCGATGTCACATAAACCTGGCCTTCACCGGCAAAATTACTCGTTGTCGGGGATGATTTCGTGGCAATATTCCCGGAGCTTGCAGGAGAAAGGTTTGTAGGGTGGGGAGGACAGGCTCGCCCCGCCCAACTGCCAAAGGCTTCAGCAGCTGCCACAAAACAGCTTACCCCCCTTCGCAGAAAATCAAACCCCTTATTATCTGCCAGATCTGCCTCATTAGGAGAAAACAAGCAGGCAGGCCCAGGGCGTTGAGGACGATCCAGACATCCGTCATCAGTCCCACTGAATGGCGCCACATAGAGCATTTCTTGATTTCAGCTTAGGGCAAACCCTTTGAGGAACAGATCTCACAGTGGCACTGAAGGGGGTGGCCAACGTGGTGCCTGCAGGCACCCATGGGCCAGCCAGGACTTTGTGTGGTGACCAGGAAAGGTCTTGGCAAATAACCCCTCTGAAATCCACGGATACTGTTCCTGCTCAGTTCCTGTTTGCACTGCCTCTGACACGGCACACACACACCCTTCAGACTTGCCCATATTTCACCAGGTGCCAGGATCGGCACTGCCATGGATTGGTTGGAAGCCGAGGATTGGTTGGAGGCACCAGCCAGAGTAGATTTCGGCATCACACTATCATATCATGCAAGCATTTCTGCTTAGCAGGCGGAATGATCTCCCCATGTTTTGGGTTCTTCCAACCCCCCCCCCCCCAGAGCCAATCTGGGGGGGCCACAGAGGCAGAAAACAAGGGGAAGTCTCATTGCTGTCGTGAGACCTGTGATGCTGGCTCCTGCCTGCGGAACTAGTTGGTTCAGGGGTCAGCAAACTTTTTCAGCAGGGGACCGGTCCACTGTCCCTCAGAAATTGTGGGGGGCTGGACTATATATATATATATATATATATATATATATATATTGGGGGGAGAACGAATTCCTATGCCCCACAAATAACTCAGAGATGCATTTTAAATAATAGGACACATTCTACTCGTGTAAAAACACGCTGATTCCCAGACCATCTGCGGGCCGGATTTAGAAGGCGATTGGGCCGCATCCTGCCCCCGGGCCTTAGTTTGCCTACCCATGAGTTGGTTGAATGCAACGAAATGTGTGGGGGGGTTTTTATATGGAAGTGTGTTCCTTTTGCTCAGTTGGGGAGGGGATAACAGAAGGTCATTCAACCCCCAGTGCACAATTTGGTTTTTTGGGGGGAAAGGAGTCCACCTTATTTATATGCTGACCTGAGAGAAAGGAGAAAAAAGAAGGAAGGAAGGAAGGAGAGAGAGAGAGAAAGTGGCCAAACTTGGGGGATTTAAACATTAAATTAAATGAATACAGCATGTGTGTTTTTTTAGAATGTGTGTTGTCAAAGTTACTGTGACAGCTCAGAAGCTGTTAGGCATTATGTGTCAAGAAAATGTACTCAGAGAAAAAGAACATGGAGTGACTGTCAAAAACCACAGGAGGAATTCCAAGTCCTGCATCCCTCTGAATATGGTCTCGAAACCATTATGACTATTGTCCTGATTGTGGTGGTGTGTGTACCCCGACAGATCGGTAAGAGTTAATGGCATGCCGTATAATGAATTCAATAACGGGGAGTTTAAAAAGGTCTAATTAGCGAGTAACCGCTTTATTATGAAAAGAAACGGTAATGAATTTAATAGCTCAAAATCATTAACAATATTTAGTTTGCCGGTACTTGTACTGCATTCTCTTCATTAATATGAACATTTAATATGTTTTAAAATGGATTTGTAATACTTTCTGGGTCACGGGGTCACGCTGACAGAACAAGTGTAATTATTCCGCTAATTGTTATCTCTGCATGTTTGTGCTCTAAACTGCCGCCTATTTAGGTGGTGAGGTTTTCATCTTTGGAAAAGGGAAAAAAAAGTTACGAAAATGAAATAAATAAAAGTAATTAAGAAGGAGAAGTTAAGGGAAAGGATGAAGCAAGTAGCCTTGAAAGGCAGCAAAATAATCCGCTGTTTCTCCCATCCCTTAGGACCATCCCATCCCAACTGGACAGCTGAGAGGATGAATCTGTTTCCTTCCAGATGTTGTTAACCGCCCCGAGACCTACAGATGAAGGGCGATATAGAAATTTAATAAATAATAATCATCACCCCTGACCATTGGCCAGTCTGGCTGGGGCTGATGGGAGCTGGCATTGAGCAGCATCTGAAAGGCTGAAAGGTTCTCCCACCCATTCTGAGCAGAGTTTGGTAGTAAAGTACAGTGGTACCTCAGTTTTTGAATGTAATCCATTCCGGAAGACCATTCGAGTTCCGAAATGTCTGGAAACCAGAAACTCAACAGCCGACAGCGAGACCTCGGGATCTTGCACTCAGCAGAAGCTGTGAGGCATGTTCGACTTCCAAGGCGTGTTCGAAAACTGAAGCACTTACTTCCGGGTTTACAGCGTTCGAAAACTGAAATGTTCATCAACGGAGGTGTTTGAAAACCGAGGTACCACTGTACATGAAAGCTCTGCTGTGAGATATCATCTCCTTCAATGGCAAAGGGTCTGAGCCTTGGGCCCTTTCTGCACAATGTATTTAAATTGTAATTATACCATAGCCTCCAACATTTCTCTGATGAAAATGTTGTTGTTGTTTAGTCGTGTCCAACTCTTCATGACCCCATGGACCAGAGCATGCCATGCACTCCTGTCTTCCACTGCCTCCCACAGTTTGGTCAAACTCATGCTGGTAGCTTCAAGAACACTGTCCAATCATCTCATCCTCTGTCATCCCCTTCTCCTTGTGCCCTCCATCTTTCCCAACATCAGGGTCTTTTCCAGGGAGTCTTCTCATGAGGTGGCCAAAGTATTGGAGCCTCAGCTACAGGATCTGTCCTTCCAGTGGGCACTCAGTGCTGATTTGCTTCAGAATGGATAGGTTTGATCTTCTTGCAGTCCATGGGACTCTCAAGAGTCTCCTCCAGCACCAGAATTCAAAAGCATCAATTCTTCAGCGACCAGCCTTCTTTATGTCCTATCCCATCATGATAATAATTTTGTTATTTATAACCCACCCATCTGACTATCCCTGGAAAACAGGGACACTTGGAGGGTCTGGCAGTGGTAGACTTGACCAGATCTCAACTGAGAGCTTTCCTTTCTTCTTCCAGTCTCTTACCCTGGGAGATATTCTCTTCCTGTCTCTCACTCAGGGTCGTTAACCAAACACCCATCACCTTCATGTGTTCGTGATACTTGGACCACAACGACTCGTGGACCCTACGACTCGTGCATGCCTTAAACTCTAAAATTGCAAATTGTGGGTGGGATCCAGCAGACGTTCGTCATATTTTGGTCCCATTGGAATCAATTGTACTTGCGTTAACCCCACTTCCTGCACTGGGTATTGCAAAGATAAGGTTGTGAATGCCGGCTAGACATGATGGCTGCCCTCTGCCTCCATGGCCGGTATTGCTGGAAACCGCAGGAGTGATCACTGTGTGAACAAGATGCTGGACAAAGATGGACCATTGGCCTTCTCCAGCAGGCTCTTCTCGTGTTCTTAGATGGACCAATGATCTGACTCAGGATAAGGCAGATTCCTGTGATTCTGCAACTGCTGAAATAATGCATGTGTCATGCTTTGAAAACTTTAAGTGCCAAAGCCATGCTCGCTGCTATTTCTCACAATAAATAAATACATTCCTGCTGAGCTTCAGACATTTACTTCAAACCTCCAGGCTCCTTCTATTTCAACCATTTCTGAAAACATTTTGTGGAATTGTGCAGACAATCTAATGCCCAGGACAAAGCCCTAGTCGTCCCCTCAGCATTCCGGTGCTGACTTGCGCCACCATTATCAGGAAAGTTTGAGCATTTTTCAAGCAGAGGATATTTTTGAAGAGCAGCAGTTTTTCGGGGAAATTTATTTATCGTATCACTTTAGACTGTTCATACCTTTGTTAAGGAGCGACAGAAGTTGCAATAGGGGCGGTGCGAGAGTACTCCAGAGTTGTGCTCTGAAGCCACCTCCCTGAGCTCAGAAACCTGCAAGAAGCTTTTCAGACAGGAACTGCAAATCAGGCTTTTGTCGGCTTCTGGATTTCTATATGGAAATTGGCTGTTCTGACCTGATTGAGCTTTGCCCACGTCAGAACACCTCTGGCATTGTACACCTGTGCTACTTGCACTTTGCATTTTTAAAAAAATAAAAGAAACCCAACTAATTATGCAGAATTATATATTTGAAATATACATTTATAAAGAAACCAGAAGCATTCTTATTGGGCATTGTTGGGAGTGATATAAATAGAAAGGAATATAAGCTCTTTTTATATGCAATAACAGCAGCATATTAAGAATATTATTGGCCCAAAAATGGAAGCAAGAAGAATTACCGACGATTGAAGAATGGAGGATGAAGTTAATGGACTATGCAGAACTAGATAAACTAACAGGAAGGATTCAAAACCGGCGGGACCAGAAATTCACGGAAGACTGGAGTAAATTTACGGACTATTTGAAAAGTATTTGTGAAGATCAGATGACGTTTGTAGGTTTGCAAGAAGTTTTGTGAGGAGTATTATTGGAAGTATTGCAAAAATGGAGAAGGGGAAGGATGATTTGTTAAGAGATGTAAAGGCAATATAAAGTTAAGAAATGCATAAGAAGTGGTTAAAATGGTGGAGCATCAGAGGTCTGATGGAAGTCTAAAAAAGATTGTATAAGTGATAAGTTTTGTGGTACATTTTATAATTTTATAATTTATATGTTAATAGCAATAAAAAATATTTGTAAAAAAATTATGCAGAATTATATATTACAGTGGTACCTCGGGTTACAGACGCTTCAGGTTACAGATGCTTCAGGTTACAGACTCTGCTAACCCAGAAATACAGTGGTACCTCAGGTTAAGAACTTAATTCGTTCAGGTTCTTAACCTGAAACTGTTCTTAACCTGAGGTACCACTTTAGCTAATGGGGCCTCCCGCTGCCACATGATTTCTATTCTCATCCTGAAGCAAAGTTCTTTACCCGAGCTACTATTTCTGGGTTAGCGGAGTCTGTAACCTGAAGCATCTGTAACCCGAGGTACCACTGTAGCACCTCGGGTTAAGAACTTTGCTTCAGGATGAGAACAGAACTTGTGCTCTGGCGGCACAGCGGCAGTGGAAGTCCCCATTAGCTAAAGTGGTACCTCAGGTTAAGAACAGTTTCAGGTTAAAAACAGACCTCCAGAAAGAATTAAGTTCTTAACTCGAGGTACCACTGTATGTGTATAATACTGTGGCAAATATTCCCACTTCTAAACCCGTTTTTGTAACCATTGGAACTGCTTTCAAAAACACTAGATCAGGTTCTCTGGCTGATATTCCTTGCCCACAATGCAATACAATTAAACATATTAAAATGTGAAAAAGGGGCATCTTTCTATCTTTGCAGGCTTGCATACCAGACTTGTTCATCACAGCTCCCCATTCTCTGTCTTGAACCACTACACTTATGTCCCCTATTAGAATAAGAAAAGCTTGAACTGGCCTGACTTAATCAAGCCACTTTTATACATTAGTTAAACAAGTTTTGTTCACTTCTTTTTAACACTGATACAGTGGTGCCCTGCAAGACGAATGCCTCGCAAGACGAAAAACTCGCTAGACGAAAGAGTTTTCCGTTTTTTGAGTTGTTCCACAAGACGAATTTCCCTATGGGCTTGCTTCGCAAGACGAAACGTCTTGCGAGTTCTTGCGAGTTTGTTTCCTTTTTCTTAAAGCCGCTAAGCCGCTAATAGCCGTGCTTCGCAAGACGAAAAAACCGCAAGACGAAGAGACTCGTGGAACAGATTAATTTCGTCTTGCGAGGCACCACTGTACTTCTGGTATGCTCAGTTGTGAACCGGACATGTTCTTGTGTATCATTTCAGTTTTGACAACATGTCTATGATACTTCTCTGCAGATACGCTTTTTTTTATTAATAGCAATTGTTTGCATCTGCTGTAGTTTCATTAGATGCTGCTAAAATTATTTTGCTTTCCTGATAGTAGACTGTGTTTAATCAAAAGTGTTGCAGAAGTAGGAATGTTTGTTTTTTGCTATAGGAGCTAGCAAATCCTTTCATGTAGCTGGATGTTTTGTGGAATGTAGTGCTGGTTTTATTTGATAATTGAGAAAGTACAGGGGAAAACAGACTCCTTCAAAGGAAAATTTGAGTATAAATATCCCTTCCTTTGAGCATCTTTCTCCCTTTCGTTTGAGAAGACCTGTACCACCTTTTGTTCTCATTCTAGAATAGCCTTTTTGATTCAACTCTGCATCAATAATCAATACATTAGACTTGTAATGAGAGCTTGTACTCAATAGTAGGGTGTGTCATTTGGGGGTGGAGCTTATTTTTTGCAAATTTCTTGAGTGAGAGGTCTTAAAAATTAGGGAATTGTTATACAGTGGTACCTCTGGTTAAGAACTTAATTTGTTCCAGAGGTCCGTTCTTAACTGTTCTTAACCTGAAGCACCACTTTAGCTAATGGGGCCTCCCGCTGCCGTTGCGCCACCGGAACATGATTTCTGTTCTCATCCTGAAGCAAAGTTCTTAACCCGAGGTTCTATTTCTGGGTTAGAGGAGTCTGTAACCTGAAGCATCTGTAACCTGAAGCATCTGTAACCCGAGGTACCACTGTATACATGCATGGTGCATGTTTCGAAGAATAATTTGTAAGCAATATGGACTAAAATCTCTTCTGTGGTTCCTCTGGGTTTAGGGGTTCTGAAGTTAAGTTTCTGTAGTTTCATAGTAGGTCCACCCATGGCCAGTGGCAGAGGAAGCCTCTCTGGCACCTGGGGTGGCGCAGCCCATACGGACTGCTCATGTGCGGCATCCCATGCATGGACACTCCGTACAGAATGCTGCACATGCGCACTCCACACGGGCTGCCACTCACTCGCAGCGGCTGTACAGGCTGCCGCTTGCATGGCAACCGTACAGGCTGCTGCACAAGCAGCATCTTGTATGGAGTGCGCATGTGCAACAGCCCGTACAGATGCCATGCAAGCGGCATCTCGTACGGACTGTGCATGTGTGGCGACCATACGGGATGCTGCATATGGGCTGCCACTCGTGCGCTGCGGCTGTACGGATGCCATACAAGAGGCAGTCTGTATGGACGTCGCGAGAGAGCAGCAGCTCGTACGGATGCCACGCAAGCGGCGCCCATATGGACTGTGGGCACCCTTGACCGCTCTACAGCTGGGAGGAGGCAGGGGCCATCTTGTCACCCCTCCCAGAATGGCACACAGGGCGACCCGCCCCCTCCACCCCACCTTCCTATGCCCCTGCCCGTGGCCAAGCCAAATGGACCCCGGGGCTGAAAATAGTTTCTCGCCCCCCGGCCTTTGGTAAATAACCTCCCTTGCTTCCAAGAAAACAGGCAATGCCTCTATCACTCCCGCAACCAATTAAACAAAATACCCACCCAAACCCAACTCACCAACTTCAGCTTCAAGCCATAGATATTGATAACAGACCCTCCAAGTGTCCCTGTTTTCCAGGGAAAGTCCCAAATTTACAGAAGCCGTCTTGGTTTCTGATTTGATCCGGAATGTCCCGCTTTTCCTTGGGACGTCCCTATTTTCATCAGAGAAATGTTGGCAGGTATGGAGTTAAGCGACCCCTTAGCCAAGGAAATAAATAGCTATGCAACCTTTAGAAAACATATGAAGGCAGTCCTGTATAGGGAAGTTTTAAAATGTTTAATGTTTTATTATGTTTTTATATATGTTGGAAGCCACCCAGAGTATAATACTACTAATACTACTAATATTACTAATGCTAAATAGTAGTAGTAATAATAATAATCTCCTGCCAACATTGCAGTTCGAAAGCACGTCAAAGTGCAAGTAGATAAATAGGTACCGCTTCGGCGGGAAGGTAAACAGCGTTTCCATGTGCTGCTCTGGTTCGCCAGAAGCAGATTAGTCATGCTGGCCACATGACCTGGAAGCTGTACACCAGCTCCCTCGGCCAGTAAAGTGAGATGAGCGCCGCAACCCCAGAGTCGGTCACGACTGGACCTAATGGTCAGGGGTCCCTTTACCTTTACCTAATAATAATAATAATAATAATAATAATAGAGTAGGACGTCCTATTTTAACAATATTTAGCTAGTATGGAATACGAGCCTCAGCATGTTTGCTCTGCACTGAGTTTAGTTAGAACTGCTGTCTTAGCAAGTATACATTAGCTAGTTTCTTAGAGCTCTGCCAACAGAACGGAGTAGCTGGGTTTTGTTTGCTTTCCTTGTTGTTTGAGATGATTCCACCTTAGTCCCTATGATAACAAGGCAATCTCGCAGCAGTCACACCGAGATACCGTCCCAGCTTCTCGTCCGAGGGGCAAGCGACCTCCTTGCTGGGTCAAGGAGGGTGTCTCTGACATTGATCTCAAGAACAGAAGCGGCACTGGCTTCTGTACTTTGAGGAGCCTTCAAGCACCTCGGCCTACGAGGGCCTCTGGAGGTCAGGGGAGAGTGGTAAAGACACAGCTTTTCAGGGAGAAAGAAGCACAGCAGAGGCACACCCAATTTCCCCAAAAGGGATAAGATTCGGGGAAAAGGCTGCAGTTGGGGAGGCGCATAGCTCAGTGGTAGAGCATCTGCTTTGAATGTAGAAGGTCCCAGGTTCAATCCCTGGTATCTCCAGGTAGGGCTGTCTGCAACCCTCGAAAGCTGCTACCTTTCAGCGCAGACAGAACTAGCTGGATTAATTGTCTCTGTATAAGGAAACATGCAATATCCTAAGACAGCTGGCTGCAGGGTCTGATCAGGCAATAAGCCTGAAGCATAGGGCTCTGCGGGGCCGTGGCTGCAACAAAATTTTCAATGAGGGGACCAGACCCTCTTAATACTCCACAGACAGGTGGGCTCCATCACAGCTCATCGCAGCAGCAGGAGGGCCCGGAGCAGCCTGTTGCAGCCATGGCAGGCCCCAACTGGCCACTAGGAGGGCACACCGGGGCTCCTCCCAGCGAATGATGCCACACGTGGGGCATGCAACATTAAACACGTACGCCGGGCACCCGCGATGTTGGGCAGAACCTGGTGTGCTTTCATGAGTCAAGATGCTGCCTTTTGTTTGATGGGCGCCAACTTGAATAAAATATTGGGGAGCCCAGGTAAGCTGTACCCCTGATCCTAGCAATGGATATATCTAGTGTAGGTGAAGGTGTATTCACCCCCCTTTTTATCCCCAAAACAGCTCCATGAGGTTTATATAGCTGCAAATAAAACGTTTTAAGTGTGTTGTAAAGTGCATTATACATATGTGACACTAGGTGGCGTAGGTGAGCTATGGCAAATTCAATATATTTTTCAAAAAGTTTTTGTTATGTATTGAAGTTCTCACCCTGGCCACCAGGGGTATTGTGTATATAGTTTTCACTCAGGTCCACGTAAGTTAATTTAGGCGGGAAACCCTGGGTTGTTGTTGTTACAATGTTGACAGCCGACTGCCTATAAAAGCAGGCTGGCTTACTATAAAGAACCACTTGGAGAAATCTCTTTGCCGACTGCTATGCCCACCCACTACTTAATAGGTTTTTTTTTTAAAAAAAGCATTTTCACAACGTTTTTTCTATGTGTCTAGATTCCACCCTGGTCTCAGAAACAGCGACTAGTCCAGGGCTACTGTGAATTCTTTTTTTTTTTTTATAATTAATAATTATTAAAGTTTCAGAAAGAATAAAATCACATTAATAAACAAGAAAATTTTAACAAAAACAAAGAAAAATACACCATACAAAATACAAAGTACAAAATAGAAAAAAGTGAAAAAAGAAGAAAGAAAAAAAGAAAAAACAGTTAAAAATAGTTCCGTCCTTTCATAACCTCTTTTAAATTTACTTGTTTCCCGGACTTCCTCATACCTCCCTCTTTTGTATTCCAATTCAGTTTGTAAGCTCAGCAATTTCTTTCCCTCCTTTTTAATTCCAGTCCTAAATCTTAATATATTATAACATTAGATTTTTATCTATTTAAACCAATTTTTCCATTTCTCTTAGTCTTTTTGGTCCTAATCCTTAATCTTGATATATTTATAGCTTTAAAACCTGTTCAGCTAGAAGCCACTTAACTTCAATCCAACATCACTCTAACATTCATTGATTTTGCAATGTTTCTGTAAATAGTCTTTAAATTTCTTCCAATCTTCTTCCACCGACTCTTCTCCCTGGTCATGGATTCTGCCAGTCATTTCCGCCAATTCCATGTAGTCCATCATTTTCATCTGCCATTCCTCCAGTGTGGGTAGCTCTTGTGTCTTCCAATACTTTGCGATAAGTATTCTTGCTGCTGTTGTAGCGTACATAAAGAAAGTTCTGTCCTTCTTTAACAGCTACTGTGAATTCTTCAAGCTGAAATGGGTTTTTAACAAAACTCTGTCCAAGCCCAAGTTTCTGGGCATCTGTTTTTTTTTTTTAAAGCAATTTATTAAATTTTACAATAAAAATAGACATGATAAACAATGTAACATCGATCTTGACATATTTTCACATTTTCTTTGGACTTCCTCACATCTCCCGCTCCCATTTTCATCGTTGAAACATTTTGTCAGCAATTTATCATCTTATTTAAAATCTTATATCCCTTCTATATTTCATAATCATATAATTCTCAAAAGGAGCTAAGTTTTCACAGTCTTACTTATTTTCTTAAAAAACTTCTAAATTTAGTGGTGCTCAGTTGTTTTAGTCTAGCATCTTATTTAGCATTCACTCAAATTACAATGCTTTTGTAAATAGTTCTTAAATTTCTTCCAGTCCTCCTCAATCCTCTCTTCTCCCAGGTCACGGATTCTGCCAGTCATTTCAGCCAGTTCCATGTAGTCTATCAGTTGTATCTGCCATTCTTCCAGTGTGGGTAGATCTTGAGTTTTCCAGTGTTTTGCGAGAAGTATCCTTGCTGCTGTTGTTGCATACATAAAAAATGTCTGGTCCTTCTTTGCCACCCCTTGGCCGACAATACCCAAAAGGAAAGCCTCTGGTTTCTTAGTGAAGGTATATTTAAATACCTTTTTCAGTTCATTATAAATCATTTCCCAGAACGCCTTCACTTCAGTTTCTGGGCATCTGGCTTGCTTACCTGCCCACCCCAGACCCAAAATCAATGAGGGCTGGCTGCAAAATTATGCATTTGCCTGCTTGGGCCTAGTTTTAGGACCCACCTGATTTCCAGTGACTGTAAAAAGGTAAAGGTACCCCTGCGCGTACGGGCCAGTCTTGACAGACTCTAGGGTTGGGCAACCATCTCACTCAAGAGGCCGGGGGCCAGCGCTGTCCGGAGACACTTCCGGGTCACGTGGCCAGCGTGACAAGCTGCATCTGGCGAGCCAGCGCAGCACACGGAAACGCCGTTTACCTTCCCGCTAGTAAGCGGTCCCTATTTATCTACTTGCACCCGGGGGTGCTTTCGAACTGCTAGGTTGGCAGGCGCTGGGACCGAGCAACGGGAGCGCACCCCGTCGCGGGGATTCGAACTGCCGACCTTTCGATCGGCAAGCCCTAGGCGCTGAGGCTTTTACCCACAGCACCACCCGCGTCCCTCCAGTGACTGTAAGTTGTTTTAAATTGCTTTTAAATATTGTATTTTAAGTGTTGTTACCCGCAGTGGAATCTTTGGGGTAAAGGGGTGGATTAACAACCTTTAGCCTCCAAGTCATCTGAAGTAGGCGCTCCTAGTTTATTGTTTTAAAAATGATAAGAAACCAGGAGTGACTTCTTCTCTCGTCTTAGCAGAGCTCTGTGAACCTGCCCCATGGGGCAAACAGTTTGCATTCTCTCTCTCTCTCTCTAATGTCAAGGGCAGTAAGCAACGTTGTTGGAAGTTTTTACCCAATCCCAGCTCTCTTGCCACCCAGCAGCCCTTTTATAAGTTTGTTTATAGGGCTCATTGGGAATAAAGTCCAAACGTGGAAAAGACGGAAAGGCAGCAATGCCCATCAGCTGGGGGGGGGTCATCCCCGCAAATAAAGTATTTGAGGGGCAAAGGAAAACCTGGGCTACTAGAAGTTGGTGCCTATGCCCCTAACTTAGCCCAGGCCCTAACAACCTCCTAACATGAAATATACTCAGAGTCAAGAGTGGATTTCATGCTCTTTGTTCAGCTCATAGTGGTGAGGAGGAATGGAAGTTCCCCCAGAATGTCTGCTTTATATACATTATTTACACAATGGGCTGCACGTGATTGGCTAATTCCGGAATTCTCCTGTAGGCCAATCAGGTTGTGGATTCACTTCCACCTGGAGCTGGATTGGGTGGCTCCTGCAGACCAATCATACTGCTGCATTGTTCTAGGACCAATCAGACTTCTGCATTCTGAATCCTATTGTTCTAGGACCAATCAGACTGCTGCATTTTGGATCCTATTCAACTCAGTACATAACATAACCCTATCAACTTCAAGAACCAACCATTTAAAAACTCTTCAGGGCTCAGTTTCTCCAACAGCAGTGTAGAAACTGAGGGAAAGCATCATCTGCAAAGACTCACCTGAGAGCTGGAGGATGGAAATAGCATAGGCATACAGGGAACTACTTGATATCGTGCCAGGCATTTGGCCTATCTAGCTCAGAATGGCCTGCACTGACCGGCAGTATCTCTCCAGGGATCTCCCAGTCTGTTATGTACTGAGTTGAATAGGATTCAAAAGGCAGCAGTCTGATTGGTCCTAGAACAATAGGATTCAGAATGCAGCAGTCCAATTGGTCCTAGAACCATAGGATTCAGAATGCAGCAGTCTGATTGGTCCACAGGAGCCACCCAATCCAGCTCCAGGTGGAAGTGAATCCGCAACCTGATTGGCTTATAGGAGAATCCTGGAATTAGCCAATCATGTGCGGCCCATTGTGTAAATAATGTATATAAAGCAGACATTTCAGGGGAACTTCCATTCCTCCTCACCACTATGAGCTGAATAAGGAGCATGAAATCCACTCTCGACTCCGAGTATATTTCACCTATCTAGCTCAGTACGGCCTGCACTGATTGACAGTATCTCTCCAGGGGTCCAGGCAGGGATATTTCCCAGTCCTACCTGGAGATGACAGGCAGATTGAACCTGAGACCTTCTACATGCCAAGCAATGCTCTGTTGCACCTTATCTGACGAACCGAACTAAACAAGATCGGGTCTGTTTGGTTCAGCTGCCTTGCAAAGCCAACTGGAAGCACAGGTTAGGACTTGAATCATCCTGAATGCGATTTCTCCTTTTTAGCCTTTGTGGCTTCTTCCACGAAGACAAAACCCACAGGGCGTCGCGGAGTGTGTAGCGAAAGCACGGCGTAACTTGACGTGAGTGACATCACGGAGTTAAGCAAATTGGACAGAGCAAGTGACTCAAGGCGACTTTCCTTTCCCGGCGACCACGTGGGAGCCCGGCGATGTCTTGCTACAGCGACGGAGGCTCTCCTGATTTCCAGGTCAGTGGATGTTGGGAGCCTCACTGACATGACACTGCAGACCACAGAGGAAGGAGCAGAATCAATAGCAGATGCACGAAAGGGCACTTTGTTGGAGAGACAAAGGAGAGAGCGCCATTCCCTGTAAAATGGAAACCAGGAGGGGGAAAGGGGACTGACAGGATTCTGTATTCCCTCTGAATCGAGAGAAAGCTTCGCCTCTCTCTGTCCGGCTGCCGGTTGAATTTACCTCGGCCGATCCCATAGACTCGAGTTACCTTGCCGTGTTTAAAGTGCTTCTCCCCTCAGAATTGAGTACACGGTTGCATTCTGGTGGCTGGCATGCAATGGAATCTGATTTGACAGCTTCTGATGGCTGAAAGTTTCCGAGGGCGCAACCAGACATGGACATACAGTGGTACCTCTAGTTATGAACTTAATTCGTTCTGGAGGTCCGTTCTTTTTTTCTTTATAAATTTTTTATTGAATGTTTACACATAACAATTATTCCAAGAAATCATCTTCATTATATTTTCCCCCATTTTTTCTCTCCCCTACGACTTCCTTCAGTTCCTCTCTCTGATTTTTTAACACATATCATCCTCTGCATGTAATAATAATAATAATAATAATAATAATTTATTTAACTCGCCCATCTGACTGGGTTTCCTCAGCCACTCTGGGCAGCTTCCAACAAAACACTAAAATACAATAAAGATGTAAAGATCCTCCAAATATCTATCTGTTATTTTAACAACAATACATTTGTGTATGTTTATTCAAAACCTGCCAAGGAGTCCAGTTCATTTTGTTGGTTTTCTTAAGTAGTTTGTAAAAGGTTCCCATTGTTCTTTAAAGTCACGGTTGTCCTTGTCACGCAATTTGTATGTCAGTTTTGCCAGTTCTGCAGAATCCATCCATTTCCCTTGCCACTGATCTTTTGTCGGGGTTTCTTCATTCTTCCATCCTTCTGGAGGTCCGTTCTTAACCTGAAACTGTTCTGAACTAGAGGCGTGCTTTCGCTAATGGGGCCTCTTGCTGCCGCTGTAGGAAGCAGCCATTTACTGAGTCAGACCACTGATCCATCCAGCTTGCTTTTGTCCACACTGTCTAACAGCGGGTAGTCCCCATCCCAACCCGAGATGCCAGGAATTTAACCTGGGACCTTCTACATGCCAAGCAGTTGCTCAGTGATTTACAGCCCTTCCACTGTGGATCTCAATCCTTTCCCACAATGCAATTTCCCCCTCCAATGAAAATTGCACCTCACCCACAGCTGCTATTTTACCCCAGGGGCAAAACATAGAATTGCCTCGTGGGAGTTTTGAAAGGGTCGGTTTCTTCAGGAAAACATTGTGAGGGGGAAGGGAAATCCATCCTCTCGGTCACAGCTGCAATTGACCTATTATTATTTTATTATTAATCTCCCATTATCACATCTAGCCTGAGTCTACAATTCCAAAGAAAACAATCATGAGACGTCGGCAGCTAAACATTTTGACTATACATCAGGAAGAACTTTCTGACAGTAAGATTTGTTCAACAGTGGAACAGGCTCCCACAAGACGTGGTGGACTGTCTATCCTTGGATGGTTTTAAGCAAAGGTCCCTTCTGACTCTACAATTCTATCATTCTATGATCCAGAGTGGTTCTCACACACAAACGGGACAGCTGACTTTAAAGCCAAATTGTTTCAGGGGCCAGATAGCTCAGTTAAACCCCAGATTGATCGTTTTTATGGTTTATGTAGAGAATCATGCAGAAATTCTGGCTTAAATATGCTGGCTGTTTGCTGTAATAAACATTGATTGATTGATTGATTGATTGATTGATTGATTGATTGAAATTCCTGTATTGCAGGGGGTTGGACTAGTTGACCCTCAGGCATAGCTGTCAACTTTTCCCTTTTCTTGCGAGGAATCCTATTCGGAATAAGGGAATTTCCCTTTAAAAATGGGAAACATTGACAGCTATGCCCTTGGGGTCCCTTCCAACTCTACAATTCTATTATTCTAAGTATGGGGGAACACATGATGGAGGTGTAATAATAATAATAATAATAATAATAATAATAATAATAATAATTGTCTGGGTTTGTATAAATGATACATGTATAAAATTATACATGGTCTGCAGATAGTGGATAAATATTCACTTTCTCTTGGAATACTAGAAGTTGGGTTCATCCAATTATAATGGAAGATTCAGGATGGGGAAAAGGAAGTTCCATATTTTTCGCTCTATAAGACGCACCAGACCATAAAACGCACCTAGTTTTTGGAGGAGGAAAACAAAAAAAAATTATTCTGAATCTCAGAAGCCAGAACAGCAAGAGGGATCACTACGCAGTGAAAGCAGGAATTCCTCTTGCTGTTCTGGCTTCTGGGATAGCTGCACAGCCTGCATTTGCTCCATAAGACGCACACACATTTCCCCTTACTTTTTAGGAGGGAAAAAGTGAGTCTTATAGAGCAAAAAATATGGTATTTTCTTCACACTGCACAGTTATGCTGAGGAATTTGCTTCCACAGGAGGTCGCGTCAGCCACCAACTGCTCATTCTGAGAGGAGCTGCTCTTTTTAAACCTTTCCTGGTTCTACAATAGCCTTTTGAGGTGAGGCAACTGCTCACTGTATTCCAAATGCGACCACACCACAGATTTGTACAACGTACGGTGTGGATGTGAGCCTAGCCCTTGTGGCTAGTAGCCATTGTCAGCTTCTCCTCCTCAAATCTGTCTAATCCTTTTTAAAAAGCTATCCAAGGGATAGTCACCACTGCTTATACCTTAACTTTCTTTTGTCCTTCCGGAAGCTTCCAACATTCGGCTTCCTTGGATGTCCCCGAATTTTCACGTTATAAGAGTGAAAAGCTTCTCTCCTCCTACTTTCTCCATGGCTGGCATAATTTTATGCATTTCTCTCATGCGACTTCTTACTCGCCTCTTCTATCAACTAAAAAATCGCAAACGCTTCAACGTGTCCTCACAGGAGAGCTACTAGGTCAAAATTTACAAGTCTTGAATTGTGCCTTCTGTAGGAATTTCCACATATATTTTTTTCTAAACTTAAAAACCACCCTTAAACCCTGTCCTGATGTCACCTATGTGAAAACGTAGAGACATCCCTGATATTTTTGCCTCAAGAAAAATTAAAGTTGGAGGGATGGTCACCTCCTTACCGGAAACATCCATGGCGTTTTCATAAGGGCCAAAAAACAAAAAGGCTAAGCAAAGAATTATGGATAACCAAACATAGCTGTCAACGTTTCCCCTTTTTTAAGGGAAATTCCCTTATTCCGAATAGGATTCCTCACAAGAAAAGGGAAAAGTTGACAGCTATGTAACCAAATGCTTAAATTACCTCTAGATTTTACCTAGAAACAAAATGCGAAGTCAACTTGGAGATTTCTCCTCAGCAACGGAGAAGTTTTCAGGAAATGTCTTAAGTATTTGAATACGGTGAGCGAATTGCAGTAGGGAAGGCATAATATTATACGCTTCTATCATATACCAGAAACATGAGCCCACGTTTACTGTAACTTTCAGACATATAAATAGCAAAATGCTATAAAAACCAGATGAAAGGCCTTAAATGGGGACGCACAGCTTGGTAGATATGAAGGCAGCCGCACACCTCTCAGAGACAGAAAGGCAGAATGTGATGATATCAGAGTTGTCAGGTTAAGTTTGTTTTCTTCATCGAGGCCTCTTCTTTTAAAGTTAATTATATCCCAAAGCAGTAAACATCTCTTGGTAACACTTAGAACACAGGCTGCCCGTGCGCTGAGGGGCCTTGAACAAAGTGGAATTTAAATTCTGCTAATGTAGAAATAGCCACATCATATTTATCCGTGTCACCGGAATAAATATGCCCTCTTTCTTCTTCCACTCCTCACAATAAAAATAAATTCCTTGTCCTCAAGGATGAAATCCTTAATGGTATGTTTTAGGGGGCCCAGCAAAACGCCTTCAATCAGGAGAGCATCCCTGACAGAAACCTAAGCAGCAAAAATGTATCCAGATTAATATAAATGCTGTGTGCATGATGCTATATTCTTAGGGTTATGACGGGAGGGAATTTACCTCAGAATTGATCTTGACAAGGATCAAGAAGGTAGCATGTGCTAGTTCAACTATTTAGCGTTTATCAGACAGATAGATATAGATAGAAGGTTGGCTCCAAAGGGAATCACAACCGCATACACTTCAACATTCCCCAGATGAAAATAGGAACATTTCCTAGTCCCCCCAACTTACCCTCCTCAATCTCCCCCCAGTTTTTGTCCGTTCCCCCATAGAGCATTTCCTATCAGAAGAAGGGCGAGTGCCGCCACCACTAAAAGGACCCCTGGATGGTTAAGTCCAGTCAAAGGCAGCTATGGGGTACGGCGCTCATCTTGCTTTCAGGCTGAGGGAGCTGGTGTTTGTCCACAAACAGCTTTCCGGGTCATGTGGCCAGCAGGACTAAACTGCTTCTGGCACAACGGGACACCGTGATGGAAACCAGAGTACCTTGGTTTTGGAACACTTTGGTTTTGGAACAGACTTCTGGAACAGATTAAGTTTGAGAACCAAGGTACCACTGTATTGCAGTCCTGAGCCATTTAAGGCTTTATAGGTCAAAACCAGCACTTTGAATTGGGCCCAGAAACTAATCAGTAGCCAATGCAGTCAGACCAGGATTGGTGTAATATGCAGTGAGCAACCTGGACACTGAATTCTGCATTAGCTGACGTTTCCGAACCATCTTCAGAGGCAACCCTATGTATAACGCATTGCAGTAATCTAATGTAGAAGTTACCAGAGCATAGACAACAGAAGATAGACTATCCCTGTCCAGACAGGGGTGTGGTTGGGCCACCAGCCAAAGCTGATGGAAGGCACTCAGCATCATTGAGGCCACCTGAGCCTCAGGTGACAGCAAAGGATCCAGAATTGCTCCCAAGCTACATACCCGCTCCTTCAGAAGAAGTGTAGCCCCATCAAGAGCAGGCAACCTCCTAAGTATCGAGTCTTGGGGGACTACCCAGTAACAGTGCCTCAGTCTTGTCTGGATTGAGCTTCAGTTTGTTGGCTCTCATCCAGTCCATTACCAAGGCAAGACAAGGCTATTTTGAGTACTTGTCTTTTGCTTTGGTGACCTTTGCCCCCAACCACTTTGGCCTCTGCCCACCATCAGAAGGCAGCTTCCCACCCACACTGAAAGTTGGTCAGGATAAAATCCAGTCCATAAACTGAGAGTGCTTCTCCACCCCTGAATTAGGGCCAGTGGTTCAAAATTATCTTGCAGCTTCAGCTGAGGGCAAATTCTTGTGCAGATAATAGCAAAAACTACAAACCATAGTTCACCTCAAGCAACTTCTTTTTCTTCTCCTCCTCCTCCTTCTCCTTCACAGTACTTTGGTTGACCTTTGACATCAAAGCATTAACCATCAGACCACCCAACCTCCTCCACTGTATAATGACTGCCCCATAATGAAGTTGTTGGGACATGGGTGGCATTGTGGGTTAAACCACAGAGTCTATGGCTTGCTGATCAGAAGGTCGGCGGTTCAAATCCCCACAACGGGGTGAGCTCCCGTTGCTCAGTCCCTGCTCCTGCCAACCTAGCAGTTCAAAAGCACGCAATGCAAGTAGATAAATAGGTACCGCTCTGGCGGGAAGGTAAACGGTGTTTCCATGTGCTGCTCTGGTTCGCCAGAAGTGGCTTAGTCATGCTGGCCACATGACCCGGAAGCTGTACGCCAGCTCCCTCGGCCAATAAAGCGAGATGAGCGCCGCAACCCTAGAGTCGTCCGCGACTGGACCAAATGGTCAGGAGGCCCTTTACCTTTAAGGAAGTTGTTACTCTTTATTGCATCTGTTTATTTTATAGCAAACCTCATGCCAGAAGCATGCCATGATCCATAAAAAAAAGCCATTCAAGAAGTCCATACCAGCACCCATAATAACAAGCAATATCTGGTCATATTTCACAAGAATTGGAAGTCCATCTTTAGTCTTCCATCATCCGTGAGACATACTACACAGTGCAGGGCAATCTGTTATCTCTTCTTGCAATCCACTTGGTTTATGGACGTATCTGTCCATCTCAATCTTTAACAGTCCAGTTCTTGGATATTAAAGATGAAGTTCATTTCAGACTCAGACCACACCTGCCCCATACTTTTAATGTACTCTTATAACACTTGAGGAGTCCTGGCTTCCCCCAAAGAATCCTGGGAACTTGTAATTTACAAAATTTGTTAAAAGACCCCTTTCCCCACCACAGAGCTAAAATTTCAAAAGTTTACTGGGAAGAGTGACTATTGCAGGATCCAGGTCGGGCCATATGGAAGGAGGCCATTTATTCTGTTTTCCTGATGTTTCCCTAACTGTTAGTTTCCACATTATATTTGAGCTTTCACGTGACATAAAAGCCACATCTGGATATATCGCAGAATATAAGTTTAGCACTCATTTATGTCATTTGCTTCCTGAAAAAAGTCCATTTGCCGATAACATGGAAACGAGCCCGAAATGTGCGCTAAATTCCACAAAATTTCTGGAAATGGCTTTTGCGTTGTATGAAATGGTGCAGAAATTAACAGTTAGGGGGACATCAGGGAAATGGAAATATATTGCTGTGCGAACGGAACTTAGGAATCTGCCGCTCCCCAAAAGAAAAAAAGAAAGAAAGTGTGAATAACTTCAGATGCAACTGGAGAATACTCCCTTCTTCGCACCCAATATTCAAGAGGGTTTTTACCAAAAAGGGAGAAAAAAAGGAAGGTTTGATGTCCATATCAGTTAGCTTCTCTTGGAGTGTTCGGAAAGAATAATAGTGTTTGATAGTTTTACCTTGCACTGCCCAGCTACATTAAGATAACAGTAAACCACATTCTTATGGCTGTCATAACATTTAGCTCTGTAGAGTTTGCTGTGTGAGTAATCGATGGAGATATGCAAGGTGCAAAAGAATGGAAGGAGGGAGAGAAGGGGGGGAGAAAAAGGGGGGAGAGACCCAGCTGCCTTTGTGCCTCCAATTCGTGGCGATCAACTGTTAACAACCAGGCACAATTGCTGGTTAGGGTATTGAGCCGGCAGCTTGGTACTGCTTGCTACAGAGGACCTATTTCGGTGACCTTTGCCAGCTCCGGCCAGCACCAACGGGGCTGTCCATGAGAAATGCCATCCTCCTGTTCAGTTTCCCTTCGTCCTCTCGTCCTCCTCCTCCTCTGCCCCCCCCACCTCTCGCCAATCCTCCCCCCTACCCCCTTTCCCAGCCTGTCATCAATCTTACTAAAATGACAGCAGACAGATGTTAGCCTTTGCAAAGATCAAATGAAATCTATGGCTTTAGGGCTGTTCACTGAGGAGCAGCCGTGCTTGTACCAGAAGCTGGGCACCGGCAGTCACCCTCCCCTCCTCGACATCAGCCGGCCTAGAATCAATTTGGCAGCCATCGCCGTCTCCTCTCCGAAGGCAGCGGGGAACCCTGAAAATAGATTCTGACAAACTTTGCATGCTTTTCGCCTCTCCGAAAGGACGGCTTCTGGATGGGGCAGATTTTGTGTTTTTGTTTTTCAAAAAATCTCATTCAGAACTTTGAAGGGAGATCCCTTCTGCCTTTCCCCTGGTCCTCTCTAGGAGGGCTAATTTGGTGTGTGTTTTTTTGCTTTTTGGACCTGATGCATCCAGGAAGCAAAGACTCCCTAGCATAAATATGCTGCATGTGTCCTTGTCTCATGCAATTTCTTTACATAGATATCTCAGCATCTTTATCCCCAGTAGAAATGTTTAACTAATCTGGTAAATGTCAAACCATATGGTACATGTTGTAAGGGTTTTGTCAGTCCTTCTCCTCGCTCCCCACTCTTTTAACCCTTTTCTGAAACCCGCCGACGCTTTCTTCTCCTGCAGAGCAGGTAAAGGCTGTCGAGGGGAAGGTGGGCGTGGCCCCACAGCGGACGCCATGAGTTTGAACCCGTCCCGATGACATTCTCATTTCCTTCCAATGGATTCTGGGTATTGTAGTCCTGGGAGGCTCCCCTCGCCTATTATGATTCAGTTTTGTGACTTTGTGACAAGCAATTCAGCCCATCCAAGTTGTGATCAGAAAACTTTTTTCTTTCTAACCCGCTGTTGTCTTGTGAGTGCGCCAGGCATCACAGAACCAGATTAGACAGAAGACATAGGCCTATGGCTTTTGTTGAAGAAATCCCTGCAGAGTTTTAAAGGACCATAGCTTAGGAAAGGACGAATCGGTCCATTTCGGTTTCTCTCGATTTCTCATTTTTACCAACCTTAATTTCTGTATACTACGCTTCTGCATCAATTTGTGAATATCTCTTTTGGAAATGTGCACAAAACATTGCATGCATTATTTTTGTGCAGATTTCTGCTAACAAATGCATTTTTTGCATGTAATTTGGCCTCATATTTGCATTTCTGCCAGCGATTGCCCCTAATGCAACGCCTGGTGACTGAGATCGCTGGATGAGTCCCCCTTGGTTCAAATGTGTGGTTCATCACTACCAGAAGGCATCCCTTCAGTAGTGTGAGTCCAATTCTGTGAAACTCCGTCCTGATTGCATTTAGACAGGGCTCCTCACTACTAAACTAAAGGCGCTTTGCAAAGACTTCTTTATTTCAGCAGGCATTTCAAGGTACCGTATTTTTCACCCTATAAGACGCACCAGACCATAAGACACACCTAGTTTTTGGAGGAGGGAAGCAAGAAAAAAAATATTCTGAATCTCAGAAGCCAGAACAACAAGAGGGATCGCTGCACAGCGAAAGCAGCGATCCCTCTTGCTGTTCTGGCTTCTGGGATAACTGCGCAGCCTGCATTCGCTCCATAAGACGCACACACATTTCTCCTTACTTTTTAGGAGGGAAAAAGTGAGTCTTATAGAGCAAAAAATACGGTAGTTTTTCACTCTGTTGAATTTTAATTGTTAGGATTACTCTCTCTCTCTTTAACCTTATATGCACACCTCTTAGAAATTCTGAATATTAAGTGGTATATGCATACTGGAAATAAATAAATAAATAAATAAATAAATAAATAAATAAATAAAATGTCCCATTGACTGATTGATTGCTAAAAGTGTGCCCAGTACTCTATGTGTAAAGGTAAAGGTAAAGGGACCCCTGACCATTAGGTCCAGTCGTGACCGACTCTGGGGTTGCGGTGCTCATCTCGCTTTATTGTCCGGCGTATAGCTTTCGGGTCATGTGGCCAGCATGACTAAGCTGCTTCTGGCGAACCAGAGCCGCGCACGGAAACGCCATTTACCTTCCCGCCGGAGCGGTACCTATTTATCTACTTGCACTTTGACATGCTTTTGAACTGCTAGGTTGGCAGGAGCAGGGACTGTGTAACGGGAGCTCACCCCATCACGGGGATTTGAACTGCCGACCTTCTGATCAGCAAGTCCTAGGCTTAACCCACAGCGCCACCCACATCCCGTACTCTATGTGAGGTCTGACCAAAGCAGAATAGACACTGTGCTTCTGCTGATGTAACCTAGGATTGCATTAGTCCTTTTAGCTGCTGCATCACCCTCCTGGCTCATGATTAGATTGTGTCTACTAAAACCCCCAGATCTTTTCCTCATGTCCTGCTGTCACCCTGTATTTTTGCATTTGATTCTTCCTGCCTTTAGGAAGGACTTTACATTTATCGTAAAGTTGATGTTTCTTTTTGTTCATTTTGACACAGTTTCCCTCCCTGTCTTGGATCCTCTTTCTGTTGGGTGACACATGCAGCTGTGATGAATATCCCCTCTGCTACTGCGTCCATGTATAAAAATATTAAATAACGCCAGGCTCAAGACAGAACCCTGTGGTACCTCATTTGTCACTTCTTCCCAGGTTAACAAGGAACAGCTGACACAGCCACAATAGCAGAAGGCTGGGATGGATTTTACGCAGTAGATCTTGACACCAAAAAGTGGGGCAAAATAACCCTACTGCAGAAGCCTACTCTGAATGTACAAATGTTGTGGGCCAGAAGGATCCTTTCATTGGAAGTATGGTAGAATTTCACTGATAACAGGGATGCGGTCACTTCCCAGTAGGAATGGGTGAAATCTGACCATTTCAGTTTCTTCCAGTTTCTCTTTCTAACCAATCTTCATTTCAGTTCTCCAAAATCACAACAACAGTTTGTATTGTTATGAGTTGGTGGGTAGGCTGTATGCCTGAACCCCCTTCTAATTCCTTGGTCCAGCACAGATCCAATTCCTGGAATAGCCAAGCTAGCTTCCTGGTGGGGTAATGGCCCTCTAAGTATGGACTGTTAAGGTAACAAAGGAAGTGGCTCTGTGCCAGATAACAAATGGGTGGGGTAAAGACAGAGGCCAGAATTGAGAGATGTGTTAGGTGAGCTGGAAGCTGGAAGCATAGCAGTAGGCTGGGAAGCCGGAGAGACAGAGCCATGCCTGATTTCTGCTTGAATCCAAGGCTGTGGCTAGGGGAGAAACAAGACCTTTTCGGGGTGTTGATGTTGCAAACCCCTCCATTGTTTGCTCTGGTTGTATATTTTGATGAATAAGCCATATATCATAAAGACACCAGAGTCCCTGCTGTTCCTCATTCCAAAGAAAGCAAACCGTAAGCACTTGCAACTCCCGGAATATCGCACTGCTCAGAGATTGGGGTGGTGTACAGTTTTAGTTTTATTTTTTATTTTTTAAAAAAATAAAAATAACAAAATTCATCACTAAATTTTTTCCCTTCCTCACTTCCAACCACATTCAGTTGTACCTCAGGTTACATATGCTTCAGGTTACATACGCTTCAGGTTACAGACTCCGCTAACCCAGAAACAGTACCTCGGGTTAAGAACTTTGCTTCAGGATGAGAACAGAAATCGTGCAGCGGCAGCAAGAGGCCCCATTAGCTAAAGTGGTACCTCAGGTTAAGAACAGTTTCAGGTTAAGAACGGACCTCCGGAACAAATTAAGTTCTTAACCTGAGGTACCACTGTATTTAATTAAACGCTGTCCAGAAGGTTCCTTCTGATGTGTTGTGTGTGTGTGTGTGTGTGTGTATATATAATTAATTTTTTTTAAAAAAATAGAAATTAAACAAAGAAAAACAAAGAACAATACATAACACTATAAACACACTTACATACATATTTTCCAAAATGAAAACTAATCAAAATAAAAAGAAAGAAAAGGAAAAATAAAAGATATAAAGAAAAAAGACAAAAGGAAAGAAAGAAAAAAAATTCTCCTAACCTGGAATATTACCAAATTCTTGCTTCAAATACTGCGATATATAAATCTGAGTTAAAATATTATAAAAGGCTTCCACCATGTTCACCACACGTCTCCTTCTGATGTTCTTATGTAGTTGTCTCAACCTGTCATTCACTAGCTGTGACACCACCTCCTGTTACTCTTCCTGCCTTCCACCCCAGGAGTACCAATGGGTACCAGCCTCTGGAGCTGCATTTTTTATGCTTTATAAGATTCCCCTCCTGTGTAAGGCAGAGCTTCCCAGGAGAATCAAGTCGCCTCCACCAGAGCACACCACAAGCTGTGTGCGCCATTTCAGATCTAAGTTGAGAAATTTGGGGTTATTGGTCTGAGTTAGGCAGTGGTGCTCTCTCTGATCCCTGTCCCACACCCCGCACCCCCAAAAAAGAAAAAAAAGAAGACGCAATAGCGCTCTCTCCTTCTTATCGCTTCCTTTGTCTTATCAACAAAATGAAAAGCTTTTCCCCAGCATGTTTTCAGCTTAAAGGAAATGTGTGTCTGTGTGTTTATATCTCCACTATCTCGAATTTCCCTCCCCGAGATAGAGGGCAGTTTACACTAAGCAATACTCCGGGAGAATAAACCATTAGGCCAGCGCCTGGGCTGGTGCTTATTCATGGTTCTGCAACAAGACCAATCTGTTTTGTCCGTCGAAATCTAGACTCTATATTTAGCGATTGGTAAATAGTGACTCAAAAGAGTTGGCTGCCTGCCATTTCCGAGAGAAAACAGTGGATGGCAACTGAGGCCTCTGAAACAGCCAGCGCTTCTGATCAAGTCAGGACTCCCTGTGTTTGCTTAGAGGGATTTGTAGAATTGTAGCATTGGGAGGGACCTCAAGAGTCATCTAGCCCAACCCCCGGAGGTGCAAGAAGAGTCACTGCCAGTCCGTGCAGCCAATACAAGCAGGACTGGGGAAATCTCTGGCCTGGAAGCCTGCAGAGCCTCTGCCAGTCAGAGCAAGCAGTCAGGAGATAGATGGGCTAATGGGCTGACTGGAGGTTCCTGGAGCAGGAAGCTCTGTGGGGAGAAACAGAACATCCATGCATTTCCAGAAGGAAAATTATAGCACAGGAAAGGGGTTAGTTGCTACCACACACCTTGGCGATGTGGTTTCTATCATTTCTGCCCTCATTGCCCTTTTTCTGGACAGTATCATCACCTTGCCAACAAAGGTCCATATAGTAAAAGCTATGGTTTTCCCAGTAGTGATGTATGGAAGTGAGAGCTGGACCATAAAGAAGGCTGATCGCCGAAGAATTGATGCTTTTGAATTATGGTGCTGAAGGAGACTCTTGAGAGTCCCATGGACTGCAAGAAGATCAAACCGATCCATTCTGAAGGAAATCAGCCCTGAGTGCTCACTGGAAGGACAGATCCTGAAGCTGAGGCTCCAATACTTTGGCCACCTCATGAGAAGAGAAGACTCCGTGGAAAAGACCCTGATGTTGGGAAAGATGGAGGGCACAGGGAGAAGGGGTTGACAGAGGACAAGATGGTTGGATAGTGTTCTCGAAGCTGCCAGCATGAGTTTGACCAAACTGTGGGAGGCACTGGAGGACAGGAGTGCCTGGCGTGCTCTGGTCCAGGGGGTCACGAAGAGTTGGACACGACTAAACGACTAAACAACAACAATCACTCCAGGCTACAGGTGTGGGGCATGCAATTCAATTTTCCCCTGTAAAAAACAACAACATGGGGGGTTGTTTGTTTGTTTGTTTGTTTTAGAGAGAAAGAGAGAACCTTGCACACAGAAAGTTAGTAGATTTTTCCCTGACATGCTCCATTTCTACTTGTGGGATTTAAAAAAAAAATATTTCCAGTTGTGTCAACCCCCACTTGCCATCTAAAATGGAAGAAGACAGAGACACCCTGTGTTGTCTGGTTTTTTTAAATAAAAAGGCCAACCTTTGCCTCTTCTTTCTTTCTTTCCGAGGGAAAACAAGGTCAGAACGACAGGCGAACTTAGTTACAGAAACAAGTTGAGTCGATGTACATGCTGGACTCGAAATCTCCTCCGGGGAAATGCCACAACCCCTCCGCTGGGCCTCTCAACAGCAGCATGCTCAGAGGCCATGCCTTTCTTTCTTTCTTTCTTTCTTTCTTTCTTTCTTTCTTTCTTTCTTTCCCCGGCTGGCAACCTCGGGAACCGTCAATAATCTCTGGACATAGTGCATATGCCTACCAGGCTCTGAGCAAGTGTCTCTTCCCCAGCTGTGTGCTGTGCCTCAAAGGCTCTCGAGGGGTTAATACATGCCATTCCCAAAGTTCAGGGAAGGGACAATACGGAGGGAACAGCGGGAATTTTCAGCATGTTAATAGCCCCGGCATCTCCTGACCGGCCCAAAACGAATGCGCGGTACAGTAAATTGTCCTTGTCAGCTTAGCTCAAATGATGGTATGCTTTATATCTACACATGCCTTGACTCTGTCCATTGAATTTATGTCCAGAAAATAAACACTTCCAGACGGCAATAAAGCATCCGCTCAGAGCTGCCTGGCTATATCACAGGCGGAAGCCGAGACCCGGTGCTTTGCCGGGGGAACTGGTGCAGCCGGCAAACTGACAGTCTGGCCTCTTGTTACCTCCTCCACCTATTTTTCATGGTGGGAGCAAAAAAGAGCCTTATGTCTCAGCCCAAAGAGTGGAGCAATAAAGAGTCAGTCCGATCCTTGCCTGGAGGTTTGTAAGTAGAGGTTGGATGGTCACCTGTCATGGATGCTTTTGTTGAGATTCCTGCATCTCAGAGGGTTGGACTAGATGACCCTCGGGTTCCCTTCCAACTCTACAACTCTACAATTCTATGATGATGATGATAATAATAATAATAATAATAATAATAATAATAATAATAATTTATACCCCACCCATCTGGCTGGGTTTCCCCAGCCACTCTGTTTTTTTAAAAATGATATTTATTAAAATTTCAAAGAATACAAGAATTACACAAAAACAAAAAGTAAAAATACAAGAAAATACAAAATACAGAAAAAAGAATTAAAAAAAACCCTTAAAAAGAAAAAGAAAGAGAAAAATAGATCCGTCTTTCCATAACTTACATTCATATCCTTGTTTCCCATGAAAAATAAAAAGGAACATACAAAATAAAAACAATTAAAAACACATTAATTTTCCCTAGCATATCCTCCTTACACTTATTTCCCCGGACCTCCTCGTACCTCCCTTTTTTGTATTCCAGTTCAGTTTGTTAGTTCAGCAAATCCTTACCATTAAGCTTTTACCCATTTGTGAACCTTTTTTTTCATATCTCTTAAAGCATTACAGCTGGAAACCACTTAGTTTCTATCCAACATCCTTCTAAGATTCATTAATTTTACAATATTTCTGTAAATAGTCTTTAAATTTCTTCCAGTCCTCTTTCACCGACTCTTCTCCCTGGTCTCGGATTCTGCCAGTCATTTCTGCCAATTCCATGTAGTCAATCACCTTCATCTGCCATTCTTCCAGCCACTCTGGGCGGCTTCCAACAAAACACTAAAATACAATAACCTATTAAACATTAAAAGCTTCCCTAAACAGGACTGCTTTCAGATGTCTTCTAAAAGTGTGGTAGTTGTTGTTCTCTTTGACATCTGGTGGGAGGGTGTTCCACAGGGAGGGTGCCACTACCGAGAAGGCCCTCTGCTTGGTTCCCTGTAACTGGGCTTCTTGCAGCGAGGGAACCGCCAGAAGGCCCTTGGCGCTGGACCTCAGTGTCTGGGCAGAATGATGGGGGTGGAGACACTCCTTCAGGTATACTGGACCGAGGCCATTTAGGGCTTTAAAGGTCAGCACCAACACGTTCTATGGTCCATCCAGGTCAGAATCATCTACATCAGAGTGGGGAAGCTTTATTTTTAAACCCAAGGGCCACATTTCATCGTAGGGAGCCTTCCAGGGGCCACATGCCAGCAGAGTGCATAGCTAGAAGCAAAAGTAGGTGGAGCAAGGAGTACCTTTCTGCAACGCACTCCTTGCCAGAGGTTCCATCCACAGAGAAAGAGAATTCAGCTGAGCCAAATGTAACTTCCATCTGTGTTGGGCCGCAACTGCCATCTTTCTGGACCATTTGCCATGCTGGCAAGGTCTAAGGGTGGATGGATCTATCAAGTTTGCTTTGCGTTTCTCGTTTTCTTCCAGTCTTAAGTTCAGCTCTCCACCTTTCCATATAACTTTTAGAAGATATCTGAAGTTTGACGTTTCAGGAAGTTTGATGTTTTATTACGTGTTGGAAGCCACCCAGAATGGCCGGGGAAACCAGATGGAGGGCACAAGGAGAAGGGGACAACACAGGACAAGATGGTTGGATAGTGTTCTCGAAGCTACCAGCATGAGCCTGACTAAACTGCGGGAGGCAGTGGAAGACAGAATTGCCTGGCGTGCTTTGGTCCATGGGGTCATGAAGAGCCGGACACGACAAAACAACAACAACAACAACAAAGTGGAATTGATCTTTATTTTTTCTAACTCATCGCAACTAAGGGGTTATTCTAACCCATAGGTAGGCAAACTAAGGCCTGGGGGCTGGATCGCCTTCTAAATCCGGCCTGTGGATGGTCCCAGCGTGTTTTTACATGAGTAGAATGTGTCCTTTTATTTAAAATGCATCTCTGGGTTATTTGTGGGGCCTGCCTGGTGTTTTTACATGATTAGAATGTGTCCTTTTATTTAAAATGCATCTTTGGGTTATTTGTGGGGCATAATAATTTGTTCATTCCCCCCCCCCCCAAAAAAAAAATATATAGTCCAGCCCCCCACAAGGTCTGAGGGACAGTGGACTGGCCCCCTGCTGAAAAAGTTTGCTGACCCCTGTATCTAACCCTTTGTTTGCACTGTCCTCAGTAACAGGTATCGGAGCCACATGGGGCTTTCTGGACTTCTCCTACATGCATGTGCGCATACATACATGCCACATGTATGTACGCACATTCTCTCGATGTCCCCAGCTCCCTTCCCCTCCATCTCTCTCCCAATCCCTGCTCCTGATTTCCTCCTCCTTTTCTTTCGTCTCCCACCCCGTTCCAGTCCTTCCCGAGGGCTAATTCCGTCACACGGACGGCAGGTCGATAAAACCCAGAAGCATCTTACCACAATTAAGGGAAAGTTAGAAGGCCGGAGAATTTTACACACCTAGCAGCCATAACTTAGGAACGGGTTCGACTTCTATCTCTGCTAGATACAGACCCTTTCATTAGCCAGCCTTGCTTCATCCTCTCTCATTAAATTTAAATTTCCAGTTTCGTGATTTTTTTTATCGCTTAGAAATTTAGTTGGAACTGATTACCATGTGCTGAGCCACAAAGGTCTTTTACTCCCCTCTGTGTGTGTGTTCACTATGCGTCCTTACCTTCTAATTCTTAGCAGCTTGAAGAAGGTAAAGAAAAATCCTATATGTTGATTTGATGGTCTTTCACCATCGGTATTAATTCTCATCTTCCTCATTCTTTTTACTTGAACCTGCAGCTTCTAAAAGATTCACCAGGGCCAGGAACCCCTGGAAAACTGCAGCAAGGTGCTTTCTTAGAATCCTGGAACTGTAGAGTTGGAAGGGACCCCATGGGATATCTAGTCTAACCCTCTTCCAATCAGTGCCAGATTTACGTATAAGCTAAACAAGCTTTAGCTTAGGGCCCCACTCTCTTAGGGGCCTCCAAAAAATTAAAGGGGGAAAAAACTGGACGTACATTTCCAAAATATAAGATAAAAAACTAATAAAATCTAATAAAAACTAATAAAAGATAGACCGATAATCTGACTCTCTATAAAGTAGCTGACTCTCTATAAGGTAACTGACTCTCTATAAGGTAGCTTCCTACACTCCTTTTGAGAGCCAGTGTGGTGTAGTGGTTAAGAGCGGTAGTCTTGTAATCTGGTGAACTGGGTTCGCGTCTCCGCTCCACATGCAGCTGCTGGGTGACCTTGGGCTAGTCACACTTCTCTGAAGTCTCTCAGCCCCACTCACCTCACAGAGTGTTTGTTGTGGGGGAGGAAGGGAAAGGAGAATGTTAGCCACTTTGAGACTCCTTAAAGGGAGTGAAAGGAGGGATATCAAATCCAAACTCTTCTTCTTCTTCTAAAATAAAACCTACATACAGCAACAGTGTTTTGTGTTGTGTAGGCTCCTATTAGGTCGATAAATTACCATATAGCATATATTCAACACCAAAAACAGTGACAATTTGTTGTTGACTGTTATGTACTAACCTTGGATCCTAGAACAATAGGCAGGTAGGATCCTAGAATGTAACAACTGATTGTCTTGCAGGAAAAGACCAATCAGGCTCCAGGAGGAAGTTAATCAGCCTATTAGGCTGGTAGGATTGTAGAATGCAACAACTGATTGGCCTGCAGGAGAAGACCAATCAGGCTCCAGGAGGGAAGCAGAATCAGCCAATCAGACGGGACTCATTGTGTAAATAATGTATATAAAAGCCTGAGGTTTTTTTGGGGGGGGAGGGGAGGAATCAATCACTGTTTTACAAGCTACAATAAAGAGCATGAAATCACTGCAGGACTCTGAGTATATTTCACTGACAAAGGACAGCTGGACATATAAAGGGCCCCATTACCTTCAGTAGCTTAGGGCCTCATCACACCTAAATCCGGCCATGCTTCCGATGCAGTGATCCCAGAATCCCAGACAGGCGTCCATCCAGCCTCTATTTTAAAACCTCCAATGAAGGAAAGGACACCACCTTCTGAGGACTGGAGGTCCTTTTAGGCTTGGTTAGAAGAAATCTTTGTCCAGATAACTGAGGGAGGGATATGTTTTGGGGGAAGAGCCACAGGTCAGTGTTAGAGCATGTCTTTTGCATTCAGAAGGCCCCAAGGTTCAATCCTGAATAACATCTTAGGTAGGGCTAGCAATGTACCCTCCAAAAATCCTAAAGACCTGCTGCCAGTTGCTGTAGACAACACTGCTTTAGATAGACCGATAATCTGACTCTCTATAAGGTAGCTTCCTACACTCCTTTTTTGAACTGAATGCCACCCTCACCACTTTCTTCTTCATCATCATCATTATTATCAGTGCTTTTTTTCCTGGGGGGACGCAGGGGGACGCATGCCCCTAAACATTTTGTGAATCTAACGGGAGAAGAAACTACAAAATTGAAAATTTTAAGTTTCTTCTCTGTCATGGTGAATCATCAGTTCCATTGCTAGCCCCGATGGCAGCCTCATTTCTGGTCACGATGCATCCTGAGTCTCAGACGGAAGTGAGCGTTTAATGTGTGAAGCATTGTGGAATGTGGATGAATTTTTCCCGATTTGAACTATAAAATAGTGATTTTCTTGAGTCAAAATGAGAGTAACCCTAAACATTTTTTTAAAGAAAAAAAGCACTGGTTATTATGTTGTTGTTGTTACCCCATATATGCCCTCTCAACCACTTTAACCAGCCAAACTGGCACAGTTGCAGGTGCCAAATAACACCCATTCCACATTTGCAAAGGATCACTCTTTTAATGTGGCAGCACTTGCACTTTGGAACTCCTTGCCTGTTGATATGAGGCAGCCGCCTTCACTGTACTCTTTCTGGCACCGGTTAAAAACATTTTTGTTTAGGCAAGCCGACACAGATACCAACAGTGCTGATGCGCCTTTAGTTTATTGCTGTTTTAATTTGTTTTGAACATATTAATGGGTTGTTTTTTACTAATAATTTCATTTTATTCTTTTTGTAAACTGCTTCGGGATTTATTTATTTATTCTAAATCAAGCAGTACATAAATTTTAGGAAATTGTTGTTGGCATCTGTCTGTCTCAGGAAACAATGGAGTGCACCTCCAGGGATGAACTCAAATCGCAGTGTTAGCAACACCCAAGCGACCTCCTGGGACTGCAAGTCTGGGCAGTGCATATGGAGGCCCTCGGCTGCCCAGACGACAAGACCCCCCACTCAGCCTCACTGATGTGGTCCAAAGGAAAACAGAGCAATATGTTTGGCACCAGCTTGGCTGCGGGAGTTGCCAGAAGGAGGCGTACAAGCCACCATCCGACCTTCTTAGGGACTCTACTCTTGACTTGTATAGGGTTTACTCCTTAGCCTTTTCTTCTCATGAAGATGTCCCACAAGGCAGCAGAAGTTTAGGATCTGAGTTGCCTTCCTCCTAGATGGGCCGCCTTCCCAAGTTGACAACCCCCAAATAGTAAAACAAAATAAAGTTCTGGTTTTGATTGTTACAGTGGTACCTCTGGTTAGGAACTTAATTTGTTCTGGAGGTCCGTTCTTAACCTGAAACTGTTCTTAACCCGAGGTACTATTTCTGAGTTAGCGGAGTCTGTAACCTGCAGCGTCTGTAACCTGAAGCGTCTGTAACCCGAGGTACCACTGTATTTGCAATTCAATGATTTTATGTGGCCAGTTTAGAGCAGCAGTCTGGTGCCAAGATCCTGGGAGCTTCCCACCTGCTTCACCCTAGCTCCCAGCAGAGACTGTTCGAAGGAGCCCCCGGGGGGCCAGGGGGTGGTCTCTATTCATCTGTCCTTCCAGCTGCAACCCTCCCCATAGAAATAAACAAGTCTTCAAAGAGACTGGAGCTGGACTTTTTCTTTACATCTCCCTCCTCCCTTCGGCTGCTTGCTCTGATCTCGGGCTGGCCTGGATGTCACAGCCAAACTTAGGACTGTCATCTCCAGACGGCTATTCTCTTAGCCATGCCAGGAGCGACACGTTAGTCCTGTGTTAATTGCCCTGCTCAAGGCTCGGCTATCAGCCAGCCCCTGTCTCAGATTTGCTGATTGAAGACGTGACCGGAGTGACTGAGTGAGCCAAGGAAGGGGCTCAGGGCTCGGAGGGGCCAAGTTCAAGGGCACCGACTGGTATCAGGCATATAAACAAGGGACTGGTATGTAAGCAATAAAGACATAAAGGTTGCGATCAAGGGTAGCCATACAATAAAGAGCTGCGATAAGCTGGCGTTGCTTGTAGATAAAAGGGCTGCCATCCTGTACACTTCAAAATCTTGTTTGCCTTTCCTTTTGCACATCTAACTGGGTGTAGGATTGCAGCCGAAGAATTTATGGACATCATTTTCCTTCTTCGTATCCCCCCCCCCCCAAAAAAAAATGTATGCAGCTTTTTGCAGGGTATTTTTGCCTGGCAGTTTTGACCCTTTAAGGAACTCAGTGTGAGAAAGTCAAACAAATAATAAAAATCTAAAAGAGGTTCAAAGTGCTAATTTTATTTATTCACAGACTAGGGAGCAGGGAGACTTTTAGTTCAGTCTGCATTTTGACACGAATCTACACAATTCGCAAGTCCTGACGCATGCTAAGTGCTGAAACACAGTCTGTCAAAATTTGCACTATGTTGAATTTTTGCAACTCGGTTATCCAATTGAGTACTGTGTACAGAAATGCATGTGCTAGGATATGTGTGCATGTATTAGTGAAAATAGTGTGCAAATTTCATTCTATCAAGGGAAATTGCATTTTAAAAATTGTAATTCACATTAAAATTCTGGTGAATTTTCGTGAGGATTGCTTTAAAAATCTACACTGATCTGGAAATATGCAGAACTGAATTTAAGATTGGGAAGATGAGGCAACTGACCTATTCAATTATTCCTATTGATTACACAGTACTATACAGATCTTTGTTGTTGTTGTTTTGTCATTTAGTCGTGTCCAACTCTTCATGACCCCCATGGACCAGAGCACTCCTGTCTTCCACTGCCTCCCGCAGTTTGGTCAAACTCATGCTGGTAGCTTCTAGAACACTGTCCAACCATCTCGTCCTCTGTCGTTCCCTTCTCCTTCTGCCCTCCATCTTTCCCAACATCAGGGTCTTTTCAAGGAGTCTTCTCTTCTCATGAGGTGGCCAAAGGTCTGGAGCCTCAGCTTCAGGATCTGTCCTTCCAGTGAGCACTCAGGGCTGATTTCCTTCAGAATGGATAGGTTTGATCTTCTTGCAGTCCATGGGATTCTCAAGAGTCTCCTCCAGCACCATAATTCAAAAGCATCAATTCTTCGGCGATCAGCCTTCTTTATGGTCCAGCTCTCACTTCCATACATCACTACTGGGAAAACCATAGCTTTAACTATACGGACCTTTGTTGGCAAGGTGATGTCTCTGCTTTTTAAGATGCTGTCTAGGTTTGTCATTGCTTTACTCCCAAGAAGCAGGCATCTTTTAATTTCGTGACTGCAGTGATTATGGATCATATCTTTACTCAGAGGCAAGTCCCTTTTAGTTCAGTCATGCTTACTCTGAGGAAAGTGGGTAAAGGATTGATGGTATATGTACTTAGTTGCATATTTATTCATTAGTCAGAGTCCTTCTGTGGTTCTTAAAGCAACTTCCAATAACAGAAGCAGTTACTTTAAAAAGAACATTAAAAAAAATCAACAATGTAAGATTAAATTAACCATTAAGGGGGGAAACCACGAGCATTTATTACTGTGCCTCCCATCCAGTCCTGAACATTCTTGCTTGGAAGTAAGTTGCACTGAGTTCAGCTAGTTGCAGCCTGAATCCTGCAAAATTTCTAATACAGCCTCATTTGAATGGCACGTGCCTACTCTCACAGTTCAGGTAAAGCACCCATTTATTCATTTTGTTTACAGTTTACCCTGATGAAGAGCTTTGGAGGACCCAAAAGTCTGCACACTGCATGCTACAGTATTTTGTAACATTATTTTGCCCTCATAAAGGCATTGCCTTAATGTTGATTATATAGAGCTGCTATTATCTTAGTGAGAATTTGAACGTTTCGTCAAGGGCTGTTTCATCAGGTTAACTTTTGCCCAGTTTTTGGACTGGCAAAATGGTTTTGGAACGCTTAGATCAGAAGGTAGCCACACGCATCTTGTACGATTTAACTGTCTTGTGAGGACCACGTCGCTACATAGCTTAGTGCAGCTATTGATCCAAGCGACCACATTTCTGAAGCAGAAAATGATTGTGTAGCAAAAGCAGTGCAGAGGTGACTTTAAAAAAAAAAAAAGCCCTCAAGTATATAAAGAGAGAGATTTTGAAGTCACCCCACAGACTCTCTCTAACTCCTTCAATTCCACTGTGTAATGGGACCGGACCCCTTTTTAGGCTAAACCCCCAAACTTTGCACACATTAGCATAGCAGTTGCCAGGGCCTGTAAATAAGGCAAGTCCTCAGGAGAGGCCAATAGGGCAACAGAGCTGAATTTAAACACATAAAGAACAGAGTCAAAAAATTTTGGGGGATAACCGGAAGTAGATATTTGTGTGAAAGGGCCATGAGCTCAGTTCTGGTACTGAAAACAAATCCCCAGGCTGAGCATGAGTTCAGGTGAGTCCCATCCAGTTATAATGAAAACCTCTTAAGACACTAATTTGGACCAGGGTCCAGTTGGTGGACCTCAGAGTTCTATTTAAAAAAGAGATTTCCCCCCAAAACCCAAAGTAGATTTCGCAAGCCTGCCGTCTCCCCTGAGTTGGAAAGGGAAAGGGAAAGTAAAGGTAAAGGGACCCCTGGCCATTAGGTCCAGTCGCAACCGACTCTGGGGTTGCGGCGCTCATCTCGCTTTATTGGTCGAGGGAGCCGGTGTACAGCTTCTGGGTCATGTGGCCAGCATGACTAAGCCGCTTCTGGCGAACCAGAGCAGCACATGGAAACACCGTTTACCTTCCCGCCGGAGTGGTACCTATTTATCTACTTGCAGTTTGACGTGCTTTCGAACTGCTAGGTTGGCAGGAGCAGGGACCAAGCAATGGGAGCTCACCCCGTCACGGGGATTCGAACCGCCGACCTTCTGATCAGCAAGTCCTAGGCTCTGTGGTTTAGCCCACAGCGCCACCCGTGTCCCTGGAAAGGGAAAGGTAGAGCTGCTTTATTGACTAAAGATGAAAGGACATGGGAAACACAGAGGTTAAGGACACAAGAATAGCCTGCCAGATCAGGCCACTGGTCCATCAAGTCCAGCATCATGATCTCGCAGTGGTCAACCAGATGCCTCTGGGAAGCATGATTCCTGACTCCCCAAAGCCGTCTATTTCCCCTCCTCTCCAGGGCATTTCCCAAGCAACCAGAGACTGCGCCTGCCTGCAGCCAACCTTTCCTCTGCACTTTTTATGCCTCTTCTGGTTCTGGGAGATCAAGAATGAGGGGAGCTTGTTGTCCCAGCAGGAAAGGGAGACACCCTTGAGTCTTCACTCTCTGCATCTTGGCCTCCCTCCTTCCTGACTTCACCTTCTGCCTCTGATTCTGGACTTCTCACTAAACCCTGTTACCTCTTCAGCTTCCAATCCCTCCTCTTCCCATTCTTCTCTCTCTTTTTCCTCCAACCACTAATCATTGCCCCACCACCACACCCCAGGCTCTGAGCCTCTTTCCTTTGGTTGTTCCCCAACTGGCTCCTCCCACCATTCCTTTGCATCCAACCAGTCCATGACATGGACGATCCTCCACTGACTCAAACTCCCATCATCCCTGAGCACTGGCCATGCTGGTTGGGGCTGATGGAAGTTGGAGTCCTACATCGCCTCCTTTGACTCAGAGGCATCTCAGCAGAGGCGAGGGCCTACCCAGTGCCTGGGGCCTTTCCAGAAACTTTATTCCTTACATCCCAGCCTTCCTTCCCACTGTCTAGTTTCAACCTGAGAAATATCTGGCAAGGGGAACAACCCCAGCTCCCAAATGGAGGCTTTGGGAACACCTGAAACTGTTAATGGGACCAATGCGGGACTCAGACAAAAGGCATGTTTTTTGTTTCATGTTGGTTCCCCCCCCCCCAAAAAAAAAAGTGGCATCCAAACCCCTCCAACCCCACCAGCGACTCCCTGCAAAACAAGTGATTTATCACAGAGCATTTTTTAAAAATCTGAATTTTTCAAAATGTATACCGTTCCCCCTCAGTTTGATCATGGTTGCACCGAGGCAAACAGTTTGGAGAAAATTCAGAGATGTGCAGGATTTGGCTGCTGGGAGCAATCCTAACCATCTCCACGCTGGGAAATAATTTTTAAAAATAAATTCGAGGAAATATAGACGCGTTCTGGAAAATGACACATTTTGCCATCCTCTCCCGCCAAGCGCTTTTGAGCAGCTAAGCAATTTGCATCTAATCGCAAAGTGTTTTTTAATCAGCCAGATCAATTTGTGAAGAATTGGTACATTAGGTGCAACCATATAGCTGAGATCCGTACCGGCAGAGGTTTAGAAGTAATTGCTCTCTGACCCAATGAGCAATGTACTACTATAGAAGTTTGTATTCTATTAAGAGTTAATAAGTGACCAAGAGCTAGTCTAATACACTGTCAGGGTTCATTATCTTTACAGGTTCTGTGCTATTTTTTTCCCCCCTTGGTGCCTTTTGCTCTGCCCTTCTTGCTACATATGGAAAACCTATATCAAGATGGTTGTCATGGCAATGGGCAGATTTGCATGTGTCTTATCTATCTATTTAAATACCTTCTTATGGTTTATAACTACCATAATACAGCCCTCCAGTCTTGCTCATTGCTAATTTAAAGCTAGCCTAGTGTGTCTGAGGTCAGTGATACCATCTAAGGGATGTTGTCTAGACAACTCTGAAGCCACTGTCCATGGGGTAATTGTTTTATGCAAATTTCCCTTAAAGTACAATGGTGACATGTTCATCCATGGTTTGCACAATCCGAGCAATGTTGGGGAGCGTATGCAGAGAATGCCAAATCGGGCGCCCCCGCGTAGAGGTGTTTGCTGCTAAATGAAGTGGCTATATTTCGGAAAGAGCAGATCCTTAATCATCCTTCTGATCAAATCAATAAAATTCAGCTCACACGCTACAGGGGTACCTTCCGCGGAATGAAATAGTGCCAAATACTCTTGCCTTTTTATGAATTCATTTGCCTGTCGTTACGAAAATACATTTCAAGGTAAAAAAAGGGGGGTGGGCGGGAGAGAAAGGAAATTCACCAGCTTGGAATCAGTAATACCTTTTGACAGGCAACAAAATATTTGGGTGTTTTTGCCTTTCTCTGTGTACATATGTGTGTCTTACCTTAACGGTGACAAGGTTGGATGGAAAGGCTGGATTTTTATTGATGGATCGATGGGGTTTTTCTCCTTTTATGTTCATCAGGCTCAAGGCTGGTTACAATGTAAAATATGTTGAATGGGGAAAAAATTGATGTGGGATGGGGATAAAATATAAACTCCATGAGCGTAATGTATCCTGAAAGAAAATGAAATATTCCCAATGAAATTTCCCCCTTAGTACATTTCTGATGTTTTTGCCATATTTGACTGTCCGTGTCCTTTTATGATTATTATTTGCAAATAACACAGTTTCAAATACGGTGAGGGTTTTGCTTTAAAAAAGGCAGTAGGGCGGTGGTGGTGGTGGGGGAATGATCTAAGTTTTTGCTTATGAATATGAACAGCCAAACAACCTTTGTTCATTTATCTGCGTTTTTTTCTTCTCTCTCCTCGTCTTCTGCACACACTTCACTTTTCTCTTTAAGCAGTTTGCATTTTACACTTCCACTCGAATTATAGGGTATGCAAACATGATTATCGTGCATAAATCTATGCAAAATTTGACAGTCGGGGGGGGGGGTTAATGTAATGTAATAACAACAAAACACAGCCTTCTCTCCCCCAAATGAAAACCAGCGACTTTGAAAAAGAGACAGTTTCCTGCATGATGCTAAGAAATTTTTCGGCAATCTGATGCTAAAAGATTCTTTCATACATTTCTATTTTTTAAAAAAATGCTGCTTAACTGATTCCCCCTCCCCTTCCCTAGTGGTAATTTCTATCGTTATTCTTAATCTCGGGGGGGGGGGGACCCGAACTCATGTAGCAAATGTGAACTGTTCTCCCAGACAATTGATTTAGTCAGCAGCAGTGTTTACATACAAAACTCTGGTTTTGTAATCTGCAGTTTGTGTGTGGGGGGGTGGTTCACTTCCATATCCTTCCCCCCAATCCATGCCTCTCTCCCCCCCCTTTTCACTTTTTAACTCCTCTTTTCTAGTCCATGGCAAACTTTTGCATGATGCATTTTTTCCCCGCACCGAACAGCTGAGTTTAGAGCGTTCTAATCCAGACTGGAAGTTTTGCCGACAGATTTAGTCTGAGTGACAGAAACATACTAGGGTAAAAACGTGATTTTTCGGGATCCACGCCACGGGCTCACACTTCCACATCTATATAAAACTGACAAACACGCTCCCCAGACAATTTCTTGGCAATTTTCGCCGACGAAAAGACTTCGAGCCGACCATCGGTTTTCCGGGTGTTTTTCATAATGGATTTCAAAGCAGATGACCTGACAGCTAATCTTGTGATCTAAGTTGTGCTTTGTGGCGTAACCCACAAACAAACCCCCGCCGCCGCCGACTGCTCAAAAGGATCACACTGTTTTTCACATGACATGTCTGCGCCGCTAAGAAGCACAAATGTCCAGAGGTCCAGACTGACCTGCTGACCTCCCGTCTGGGAAACATTTCTTCCCCTGAGCAGTTCTTTCTTAACAAGAAACAGAGCAAGACCACGGCCTGACATGGTAGAAAGGAGAAGGGGGGGGGCGACTATGAATTGAGCGTGTCTGGTGCAACAATGATGGACAATGAGTATGAATAAGAGACAGAACCGTGCTCTGGTTGAAACGGCTCAGAGCATCTCCCGTCTGCCCAAACTCACATCCCTTCCCCCCCGTTTCTTTTCAGTCTACAGCCCCTCTCTCTGCCCACCCCCGCCCCCAATTACAAACATATCATCTGCTCAGGATGCCTAGGAGGGCCGACTAATTAACGGAAGCAGCTTCGTTTGCAGGATGGAAACCGCAAAGTTTTGCAAAGGAGGGGCTTTCGACACTTTCAGCTGTGTCCCTCCATCGCCTCGTGCATGGAGGCTAGGTTCAAATGCTGCTCTCTGTGGCAGGAACCAAAGAACAAGAATAGTGGCTGAGAATCAACGCATTTCAAGTGTGTCACAGGTTCACACAGCACCCCCCCCCATGTTGAAAGAATGGGGGGGGCCGGCAGCTATGGGGCCATGGCAGCTAGAGCTGCACAGTAGAAATGCTCCCCTACCACCTGTGTCTTCAATCCGTGTGGGAAAGCAGTCTATGTGTCTACAAACTGCGCATAGGGCATATAAGGAAAGACCAAGGCCGCTTTCACACCATGCATTTAAAGAGATACCACTTTAAACCCTTCACAGCTTCCCCCAAAGAATTCTGGGAGCTGTAGTTTGTTGAGGCGGCTGGGGGTTGCTAAGTGGCTGCTGTTCCCTTGCTAGAGCTATAATTGCAAGAGTTCCCTGGGAAGAGGGATTGGCCATTAATCTGGATGGCATCCACCTGTCTTGGGAGACAATGGAGGGTTACACCTTTGGGGGTGATGTCGAACGGGTGGGGGAGCCCTCCCATGGCAGAATGGGTCCATGTATCTAGCTGTTAACCAAAAGGTTGGTGGTTCGAGCCCACCCAGGGGTGGCTGTGGACAGGATTCCTGCATTGCAGGGGTTTGGACTAAATGACTCTGGGGGGGGGGTCCCGTCCAACACAATTCTATGTTGGAAGGTTGCAGTGCCTGCTGTGGCTGTAGAGCATACTCAATAAACACACGGGACGCAGCTACTACTATGTCATAAGATCCACTGTCCTGTAATATCACATAGGAGTTTTAACTACTGATAAAGCCCAGGACGGCGAAACAAGGCCAATATTCCGGAAATCCTTGTCTCTGTGAAAGGATTTTGTGGAACTGTAACAACCTTTCATGTGGATGGTTTGGACTTTATGAACAGACAGGTGGAATAGAAGATGGACCTTCTGCATGAACTGACTATAGAATGATCTGATCCACTTGGTCTTCTGCTTTGTTAGTTTGTTGAACTTTATGAGTTACTTCTGTTGAAATTTACAATTTCTTACAATGAATAGCATACCTTATTCATTTAAGATCACTGCCGGTTACGTCTCGTGTATTTATTGAGTATGCTTTACGTGACCATAGGTTTTTTTGTTGTTGTTTTGTTAGTAGCTGTAGAGCAGGCATAGGCAAACTCCAGATGTTTTGGGACTACAATTCCCATCATCCCTGACCACTGGTCCTGCTAGCTAGGGATCATGGGAGTTGTAGTCCGAAAACATCTGGACTGCAGAGTTTGCCTATGCCTGGTCTAGACACTGGTGAGGGAGAGACATGTTTAGTTGCACACTGAGAACTGGAGCTCTGTGAGGGGATTATAGGTCTCCCAGCAAACTAACAAACTACAGCTCTCAAAATTCTTTGGAGAAGCTGTGACTCTTTTGAAGTGGCATCATCACACTTGAAATGTATGTTGCTGGCGGTCCATTCAATGCCCTCCATCATGTGGAAGAACTTTGTCCATGTTCTGAGGAAGGGGAAGAACTCTTTACCAACCTGTGGGTAGTTGTGGGGGCAGGAACTCTTCAGCTGTGTTCAGGTTGTGTACCATCAGGGCTAGCCAACATGGCCCTGCAGTATCTCCCTCAAGTATTATTTCAATGCACGGGGAAGGTTGTGTGGACTTCTTGTGAGTAGGCCAATGTGAAGTGCTGGTGGGTGAGCAGGACGAGGCAGAACTGCTCAAATGTTCCAAACAGAGAGGCCATTGTAGTGCTTCACAGTCGCATGCTATTGCTGCAGGGCATTGTGGGTAATGTTGTGGTGACTGCCAAGTGCTTGACAGCAACTTGTATTCCGGTACACACTGTGCTAGCATATTCATCAAATGCCCCAGAAAAAAATGGGACATCGCTTTTTTTTCCCTCGCGAGAGCATGGTGGCCATTTTGGGAGCCTTGCTTATGAGATTTCGGGCCAAGAGCTTGCCTTGAATAAAGAAGAAGAAGAAGAAGAAGAAGAGTTTGGATTTGATATCCCACTTTATCACTACCCGAAGGAGTCTCAAAGCGGCTAACATTCTCCTTTCCTTTTCTCCCCCACAACAAACACTCTGTGAGGTGAGTGAGGCTGAGAGACTTCAGAGAAGTGTGACTGGCCCAAGGTCACCCAGCAGCTGCATGTGGAGGAGCGGAGACGCGAACCCGGTTCCCCAGATTATGAGTCCACCGCTCTTAACCACTACACCACACCAAGTGTTTTTGGGGGGCAGCAATCTTGCAAAGGGCCCCAAAACACACATCTTTGGGTGCTGTGTTCCAAAAAGCCTTTTTACCAGGTCCACGGTCTCACATGGGTCATATGACGATAGAATATAGCCACTAAGCCATGGATAGCTTTATCCTCCTTGACTCGGCCTAATCCTCTTTCCAAGCCATCTAAATTGGTGGCCATCGCTACTTCGGGTGGGAGCAGATTCCATGGTTTATCTGCATCCTGTGAGAAGAATTCCTCCATTTTTGCAGCACGAAAGATGGCCCCGGGATAGTGGTATCAGCAGCAGGGTCCCTAGGCCAGTGTTGCCACCTGCTGATGCCAGGCTCGATTTCGACACGCATGGCCACTTTACCTCACAGACTCAGTTATCCACACAGTTTCAAAGCAGCGGTGACTGGTGCCTATTGGACCTGACAGGGCAGAAGGCAGGGACTCCAACAGTAGGTGGCACCAGAGAGCCAACGACAGGCAGAGGCGCTCCCTGACTTTTGAGAAAGAGGGCAGGCAGGTGGGGGTTTGCTGAGGGCTGCCAGAGGCTGAAAGGGCACTGCCCCAGTCACTCCAATGACCCAGCCTCTATTGTTCCAGAAAAGCCCCCCCCCCCAGCCATTACTGGGGGCTTGGAGAAGGTCTAGAGCAGTGGCTAAAAAGTGTGAGTCAGAAGAACTCCACTGATTTGCGTTTTTCCTCAGCCCTGAACCCAGTCAGAAACTTGATGCTAGTGGCTGCCTCTCAGCTTCAGAGTCCCCCCTCCTCAATCCATCCATATCCACTCTGGGGTTATTAATCATAGAGATAAATTAGTAGTTAGTTGGGGAAGGGGTTTGCATGCATTTAGCATTCAGCTAGAGACAAGCTCGTCTTAATCTATTTACAAAGAGGATATATTTAGCAATGCCACTGAAAGTTAAGTTTCCTGGCTCAGAAACAGAAATTTCCAGTTAGTCTACATGCTTGCCTTGGTTTTTAATGTGAGATGGAGAAGAACTTAAATTCTCCCTCCATACCGCCAGCGCCAAATCCCCTTCCTTCCTTCCTTCCTTCCTTCCTTCCTTCCTTTTATATCCTTCCTTTCTTCCAAGGAGTTCAAGGTGGTACACACACATTCTCCCTGTCCTCCATCTGATCCTCACAGGATTGGTCCCTTAGACCAAGGCACAGCGCTGCAGGGTTCTATCCTGGGCCTGTTGGTGTTCAATATCTTTATAAAAAAAAACTTGGATGAAGAGATTGAGGGGATGCTCATGCAATTTGCAGATGACACCAAACTGGGAGGGGTAGCTAATATCGCAGAAGGCAGAATTGGAATTCAAGAAGACCTTAACAGATTGGAGAACTGGGCCCAAGCTAACAAAATGAATTTCAATAGGGACAAATATAAGGTTCTGCACTTAGGCAGGAAGAACCAACTGCACATATATAAGATGGGGGACACCTGACTTGCCAAGAGTACATGAGAAAAGGATCTAGGGGTCTTAGTAGACCACAAGGTAAACAGTGTGATGCAACATCAGCAAGAAAGCTAATGTTATTCTAGACCAGGCATAGGCAAACTCTGGCCCTCCAGATTTTTGGGACTACAATTCCCATCATCCCTGTCCACTGGTCCTGTTAGCTAGGGATGATCAGAATTGTAGTCTCAAACATCTGGAGGGCCGGAGTTTGTCTATGCCTGGTCTAGACTGCATCAACAGAAGTATAGAGTTGAGATCCAGGGAAATCATAGCCCCACTGTATCCTGCTTTGGTCACACCACACCTGGAATACTGTGTCCAGTTCTGGGCATCACAATTTAAGAAGGATATTGACAAGATGGAATGGGTGCAGAGGAGGATTGACCCAGATGATGAACAGTCTAGAAACCAAGCCTTATGAGGAACAGTTGAAGGAGCTGGGTATGTTTGGTGTGGTAAAGAGAAGCTGAGAGGATATTTGATAGCCAAGTTCAAATATCTAAAAGGCTAATACATGGAAAATAGAACAAGCTGGTTTGGGGTTGAATATTTTGATGCCACTGGGCAGGTTGTTGGCTGGATGCTTATTCCTGACCTGAGCCTTCCTCTCAAGATTTAGAGATGGAGTGGACACACCTTACTACTATGAACTGCAGGTCATGAAGTTTCTTGTAGTGGCATCGCTAGGAATTGCCAGGAGCTGGAGAGGAGCAAAACATCTCTCCCTGAAAATTTAGAATGATAGATCTGTTGACTTGGAAGATTCCAAAGCCCTGAAATGCAGGAATCACAGCTAGGTGCAATACAATTTGGCAACTAGTCTTGGGTGAAAAGTTAACCCAGAAGTCAGGAGAGGCATGGGGGAGGGGGAGGGAGAGAGAGAACCAAAACTGATAAATTTATGGCAATTTGGTGTCCCTTTACCCAATTTGTTAATAAAAGTGACTCAATTCAAATATCTGAAGGGCTGTGTGGCATTTGCCCTCCTATGTATGTGGCATCATACTGGGTTCATAGGTAAAGGGTTAACTAATTGTAAAATGACTAACCAATGGGAACCCAGGGGGTGGAGTTAACTGTGTATAAGGTTTAAGCACAGAGGGTTTTTTGGAGAGAGTTAGAGTTAGGGTGAAGACAGTCTGGAGTTAGACGAGACAGAGAAGATAAGTCTGTGGGTTGGGCTAGTCTGGTGTGAGAGAGTGAGAGAATTTGTTAAGAGCAGTCAGTCTGAAGATAATCAGTCAGAAGGTACTAGGAAGGTATAGGCCGGTAAAGAAACTAAAGTTAAGATACTGACAGGAATATTATCAGAGAAACCATAAACTTGTTAATGTCTGTAAAATAAACTTGTGGGGGTTTTTGGTTCACTTTTAACAACTGTCAGGACTCAGTGTTTTACCAGAGAGTAACTGGTTGGTGGCAGTGAGGAAGCGAGCACAGTGGTGGCACAGGGATCAATAGACTGCTAAACGTCCGGGGACCCTGTGTGATCACCACAGGCTGTCACATGGAAGATGGAGCAAGCTTATTTTCTCCTGCTCCAGAGGGTAGAACCTGAACCAATGGATTCAGATTGGAGATTCTGTCTAAACATCAGGAAGAGCTTTCTGACAGTAGGAGCTGCTTGACAGTGGAGTGGACTCCCTCAGAAGATGGTGAACTCTCCTCCCTTGGAGGTATCTAAGCAGAGGTTGGATGGCCATCTGTCAGGGGTTCTTTAGCTGTGACCTCGTGGTCCCTTCCAACATTCCAATTCTGTGGCTCTTTGATTCTTTGCGTTCTAGTGTTATGATACAAATTGCTCAGGCTGAACATCTGAACTGGCCCCCTCATTTTCCAACACTGAGCCTCCTTTCCTTACCAGTTTCCAAGATAGGTCCTTCACTGTAGGAACACAAGAAGCCACCTTATGCAGAGTCAGATGGTCCCTGTCTCTCAGCATTGTCCACACTGACTCCCAGTTGCTGTGCGTAGATTCAGGCAGGGGTGTCTCCCAGACCTGCTTGGTGATGCCGGGAGTTAAACTTGGGACCTTCTGCATTCAGAGCAGATGTTCTGCCACTGAGCTGTGGCCAAGATGGGGAGATACTGAGCCACACGATTTGGTCCACCAAGCTCAGTATCATCTACACTGAGTACAGTGGTACCTCGGGTTACAGACACTTCAGGTTACAGACACTTCAGGTTACAGACTCCGCTAACCCAGAAATAGTATCTCAGGTTAAGAACTTTGCTTCAGGATGAGAACAGAAATCTCACGGTAGTGGCGCGGTGGCAGCGGGAGGCCCCATTGGCTAAAGTGGTACCTGTGTTGGTCCCATGGGTTACCCGAGAGGCGAGGTCCAAGTCCGGTCTGTGGTCAAAGATGCAACGTGGAGGCAGTCCGTAGTAGCTGAAGCAGGGTGCAGGGCAGGGAGTTGGGTGAAGTCAGGAACAGGCATGCAAGCAGGGAGCCAGGGCTGGTCAGGAGCTCAGGCAGGAAAGCAGGACAGGGTTCAGGCAGGAACTAGCAACCAACAATGTTGCTCCCAAAACTTGGGACTGGGGCTGGCCAGCTTTATCTGCCCCGAGGCATTGGGCAGCCCCGATCCTCTGGTGACTCACCTCTCCTGGCCTGCGGGATCTTAGTTCCCTCCGCCTCTCTGCCCTGAGCCTCTGCAGCTCAGGAGAGGCTGGAAGGTTACTGAACCCAGAGGCAACCTCAGCTTCCTCTGACGGGACTGAGAGTGGAGCATTTGCCAGCAATGGGTCCTCCATCACCTCAGGAGCCAGAGCAGACTCAGCTGATGCCTGCACCTGAGGATCCAGCACAGGTGAGGACCCTTTAGGCTCATACCCCAGCCCCGGCTCAGCTGGTTCTGGAGGCGGGGGATCCTGTGCAGGCTGGAATCCCTCAGGTTCAGCATCTGAGTCCGAATCCCAAGCCATCACAGTGCCTCAGGTTAAGAATAGTTTCAGGTTAAGAACGGACCTCCAGAACGAATTAAGTTCTTACCCGGAGGTACCACTTTCAGATGGGGGTCTCTCTCCCAACCTTCCTCAGAGATGATGGGGGAGAGCACTGAACTTGGGACCTCTTGTGAGCAACCTCCCACTTCCCTTCCTCTCTTCCCTGACCCTCTCAGGTCGGAAAGCACATTCCTCCCCACCCTGCCCCCATATCGGTTATTCCTCAATAACTGAGACACAGCAGCTCCTTTATCTTTTGGAATCTGATCCTGCATCACCAAAGGACCTCGTCCCTAACCCTTCCCCCTCCTCCTCCCCAAGACTCTTTATCAGCCCTCAACACTGAGGTGGAATGCACTAGACTGAATTTAAACCCACCATCCCTCGCCACACCTGGCTACAGGAAGGTCATGCCTGGGTCAGCCTGTCCTTTCCCCCCAGCCGTTTGTGTTATTCACCCATATCGCCCGCTTACAGTTATAGGGGTCAGTTCCGTGGGAAAGCTTAAAAGGGCCTGGAGATTGTTAAACACGGAAATTTGTTTACTCCCGGCTTTTTATACGAGCATATTTCATCGGGCTCAAAGGAAGAGGCCACTCGCTCGCAGAGTTCAGCGCCGTCCATCCTCTCCAAAGGTCTCTTCCATTTCCATTTTAGGCATGCAGCTCTCACCGACTTGGCTGTTATATTCAGGGAAGCCACTGCCATCTCCAGAAACAAAATGCTAGACGGTAGGTGGTGTTTTCAGCCTACCAATGTCGCTGCGACACCACTTCTGATTGCATTTCTAGTGCCTCACATCCTTTTTGAAAATGGCACAGCCTGTAAAGGACAACAGATCTCATTTGTTGGTCCTGTAGCTCAGCAGTGGAACATTGCTTGGCCTGCAGAGATTGCTTGGCCTGTAGAGAGCCAATGTGGTGTAGTGGTTAAGAGCGGTGGACTCATAATCTGGGGAACCGGGTTCGCGTCTCCGCTCCTCCACATGCAGCTGCTGGGTGACCTTGGGCTAGTCACACTTCTTTGAAGTCTCTCAGCCCCACTCACCTCACAGAGTGTTTGTTGTGGGGGAGGAAGGGAAAGGAGAATGTTAGCCGCTTTGAGACTCCTGAAGGGGAGTGAAAGGCGGGATATCAAATCCAAACTCTTCTTCTGCAGAAGGATCTAGGTTCAAATTATGGTGCCTTCAGGAAGGGCTGGAGCAAGCTCCTGCTGGAAGCTTTGGAGAACTGCTGCCAGCCAGAGTTGACAATACTAGCTAGGAGGACCAATGGCCTGGCTTGGGATAAGACAGCTTCCATTGTTCCTAATGCAGTGGCAGACATTGTGGTCTCAAATTTCAGTGGCACTCTGTGCAACACCAAATTCCAGCACACCCCTGCCTCTCACCCTCTGTTCTACATCATAGCTGCATTGCCCCCTGCAGCAACGCCCAGGCTTCACGCCCAGTGCAACTGAACTGGGCACGTTCTCCTAAACCCACCTCTGCCTAACGGGTTGGATCTAGAAGGACTCCTTCCTCTTGAGGAACAAGGCTATCAGCAGCTACTAGCCATGATGACTGTGTCCTATATCTCCACCGTCAGATATACCCACAGGTATCTGGTTGCTCATTAGACTGCAACTGCATTCTCGGTGACCTTTTTCATATGTTTGATAATTGGCATGTGTAGGAAGGCACAGGATGGTGCCTATAACAGGCCTGCACTGGTTGGTCAGAAAGTATGAGCAGAAAACTTGCATGCACCTGACTTGCCTCACCACCACACCTCCAAAAAAACAGGCGTGCCTCTATCTTCAGCAGAAATGCATCAATCTGGCTCTTTTCCCCCATCATGTCCTCTCCCTTTTCCTGCCTCTCTCACTCAAAGGGTAAGTGTCTCGTTTGACAGGGAAGGATGAAATTAGAAATTCTCAGAAGCCAAAACGGGCAGGAAGAAAGAACCTTAAAAAAAAGCGGTATGTGGTTACAGGAAGTCATATTTCTTTTAAGGAAGACCTCAGGAAGTTCCGCTCCTTCTAACGCTTTGTTGTCGATGCTGCGGAGACGCATTGTGTTTCCCTTTGACATGCAAAAGAAATGAATAAATTGAGCTCCATGAATTGGGCTTTGGCTCGTGAACTGGGCGATCCTATAATGTGTCTGCTCTGGAGGAGGCCTTGCAGGGTTCAGTGGCACTTACTCCCAGGCATAGGATGCAACCTGAAGAGGTTGTTTGTCAAGCCCAGCTTGGAAGACGTTGGTCTATTGTTACGCTGAGCTAGGAATGTGAGGAGCAAAGGACTGTGCCAGGCAAGGATCCCTGATAGGTCCAGTCTTTGCACACAAAGAACATCTCACAGTCTCTTGAAAGACCTCCTAAGGCAGGGGAAAGGCTGTCAGCCTGAGGGCCACCTTCCCTTGTGAAGAAGCTTCTGGGGTCCACAGACTAGTGGCAGGCAAGGTCAGAGGAAGAGTGTGCAGATCAAGCTCACTTTTGGGCCCCTGCAGCCCTGAGGCAACCAGGGCATGTGAACTGGCCTCGGGGCAACTGGAGCTTCACCAGCTTGGACCATGAAGATGTAGCCTTCATAGGTAAAGGTAAAGGGACCCCTGACCATTAGGTCCAGTCATGGCTGACTCTGGGGTTGCAGTGCTCATCTTGCTTTATTGGCCGAGGGAGCTGGCATACAGCTTCTGGGTCATGTGGCCAGCATGACTAAGCCGCTTCTGGCGAACCAGAGCAGCGCACGGAAACGCCGTTTACCTTCCTGCTGGAGCGGTACCTATTTATCTACTTGCACTTTGACGTGCTTTCGAACTGCTAGGTTGGCAGGAGCAGGGACTGAACAACGGGTGCTCACCCCGTCGCAGGGATTCGAACTGTCGACCTTCTGATTGGCAAGTCCTAGGCTCTGTGGTTTAACCCACAGCGACACCCATCCTTCATAGGTAGGTGAAATATACTCGGAGTCGAGAGTGGATTTCATGCTCTTTATTCAGCTCATAGTGGTGAGGAGGAAATGAAAGTTCCCCCACAATGTCTGCTTTATATACATTATTTACACAATGGGCCCCACGTGATTGGCTAATTCCGGGATTCACCTGTAGGCCAATCAGGCTGCGGATTCACTTCCACCTGGAGCTGGATTGGGTGGCTCCTGTGGACCAATCAGACTGCTATTGTTCTAGGACCAATCAGACTGCTGCATTTTGGATCTTATGCAACTCAGTACATAACACCAGGTCTTGTGGAACCCCTTCAACTTGGCATCCTGTGTGTGGGACTGTTCACAGTGCCCTAAATCTGATGCTACCAGTTGCAGCAGGTGATGGGAAGACGAGGGTTAAAAACATAGAATTGTAGAGTTGGAAGGGACCCCACAGGTCATCCACTCCAAGTCCCTGCAATGCAGGAATCTCAGATAAAGTGTCCATGACAGATAGCCACCCAACCTCTGCTTAAAAACCTCCAAGGAAGGAGAGTCCACAACCTTCCAAGGGAGACTACTCCACTTTGCGTTGTGCCAAAGGATTCTCAGAAACAATGTGTTTTGAGAGGGGATGTGGAGGAAAAAAGGTGGCCTCGTGGAGACTTTCGGGGAAACAATTTTGGCATCCGCACCAGCAAGGGACCAGGGGTGGAGTCATTTGAAGGAGCAGTCGACCTTCAGGCAGTGGCGAGCAGTGTAGCTGGAAGGCAGAAGGTCAGAGGCAGGGATTTATATGCACAAGGAGAGAGAGATTGCTACATTGTGCGAGGTGTTGTCTGCCTGCAAAGGCTCAAATCTTTCAAAGGGCAGGATTCTTCTGAAGAGCCACCTGACCCAGAGGGAGCAAAAACATCGTCTCCGCCTGTCTCTGGAACAGCACTTTCCCTTTTCTCCAGGAGCCTACACTAGCAACACCATCACTCCCCCTCGCTAGACTTTCACAAGGTTACAGACGGATCTGCCTTCAACTCGCTCCTGACAGGCGTCACCCAGGGGCGCCCGCCGTTCTTGGCGCAAAGAGGTCTGTCCCTTCCCTTTGAGCTGCTTCCGCATTTCATGTTCTGACAGTTCAAGGGATGCAGAGGCATTTGATCACTAAATGCAAAAAAAAACCCTCCACGCAGCCCATGCCCCAACCACATACATACAAAGCGACGTCCCTGTTTATCCTTAACAGTCACCGGGGCTGCTTCTCATTTGTGCGTGATACGATGGGCATGGCGTGGAAGATCTCCGCAGAATCTGGAGCCAGCTATCGGAAGGTCACGGAGTCTTGTACAGTATTCACATAGAGACATTTAAATAGCATTGCACGGATGTAAACCTCTTTCTTATCAGAAATATCAGCTTGGTTTTTTGGGTAATCTTGGATCTTACTGTAAACATCTCCATGTGCCCAGCTCCCCATTTATTTTTATAAAATAACATTCGAGGGAGTTGGGGCGATCCTATGAATCAGTCATATGATCAATGATTATTTTTTGTTTTGTTTTTTTAAGCGTACCTGAGGTTCAAAGGGGTAATATCATCTTTGTCTGTCTTCAAGATGCACAGAGATACACATGCACACACTATTGGCTGTAGAGCTTCCTTTACTTTTCAGACAGGCTACATTCACACCACAGGTGCAAAGGAATGTGGTACTACTTTAAAGAGCCATGGCTTCCCCCAAATAATTCTAGCATTCTTAGGTGTTGTTAGGAGACCCCATTCCTCTCTCAAAGCTATGATTCTCAGAGCTCCCTGTGAAGAGGGCTTGATTTGTGAAATGGGCATGAAGAAGAAGAAGAGTGTGGATTTGATATCCCGCTTTATCACTACCCTAAGGAGTCTCAAAGCGGCTAACATTCTCCTTTCCCTTCCTCCCTCACAACAAACACTCTGTGAGGTGAGTGAGGCTGAGAGACTTCAGAGAAGTGTGACTGGCCCAAGGTCACCCAGCAGCTGCATGCGGAGGAGCGGAGACGCGAACCCGGTTCACCAGATTACAAGTCCACCGCTCTTAACCACTACACCACGCTGGCTCTCACCTAGCATGGGGGCTGCACTTATGATGATAGAAGGTGCAAGAGTGGCCTGGTGTTGGTGACAGGGTTGGTCTTAACCTGATGCCTTCCCATGGCCTTCCTGCTGCTAAAGGGAGGTAGTTGAGAATGATTATATCCACTGAGCCTTTTGGGCTTGCCGATCAGAAGGTCAGCGGTTCAAATCCCTGTGATGGGGTGAGCTCCCGTTGCTCTGTCCCAGCTTCTGCCAACCTAGCAGTTTGAAAGCATACCAGTGCAAGTAGATAAATAAGTACCGGCGGTGGGAAGGTAAATGGCATTTCTGGGTGCTCTGGCTTCCATCATGGAACACTGTGACAGAAACCAGAGTTCATGTTTAGATCACAGTGCCACCCACTGTTTTATAGCTACAATTCTCAGAGGGGTTTTTTTGTGAAGAGGGGTTGATTGTTAAACCACAGTGGGAACTGGAGCTCTTTGGAGGGAAGAGAGCCCTCTTCCTAACAACTCTCAGCACCTTTGACAAACTACAGCTCCCAGAATTCCTCTGGGGGAAGCCATGACAGGTTAAGGTGCTTTAAATGCATGGTGTGAACTTGGCCAAGGTCCCAGTTAGGTCCCACCAGCCTAAGGTGCCCAAACCCATAAAAATTAAGAACAAAACAAAACGCAAGCAGAGCAAAGCTTGGATTGGATTTCTCCAGACCCTCCAGGACCTGCCAGCCTCCGTCTTTAAAAGCACAATGGTTCTTCAGTTTCTCTCAGGTACAGATTCATTAGCTCTTGACTTGTTTGCCAACTACTTGTGCGGAGGGCGGGAGGGGGAGGGGAAGAAAAAGTCATTTACCCTCGTGAATGTCAAGGTTAGTGCAAACTGTCCGTGTCATCAGTCTCTCTGGCAGAAGGTCAGGGATAAGCTTTCGTCAAATGGGCAGCGTCAAACAAAGCACAGGCTGACTTAACTCATGGAAAGAAAAGAGACCTTCCCTGTAAGTCGATAAACATTTCACTGGGCAAAAAAGAGAGAGAGAGAGAGAGAGAGAGAGAGAGAAGGAGCTGCAGCAGAAAAGGGTAACCCTTTCTTTGCCAATTTGTGTAGTGCTCCCCTCCTCCTTCTGTTTGTCCAGTATTCTCCACCGAGAAGCCAAAGACTGTGTACCAAGGAAAGGAAACAAATATTTGAGGATTAGACAAATTCCTGGAGGAGAGGGCTATCAATGGCTACTCACCATGACTGGCTATTCTCTGCCTCCACAGCTGGCGGCAGCAGTGCTTCTGAATACCAGTGGTTGGGAACTGCAGGAAGTAAGAGGGCTCTATTGCTCAGATCCTGCTCCCTGGTTTCTCACAGGCATCTCATCGGCTGCTATGAGAACAGGATGTTGGACTAGATGGGCCATTGGCCTGATCCAGCAGGCCTTTCCTAGGCTATAATAATAATAATAATAATAATAATAATAATAATAATAATAATTATTTATTCCCCAGCCACTCTGGGTGGCTTCCAACAGAACACTAAAATACAATAACCTATTAAACATTAAAAGCTTCCCTAAAAAGGGCAGCCTTCAGATGTCTTCTAAAAGTCTGGTAGTGTCGTTCACTTTGACATCTGGTGGGAGGGCGTTCCACAGGGCGGGTGCCACTACTGAGAAGGCCCTCTGCCTTCTTTATGCTCTTACTTAGGTAAAGGGTAAAGGGACTCCTGGTCAGGTAAAGGGACCCCTGACCATTAGGTCCAGTCATGACCGACTCTGGGGTTGCGGCGCTCATCTTTCTTTATTGGCCAAGGGAGCCGGCGTACAGCTTCCGGGTCATGTGGCCAGCATGACTAAGCCGCTTCTGGCGAACCAGAGCAGCGCACGGAAACGCCGTTTACCTTCCTGCCAGAGCGGTACCTATTTATCTACTTGCACTTTGACGTGCTTTCGAACTGCTAGGTTGGCAGAAGCAGGGACCGAGCAACAGGAGCTCACTCCATCATGGGGATTCGAACCGTCGGGCTTCTGATCAGCAAGTCCTAGGCTCTGTGGTTTAGACCACTGTGCCACCCGCATCCCTTATGCTCTTACTTGCCATTTACCAAAAAAAGTTAAGTAAGGGGGACCATGACAGAGGTTTTGTCAGTCAGTGAATTTTGCTGTACACAGCCAAAGCCCAAATTTCCAAAGCAATACATAAATTAAAGGGGAAATTTGTTTTGGAACGTCACAAGGCAACCATTAATAGCCATATATCATCTTCCAAGGGTAACAAAGCATTGGATTAAGACATATAATACACTGCAGTTCTTGCTATGGCTAGAACACAGCTTCTTCACTGCTGGCACAATTTTAGCTACCGAATGCATAATGTACAATTGTTTGTCAGCTAGAAGTTGAACCTCCCACTTCCTGAGTTAAACTGAAAAACAGGTGACAGAAATTTCCCTCTGAACTCCAAATACAGAGGGCAGGACAGCAAATAGTTTATAATATCTTCAGTCTGATTAGTGCCAAAAAATACTTTTTCTGTTCCATGACAGGAATTCCAAGGTATCTCGCATTCAGAGGTTTATAAGATTATACATGGTGTGAAGACAGGGAGAGATTTCTGCCCCCCTCCTTACAACCCAAAGGGACATCCAATGAAGTGAAATGTTGGACCATCCAGGACAGACAAAGGAAACATGGCATATTGTTAAACTGTGGAACTCACTCACACCAGATTATGTGATAGCTGCCAACCTGGAAGGCTTTAAAAGAGGAATAGATAAATTCATTGAGGGCAAAGCTGTCTGTGTCTATACTTTACAGATGGACCTTGGGACTGATCCAGCAGGGCTATTATTATGTTTTTATATAGTCATGAACACAGACGGTCACAAGTTCAATCCCTGGCATCTCCAGGTAGGACTGGGAGAGGACCCTGCCTGAAATCCTGGACAGCTGTCTCCGGTCAATGAAGACACTACTGAGCTAGATTGACCAATAGTCTGGACCCAACTCTATGATTCATGGGAAGGCAAACTAAGGCAGCCCTGTTTAGGGAAGTTTTAAATATTTAAAGCTGTATCGTTTTTAACACTCGTTTGGGAGCCGCCCAGAGTGGCTGGGGAAACTCAGCCAGATGGGCGGGGTATAAATAATAATAATAATAATAATAATAATAATAATAATAATTATTATTATTATTATTATTATCCGGCCCACGGATGGTCTGGAAATCAGCATGTTTTAAAATGAGTAGAATGTGTCATTTTATTTAAAATGTATCTCTGGGTTATTTGTGGGGAATAGGAATTCGTTCATTCCCCCCCCCCAAAAAAAAAATAGTCTGGCCCCCTACAAGGTCTGAGGGACAGTAGAACGGCCCCCTGCTGAAAAAGTTTGCTGACCCCTGCTATGATTCTGTGATTCGGAATATGGCAGCTTCCTATGCAACAGTTCTTCAGAGATAACATATGCTGATAAACATGAGTACAGTGGTACCTTGGGTTAAGAACTTAATTCATTCTGGAGGCCCGTTCTTAACCTGAAACTGTTCTTAACCTGAGGTACCACTTTAGCTAATGGGGCCTCCTGCTGCCGCCGCGCCGCCAGAGCACAATTTCTGTTCTCATCCTGAAGCAAAGTTCTTAACCTGAGGTGCTATTAGCAGAGTCTGTAACCTGAAGAGTATGTAACCTGAAGCGTATGTAACCCGAGGTACCACTGTATAGGAAAGTTCAGCCACCAAATACAGCTTTGCCCCCTCTTGAAGAAATGGAAATGTAACATGGCCCAAGTGGGAATTCAATCAAAACCTTCCCTCACAGCTCCAGTCTCACAAAAACCTTTTCAGAGAGCTACAGCAACAAATATTTCTGATTGGGGAAGGAGACAACTAAGGTGCCAATTTAGGGGTACCATTAAATAAAGATCAGTAAATTGTTGTAGAATTGGCTTTCTTGTTATTAAGGGACACAGCTCAGTGGTACAGCATGTACTTTGTGTGCTGATGGTCCTGGGTTCAATCCCCATCATCTCCAGGTAGGGTTGTTATACTATCCTGGCCTGGCCTGGCTGGATCAGATGGGGCAAAGCAAATCAGGAGTTTCAGGACCATGGAGAGCTCCAGGTGAGCAACGTGCTCTGGCAAAAGTAGAAAGGACATTGCACCCTTTTCAGCCTCGGACCACCTTTCCCAGGCCCTACACCCTTGTGAATAACGTTGATTATTAAAGCACCAGCCCTCTGGCCTGAGAAAGAACACCTTTCACCCATTACATAGCCTCAGGCCTGCTGCATTCCCTGTGCCAATGGAGCAAATAGGTACTATGGGAGACATTTGGTTCTTCTGGAGAAGACATCCATGGAAGTTTTGGCTCTGGCATTAGGAATCCTTTTGCTCTGTGGTCTTCTGTCTCTCAGCCTTAGGGATATCCCTGCCTCCCAAAGCATCCTAAAATCCTTGAATTGTAGAGTGGCAAGGGAACACGAGGGTCATCTATTCCAACCCCCTGCAATGCAGGAATCTTTTGCCCAATGTGGGGCTCAGACCCACAACCCTGAGGTTAAGAATCTCATGCACTACCAGCTGAGCTATCTCTGTCACAGCCTCAGAGGAGCCCTGGCATCTGCAGAAGTACAAAACACATCTTTAGAAGAAGGAAATGGAAGGGGGGGGAGGCAACAGCTGTTCAGACAGTGGCCAACCAGGCACCTTAATGGGAAAAGGACCTAAGCACAGGAGTAAAGGAATGATCGCTGGGTGCGGTGCACACTTCCATGCGCAGACAAGCCTCAGCTGTCTAAACGCGTGACCTTCGGGTGTGGAGCACACTTCTGCCCTCAGACAAACTACAGCTGTCTGAACATCATGCCCTCTATCTAATCTTTTGCTCTCTTAGTAGTCTGCCATGCCCTGTGACCTTTGTCTCTTTCGATTAAACATTGTGCAAGGGGAAAGTGACGCGGTGGAAACAGGTGCCAAAATAACTTTGCACCACCCCTCGATCTCGGGATTGGAAGATGTGTAAAGGTCACAGTCCAAAATGTATCTGACTGGTTTTGCATATTGTGCTAATAAAAAGAGCCTCGGCAGAGCTAGCTGGCAGCTTGCTTATGCACAGCTCACCGGATGACCAAGACCTGACTCGTGTCCTTCACTTCCTGCAGTTTCCAGCAACTAGTATTTAGAAGCATTGACACCTCCGACTTGGGAGGCGGATCATAGCCATCATGGCTAGTGGGACTTTGCTTCAAATCCAGGCTGATCTTGACCCTTCACCAAATCCACAAAGGGATGCATTCATCATCTGAGGCCCTTCTTCGTTTGCCTCCTCCATGTGAGGTCCCGAGGGTGGCAACACGAGAACGGACCCTCTCTGTAGTTCGCTAGGCGCCTTCTTTAGACAGTGGAACCTCGGTTTTCAAGCGCCTCGGAGCCAAATGATTCAGAACCCGAACGCCAAAAACCCGGAAGTGAATGCTTCCGCTTTTGAACGCGCCTCAGAACTTGAACAGCTTCCGAGGCGTGTTTCTCCATTTTCTCAATGGAATTTCCCAACCGCCCATTGCGCCTCAGTTGTCTAATGTTTTGGAAGTCGAATGGTCTCCCAGAATGGATTATGTTCAACAACTGAGGTACCGCTGTATATATTTTAGGTGCCAGGCGAAAGGGTTCCTTTTCAACCAGGCCTTTGGCCGATTAATATTCTACACCCTTTTAAATGTGTCTGTGTGAAGAGGGATTACTGTTTTGCTGTTTTGCTCTACTCATTTACTTGTTTTTATCCTGTATTTTCGGGACGCGGGTGATACTGTGGGTTAAACCACAGAGCCTAGGACTTGCCAATCAGAAGGTTGGTGGTTTGAATCCCCATGACGGAGTGAGCTCCCATTGCTCGGTCCCAGCTCCTGCCAACCTAACAGTTCAAAAGCACGTCAAAGTGCAAGTAGATAAATAGGTACCGCTCCGGCGGGAAGGTAAATGGCATTTCCGTGCGCTGCTCTGGTTTGCCAGAAGTGGCTTAGTCATGCTGGCCACATGACCCAGAAGCTGTACGCCGGCTCCCTTGGCCAATAAAGCGAGATGAGTGCTGCAACCCCAGAGTCGGCCACGACTGGACCTAATGGTCATGGGTCCCTTTACCTTTACCTTTATCGTGTATTTTAGTCTCCTGAGATCTTACGTTGGAGGGATGCATATAAATCTGATAAATATGAATGAAATATAAATATAAACGAGAAATAAATGAAATGTTGCAACAACTTGCAAGCTGACCCTCAACAACAACAAAATAGGTTTCTTTGAATGAGAAAGCACGGCTCATGTGAACGCCGCCCCAGATGAAGTGATGCATCTAAACTGCTACTTGCAGGCAAACTGTTTTGCAAAAGTTTCTGTGCTTTTCCCTGCTGCAGCCATGCCCTCGGTGACGCAACGCAGGAATCCATCAGGACTGCTCATACGGGAACCATTAAGGCGCATAAGCAAACAATAACTACCCACTTTAGACTCATTAGCTTTGGTTTCTGGAGCCCATGCTGTGATATCTTCAAGGTGATGGTAACGGCATTGCCTTTAATAGTAGTGCAGCATATGTGGCTCTTAATGAAGGCGCATTGTGTGTGTGCGCGCGCGCACTGCCAAGTCCAACTATAATTAATGTAGAAAGGAAATCATTTCCAAAGGAATACCTTGGTAAGCGCAGCGAGGATCAATTATTAGAAAATGGGTCTCTCCACATCTGGAATGGACCTCAGGGAGGAAATGAATGAAAAGGTAAAACAACGAATCTGTCACCTTTTAGGTTTTGGTGCCATGTATAAGGAGTTGTGTGCAGGTGAATCAGATGAATAAACTCTCCAGCCTTGAGAAAACAAGTCTAATTCAGAGCTGTGGGCACACTGTGGCTCCACAGGAGTGCAGAATGAGGCTTGCATGTGGAATTAGATGCCTGGGAATTTTAGTTTTGTTGTTTAAACAAAGCAACTTTCTAGACCCTGTGCCAGCCAACATATGATTGAAAGCACGTGTGAGCAATGCAGGTGAAAATATGAGAAGCCAGAGAGGCGGGGGACTGTGATGTGCAATGTTTGGAGTGTCCAGCACAGCTCCGTCCTGTTCCCGATGTTGGCAAGAATAAACTATGCAAGATTTGCCCAAATATTCAAAGCTGCGAGCGGAATAAGCATCATTAAGTGTGTATCATTGATCTGCATAAAATATATAGTTTGCAGACTTCAGCAACACAGAGATTGAATTGCCTAGACACCTTTAAAATAAAAGGCAAACACATTCCCAGTGTTTTGTGCATCAGTTTGGATTTCTTCTTCTTCTTCCTCCTCTTCTTCTTCTTTTGTTATTTATATCTCACCCATCTGGCTGAGTTTCCCCAGCCACTCTTGGCAGCTTACAACACATACAAAAATGTAAAACATTAGACATTAAAAATTTCTGGATACAGGGCTGCCTTCAGATGTCTTCTAAAAGTCCAGTAGCTGTTTATTTCCCTGAGATCTGATGGGAGGGTGTTCCACAGGGCGAGTGCCACTACCAAGAAGGCCCTCTGCCTGGTTCCCTGTAACCTGGCTTCTCGCAGCGACGGAACCATCAGAAGGCCCTCAGCGCTGGACCTCAGTGTCTGGGCTGAACGATGGGGGTGGAGACATGCTGGGCCGAGGCCATTTAGGGTTTTAAAGATCAGCACCAACACATTGAATTGTCCTCGGAAACGTACTGGGAGCCAATTTAGGTCTTTCAAGACCGGTGTTATGTGGTCTCGGTGGCCACTCCCCGTCACCAGTCTAGCTGCCGCATTCTGGATTAGTTGTAGTTTCTGGGTCACCTTCAAAGGTAACCCCACATAGAGTGTATTGCAGTAGTCCAAGCGGGGGATAACTAGAGCATGCACCATGTTGGCTAGACAGTCTGCAGGTAGGTAGGGTCTCAGCCTGCATACCAAATGGAGCTGGTAGACAGCTGCCCTGGACACAGAATTGACCTGCACCTCCATGAACAGCTGCAAGTCCAAAATGACTCCCAGGCTGCACACCTGGCCCTTCAGGGGCACAGCTTCCCCATTCAGGACCAAGGAGTCCTCCACACCCGCCCGCCCCCTGTCCCCCAAGAACAGTACTTCTGTCTTGTCAGGATTCAACCTCAATCTGTTAGCTGTCATCCATCCTCCAACCACCTCTGGACACTCGCATAGGACATTCACTGCCTTCACTGGTTCTGATTTAAAAGAGAGCTAGGGTATCATCTGAATACTGATGAACACCCAGCCCTGTCATCATTGTTAGAAACCCTGGTACATTTGGCACCAGCTTGGCTGCGGAAGTTGCCAAAAGTAGTTGTACAAGATGCCATCCAAACGTCTTAGGGACTCCACTCTAGATTTGTATGGGGCTTTCTTCTTAGCATTTTCTTCTCCCAAAGATGTCCCATAAGGCAGCGGAGATTTAAGATCAGTTTTCCTTTTCTTAGATGGGCTACCTACCTAGGTTGACTGGCCCCACTTGCCCAGTAATAGTTTGGAACCTCCCAATGACCTTGTACCGAAAGAGCAGCCTTAGAACTGTTAGAATTTCTGCTCCACGATTGCAGTCATGGGATTTTTGTCTATCACATGACGGTATATGTTTTGACTCCACAGAGTGGGAAGTGACGGAAACAGGATGTTTGTGTTACTGTGTTCTGTGAAGTGGGACTATTGTCCTTTGTTCTTTTTCTCTTTGCTGTCTGATGCTAGAGAGAGAGGGAGCCATGTTTCAGTGCTCCGTGTGTGTCTATATGTAAATAAAGTAGATTAACCAAAATGCTGAGTTGCTGAGGTCTGTCACGCAAGTTGCGCAAACTCTGTGGATCCCTAAGTGTGCTGGTGTCGGTTGGCATCGGTCGCTGTGATGTTTGGGCTGAAGAAAGCTTTTGAAGCTCCCGAATGAATGATCCGGAGGAAGAGAACATCCCAGTCAGGCATGTGTCTCTGCCAGGGTCCTACTCAAGTGTAGGCTGAACTCCTGACAAGAACCAGTGGAGACTGGTCTATTAGGCTAAAAGGATCACTGGCTCCCCGCTCTCAGACTGCACTCAGCTGACTGTCACCTGACATCAAGTCCAGGCAGTCAGAACTGGGGATTAGCTTCCTCCTCCTTAGTCACAGGGAGGAGAATGGTGGCAAAACTAGAATTACTTGACTCTGATATCCCCTATTGTTGACCTTTCCTCCTTTTGCCCTATCTATCTCAATGGGCGCCAACCACCACAGCTTAGAACGGAGAGCCCAAAGTCTGACCCTCTGGGAAATTTTGTGGATTTCAAATAATTGCAACTCCTCATTTCAGCTCTCCTGTGTGCAGTCATCTTGCAATTCCTGGAAGCAGGGGCAATCACTCTCAAACACCTCTGGGTTCCTCTTCTGTCAGGTGAAGAAGATAGAAAGGACAGCAGCTCCGCATTTCCTTTGTTACAGCTGAAAAGTTCATGTAGGAGCCAGTACACCAGAACGTTTTCATTTCCATACCTTACAAAACATGCAAAATGCCATCTGCAGTTAGTGTAGCTAACTTCAAGCACACAGCCATGTAATAGACCCACTCCAGGCTCCCTTCATTCCGCTGCTAAACATTATTCAAGAACGAAAGGAAATCCATTTTTACTGCTAATGCCACCTGCAGGTAAAAGAAAAACAGTTGCCATCCCGGTCCCTGAAAATTGCTGAAATATATGCCTTTGTGGGGAAAATCCAGCTGCAAGGCTTTGGGCTGGGTTGTGTTTGGGGGGAAATGCACAACTGTAGGGTCAGGGAAGAAAGGCGTTCAGTTCACAAGTTAATTTGCACTTCCTGAGTCAATACACAAACTGAAACACAGCCATCCTTCAAAATTTACACCTCTCCAAATTTTGTGATGCCCTTCTCCAGCCAAAACATGCCTACAGAAAACGTTTCTATTCAAGGAAGATTCAGCTCCAAAAATGCATCCCACACAGCCTTATGTTAGGAATGTTTTTGCATTCCGTTTTCTCCAGCATGCATGTTCCTGCAAGCATCCTTCCTAGCAGGAATTTTGCATGTTACATTTACTAAATTATATGCATCTTTATGCAAGCTTTGCCTTCTTTTTTGTACACATCACTTGACTGAAGAAGCAAGTGCATTGCCAAATTTGGAAAAATGCAAATTTTGGAGGATGTTTCAGTTTTCATACTGTTTCAGGAAATGTGAATCGTGTTGTTTGCAAATGCAAAGGAAATGAATATCTTTTTTCATCCCTAATTGGCAGAGCAGCACTGATGGAACTCAATACAGGGCATTGACCAATTGTCTCCTGTCCAGGCACTAGCCAAACCCAGAGCTGCTTAGCTTCAGCAACATGGCTGAATCCTATACCCTGGAAGCAACAAATTGCTCAATTCAGCAGTCTGGAAATTTAAAGCAGGGAACAGTTTGCAGCAGCTTTCATTTATGGTATTTTCCATATTATTGCATATTATTATTTTCATTATTATCATTATCTTTTTCCCAGTAGTGATGTATGGAAATGAGAGCTGGACCATAAAGAAGGCTGATCACCGAAGAATTGATGCTTTTGAATTATGGTGCTGGAGGAGACTCTTGAAAGTCCCATGGACTGCAAAAGATCAAACCTATCCATTCTGAAGGAAATCAACCCTGAGTGCTCACAGGAAGGACAGATCCTGAAGCTGAGGCTCCAATACTTTGGCAACCTCATGAGAAGAGAAGACTCCCTGGAAAACACCCCAGAGTTGGCCACGACTGGACCTAATGGTCAGGCGTCCCTTTACCTTTACCTTTACCCATATTCTAAAGGAGGACCTCTGGCCTCCAACAGTTCCTATGACTTATTCCCAGGTTAACATTCCATCCTCGTTCGTCACATCAATGGTACCAATGTGCAGAAACACTCAAGCAATTTGTATGTTCAAGGTGGTTTGTTGAGGTTAGCCTGCAACAGCGAAACACACCGCAGACATTGACGCCTGCAGAGTACACACACACACACACACACACACACACACACACACCTCTCTTTTCACATTCTGAAATGAGAGAGCACCAGGGATCATGGAAATAGTCTTCTCCTCCCTCCCTCCTGCCCCCCGCAGGGCAGAGGCTCATTCAGCTTTCCATCTAAATTGTTGAAAGACAAAGCTATTTCAGGCAAGACGTATTTGTCATTTCTTCGTCTTCCTCTCCCCCTTGTTTCTTGCCCTGAAAAGGACATCTTGGCCCTGCCTTTTAAGAAAAAAAAGAGCAAAAAAAGAAAAAAAAGTCAAATAGGCTTCAATGCACGAAATGGTACAACCTTTGACACGATGTAACCATTGACGATGATGACATAATGTCACGAGAACACTTGGAAATAATATGGTGAAGCCCCGTTCCCTGCCTCTAATAGGCAGCTGGTGACATGAGCGAAACACCTCCTGCAGCACTTAATAAAATTATCTTCATTTCGGGGGGAAAGGGATGCAGATATGGAGCCAATTACCTTAGGGGATCTGACAGGCAACCTTAAATGGATCTTCAGTTTGCTCCGTTTTGGACCACTTTCTCTCTCTCTCTCTCTCTCTCTCTCACACACACACACACACACACACACACACACAATGTCTAAGGAAATTCTAATCCTCAGCCTGGTTAAAAATTAATAGCGGAAGATTCAAAGCAGACTAGAAACTGGGGGAATTTTCTCATTTGACCCTTTACGTCTTTGACTGAATTGCTGGAGTCCATATTTCTTATCCCTAACCAGAAACTAACAGGCTAGGATAGGCTTTTAAACATAGGATATAAAGTGGAGTTTTTTAAAGGATGGAAAAGGTGGGTGCAACTTAGGAAAGGTTCCAAGGTGAGGTGGGGTGTCTCAAATGGGAGCCTCATTTGTTTTGTGCCCACCCTTTCATCCAGACACAGGAGATTCTAGTAATTCTCAAGGAGGGCTTTATTCATCTTCTTGCTCCTTCTTTTCTTCTCTCTTCTCCCCCTCCCCCCTCCAACTAATGGGTGCTGCTAAGGACAAACTTCTCAAAACTCAAAATCAAGGATCACCCTCCTCATATGAACCGACCTGTACCCTGGGATCGTCATCTGAGGCCCTTCTTCGTGTACCTCCTCCACAAGAGGCCTGGAGGGTGACAACACAAAAACGGACCTTTTTAGTGGTGGCTCCCTACTTGTGGAAGGGAGGCTCTTCTGACACCATTGTTACATATATTTAGTCGTGAGGCAAAAACACTTCTCTTTTGTCAAGCCTTTGGCTTTTAACTATCTATGGCATTTTTGCATGGAGGGGATATTTTAATGTAGAGGGGGGCATTAACAGAACTGTGGTTTTTTAAAGATTTTTTTAATGGTGGTTTTTGTTTTTTGCTTAAAATACCACAAGTCACTTTGAGTTGCTGTGGCAAAAAACTGAATAATTAATTTAGATAATAAGAATAAGAATATAGCAGACTTTTACACTCCCGTGCCTCCCGTGTCAGCTGATAAGCAGAGGGAACAGCTAGTCAGTTCTGGGTTGACTGTTGGATACAGCCCATAATACTTCTCCCCTCTCCCAAAATGCAATACTTTTTTTCAAACACTTCAAAAACAGGTGGACTACATAGAACACCAATCTAAAACTGAACTCACCAAAAATGGTCACCTTTCCCCCAAGATTTGAGGTTGTTTACCCCATTTTATCAACTGCAGAAATGACTCAAATTATATCTGAGGTATGAAATAGGTGGAAATCTGGATGGGATCACTCCACGCTGCAACATTTTTGTTGCAGGGCTTCTTTGTATACATCTAGACAGAGCTCTCCACCAAAAACAAAACCCTGACCTAAATGGAGCAACTCTTTTGTTCCAGTATGGCAACTTCTATTATCCAGTGGAAGTACAGATTTCATGGTGGGAGCTTAGTTCTGTCAGATTAAATCAAAAACCTAGGAATAGCTGTAACCGTAGCCAGCCCCTTTCTAAAACAGACACATACACATACAAACAGGAAAACAAAATATTAATAATTATAATTAATAGCAATATAATGCTGAGGTGTAAAGAGGGGGTGGCGAGATCTTGTTTGAGGAAGGGGACTGGATCTCCAAAGTGTGTCATTTGTGGTCATACTAAATGCTAATAAGCAAAAGTCATTCAAAGAGAAATTATTCACCTAAAAAATTTGAGAAGTGTTGTTTTTCTGTGTATGAAAACTGATACTTGACCTCAGATTCAGCACCCCAAGGGGAAAAAAATGAAATGAGAAGCAAGATAAGATACAGCTTTCCACATCTAGAGGTCACGAGGACAACCCATGCCTTTCTCCATGGCAAGAACAAATTCCTGCATTCCAGAGCTGCAATTCTACAATTCCATAAAATCTTCACCGGGCTGTCAGCCCAATCTGAGTCCTCATAACGTCAGTTTACATAAGGGGTGGGGAACCTGGGGTCCTCCAGATATCACAGGATCAGGGCTGGATTTAGGTTTGATGGGGCCCTAAGCTACTGAAGGTAATGTTCAGCTGTCCTTTGTCAACAACAAATTGTCACTATTTTTGTGTTGAATATATGCTATATGGTAATTTATGGACCTAATAGGTATCTAAAGCCATTTGCACATAACAAAATATGTATTTTATCAAAGTAATTATTGAACAGAAAAACAATTAAGAAGAAGTATATTAAATAGTGAAATACAATTAAGAATTATATTTTGTGGGGGGCCCCAAGAGAGTGTGGCCCTAAGCTATACAGTGGTACCTCGGGTTACACATGCTTCAGGTTACATACGCTTCAGGTTACAGACTCTGCTAACCCAGAAATAGTACTTCGGGTTAAGAACTTTGCTTCAGGATGAGAACAGAAATTGTGCTCCGGCGGTGCAGCAGCAGTGGGAGGCCCCATTAGCTAAAGTGGTGCTTCAGGTTAAGAACAGTTTCAGGTTAAGTACGGACCTCCGGAACGAATTAAGTACTTAACCCAAGATACCACTGTAGCTTGTTTAGCTTATACGTAAATCTGGCACACCGTGTGTGTGTGTGTGTGTGTGTGTGTGTGTGTACACAGAGAGAGAAAGAGATTCAAACTTGGGCCCATATCACAGGCTGGGATTAAATGGAGCTTCTGGGTACGCAGAGGTTGGAGACCAATGAGAGCGACGGCTATTATGCACTAAAATAAAAACTAGGTGCTGGGCAATTAATATAAGTGACGATAGCTCTGCCTACTTGCTTGCAATGAATAACTAATATTAAATATGATACATTAGCCCTGGTTGTCCCCCTTCCTGTCTCCCTCGCCCTCTTCCCTTATCACCTTTTGAATGACAGAGATCTCGTTTCAGATGAGCACGTCGAACAAAAAAAGGAAGGGGGGGGAAGGCGCCTCCATCCTGCGTCACCCTCTCCTTTCTTTTTTTATTTCATTATTTTCTCCCCAACATGGCGGTGCATGCTTCTGCCCGCTATCTGCATAAGCCTTTTGTGTATTGCTAATGGAGTGCTGGAATTGTGGCAGGCTCTGAGCAGGGAATATGTTTGAGCAACAATGTGCTGACAGACCCCTCTGTGGAATCTAATCCGTTCCAGCTCATGCACTCCTCAGAAACTATTTAACTTTCATTAAACTGTGTTTGATATCAGCTAAATAGAATGCATACGGCACCAATATCGCTCATATGGTCTCATTCATTCAATCACAGCAGTCTCTCTCTCTCCCCCCACACTCTTTTTTTTATATATTCCCCCCTTTCCTTGTCTCTGTACCCAGGATAGCGGGGTAAATAGGAGACCTTTGAAGATATAGTTAGTGCTCAGATTTCTCTATTCTTTTGTGCTGGTTTCTCAGTGTTGAAACAGTGATTCATGTATGTCTCAGACAGCTTCCATTAATTTCATGTAATGTAGCTTTTATCTCTTAGCTGGGACAACTCTCTCTAATACGGACTCTCTCTATTGTCCCCCCCTCTTTTTTCACTAGCTCCTCTCTCTCCTCTCTTCTGCTGCTGCCTCCCCAGCTGTCCCTTGTTCAGGGACACCCCTTTACAGGGAAAAAAGGGGGGGAGCATCTTTTTAAAAAATTCAGAGCATGGCAACCGTATAAAAACACAAGGAGGGGCATCTCCTTTTACAGCACTATGGCAAAACAATCCCCCCCACCCCAAGGCAAGATAAACAGGTCTGGATAAGCCATTGTGCTAAGTGTGCTAGAGAGCACTGAACTTTGCTTTAGTGCAATTATAAGAGGGCGCATAACAAGATCGTAAACTGCGATTCCAAATTAATTAAAGGTAAAGGGACCCCTGACCAGTCATGACCGACTCTGGGGTTGCAGCGCTCATCTCGCTTTATTGGCCGAGGGAGCCAGCGTACAGCTTCCGGGTCATGTGGCCAGCATGACTAAGCCGCTTCTGGCAAACCAGAGCAGCGCACGGAAACACCGTTTACCTTCCTGCCAGAGCGGTACCTATTTATCTACTTGCACTTTGATGTGCTTTCGAACTGCTAGGTTGGCAGGAGCAGGGACCCAGCAACGGGAGCTCACCCCGTCGTGGGGATTCGAACCGCCAACCTTCTGATCAGCAAGCCCTAGGCTCTGCGGTTTAACCCACAGCGCCACCCGCGTCCCTTCCAAATTAATTAATCATCCCTAAAAGAAAGAAAGGAAACTTGTCCAGGAATCATAACTGGTCTTTAGCCAAATGGAAACGTACAGCAGCTCCGCACTGATCCTGCCTTACTCTTGGTCACAGCCATATTGGCATTATCATTGGATAGTGGGTGTGTGAGAATTACCAGCTTCCCACAGTTTGTGGGGCAGGCAGTTATCAATAAGAGCATCAATGGTAACAGAAGGAAGACTTGATGACGTTTGCCTGACTGAAGTGTTCTGAGACTTGACACTCCAGAATAGCTCCATTATCTTGACCTACGGAAGTTTGTCTGCTGCCATGAGGAGAAGCCGTAGCAGAACAAGTTGAACAAGCCATGAGGAGAACAAGCCATGAGGAGAAGCCATAGCAGAACATTGTGTGGCACATGTTGGGCCACTACAGGGCACTGTCCCTCTTCAACCACACTCTAATTGTCCTATCTTAGCTGGCTGTGATGACACCACAACAGAAGAAATGAGAAGAGGAGGTATTCTGTGTGGAAGAAAGGCAAACATTGTTAGTGCCAGGACACGAGGCCACCGGTCTCATCAGGGCGAATAGAGAACCAGCCTCATTCTCAGCCGAGTTCTCATCTGCTAGCCAAGTTCTCCCAGCCAAGTCCTCATGGCTTCCCACCAGCCATGCCGCTTCTGGGCAGATGCGAGGTACGCTGGTGGGTTCTCCATCAGTGGAGCCCAGTGGGAATCCCCAAAATGTGATATTCCAAGGGTGGGGATTGGTCTGAACCCAATGTGGTCTCCAAAGAAGGAGTTCCATTAGAGAGAGGACTATGGGCCCACAGCCACTGGATCTAATCCACCCACAACCTTCTGGAGCAAATTTTGTGCGGGGGCAGGGAGAGGAAAGGGAGGTGAAATCCTTGTGGTAACAGAACTACTGTCAAGGTCCGGGTTACAGGTAGTCGGAGTCCCGGCTTGGTACATCAGGACCGGGGTAGTGGTTGGGAAGCAGGAATCAGCAGTCCAGGGTCAACAGTCCAGGGGTCAGGAAGTCAAGAGTCCACGAATCAGGAAACCAGTGTTAGGATATAGTTCCATTCCACCTTAAAAGGGTCAGCATGACTGTTGTGTATCACATGCCTGTTTACTTCCAGCAGCACTGTCTGCTGGGAACTTCCGTTGTATGTTGCTTTTGCTGTACTGCTGTTTTGCTGGACACGAAGGCAAGGCGACATGTTTTCCTTTGTTCCAGAGCTATGCTGAATAAATGTTGCAAATATGCTTGCACATCTGTCTCTGTCCGCCTCTTCTGCTGTGAGGTGATTTACACACTCTGCTGACAGAGTGTGCATGGGTCTCTAAACGTACCTGAGGCTTGTGTCGCTGACTGTTCCATGGGAGACCGGTGATCGTCTGGAGCCAGCTGGGGGCCTGCCTGATGCCCCTGTCTCCCCTGCAGTATCCCAACAACCAGGAGTCAGGAAGCCAAGAGTCCGAGGGTCAGGAAACCAGGAGTCAGGAAGCTAAGGGTCCAAGAGTCAGGATACCAGGAGTCAGGAAGCCAAAGCACAGCTAGGTGGGTAGTGTGTTGCTGTGGCAAAGAACCTGAGGGAAATGCTGGTCTTATATACCCCTCCTGGCCCTTGCCACCAGGTGCGACGAGTCTTCTATCAAGCCTCACCTGTGCACTTCCGGAGGTGGCGCCATCGGTAATGGCTGCTTCTCTCTAATTTGGAGAGAACTGGCTTTACGGAATTTGGGTCCTGTCGCTACGGCGCAGCGGGGACCCCCAAATAAATCACAGGCGGGTGAAGCCTGTGACCGTGGGACTCAGCGGGCACCGTTTGCGCCCCCCCAATTGCTAAAGGAGCTCGGCAACGGGCTCCGGAGCGGAGCGGGGGTGGCGTGGTGCTGTGAGCAAATTGCTTCTTCCGTGGAGCGAAGCCGCGAAGCTGTTACCGGAGAGCGCTGCCTTTTTCCTGGGATAATCGGCACTGAAAACAACTACCCGTGAGTAGGAGTAAATTGGATTTAAAGGGGGGGGAGTTAATTTGGCACGGAGCGGGGAAGGTACAACCAGGAAGTCTACTTTCCCTGAATTGTAAATAGATCAAAGCAAAGAGACTTCAAAGCGGAAACTCGGAAAGTCACTTGGAAAGGTGCTAAATTCCAACATCTTGAAAGTGGTTCCCCCTCCGGATTGCAGGAGAGGAGGGGGGAAAAGACTGAGCTGAATTTCCCTGCAGTAAAGAAGGGGAGAGGAAGGAAGAATTTACAATTTAAGATTCGGAACGGACTGCCTTAAGATAGAGGTCCATAGTGAAAGCTTATTTCTGACAGCCAACTCTGCAAAAGTGATACAGTGTTTCCGAACTTCTTTTGGCTTGAAAGTAACTGTTTAAGTGTATTGAGACTGTGGACTTTGAAAGTAAATTGGGGGATTTATAAAGACTATTTTTGTTTCTAAAAAGTTACAAGTTTTGACTGTTACTGTGTCCCCCTAGAGGAGGTTGGACATTGTTACAACAACAGTTACAAAGAGGAAAATTCCATTCTATGTCAAAACAATTGGCTGACTGTGGGAGTGACCTTGAATGTGTATGAGACTGTTATGGCAGATGATAAGAAGTCGGAACCGCAGGAAAAAACTACTAGGTCTGGCAGACATTATCGGATAGACACTGCGTTGCCGCGAAGGGGCTCAACATCTGGAGCATCTGGAGCATCAGGGGCCCCACTCCCACAGTCTAAATCAAAAGTTATGACGTCAGAAGAAGTTTTGGCACAGGCACTGGCAAAAATTAATGAATCTTTGGAAAGCCTAAGTAAACAGGTAACTGAGACAAATAGACAAGTAGCTGAAACAAATAGACAAGTAGCTGAGACAAATAGACAAGTTGTGGAAGCATCAAATAAAATTGATTTAAATACTGCAAGTATTAATACCTTGGGACAGAAGGTGAATGCCAATACAGAGACTATTGAAAAATTACTACAGGAATCTGCCTTGATTCGACAGACTGCACAGGAAGCAAAAGATATTGCAATTGCTACTCAAGAGAAAATTCCACCTGTATACAAGAAATTGGAGGACCATGATGTGACATTTTCTATGATCGAATTAAAAGATAGACAGAGAAATCTGAGAATTAGGGCTGTTCCAGAGCGGGAGAAAGATAATTTGGCTGACTTTCTTACACAGGAATTTACAGATTTTTGGCAATTGGACCCGGGGAAGGAAGAATTTAAGATAGTGAATGCATTTAGGCTCGGAAGAAGACAAGGCAAGGGCAAGGTGAGAGACTGTTTGATTACCTTTCGAACAAAAGAAGAGAGAGATAAAATTCTGAATTTGCACTATCAAAAAACTTTGGAAATTGATGACTCAAGATTAGTGATTTTTAAGGACATCCCAAAGCATTTGCTGGACTTAAGATCCAATTACGGAGACCTAGTGACCTTATTGAAAAGAAACAGAATTCTTTTCAGGTGGGAATTTCCGCAAGGCCTGTCCTTCAAATATAAAGGGAGAAAGATAAAAATAAAATTAACTGAGGAAAAAGACAGATTCTTGAAAGATCACGAGGAAGATCTACTGAAAGAAGGGGAATCTGAAGAAGAACCAAAAGACATACTAGACATATCAAATTTATCTTTTGGACTGCACGGTTCAGAAAAAGTGATACTACCCACAGAACAAGAAGCGGCACTTGGGGCAGTTGGAGGTAAAGTGAAGTAGCCCCCACCATGGCTCTGCAACTATTAAGCTGGAATTGTAACGGTTTGAATTCTCCGCGAAAAAGAAAAAGTGTGTTTCATTTATTAAAAAAAGAACAATTGGACTTGATTTGTCTACAAGAGACACATATAACAAGGGCACATAGGAAGTTACTGATTAATAAAAGATTAGGACAGGAGTTTGTTTCATCTGACAAAGTCAAAAAAAGAGGAGTTGTGATTTATGCAAAGGAGAGACTCTTACCGAAACTTATTTTTAAAGATGACCAAGGAAGATTTTTGGCAATTGAAATTCAACTACAAGGAGAGAAATTCTTAATTGTGGGAATTTATGCACCGAACGAGGGGAAATCTGAATTCTATAAAAAGTTGCATGAGACTTTACTGGATCATTTGGACTACAATTTGATTTTGATGGGGGACATGAATGGAGTAGTATCTATAAATATGGACAAGGCACAAAGACAGGTAGTCACCAAGGATGGTAGACTACCGAAAACATTTTTTGAGATGACAGACAATATGGACTTAGTGGACATCTAGAGGGTAAAGTTGGAAGACACAAGATCTACCCACTTTGGAAGAATGGCAGATGAAGGTGATTGACTACATGGAATTGGCGGAAATGACTGGCAGAATCCGAGACCAGGGAGAAGAGTCGGTGAAAGAAGACTGGAAAAAATTTAAGGACTATTTACAGAAATATTGCAAAATTAAGGAACTTTAGAAGGATGTTGGATAGAAACTAAGAGGTTTTTAGCTGTGATGCTTTAAGAGACATGGAAAAAAAAAGGTTAACAATTGGGTAAAAGATTAATGGTAAGGATTTGCTGAACCAACAAACTGAATTGGAATACAAAGAAGGGAGGTATGAGGAGGTCCGGGGAAATAAGAGTAAGGAAGATAGGTCATGGAACATTAATGTGTTTTTAACTGTTTTATTTTGTACGGTTTTTTCTCTCTCTTATTTTCTACTTTTTTGCTGTATCTTAAAACTTTATACTTTTTCCTTTGTTTTGTATTTTCATGTATTTTTGTGAAACTTTAATAAAGATCATAAAAAAAAATAAAATATCAAGCCTCACCTGTGTGGCCGCACCTTGCCCTTCCAGGCCAAACTCAGGAAGGCCCCAGCCCTGCAAGGCCCTACCAGTCACAGGGCCTGGCTCCTGCAAGCACTCCTGACAACTACTTTGGTGAGCACTGCCCCCAATCCTTGCACCAGCCTGAAGAGGCCAAGGGGATCAGGCCTGCCTTCCTCCCGCTGCAACTCCCCTGAGCAGCCACAGCAATGACGACCCCTATCCTATAGAAACTGTCAAAGGATTTCTCTTCTGTCCTCCCTTCCTGCAGATGGAGGGGGAAAGAATCGCCCTAATAGGCATCCCAATTTCTCTGCTCACGAATAAGGTGGAGAAATTGCCACTGATGCAAAGATCTAGTTTCAAACCAAATGTTCTGCCTGACATGCTAGCTTCTTTTGTGAAAGGAGGATGGAGGACATAGTTGTCGGTGTTTCACTTTTTTTAAGGGAAATTCCCTTATTCTGAATAGGATTCCTCGCAAGAAAAGGGAAAAGTTGGGGGGAAATGATCGGGGACTATTGAGTCTGGTAGGGTGGAAGGCAGGGAGGTCAACAGTAGGTGGCGCCAGAGTGCGTGGCACATGGCTTTGTTTGAAACTCCCCAGCTGAGTTCTAAAAGGGGCAACAATAAGAATAAGAAGGATAGAATCGAAAAGCTGGAAAGCTGGAAAGGACCACAAGGGTCACCTTGTCCTAGCCCAGCCCCCTGCAATGCAAGAAACTTTTTCAACCCATTACCCTGAGATTAAGAAATACCCACTGAGCAGCGCCACCCACTGGACAGAAGAAGGCAGGCAAGTGAGGGCTGTCTGAGGCTAACTGACGTTCAGTTGGGTTAGCTCCCAGTTCTGCACGAAGACACAAGTTTACCACCCCAGTGAAAGCTAGACCTGTGATTGCAGCCACACAAGCGCCACGCCTCACATGTCTCGCCAGTTTGTTCCTTTTTAGTCTGTGCCTGACTGTTTGGGGATATTTCTGAGTTGCCCTTTGTGAATTCTCCTCTCCCCCCACCCTCCGTGCCTCCAATCCAAAATCAGGTCAGATTTGGCAAGTCAGAAGCTGCCTTGCCATTTGGGTAACCTATTCACACTGCACTAATTTGACTGAGAATGAAGCACAGTGGGAGCCCTTGGTTTGCGCCGTGAGGACAGGGCAGCAGATGCAGGAGGAAAGGCCGCTGGGAAAAGTTTTCAGGGTGAAATTCCCACGCAGAGCACCGCGAAAACACTCCTGGGCATATTAATGATCCGAAGGACCATCATCATCCCGTTGTGATGATTCTCCCTTTTCCTAATGAAAATGGATTCAAAACACACACGCAAACACACACACACAAGCCAGCCCTTTCTCTAAATCCTACTAGCTTCACCTGAGCATAGAGGAAGATAGAAATCTAAACTTGAAAGCGAAAATTCAACATTGTTAGAGGGACCCAGCCTTCTCTTTCCCACTTAAACTTTATCGAAAGGAATAATCGTGTTTGTTTCTCGGCTGCTTAAGATGAACAACATGGGGTCCTTTGACAGAGGGAGAATAACAAAGGATATTATTTCCGTGAAATGTTTTATTTTATTTTACTTCTAGTCTGGAAGATCTCTGGCGGGGGGGGGGAGGGAGGGGTGTTTGTATGCTCAAAGCAACATAAAAGCAACAACAACAACAACAACAACTTGGTTTCTTTTTATTTTCTTTTTGGAAGAAATGTCTTGCCTGGACAATTAATTGCATCCACGAAAAAGGCTATACGTAGTTAAAGAGAGAGAGAGAGAGAAAAGTTTTTGCCCTGAATTGTATGACTGGGGGCCAGTTCATGCTCATCTAAGGGCAGCTGTATCACACATTATGGGTTTGTACCAGAGAGTAGCACATGCAGGGAACTGTAAAGGTAAAGGGACCCCTGACCATTAGGTCCAGTCGTGACCGACGCTGGGGTTGCGACGCTCATCTCGCTTTATTGGCCGAGGGAGCCGACATACAGCTCATGTGGCCACCATGACTAAGCCACTTCTGGCGAACCAGAGCAGCGCACGGAAACACCGTTTACCTTCCCGCCGGAGCGGTACCTATTTATCAACTTGCACTTTGACGTGCTTTCGAACTGCTAGGTTGGCAGGAGCAGGGACCAAGCAACGGGAGCTCACCCCGTCGCGGGGATTCAATCCGCCGACCTTCTGATCAGCAAGTCTAGGTAAATATCTTCTTGTTCCAACAGACTTTTGGGAACCGACTGCTTTTAATGAAAAGCCTGGTGTAATTATTTGTTTGGTTTTAATAGATTGTGTGTGTATGTGTGTGTGTGTAGATATAGTTTTTGTTTTTAACAATATTTAATCATTTTTTAATTATTGGGTTTTTTTCCTATGTTTTTAACTGTATCTATAAAGCCTTTCAGAGGAAAATGTGGGGTACAAACAACAAATCTTCCCCCTTTTGCATAGATGGTGCCACACTTTTTTTGCTACCTATGCAACATTCACCACTTGAACACTGGAAATAGAAAAGTTGATATTTTAACAGGAGGGGGCCTTCTTCCTGGAGCTCCCAGCTCTTCACCCTCTCTTCCATCTCCTTGCCTGACCCAAGTCACAATTTGCAGCCCGCGTTTTCGAATTGCTCGTGCGTTGCCACTTGAATGGGTATCATAAAAATTATTTAGATAAATGCATTGACTTTTTTTTTTACTATACATTATTAATCGCATTAATAGCATTAACAAAGGCTAATTGAAAATGCTTCACCTATAATTACCCTAGTCTTCATTTCAATACAGTGTGTGTGTGTGTGTGTGTGTGTGTGTGTGTATGTGTGTCAGAGTAAACCAAAAAGGAGTAATTAAGACTCAGCTTTTATTTACCCCTTTTTATTTTTATTATTGAATTTGTTACTGGAGTAAGTGGGGGAGAGAAAGAGAGTATTTGCAGGAAGAAATGCTTTCGTTGAATGGCACACAGCAAAGAAATTTGCAGAGGGTGAACTAAACAGGTGTGATTCCCTTGTATAACGAGGCTATTTTTATTTTATTGTTCTGGTTTTTTTAAAACAACAACAACAGCTTTACATGTTGGCATCCATCTGTCTCTAAAGACAATGGAGTGTGCCCCCAGGGGTGAAGCCAAACTGCTGCGTTAGCAGAACTGAAGTAACCTCCTCTGGGTGCAAGCCCTGGTAGTGTGCATGGAGGTCCAGATGACAAGAAGGAGCGTCTCCACCCCCATTGTTCTGACGGACACTGAGGTCCAGTGCCAAGGGCCTTCTGGCTGTTCCCTCACTGTGAGAAGCAAAGCTACAGGGAACCAGGCAGAGGGCCTTCTCGGTAGTGGCGTCCGTTCTGTGGAACACCCTCCCATCAGATATCAAAGATAAACAACTACCTAACATTTAGAAGACATCTGAAGGCAGCCCTGTTCAGGGAAGTTTTTAATGTGTGACATTTTAATGTATTTTTAAACTTTGTGGGAAGCCACCCAGAGTGGCTGGGGTACAAATAATAAATTGTTGCTGTTGTTGTTGTTGTTGTTTGGTTGGCCAAGTATGTTTTGGGTTGCTATCCTCAGGCAATATGCATTTTCTATGGATTGCATGCAGCAAAATCCATATTTCTCTTCTTGGTATAACTTCTGATTGCAGAATAAAACTTTCCCCCTCTCACCTACCTCTTGACAAATTCTCAAGACAGAATTAGGAGAACCAGCATAGCATATTTGGGGGAGTCAGGGATACACAGTGGAGAGGATCAGGAGCACAACGATTTCAGTAGATACTACCCTATGACATAAATGTAGAACTGGTGGATTTTTCTACATGTTCTGTAGAAAACACACACACACAGTGTATTCTGTATACACACACACACACACAGTGGAACCTCGGTTTTCAAATGTAATCAAATGTTTAGGGAAGCTTTTAATATTTAACAGACCACTGTATTTTAATATTTTGTTGGAAGCCACCCAAAGTGGCTAGGGAAACCCAGCCAGATGGGGCAGGGTATACATAATATATTATTATTATTATTATTATTATTATTATTATTATTCTTCATTATTAAATTTCTATACTGCCCTTCATCCAAAGATCACAGGGCGGTTCACAACGTAACAATATAAAATGAGAACACAAAAACCATAATAAAACAAAAACCAACAACCCCACCTACCACAAACATATTGTTTTTGCTTTATTTATGCTTACGCACCAACAAGATACACACACAAAAATAGACATCATCCTCAAAAGGCCTAATTTTTTCCCATTGCTTCTGGTTTCTTCCTCGCACGGTAAGGGTGAGTCAGCAGTCAGCCTTTTGTCCCCGCCATTTTCACCTCTCTTCAATCCTTTCATCCTCCTTCCTCGTTGTGCTGGTCCCGTGGGTTACCCGAGAGGCGAGGTCCAAGTCCGGTCTGTGGTCAAAGGTGCAACGGGGAGGCAGTCCATAGTAGCTGAAGCTGGGTGCAGGGGAGGGAGTCAGGTGAAGTCAGGAACAGGCAAGCAAGCAGGGAGCCAGGGCGGGTCAGGAGCTCAGGCAGGAAAGCAGGACAGGGTTCAGGCAGGAACTAGCAACCAACAATGTTGCTCCCGCAACTTGGGACTGGGGCTGGCCAGCTTTTATCTGCCCCAAGGCATAGGGCAGCCCCAATCCTCTGGTGACTGGCCTCTCCTGGCCTGGAGGTGAGCATTCCTCCGGCGGGAACTTAGTTCCTTCCGCCTCTCTGCTGTGAGCCTCTGCAGCTCAGAAGAGGCTGGAGGGTTACCTTGATCTCATTGCCTTACTCCCTTTTAACTCTTCCAAAGCGGAGTGCCTTCCCTTGACCCGTCACGCCGGACGCTCATTCCAGATCTTCTACAATTATGTCCTCTTCTTCAGGTGCTGGCCTAATACGAGCCCAGTGTCGGGCTATTGCCTTCTCAAGTTCTGGAAAACTCTTGAAGAGCTTTGTCACAACTGGTGCCACAGGAGGCGGCTCCTTGTGCTGGAGCAGGGCCACTTTATTGCTCTTTTTGAGCTGCATTAAGCTTCTCAGTCACCTGAGGCACTCTGTTCTGCGAAGGACAAATTCGCTGAACCTTCCTTCTTCTTGAAGGTCTGGAACTGACCGCATGGTTGCTGCTCTTTAAGGAGTCAAAATCAGAAGAAAATCCAAATCCTCTGCTTTCTCTCTTACCACCAACCACACCTACACACCTCTCTCTGTCTCTCCTCACTAACCCACAATGGACACCTGTAGTTGGCTTTTAAGGGAGAAGCAGAAGATGTCACAAAGGAGGGCAGGCCATTGTTACCATGGCAACTCACCCACCTTGACTTGCCCCCCCCCCCCCAATGTTTTTTAAGAACTTTGAAGCACCTGCTGTTCTGTCTGCAGGTGAATCTTCTCTTTTGGAGTTCATGTTTCTATATTGGATCATTCTTCATTCAGCCCCATTTCCAAAGGGAGACAATCCCAACATCCCTTGAAATCCAGTAGAAGACTCCCTAGTCTAGGGGTGTCCATAGCACAGGATTAGACAATCTGCTTTGCATTATCATCATCCTCATAGATAATCCTGGATGACATCTCCAGCTGGGGCAGAGAATGTCCCCTGTCTGAAACCCGGTCAGTTTATACGATGCTGAGGTGGATGGGTCAATGTCTGACTCTGCCCAAGGCAGTTTCCTATGAATATTCCTCTTAAGTCATTTACCCGGAAGACAAGCATGCTAACTTCTCCACAAGACCAACAATCAATTTCTCCATTTAGAAGACAATATGGAAAAGTCCCTGTTTTATATACAATAATGCAAGTAGAAAAATCTTGAATATGACAGGAAGCAAAATTCTGGCCTATGTAATGAAGCAATAGGCAAAGGGTTCTGAATCAGAGCACGTTGGGGGGGCATCTGTCAGGGACTCTTCAATTGTGATTCCTGCATTGCAGGGGGTTGGGCTAGATGGCCTTCGTGTGGCCCCCGGTTCCACGATTCTGTAATTCTAGCTTTGTACTCTGTACTGGGTCCTGTTAGATTTATGCAGCATCACTTTTGTTTTTTTCCCCTTTTTTGTATTTGCATTTTATTTATTTGTTAACATTCTTATATTACATTGGTAAACGTCATCATATTACATTACAGGACTTACTATAATATAATTTCCAACATGTATACAAAAATTATATACAAATTTTATATACCTAGAAAGAAAATGAAACAACAAAAAAGAAAGAACACAGAAAAAAACAAAAACACCCCCCCCAAAAAAATCATAGACATACCAACACACTAGACTTCCTGTCTATCCCGTTGTATACTCCTTTTTTACAAATGAATGTACTCTTATTATTGTATATTTCGTTACATTTTATCTAATACATTCCTATATCAATATGTGCTCTTAGTCTTATTTCTCAAAGTCTCACTATTATTATTATCCATTCTGGAAGACCCTCCAAGTTTTGAAACGTTTGAAAACTGAGGTGCAAAGGGCTTTCGGCAAATTCAATTGAGAAAATGGAAAAATACTCAGCAGAAGCCGTTCGACTTCTGAGGCGCGTTCGAAAATGGAAGCATTTGTGTTTTCGGCTTTCGGGTTCCGAAACGTTCGTCAACGGAGATGTCCGAGAACCGAGGTTCCACTCTCTATACTTAGAATTTATTTATGGGAAGGTTTTTATTTGGAATAGTTTCCTCTCCCACATCCCTTGCTCAAAAGCTGAATTGCTCATGGCAGCTTACAACCGTCAACTCCAAAACCAAGAAATTGTTCTTCCAAATTCGGGGGGGGGGGGGGATTGGTAAGGGCAGCAGACACAAATGACACCATTTCCTAAAAAAACAAACAAATAAGGCCAAAGGGGGAACTGCTAATGATGGAATCATGAGTCTAGCAGGCTAAAAGTCTGCCTCAGTTAGAATGTGCAATTCCATTGCACGTTAGTAAAAAGAAAACATCCCTAAGAATCGATGTCTAGGCAGAAAATGTTTGATTTGGAAGCAATGGAATCCCCGTGAACAGGATGTCTGCAGGATTCTGGGATTGACTTCCAGGGGTGGAGCAAGTCAATTGGGTGCCTGGGGTGGCACATGTGGCCTGTGCCCAGGGGCGGGGCCAGCCACTTGTGGGCGCATCGCCAGCCGGGGCAGGATACTCCATGGGGCCTCTGAGAAGTCTGCCTGCCTCTTCCTACTCAGCCGTCCTACAGCTGAGGGGGAGGCGGCGGGCGGACCATTTGGGGCAGCACGTAGCCTGCGGGTGCCCAATCCACCGTGTCACTCCCAGGAGAGATATAATAATAATAATAATAATAATAATAATAATTTATTTATACCCCGCCCTCCCCAGCCAAGACCAGGCTCAGGGCGGCTAGCACCAGGTATAAAAAACAATTGATTAAAATACAACTTAAAAACAAGATTAAGTACAACATTAAAATGCAGCCCCATTTCAGTAGAAACTCAAATCAAAAACTTTTTGGGGATGAAAACATCAAATCTTCACCAAGGCCAACTATCAAGACTGGTCCTATGTGGGCCAGAAAAAAGCCAGTGAAATCTCCAAATAGGAGTTCCATCACAGAAGGAGAAAGGAAAAAGGAAAGAGGGGGAGGGGGAGGGGATCAAGTTGATTCCAAGCCAAAGGCCAGGCAGAACAACTCTGTCTTATAGACCCTGTGGAAAGAAATCAGATCCTGCAGGACCCTGATCTCATGAGACAGAGCGTTCCACCAGGCCGGAGCCAGTGTTGAAAAGGCCCTGGCTCTGGTTGAGGCTAATCTGACTTCCTTAGGGCCCAGGACCTCTAGGGTGTTGTTCTTTATGGACCTTAAGGTCCTTCGCGGGGCATACCAGGAAAGGCAGTCCTGTAGGTACGAGGGTCCTAGGCTGTGATGTGTGGCTCGGGCACGCTGAAGGCCACCGGCATTTTGTCACCCCCCTCAGTGGTGACACCCGGGGCGACCGCCCCCCCTTCCTCCGCTCCTGCGCATACTGTGTCAGGGATAGGCAGGAGTTTATTTCTGGAATCTAATAATAATAATAATAATAATAATAATAATAATAATAAATAAATAAATTTTATTTATATCCCGCCCTCCCCAGCCGAGCTGGGCTCAGGGCGGCTAACAACAATAAAATAGTACAACATTCTAAAATCATTTCATTATAAAATTAATTCAAATCAAATTGATGGCAACCATTAGGCTAAAGTTCTGTGAAGATTGCCAAAGGAGGGAGTCAGGCTGTGCCCTGACCAAAGGCCTGGTGGAACAGCTCTGCCTTGCAGGCCCTGCGGAAAGATGTCAAGTCCCGCAAGGCCCTAGTCTCTTGTGACAGAGCGTTCCACCAGATTGGAGCCACAGCCGAAAAAGCCCTGGCTCTAGTTGAGGACAGCCTAACCTCCCTGTGGCCTGGGACCTTCAGGATGTTTGTGTTTGAAGACTGTAAGTTCCTCTGTGGGACATACCAGGAGAGGCGGTCCCGCCGTAAGTTCCTCTGTGGGACATACCAGGAGAGGCAGTCCCGTAGGTACGAGGGACCTAGGCCGTATAGGGCTTTAACGGTTAAAACCAGCACCTTAAACCTGATCCTGTACTCCACTGGGAGCCAGTGCAGCTGGTATAGCACGGGTGAATGTGATCTCGCAGCGAGGACCCCGTAAGGAGTCTTGCCGTGGCATTCTGCACCCACTGGAGTTTCTGGGTCAGTCTCAAGGGCAGCCCCACATAGAGTGAGTTACAATAATCGAGTCTGGAGGTGACCGTCGCGCGGATCACAGTGGCTAGGTCAGGGCGAGAGAGGTAAGGAGCCAACTGCTTAGCTTGGCAGAGATGAAAAAATGCCACCTTTGTTATAGCTGCAATCTGCACCTCCATGGAAAGGGAGGTATCAAAGATTACACCCAAACTCTTAACGGACGGTGCTGGCACTAATTGCACCCCCGCAAGAGATGGGAGTTGCCCCCCCATCCCATATCGTCCCTTCCCAGCCAAAGGACCTCTGTCTTCGAAGGATTTGCAGTTCGTTCTTCGGAAGTGGGAAATAACCCTTGGAAATGATCCATCGCTTCTGCCACCAGCTGAAGAGACTCAGGGAATTCGCCACCTCTTGCCCTCCTTGCCAGTCGCCATGGGAAGAGAAGTGCGGCGAACCGCTTGCGCGGCCAAAGTCTCCACACATTCCCAAGCACTTTGTGGATTTAAACGGCTGTGCAAACAATCACAACAATGCTGGGACCGAGCAGAGGAGGGAAGCTGCAGCCAAACCTTGCGCGGAGAAACAGGAAGCATAAAGCAGGCACCTTGCAGGAGAAACACGAGTGTAAAAATAGCTGCTATCGTGTGATAATTTATTGCCCGATAATGGGGTACTGTGACAGTTTATTCCAGGAGCTGCCTGGCTTGTTTGCCTTCATGTAATGCCGTTGTACAGAATGTGATGTGTAATTGTTTAAGCAGTTAACAGCATCGGTGTGGGTAAATGCTGCAGTAAACTGCCTAGACAGGAAAACTGGCTTCATTGCAACCAGAATGGGAAGGAGCATGAGAACATGGGAAGCTGCCATATCAGTACATCAGGCAGGACATTGGTCCATCTAGCTCACTATTATTGTATTTTAATAGTGTATTAATGTATTTTAATATTTGGTTAAGGGACGTGGGTGGTGCTGTGGGTTAAACCACAAAGCCTAGGACTTGCCAATCAGAAGGTCGGCGGTTCGAATCCCCACAACGGGGTGAGCTCCCGTTGCTCGGTCCCTGCTCCTGCCAACCTAGCAGTTCGAAAGCATATCAAAGTGCTAGTAGATCAATAGGTACCGCTCTGGCGGGAAGTTAAACGGCGTTTCTGTGCACTGCTCTGGTTCGCCAGAAGCGGCTTAGTCATGCTGGCCACATGACCTGGAAGCTGTACGCTGGCTCCCTCGGCCAATAAAGCGAGATGAGCGCCGCAACCCAGAGTCGGTCACGACTGGACCTAATGGTCAGGGGTCCCTTTACCTTTTAATATTTGGTTGGAAGCTGCCCAGAGTGGCTGGGGAGGCCCAGCCAGATGGGTGGGGTATAAATAATAAATTATTATTATTACTACTACTACTACTACTACTACTACTATATTGTCTGCACTGCCTGGCAACAGCTCTCCAGGATTTCAGGTGGAGGTCTCCCCAAGCCCCACCTGGGGATGCTGAGGACTGAGCCTGGGATCTTGTGTATGCATAACAGTTGCCCTGTCACTGAGCCTTAAAAAAAAACAACTGTCCATTCTGACAGCTGATATGGCTTTGAAAGCACAGAAAATGCACAGGATCTTGAACATCAGAATGCTGGAAACTGTCTTATCCTGAGACAGATTATCTGTCCATCTAGAGCAGACTGGCTTTCCAGGTCTTCAGGCAGGGTTATCTCCATTCCTTAACTGGAGATGAGTTTGGGTGTTGAACTTGGGATCGTTGGCATGCGAAGCAAAGATGCTCTGTCGCTGAGCCGTGGCCCTTCTCCAAGTGAGGTGAGCTGCAAGGTCCTCAGTTTGAATCTTGTTTTTGAATGAACCTTAGTAGGTAGCATTAAGCAAGTCAGAGGGAACACCAACCCACCACAGTTATCCAGTACCGGAATAATAATGATACTTGTCATGATCAGACTCCACCTGGTCCCGTTCTGGGCACCATGATTTAAGGAGGCTACTCTGCCATGCTTAATGAGAGGACCAGAATTACATTTCACCTTGAAGTCCATAATCTTCATAAATCCTTTTGACGATGCTGATGCTGATCTGAGAAACGTAATTTTTCAAGAAGAAGAAGAGTTTGGATTTGATATCCCGCTTTATCACTACCCTAAGTAGACTCAAAGCGGCTAACATTCTCCTTTCCCTTCCTTCCCCACAACAAACACTCTGTGAAGTGAGTGAGGCTGAGAGACGTCAGAGAAGTGTGACTAGCCCAAGGTCACCCAGCAGCTGCATGCGGAGGAGCGGAGACACGAACCCGGTTCTCCAGATTACGAGTCTACCGCTCTTAACCACTACACCACACTGGCTCTCAAGAGGAAGGTGGAGGAGACCTAACCAGGAATACTGTGTCCAGTTCTGGGCGCCACATTTTATGATGGATATTGAGAAGAATGAATGAAGAGGAGGCTGACTAAGATGACCAAGGGTCTGGAAACCAAGCCTTATGAGGAACGGCCAAATGAGCTGGGTATGTTTAACCTGGAAAAGAAGAGACTGAGGGGATATATAATAGCCATCTTCAAGTATCTCAAGGGCTGTCACATGGAAGATGGAGGCTAGGACCTGAACCAATGGTTTCAAGTTACAAGAAAGGAGATTTGAGCTAAACATCAGGAAAAGCTTTCTGATGGTAAGAGCTATTCGACAGTGGAGCAGACTCCCACAAGAGATGGTGGACTCTCCTTCCATGGAGGTTTATAAGCAGAAGTTGGATGGCTATCTGTCAGGGTTGCTTTAGTTGCAATTCCTGCATTGCAGGGGGTTGGAGTAGATGAGCCAAAGGGTCCCTTGCCATATGTCCTCTTTTTCCAGGACATGTTCTCTTTTTCAGAGGTATGTAAAATGAGAGTCATCATAGCGATCCATAGTTAAAAGTAAAAAGGTAAAGGTAAAGGACCCCTCACAGTTAAGTCCAGTTGCGAACAACTCTAGGGCTGCGGCGCTCATTTCACTTTACTGGCTGAGGGAACCAACGTTAGTCTGCTAACAGTTTTTCCGGTCATGCAGCCAGCATGACTAAGCCCCTTCTGACAAAACCAGAGCAGCTAACAGAAACGCTGTTTACCTTACTGCTGAAGTGATAGCTATTTATCTAATTGCACTCTGACGTGCTTTCAAACTGCTAGGTTGGCAGGAGCAGGGACAGAACAACAGGAGCTCACCCTGTCACGGGGATTCAAACTGCCGACCTTCCAATTGGCAAGCCCTAGGCTCAGTGGTTTAGACCACAGCACCACCCGCTTCCCATATAGTTAAAAGTTGTTGTTGTTGTTGTTGTTGTTTAGTCATTTAGTCGTGTCCGACTCTTTGTGACCCCATGGACCAGAGCACGCCAGGCACTCCTGTCTTCCACTACCTCCCGCAGTTTGGTCAAACTCATGCTGGTTGCTTCGAGAACACTGTCCCACCATCTCGTCCTCTGTCATCCCCTTCTCCTTCTGCCCTCCATCATTCCCAACATCAGGGTCTTTTCCAGGGAGTCTTCTCTTCTCATGAGGTGGCCAAAGTATTGGAGCCTCAGCTTCAGGATCTGTGCTTCCAGTGAGCACTCAGGGCTGATTTCCTTCTGAATGGGTAGGTTGGATCTTATTGCAGTCCATGGGACTCTCAAGAGTCTCCTCCAGCACCAGAATTCAAAAGCATCAAAGTTAAAAGTAGGAGTCGGCAAATGTGTCCTCTTTTTGCTCTTCAAAACATGGCAACCCTATTTTTTACTCTACAGTTCTATGAGTCCATGATTCCGAGGTGCCCTGAGAAAGAGGCAGAACGGTGGGTTTCGAGTAACCAGTGGGCAAGCTTCCTTGCAGCAGTCACGAGAAATGGCATGCTTTTTTTAAATATAAAAAAAGCGAAAACCATCCAACTAAACCCCAACCAAATGAGCAGCTTTGTGTGCATCGTAATCAGGTAGAGTTTGAGACCTGAACTGCTTTGCTTCATAATTACTCCTCCACGTTTCTCGACGGCTCTAATGAAAACGCTGGCATATTGGTCGCTCTGACTGCCAAGCGATATGGTCGTGCCCTCTCCGCAGGATCCAAGTACAAACATGCCTGGTAGGCCCTCTCGAGGGGGCGGCCCGGCTCTGCCGTCACACTGCCTAACATATGTAGGTGCACCTGAAAGCTACAGGCTGCTGCTTCCCAGGGCCCTCGCTTGGCTACCTTTGGCTCCGCTGCCACCAAGGGTTAATTTTCTAATGGCTGTTTGCCGCTAACGCTGGCCAAGTTTTCCATCGCCTGCAGAGAGCCACAAGCTGTGATTTGGAGCCAGAAAACACTATTAATTTTCTAAATACGAAGGATCACATATGTAAACTGTCTGGTTGCATAACCAATTGGGCAGGTGGAAGAGAGAGAGAGAGAGAGAGAGAGAGAGAGAGAGAGAGAGGAAGAAGTTATCGCTGAGGAAAACCAGGAGGCGATTTTTTCTCTTCACTGGCTTTTCCTCCATATTCTTTTCCTTCCTTGCCGACACAAAATAACCTAGAAGATCTGCTTCTTCTCTTGGCTCCTCAGATTTTGCCATCACAGGTGTGCAGAAATATACTTAAAGATGGCCTCAGATTCTAGAGGTTGTATAGTGCAATTTTGTTCTCCATCAGGAAACTCAGGGAGTTGATAGGGATGCAAAGGAGCCAATGCCAGTAGCCCAAACCTTGACAGTGCTATGAGATTGGATATCGTGTATCGAATCAGAGCACAGGACTCGGGATCCTAGTCCAGACTCAAGCTCAGGCAAACACAGACCACTGCATACACAACAGGCAGAACACCCCCCCCTCCTTGGCAAACTGAAAGCCAATGAACAAAATTTGAGACTGCAGAGCCATAAGAAGACCCTGCCTGAATCAGACCCATTTCGTCCATTTTTCATTTCCTAAAGTTCCTGGGAGTGACTCTATGCTATCATGTAGCATCGCTCTGTTGGCAAGGTGATGTCTCTGTCCGTATAGTTAAAGCTATGGTTTTCCCAGTAGTGATGTATGGAAGTGAGAGCTGGACCATCAAGAAGGCTGATCGCCGAAGAATTGATGCTTTTGAATTCTGGTGCTGGAGGAGACTCTTGAGAGTCCCATGGACTGCAAGAAGATCAAACCTATCCATTCTGAAGGAAATCAGCCCTGAGTGCTCACTGGACGGACAGATCGTGAAGCTGAGGCTCCAATACTTTGGCCAGACTCCCTGGAAAAGACCCTGATGTTGGGAAAGATGGAGGGCACAAGGAGAAGGGGACGACAGAGGACAAGATGGTTGGACAGTGTTCTCGAAGCTGCCAGCATGAGTTTGACCAAACTGCGGGAGGCGGTGGAAGACAGGAGTGCCTGGCATGCTCTGGTCCATGGGATCATGAAGAGTTGGACACGACTAAATGACTAAACAGCAGCAGCAGCAGCATTGCTCTGGTGGAAGACTTGGGGGGCAGGGTGGTTACTAGGGGTGACAACTCCTAGGGGCCAAGGCAGTTTCAGCCCTCCAAATATTTTTTGAGGGTACCAGGTTCCCTCAATATTCAGAGGATGCCTCTCAACACAGTGTCAGGGACCCCCGATCCTCTGCAGAAGCTGGGCACCTCTGGCGGTTACCGTTGTCCCAGTAAGAACAATGAAGACAGAAAACTGAAGCACAAACAACAGATACTTTAGGAGAGATGTGGATGATAATGTTGAGTCCCTCCATTTTTTTGCCCATTGTACATAAAGAACATCTGTTTGAAATCCACATGGCAGCTTCTCAGCAAGACCCTTCCACTCATGTGGAATTGTGGGACTTCATGTAATTATGGAGATACTGTAAAGTCCTGAAATGACATCATAAGGACTGGGAGTGGCCACATAACACCAGTCCTGAGAGATCTGCACTGGCTCCCAGTACGTTTCCGAGCACAATTCAAAGTGTTGGTGCTGACCTTCAGAGCCCTAAATGGCCTCGGTCCTTTATACCTGAAGGAGTGTCTCCACCCCCATCGTTCAGCCCAGACACTGCAATCCAGCGCCGAGGGCCTTCTGGCAGTTCCCTCATTGCGAGAAGTGAGGTTACAGGGAACCAGACAGAGGGCCTTCTCGGTAGTGGCACCCGCCCTGTGGAACTCCCTCCCTTCAGATGTGAAAGAAATAAGTAGCTATCTTATCTTTAAAAGACATCTGAAGGCAGCCCTGTTTAGAGAAGTTTTTAATATTTAATGCTGTATTGTTTTTAACATTCGATTGGAAGCTGCCCAGAGTGGCTGGGGAAACTCAGCCAGATGGGCAGGGTATAAATAATAAATTATTATTATTATTATTATTATTATTATTATTATTATTATTCAGAGTCCCCAGAAACAATTATGGGAATGCGTCTCAATAAATAGATCTTTTCCAGCTTCCAATGGTGTAACAGGGCTTTCTTCCTAAGTCCACACTTCCGTTAGCCCTGCCACTGGGAAAACCTGCAGTTTAGCACTGAATTGGAGCAAACAGCAAGCAATTGGCTTTTCTGAAGATGGTTGTTTGTTCAAACATATCACTACAGAGCTGGTTTCCTGTGGGGGGGGGGAGGAGTGGCGGGGCAAAGGCAAAACCGTTTGGTCAGGCAGAAAATCACTTGGACCCCTGTGGATGAGCACTTAGTCTGCCATCAGGGGTGCCCACCTACATAAAATATTGAGGGGGGACCAGGTGAGCCCCGTCCCACATAAGTGATCACAAGATCATGTGTGGAGTTGCTTAATTGGCTATCCCCCAAAGTAAAAGGTAAAGGGACCCCTGACCATTAGGTCCAGTCGTGGCCGACTCTGGGGTTGCGGCGCTCAACTCGCTTTATTGGCCGAGGGAGCCGGCGTACAGCTTCTGGGTCATGTTGCCAGCATGACTAAGCCGCTTCTGGCAAACCAGAGCAGCGCATGGAAATGCCATTTAACTTCCTGTCGGAGAGGTACCTATTTATCTACTTGCACTTTTGACGTGCTTTCGAACTGCTAGGTTGGCAGGAGCAGGGCCCGAGCAACGGGAGCTCACCCCGTCACGGGGATTCAAACCACTGACCTTCTGATCGGCAAGTCCTAGGCTCTGTGGTTTAACCCACAGTGCCACCTGTGTCGCTAGGAGAAACAGTGGCAATGAACATGAATGAGAAAAAATGAATAACACAGAAATGAAATTACAAATTTCACTAAACCCGGCAACCTGCTTCCGAAGAAGAAGAAGAGGAGGAGGAGGAGTTTGGATTTGATATCATGCTTTATCACTCCCCTAAGGAGTCTCAAAGCGGCTAACATTCTCCTTTCCCTTCCTCCCCCACAACAAACACTCTGTGAGGTGAGTGGGGCTGAGAGACTTCAGAGAAGTGTGACTAGCCCAAGGTCACCCAGCAGCTGCATGTGGAGGAGCGGGGAAGCGAACCCGGTTCACCAGATTACGAGTCTACTGCTCTTAACCACTACACCACACTGGCTTGCAACCCCACTTTACGATTGATCAGGAAGTCCCACTGTCTTCTCATCCCTTTCTTTGACCTCTGCAGCCCTTAATGTTTTTGGTATGGTCTAGGAAAGTGTTTGTGTGCGTGTTTTAATCACTGGAAGAGGGTGCAAAGTCCATGACTCTCGACTCCTCAACTAATAAGCTATTCACCGCATCCTAGTACCTAATTTCGGTTTTCCATACGTGCTCATTTCTTACACAAACGGCAGAGAAGCCTTAGATAAATGATTCAGCTTGCATAGTATATAGCTTTTATTTTTACAAAATATTTGCTTCCAGCAGAGTGTATCTTAATTTACAGATGCTGAAATCTGTCATTAGGAGTTGACCCAGCCGCGTGGCATTGTCAAATGCAATAACGTATCTTTTAATAGTTTTATATCAAGGAAGGATATAACATATCATTAGTTTAAATGTATTTGCAAGCAATTACCCCCACCAGGATATTTGTGAATGCTCATACAAAATTGATGAAACCCTGACATGCTTAAACATTGTTCATTTAGCTTGATTCCTTATGTATAGAAGAAATAACATAAATAATTTGTCTGACACTTGGAAAAAGGCTGTTGCATTTTCTCATTCACTTCAAGGTTTCTGGCTCGCCTTTTAAACAATAGCCTTTGGTGATTTTTTTCCACCAAAAATAAAAAGGAAGGGTTAGGTGTTGGGGAAACAAGTTTCATATATGTTTAATGTTAAATGAGTGTGCTAGATTATTCATGCTCCATTGTCTCATTCCATGCTGTTGTGGCAATGTGGGCTGGATTTACTGTGCGTCGCCTGCATCTTCTTCCTCTTCTCTTTTTTATAAAAAAAGGGGGATTAATTATTAAATGGGACGAGGTTGTCTGACAACAGGTTTCCCAGTACTTCACAAAAGGAGGACCTTTGACATTCAGCTGTCTTTTGCAAAGAAGAAAGAGAAAATCAATTAAGCCACTGTGTTGCAGTTCAAAAAAAGCAAGCTGTTGTGCCGTAGACTTGCCTACCTCTGGGCGGTTGTGGCGGCATTGTCTTCTCCTCTGGGTTTTCGCAAGGGTAAGCTAGCGTTACCCCAAGGGTGGCTGCCATCTGCTATCTGCTGCCTTCGGAAGGCAGCCATGCTCTCCACACCTCTTCGCCATCTCTGTGGTCAGCAGAGGCATCCGCTGCCTGCCAAGTCCAAAAAGGAAGGGCATCAGAAATGGCATCCTTGATGGCTCTTCTTTTCCCTTAGAGGTCTAGAAAAGTTGGTCTTCTAGAAATGATGGGAGGGGATGCTTTTATTTTATTCTATTTATGTCTGCAAACTTTGCTGATTAGGTTGCTGACGCGATCACAGGTGCCATTTCAGGTTCAGCTTGGCAGGGGAGACACTTCAGAGAGTGCCAACCTCCTGAGAAAAGTATGTTCTTGGGTAAGCCCAGGATCAGGGCCTCATCTGCACTATACCTTTAAAGTGGCTGTGCCACTTTTAACAGTCATGGCTTCCCCCAGTGAATCCTGGGAGATTTGTTTGCTAAGGGTGCTGACAGCTGTTTGGAGACCCCTATTCCTTGTTTTCCAGACCCTTGATCATCTTGGTCGCCCTCCTTTTAACACGTTCAAGCTTGACAACATCCTTCTTAATTTGCGGCTTCCAGAACTGAACACAGGACTCCAGGTGTGGTCTGACCAAGGCAGAATAGAGTGGTACAAGAATAGAGGGCTTCTTGTTGCAGATAAGCCTTGCTCTTCCTGAACTTTGGCATGTTGCAGTATCCTTTGGTTGTCTTCAAGCCGGACTTCTGACTTGATCTTCACTCTTACCTGCTGGCTGTCCTTTGGTTCTGACTTCTGGTTTGTTCTTCAGTCCTACCTCCTGTATATTCTTCAGTCCTGACTTCTTTTAAACAAAAAACTATTTTTCATTGCTTTTTAAACAAATACAAATACAACTCTTAAACACTTGCGCAGCAGTACAGCTAATGTTGTTTGTTCTATCCATTGTCTCTAGACATAAACATACTTTGACTTCTGGCTTCATCTTCAGTGCTATCTCTTGGCTGTTTTTCTGATGCCAACCCTGGCTTGACCTTCAGTTCTGCTTCACAGTGGTCCTTTACATAGTAATAACAATAACAATAATTTATTATTTATACCTCGTCCATCTGGCTAGGTTTCCCCAGCAACTCTGGGTGGCTCCCGACAGAATGTTAAAAACATGATAAAACATCAAACATTAAAACTTTACCTAAACAGGGCTGCCTTCAGATGTCTTCTAAAAGTCAGATAGTTGTTTATTTCCTTGACATCTTATGCGAGGGCATTCCACGGGGGGGGGGGGGATGCCACTATCGAGAAGGCTGTCTTCCTGGTGCTGAAGTGTCCTTCAGCTTTGACTGCTCCTTTGGTCCCCCTTACTACTGGCTTCCTAGCTTAGCTCCTGGTTCCCATCTCTTGGCTCACTCCTCATAGCTCAACCCTGTACTGTTTGTAGTGCATGCAGGTACCCAAAATTTGTGTGTTGGTGTGTGAATACAATTTGCCTCCAGAAAATCCCATTGGCAGTTACACCTGACTGCATCAAACAATCAGGGAACAATTTTAAATATAGCCCAAGTACTGGGGTAGGAGAGCTGGGGGGCAGGGAATTCACATCCGGCAACCAATGTGCCCCTTTGGTTTCAGATAGCACATGGGTAAGGTAAAGGGCCTTCCTGACCATTAGGTCCAGTCGTGGCCGACTCTTGGGTTGCGGTGCTCATCTCACTTTACTGGCCAAGGGAGCCGGCATACAGCTTCCGGGTCATGTGGCCAGCATGACTAAACCGCTTCTGGCGAACCAGAGCAGCGCACGGAAATGCCGTTTACCTTCCCGCCAGAGCGGTACCTATTTACCTACTTGCACTTTGACGTGCTTTCGAACTGCTAGGTTGGCAGGAGCAGGGACCGAGCAACGGGAGCTCATCCCGTCACGGGGATTCGAACCGCCGACCTTCTGATCAGCAAGTCCTAGTTTAACCCACAGCACCACCGGATGAGTCCAAAAAGCCTGGGACACAAATTTTCGCAGCCCTCCAGCAGTTATGGTGTCTCATTTACCAGAAGTAATGTACAGTGGTACCTCAGGTTACATACGCTTCAGGTTACAGACGCTTCAGGTTACAGACTCCGCTAACCCAGAAATAGTACCTCAGGTTAAGAACTTTGCTTCAAGATGAGAACAGAAATCGTGCTCCGGTGGTGCGGCAGCAGCAGGAGGCCCCAGTAGCTAAAATGGTGCTTCAGGTTAAGAACAGTTTCAGGTTAAGAACGGACCTCCGGAACGAATTAAATTCTTAACCCGAGGTACCACTGTATTTAGTGTTAACTCTGGAAATATATACTCATTTTTGACCATACTCAGCCTCCTGGTGCATATTGTGCTCTGGGGAGCTTAGTTTAGTCAGAACAGAGAATACCTATGTCTCCACTGTGGAAGGATATATGGATCCAGGACCGGCCTCTACAGTCACTTATGGACTCACTGTTAAGACTGTGTTTATGGAAGACAATCTTACTTGGCTACAAGTTATTGTTAAAGGAGGAGGAGGAGGAGGAGGAGGCAGAAAGAACAGGCTGCCCTTCAAAGGAAAGTATGTTTTCAAATGCCACTGGGGAAAATCAAGGCCTTGGAGCCACCAAAAGTAGCTCCCTAGACCCCACCCATACTAGATGTCTGGTGGTGGTGGTGGTGGTTGCTCATCAGTAACCAGGCAGGACTCCGACCTGTCTAACAGGTTTTATTTGGTGCAAACTATTTACAGTGCAGAGCCACAAAAGTTCATGTCCGTCTTAGTCACTCGCAGATTCCAGGAGCGGCCCCTTCCGGTCCTCCCCCCAACATAAGAACTTAGAGACCCCAAATCTCTGCCTCCCCTCCTTACGTTTCACCCCTCTGCGTAAACTGGCCTACGGAAAAGGCATGTCTGCCTCCTGGCAAGCAGGGCTAGGTGAGGTGCTGGGCATCCTCAAGCCCTCCCCTCGCTTGGCTGCCCCCTTCCCACTCTGCTCCACTGGAGGCGTGGCTTTCCCCACCGCTCAACAAGGTGCTGCTCCTCAGAAGCGCCGGAGGCTCTCTGTATCCCCCTGGCTCCCTCCCCTGTTCCCATGGCAGTCCCCTGACACTAGGGTTGCCATATTTCGAAGAGCAAAAAAAGAGGACGCTATGAAGGCTCTCATTTTAAATACCCATGCTATATGTAGACTATAGAAGGTGATATAGTGCTGAGGGGGGAAGGAGAAGAGGAAAGCAAGTCTTCAGCCACCAGTTATGTCTATGTCTCATCCAGAAATTATAGCCAGAGACATTTTGGCAAATTTTAAAAATCCATCCAGACAGAAACTTTACCCCTGAAAAAGAGGAGTTGTCCTAGAAAAAGAGGACACATGGCAACCCTACTTAAACTGCACCAGTTGGATTAGAATTGGTATTACAATAGTCAATTACATCTTTACCTGCTTGCTTTGGGAACATGTACCATTGGCTGGTTGGTCTTTTCTCCTCAGAAAACCCTTGTGTGCCCCCCCCCATTTTAAATGAAGAGTCTGAGTCCCTAATGCTGGAGTGGGGAATCTGATGGCTTCCAGAAGTTGCTGGACTCCAACTCCCATCATCCCTGAGCCATGACCATGCTGGCTGGGTGTTCCCATCGGGTTCCTCTTCCCTGTCCCCACAAAAAATATTCAGGTAAAGGTAAAGGTAAAGGACCCCTGGATGGTTAAGTCCAGTCAAAGGTGACTTTGGGCTTGTGGCGCTCATCTCGCTTTCAGGCCAAGGGAGGTGGTGTTTGTCCACAGACAGCTTTCCGGGTCATGTGGCCAGCAGGACTAAACTGCTTCTGGCACAATGGAACACCGTGACGGAAACCAGAGCGCATGGAAATGCCGTTTACCTTCCTGCCACAGTGATACCTATTTATCTACTTGCACAGGTGTGCTTTCAAACTGCTAGGTTGGCAGGAGCTGGAACAGAGCAACGGGAGGTCACCCCATTGCATGGATTCAAAACGCTGACCTTCTGATCAGCAAGCCCAAGAGGCTCAGTGGTTTAGACCACAGCGCCACCCACGTCTCAGAAAAGAAAATCAATGGCTGCATAACTCCTGCATGGGTCTCCACAATAATGTCTCATAAAATCGCAATGTGCCATCATTGCATTTTTACTTCTTAAAAATGACAAATACTAGTATCAATGACTCCTTTGGGGCTAAAGGAGCACTGGGAGCAGATCCCGAAAAGTCTGACACACATACACACAGAGACTCCTTGCAAGGGAAATGAACCGAGGGCTTGAAGCAGTTGCTGACCCCCCCAAAGTCAGGTTTATTCTCTCTCTCGCTGCTCCTCACACACATAAATAAAATAAATGCTGCCAATAAAATGATATTCAGAGAGAAAGTATAATGTGTGGGTATATTACTCCCATGTGCACCACCCACTTTCTAATCTCGCCGTACATTTTAGGATATTTTCTAAATTGGCAAATGGCTTTGGCCTTTACCGAATGAATGAACGTCTATGGTTAGTTAACAAGCATTGCTTTTACATTTCTTGGCGGGGAGCAGCAGCAGATTCTCACTAAGTGCACGGAGCGTACGGATCACAGTTTGCAAACTAGGATATTGAATGCTTTAAAAGTTAAGTTTAGGCAACCTCCCCCCAGAGTTTAAATAAGGTTGACTGGGAGCTAAGAACCAAAGCTGGGAACTGCCATGGCAATTGGGCGGCACATTGCCCAATACATTGAAAGCAGTGCCGTGCCACTTCGTGACTTCTCCCAAAGAATTCTGGGAACTGTAGTTTTTTAATGGTTGCTGGGAGTTGTGGGGAGACCCTGCTCCCCTCACAGAGCTGCAATTCTCATAGTAGTTGAACAATCAATCCCTCTTCACAGGGTGCTCTGGGAATTGTAGCTTTCAGAGGGATATAGCACCTCTGAGAGCCAGTGTGGTGTAGTGGTTAAGAGCAGTAGTCATCTGGGGAACCGGGTTCGCTTCCCCGCTCCTCCACATGCAGCTGCTGGGTGACCTTGGGCCAGTCACACTTCTTTGAAGTCTCTCAGCCCCACTCACCTCACAGAGTGTTTGTTGTGGGGGAGGAAGGGAAAGGAGAATGTTAGCCGCTTTGAGACTCCTTTGGGTAGTGATAAAGCGGGATATCAAATCCAAACTCTTCTTCTTCTTCTTCTCTCAGCTCCCTTAACATGCTACAGTTCCCAGGATTCTCTGGAGGAAGCCATGCCTGTTTAAAGTGGTATGATACTAGATGGGCAGGGAATAATAATAATAATAATAATAATAATAATAATAATAATAATTTTAAGAGATCGTAGTTCAAATCACTTCTATCCCAACAACACACCCTCTTCCTAGTTTTTCTTTTCTTTTAAGGTGTGGGAGAGAGAAAAAACAACATGTGTTTTCCTCCCCTAAAAGTTATTCAGGCTTAGCCCTCTCTTTCAAAATATGGGCTGGGGTGTGTGTGAGGGAAACAAAACTTGCAACCAACCAGGTCCATCTCTGCTGCAATGCAGTGAACCTTCCAAACCCCTTGTCTTACTTCCTTGGAACGGAACAAATTACATGTCATAGCGGGTTGTGCATCACATGGTCAATGTTTATGACATAAGATTAAGCAGAACCTCAGAACGGGCTTCTCCGGCGAGAGCTGGAGCAGGTCAAATGGTCGGTTGACTGACAAGCCGTGTGTGCGTATGTGTACACACTGAAATTTACTGGCCTCCCTCCCTTTGCTGAATGCAAACCTTAACTCCCTCTTGCCTGACATTTAACCCCCTTCCATCTTTATATACAATAACTGCATGTGCATTTATCACAACGCTTTATGAACGGTGGAAGTTTATTGCACTGCACTTAAACCTCGTTTAACCTTTCCTTTGGAAACAGTGATGCTTTAATCTAGGGTGGCAAGAGTTTGTAGTATTCTAAATAATTGGGCCATCCGTTGACTTTAGTGGGGTAGGAGAGCTGAAAATAATGCCAATATCTTCTTCTCTGGCGATCACTCGTAGCCGAGTAAGAGTGTCTTCTATGAACATGGTTTTAACAGTGATTCCGTAAGTTACTGTGGAGGCCAATTCTGGATCCACATGTCCTTCCACAGTGGGGACATAGGTTTCCGGATGGGAGTTGATCACAGTGAGGGTTTGCCAAATGTGTCTTCCTCTTAGCACGTTTCGTACTGAGTTTGAGCATCTTCAAAGCCCGTGACACCTTTGGTAAAGGCCATTCTCCAACTGGAGCACTCACAGGCCAGTGTTTCCCAGTGGTTGGTGTTTATTCTACATTTTTAAAAGATCTGCATTGAGAGAGTCTTTAAACCTCTTTTGTTGACCACCAGCATTACTCTTTCCATTTTTAAGTTGGGAATAGAGTAGTTGCTTTGGATAGCTGGCTCTGGTGACTATCTGATGTTTCCTCTCTTTATGGTCTTGATTTATGGGCTACTACTAAAATGAGGCTGCATTTTAAGCCGTATTTTAAGCCCTATTTTAATTAACTGTTTTTTTAATTATGTTTTATTGTAATTTATATTTGGTATTAGCTGCCCTGAGCCCGGCCCAGGCTAGGGAGGTCGGGGTATAAATAAAAATGTGTTGTTGTTGTTGTTGTTGTTGTTGTTGTTGTTTGGAAGACGATAATCAGGCATCTGCACAACATGACCAGTCCAATGAAGTTGACGTTGAAGTATCATTGCTTCAACACTGGTGATCTTTGCTTCTTCCAGTACACTGATATGAGTTCGCCCATCTTCCCAAGTGAGGTGTAAAAAATTTCAGAGACCCCGTTGATGGAATCTTTCGAGGAGTTGGAGATGGCATTTATAAGTGGTCTGTGTTTCACAAGCATACAGTAAGGTTGGTAGCAGTAGGATGGCTTTGTAAACAAGCATTTTGGTTTCCCTGTAAATGTCCTTGTCCTCAAACACTCTACACTTCAGTCGGGAGAAAGCTGCACTTGCAGAGCTCAGGCGATGCTGGATTTCGGCATCAGTGTTGGCCCTTGTGGGAAGATAACTGCCCAGGTAGGAGGAGTGATCAACATTTTCCGACATTACACCATTGAGTTGGATTTGTGGCACTGCAGAGGGGTTGTTTTGTGCTTGTTGGTGCAGCACTTTGGTTTTTTGGATGTTGAGCCAAGCGTCTACCACCTGAGACACAAACCTAAGGCAGGACAAGCAGAAAACCTCTTGGACCAGTGCTTTTTAGGCACGGGACAAACAAAAGCATGGGCGAACCCTAAGTCTCCAGTAAACCATTTTCTCTACACAGGGCTGTACAAAATGCAAGTATAACTGAATATTATTTTGACAGCCAGTGTTGTGAATTTCAAGGCTCATGGCAAGTTTCCTCTCTCTCTCTCTCTCTTAAGCTCCCACAAGTGTCTGCATGTTTCTGTGGGCCTTTGTAATGCTTTGACATTCTAACTATTCATGTTCCATACAGAAGAATATAAATATTAATTTAGGGAAGGGAGCATGGATTATTTCAAACAACCGACTCCTAAGGAACGGTAAATAAATAAATAAAAGAAACCTGTTGAAAACCGTGGCCTGCCAAAAGGGTCTTTCCCTAAATTCACAGTCCCGTTTCTCTTTGTTTTATTACAGGCGCATAAAAGAGAAACTCCGAAGGATCTTTCTCCTGACTTCTGTTCATTAATTCATAAAGTGCTGGAGGAAAAAGAGCATGTTTACCAAAACACATACGCAGAAATAAAAAAAGAGCTTTTCTATTCTGTCTCTCTCTCCCCCTTTTTTTTTCTTTTCCTAAACACAAAACCAAAACCACAGTTTTAATTAAAGAAATATGCAGCAGAGCAGTTGGGGGTAGAGAAGAGATTTCTTCTGGCTAGTGTTTTGTGATGTGCCTTCTTGAGTACATGCAAGTTTTAGAAAAACAGAGAGTCAACTCCCACCTGCAAAGGCGCTGTGGGAGGTGGAGGTGTTACTCTGGGGATAAAATGGAGCCAATAACACAATTGATTGGTTTGGTCTTATTTCACAAGCTTTGACTGAGATCAAGCCCCAAAATAGATAGATAGATAGATAGATAGATAGATAGATAGATAGATGATAGATAGATAGATGATAGACAGATAGACAGTTGGGCTGAATACGCCTCAGGTTGAACGCTTTCGGGTTGCACTCTGCTGTGACCCAGAAGTAACGGAACACATTAGGAAGCAGCAAATCGTGACCCGAGTACGCGCAGACGAGCAGTCGCAGGTTGCGTTCACTTCAGGATGTGAACAAGGCTCCGAAACAGATCCCGTTCACATCCTGAGGTACCACTGTAATTGATAGATACATACTACAATCATCATTTGCATACCCTCCAACATTTCTCCGGTGAAAATAGGGACGTCCCATTCCATAACGCTAATTTTACCATTTATACCCTACACATCTTACTGGGGGGGGGTGCCCCAGCCACTCTGAGCAACTTCCAACATATATAAAAACATAATAAAACATTAAACATTCTTTTAAAAAACCCCTTCTCTGTACAGGATTGCCTTCAGATGGCTCAGGGATTGGATAACTCTGTACCCTCCAACATTTCTCCAATGAAAATAGGGACATCACACCCAGCTTCAGTTAATCAATTTACACTGCTGGGAGGTGGGGCCAGTTGCATAAATGGGGGGGCAGCAGCAGCCAGGCAGTCGGCTCAGGAGCTTCACCCACCCAACCCTCCCTTTGTTTAATGTTTTCTTGTTTGCAGGTTAACCTTTTTTCTTCCTGTTTAGCAGGTGCTGCTAAAGTCTTTGGACTGCTGGCTGTTGAAGAAATTTTCCTGCACTGGTATAGCAATTTGTCACAACTTTGGCGGTTTAAGGCCTTGGGTGGAATCCTTTAGTCTTTTTTCCCTATATGGGGGGGGGTGAACTGGTGACTAACCCCCCCCCCCCCCCCGTGGATGGCAATTCTAGGGTCCCCTCTTAAAGGGGTTGTAATTGTTGGGGTTTTGCCTACGTGCATTGATCCAGCTTTCTCACAGAAGCAATTAGTGAGTTGGCCGAAGGCCAGGAAATCTGAGCAGAGAAGTTTTCTGCCTGGTGATATGGGAACCTTGGATACAACTCTGCTATGGGTCGAGGTCACCCATGTAGGCAGTATGACCCATGACTTCTGTGTGGTTGGGTGGGTGGGTGGTTGGTTGGTTGGTTTTTGTTGTTGGAGTTAGCTGAAGTTGAGTTCAGTGTGAGAGAGTTAAGATCCGTGTCTGTATTTGTACAGTGGTACCTTGGGTTACAGACACTTCAGGTTACAGACTCCGCTAACCCAGAAACAGTACCTCGGGTTAAGAACTTTGCTTCAGGATGAGAACAGAAATTGTGCGGCAACGGGAGGCCCCATTAGCTAAAGTGGTACCTCAGGTTAAGAACAGTTGCAGGTTAAGAACGGACCTCCAGAACGAATTAAGTTCTTAACCTGAGGTACCACTGTATATAGTAACTTGTGAGTCTGCTATAAATAATAAACATCTAAGTAACCAAGTTACTAGTGAGCAGCATTTTGTTCCTGGTCATCCTGTCAGCTTGCAACCAGATACATCCAGAAATTATACGCATGCTCTGCAATATTCAACAGTAATAGTGGCCAGACACTGAAAGGTTGTCAGTGAACTACCCTGCGTGCAAGGATATGGGGTGGACTGCCTGCATACACATGCGTCTTGCAGGGCACCCCCATATCCCATTTATCCTGAGGAGCCCCAGTCCCCCCCGGCTGGGGGGCTGGGAGGGATACACACCCAATGCCTAAGCCAAGGTCTCCCTACATTTGAAAGTTTAATAAAGTTGTGGCCAAATTTTAATTCCATAACACGTTGCCACGAGTCATTATTCCTTTCTGGTGGTCCCTGGGAGCTGGGGCGGTCGCCGGCTGATCACGCAATGCACTGGAATGGCGTTCCAGCATCTCTCAGGTGTGCCCTGGACGTGGTAAGGGGGGAGACCTGACCAGCCTCAGCAAAGCCCCACTGTGACTCCAGCTCACGAGGAGACCTTCCCCATGTTAGAATTCCTGCTCCATGATTGCAGTCATGGGATTTTTGTCTTCCACATGACGGTATACGTTTTGACTCCACAGAATGGGAAGTGACAGAGACAGGATGTTTGTGTTACTGTGTTCCGTGAAGTGGTACTATTGTCCTTTTTTCTTTTTCTCTTTGCTGTCTGATGCTAGAGAGAGAGGGAGCCACGCTGCAGTGCTCCGTGTGTGTTTATATGTAAATAAAGTAGATTAGCCAAAATGCTGAGTTGCTGTGGTCTGTCACGCAAGTTGCAAAGACTATGCAGATCCCTAAGTGTGCCGATGTCTGTTGGCATCAGTCGCTGTGATGTTGAAGAAAGCTTTTGAAGCTCCCAAACGATCGACCAGGAGGGAGAGAACATGCCAGTTGGACATGTTTCTCTGCCAGGGTCCTACTCGAGTGTAGGCTGAGCTCCTGACACCCCAGAGCCCTAAGGGGACATCCTCTTCAGGCTCCAGAGAGGGTCTCCTCATGAGCTGGAAGCACAATGGGGTTTTGTTGAGGCTAGCCATTCTCCCAGCTAACAGCTGATGAATTGGAAAGCCACGCCTCAGCTGAAGAAGCCGTCATGCCATTCTGGCTCATGAGAGAGAGAGAGAGAGAGAGAGAGAGAGAGAGAGAGGCACAGAGAGGGCTTGGTAAGATGTTCAGCTGAGGTGGAGAAGGCTCCTCACATCTCAGCTGAGCAGCTTCAACAAGTCCGAACAGATCCTTTTGGGGCTCGGGGAGTGTGTGGGACCTTCTGAGGAAAGTGTCCCACCACCTTTCTTCGGGGAGCGGGTGAGTCCCAGGTACAATCCCCAGCATCTCCCAGTAAAGCAGGTTGTGACTCATATCCAAAATGCAAACTATAGGGAGCTATCCAGAGTATAGACAACATCAGGCATAGGCAAACTTGGCCCTCCAGATGTTTTTGGCCTACAACTCCCATGATCCCTAGCTAACAGGACCAGTGGTAAGGGATGATGGGAATTGTAGCCTGAAGGGTCCTCACCTGTGCTGGATCCTCAGGTGCAGGCATCAGCTGAGTCTGCTCTGGCTCCTGAGGTGATGGAGGACCCATTGCCTGCAGGTGCTCCACTCTCAGCCCCATCAAAGGAAGCTGAGGTTGCCTCTGGGTCTGGTAACTCTCCAGCCTCTCCTGAGCTGCAGAGGCTCAGGGCAGAGGGGCGGAGGGAACTAAGTTCCCGCGGGAGGAGTGCTCGCCTCCAGACCAGGAGAGGTGAGTCACAAGAGGATCGGGGCTGCCCCATGCCTTGGGGCAGATAAAAGCCAGCCAGCCCCAGTCCCAAGTTGCGGGAGCAGCATTGTTGGTTGCTAGTTCCTGCCCGAACCCTGTCCTGCTTTCCTCCCTGAGCTCCTGACCTGCCCTGGCTCCCTGCTGCAAGCCTGTTCCTGACTTCACCCAGCTCCCTGCCCTGCACCCAGCTCCAGCTACTGTGGACTGCCTCCCCGTTGCACCTTTGACCCAGATCGGACTTGGACCTCGCCTCTCGGGTAACCCATGGGACCAGCACATGTAGTCTCAAAACATCTGGAGGGCCGAGTTTGCCTGTGCCTGGACAACATGGCGCTTGATGGACCAATGGCCCAAGGCTTCCAAACTTCATACGTTCTGGGACTGGTTTGCTTCGTGAAATCAAGAAGGTTTGTCAAGCACTGCAGCACAAGGCTGCAGGGCTGAATTTCACTTGCTGGACCACGTCTGCCATAAACACTTTTGCATCAGGAACAAAGACTCAGCCTTCCAGAAGTATTCCCCAGCTGATGAATTTCATCTGCTTTCTCTGCCATCTTCTGCAGCAGATCTAATTCCAAATATTGCCGATGTAACAATTCATTTATATCCCTGTCAGTGTTTGTACTGTAAAGGGAAAGGCGTGACCGGGAGTTAACTACACAACTGCTATCCAATGATCCTAATTTCCATGATTTTGATAATAATGAGTCCAACCAAACTGTTCAGCTGCACTTTCTACCTCAGCAAAACTGAGCTATAATTGTATAGAGAATCATTTTATGGGTGAATTGCGCCCTATAATGTAAAAAGATTAAAATAAAGTGCTCTAATATACAATGTCCTAACAGGTGCAGATACTTACCTGGGCAATTAAAATCTTTTTAATATACAAATCACAGGCAATGAGGCTGTTGGCATGATAAACGGGATCTTTCAGGACACAAAAGGGTTTGTTGAACAGGGATGGAGGGGGGATATTTTTGGTTTGCTTGCAATAACCCACCCCGCTGTTGTTTAAGGAATGCAAACTAACTTAAAGCAGATTCCTCAAATGTATACATTCTCCATTTTTGTTTAAGTCATGAAAAATGGTCCCTGTTTTACCATTTGTACCACACTTGTATCACTGCTGTGCCACCGAACTGTACTTTGCTCAAAACATCTGATGGCTAATAGCCACTATGGCCAAAATCTACCCTGCAGTATTCCTTTGTGTAATATTTATTTCACACACAAGGAAATCGCACATAGAATCAGGGCCAGATTTAGGTTTGATAAGGCCCTAAGCTACTGAAGGTAATGGGGCCCTTTATATGTCCAGCTGTCCTTTGTCAACAACAAATTGTTGCTGTTCTTGTGTTGAATATATGGTAATTTATGGACCTAAAGCCATTTGCAAATTTAGAATGTAGGCACCCTATATATGTAATTAGCAAACCAGTGATATTTTAGGGAGCAGGCTAGCAGGAGGGCCCATTACTTACATCATAGAAGCCTACACAACACAAAACACTGTTGCTGTATGTAGGTTTTATTTTATTTGTTTTTTATCTTATATTTTGGAAATGTACATCCACGGTTTTTTCCCCTTTGGTTTTTTTTTGGGGGGGGGGCAAGAGAGTGGGGGCCTAAGCTATAACTTGTTTAGATTATACATAAATCCAGCACTGATTATAAGCCAACTTGGCTGATACCTACTCAGTGGCCGCTCCTAGACTTTGAAATTCCCTGAACTATAGCTTGTTTAGCTTACATGTAAATCCGGTACTGAGTAGAATCATAGAATGATTGGAAGTTATCACAAGGGTTATCTAGCCCAACCCCTGCAATACAGGAATCTTTTTTCCCCAATATGGGGTTTGAACCCACAACACAAGATTAAGAGTCTCATGCTATCTTGAACACCTGAGGTGAGTGTTCAAGCCCTGCTTTCAAGCTTCCTAGAAGCCTCCAGTTGGCCACAGTGAGCCTGATGCAGCAGGGTCTTCTTACATATGTTTTCATCTTAAGAAGTAAGCAGCTCAATTAGGGCCAAGTGTTCCAGTTCCCTTTATCAAACCCAAGCTGTGTCTTCTGAGCCCAAGGACCTGAAACAGCTGATACAGCTGTCCAGGATAGATTCATATTTGGAAGATGGGACTTATTTGAATTTCTAAACCTCTTACATCGGCTGATCATAGTGGCATCGGGGCAACCACCATAGGACCCTAGAATTCTTGGGTTGGAAGGGAGCCAGAGAGTCATTTAGTCCAACCCCCTGCAATGCAGGAATCTCAACTAAAGCAGTCACGAAATTAAAAGACGCCTGCTTCTTGGGAGAAAAGCAATGACAAACATAGACTGCACCTTAAAAAGCAGAGACATGACCTTGCCGACAAAGGTCCGTATAGTTAAAGCTATGGTTTTCCCATTAGTGAGGCATGGAAGTGAGAGCTGGACCATAAAGAAGGCTGATCGCCAAAGAATTGATGCTTTTGAATTTTGGTGCTGGAGGAGACTCTTGAGAGTCCCATGGACTGCAAGAAGATCAAACCTATCCATTCTGAAGGAAATCAGCCCTGAGTGCTCACTGGAAGGACAGATCCTGAAGCGGAGGCTCCAATCCTTTGGCCACCTCATGAGAAGAGAAGACTCCCTGGAAAAGACCCTGATGCTGGGAAAGATTGAGGGAACAAAGAGAAGGGGACAACAGAGGATGAGATGGTTGGACAGTGTTCTCGAAGCTACTAACATGAGTTTGACCAAACTGTGGGAGGCAGAGGAAGACAGGAGTGCCTGGCGTGCTCTGGTCCATGGGATCACGAAGAGTTGGACACGACTAAACAACAAGAACAACTAAAGCATCCCTGACAGATGATCATCCAACCTCTGCTTAAAATCCTCCAAGAAAAGAGAGTCCACCACCTTTCCTGAGAGTCCATTCCACTACTGAACAGCTCTTACTGTTGGGTCTTCTTGATCTTCCTAATGTTTAGTCGCAATCTCCTTTCTTGTAACTTGAATCCATTGGTTCAGGTCCTACCTTGGCAAGAGAAAACAAGCTTGCTCCACCTTCCATCTTCTCTCCCCAGGGTTGAAATAGGTTTCAACTGTCTGTTCATATAGGATCTGTGCACGCAATGGTCTTGTGCCTGCCCTGAAATCTCTCCACACTTTTTGGGTGGGTGTGATGTATTCACTTCACATCTCAATGGTGGTCTTTGATCGCTCTTCTTGCAGCTTGGTGGTCTACTCTGCAGCCCTTTAATATGTGTTTATTAATCATTTATTAAAAACTCATTTTTCTTTCCTTTTTATTGAGTTGCTCCTCCAAATCCTTCCTGGCCTTTCTTTAGATGTTTGCACATTTAACTTTTTAAGCTCTTGTGGGCTGCCATCATCTGGATTTCATTTTCACTTTCGAAAAGATGCTGTTTTGCCATAATAGATTTCCAAATCGTGATATTTAACCAGGCAAATATTTCTGCAGAAAATCCCATGCCTCTGACAAAGAAATTAGGACACACAGAGTTTCCTCTGGTAATTTTAAGCAATTGTGTTCTCTGATCCTGACTTATTTTAGAAACGTTATCTGCCTTCATTACTGTGTTCTGGATTAATTGTGTTTGTGTAAAATCACTCCCTTTGAAGTTAAAAGTTACATTTGTGTTTCTGCCTTGGATCTTTTGAACAGGAATTTGATTTCATTATGCTTTGTATTCTCTAGGTGCTCAGCAATATTACTTCTTGAACCAGTTCCTGCTCTCTATTTCAACCAAAATCCGTTAAATAGACCTCATGTGGACTCCAGAACTACCTGTTCCAGGAAATCCTCATTTACATGGTCACAGTTTATATGTGTGTGTTCCATCCCATGGACTGAAAAATATTAATTCTCATCTCTTGGCACTTGGGCTGTGATTTCATCTTGTCCCTGAAGCCTTTAGGAGCTCTCATCCAGAGATTTGGTGTACAATGAGATCAGGATGCTGATGACACACCACAATATATTTTCATTTCATCTAAACTGGGATACGCCAGGGTGTGGAGGCCAGAATAAACTGGAAGAGGCCAATAAATTGAAGCTGAATCCTGGCAACACAGAGGTGTTGTTGGTGAGCAGTTCCCAGGTCTGGGAGTTGGGTAGATGGTTTGTTGTGAAGGAGCAGGCTGCGATTACCTTAAGACCTTCAGGAGGTGCCCTGCTGTGCTATTCCCGTGGGTTACCCAAGAGGCGAGGTCCAAGTCCGGTCTGTGGTCAAAGGTGCAATGTGGAGGCAGTCCGTAGTAGCTGAAGTCAGGAACAGGCTTGCAAGCAGGGAGCCAGGGCAGGTCAGGAGCTCAGGCAGGAAAGCAGGACAGGGTTCAGACAGGAACTAGCAACCAACAATGTTGCTCCCACAACTTGGGACGGGGCTGGCCGGCTTTTATCTGTCCTGAGGCATAGGGCGGCCCCAATCCTCTGGTGACTCACCTCTCCTGACCTGGAGGCGAGCACTCTTCCTGCGGGAACTTAGTTCCCTCCTTCTCTCTGCCCTGAGCCTCTGCAGCTCAGGAAAGGCTTGAGGGTTAGCGGACCCAGAGGCAACCTCAGCTTCCTCTGACGGGACTGAGAGTGGAGCACCTGCAGGCAATGGGTCCTCCACCACCTCAGGAGCCAGAGCAGACTCAGCTGATGCCTGCACCTGAGGATCCAGCACAGGTAAGGATCCTTTGGGCTCATGCCCCAGCCCCAGCTCAGTTGGTTCTGGAGGCGGGGAATCATGTGCAGGCTGGGATCCCTCAGGTTCAGCATCCGAGTCCGAATCCCAGGCCATCAAACCTGATCAGAATTCCATTGATCACTATAAACTGTGGCACAGGGAACCAGGGCTAATTGCTTTTAGAAATGAGCTGAATATGTCACTGTTTTCTCAGATTTATGGTTTCAGGTGAGAGTTTTTGGACTGGCTCCTGAACTGTTTGCAATTTCAGCCCAGACACTGAGGTCCAGCTCCCAGGGCCTTCTGGAGGTTCCCTCACTGTGAGAAGTGAAGTTACAGGGAGCAAGGCAGAGGGCCTTCTTAGCATTGGCACCCTCCCAGGCACCTCTGGAGGGTGTTTGTAGAATTTGTACTGTTAAAACGGAAAGGGGTAAAAACATTGCAAGTGGTGTTGAAATTTTGGGAGATTGGATAGTTACAATGGAATGGTCTCGGTGGTGGGGTGCACAACTTTATTCTTTTTTATTTATGATTATTACTTTGTCAAAATAAAATTAAAAATAGGCAAAATAAAGAAATAATAAAAAAGCAGTTGCAATCAAGTCATGGAAGTTAAGGCAATCAGTGACTGCTAGCCACGAGACTATTTAGAGGTGCTATACCTCTAAATACCAGTTGGGGATGCGGGCAGTGCTGTGGTCTAAAACCACTGAGCCTCTTGGGCTTGCCGATCAGAAGGTCAGTGTTTCGAATCCCTGCGATGAGGTGAGCTCCTGTTGCTCTGTCCCAGCTCCTGCCAACCTAGAAGTTTGAAAGCACACCAGTGCAAGTAGATAAATAGGTACCACTGCGGTGGGAAGGTAAACATCGTTTCCGTGTGCTCTGGTTTCCGTCACGGTGTTCTGTTGTGCCAGAAGCGGTTTAGCCATGGTGGCCACATGACCCGGAAAGCTGTCTGTGGACAAATGCCGGCTCCCTCGGTCTGAAAGCGAGATGAGCTCCACAACCCTATAGTCGCCTTTGGCTGGACTTAACCATCCAGGGGTCCTTTACCTACCTCTAAACACCAGTTGCTGAAAAGTCACAAGCAGAAAGACGGCTGCTGCACTCAGGTCCTGCTTGTGAATTTCACATAGGCATCTGGTTGGCTGCTTTGAGAACAAGATGCTGGAGGAGATGGGCCAGCAGAACTCCTCTTATGTTCTTCTACAAGAGAGGAATGTTGCTGTTGTTCTGCATGGTGGATGTCCACTATGGACATCCGTCCATCATTAAGGCCATCACTATGTACCCAATCCGCCCGATTCTTCAAAATCATGAAAACAATGGCTGAGGGTACAACACTTTCCTCAAAAATATTTGCTTCAGATCAGGGCCTCCGGATTTAGGTTTGATGAGGCCCTAAGCCAGGCATAGGCAAACTCAGCCCTCCAGATGTTTTGGGACTACAATCCCTATCATTCCTGAACACTGGTCCTGTTAGCAAGGGATCATGGGAGTTGTAGTCCCAAAACATCTGGAGGGCTGAGTTTGCCTATGCCTGCCCTAAGATACTAAAGGTAATGGGGCCCTTTATATGTCCAACTGTCCTTTGTCAACAACAAATTGTCGTTGTTTTTTGCGTTGAATATATGCTATATGGTAATTGATGGACCTAATAGGTATCTAAAGCCATTTGCACATAATAAAGAGGAACCTACGCCACACAAAACACTCTTGCTGTATGTACCGGTAGGTTTTATTTTATTTGTTTTTTATCTTATATTTTGGAAATGTACATCCAGGTTTTGTCCCCTTTTAATTTTTGGGGGGCCCCCAAGAGAGTGGGGCTCTAAGCTATAGCTTGTTTAGCTTATACGTAAATCCGGCACTGCTTCAGATCTTGGGCAGCCAAAGTGGTTGGTGTCACTCTGAACAAAGAGAGGCAAGGAGTTCTGGCAAGTGATGCTTTGTCTCTGATCACGTTTCAAGGCAGACGGACATATCTGGGCCATGCCTGCATACCCTGTTGCTCACCGAAGTACAGATTGCCCTGCCAAGATAGCAGAGGAAGATGCAAGAGGGCAAGGATGAGGAGTCCAGCCAACGAGACCTTGCAGTGTGCACTGATCAAGAACTGCACACACAAAGATAATCTGGGCCCTGTGAGCAGTTAAAGGGGTGTTTCAGAAGGTCAGAAAATGCTGGTTTGTGCTTGGCAAAACTTTTATCAAATGGAGGGAGGGAAGAAAGGAGTTTCTCTACATTTATGTCATGGGTTCACATTATCACACCTCAGTAGAAGCGTGTCTGTTTTGCATGCAGAAAGTTTCAGGTTCTGTCCCCAGTAACTCCAGGTAGGGAATGTTAGGCTATAGTTCCGTTCCACCTTTAGAACAGGCATGTGGAGTTGTTGTATGTCACATGTCTGTTTACTTCCAGCACAGTCTGCTGGGAACTTCCGTTGTATATAGCTTTTGCTATTGCAGTTTGCTTGGACACGAAGGGAAGCAGAGATGTTTTTCCTTTGTCCTGATGCTGAATAAATGCTTGTAAATACGCTTATATATGCCTCTGTCCGCTACTTCTGTTGCAAAGAGTTCTTATCTCTGCTGGCTTGCGTGCTCAGTCTCTAAAGGTCTCTGAGGCTTGAGTCACAGTTTTGATGCTTTTCTGAGAACCAGAGTTCGCCCGGCTGTCGGCCAGTGGGCTGGAGCCAGCTGGGAGCCTGCTAATTGCCCCCGTCTCCCCGGATGCATCCCAACAGGGAACCCACTCTGGGGTGTGGCTGACAGTCAATACTGAGCTACATGGACCAATGGGCAGACTCAGTAAAAGGCAAGCTGCCAATGTTCCTGTGTTATCGGAGCATTTTTGGATGTCTCCAAGCTTAACTATAGCTGTAGACCAGTGTGTACTTGATTGATTTGGTCAACAAAAGAGGTTCAAAGACCCGCTCAAGGGAAATCTTAAAAAAATGTAGTATTAACACCAACAACTGGGAAACACTGGCCTGTGAGCACTCCAGTTGGAGAACAGCCTTTACCAAAGGCGTCATGGACTTTGAAGATGCTCAAAATCAGGACACAAGGGAGAAACATGCTATGAGGAAGGCACACTTGGCAAACCCTCACCATGATCAACTTCCATCCAGAAACCTATGTCCCAACTGTGGAAGGATGTGTGGATCCAGAACTGGCCTCCAAAGTCACTTATGGACCCACTGTTAAAACCATGTTTATGGAAGACAATCTTACTCGGCTATGAGTGATTGCCAAAGAAGAAGAACTTGATTGATTGATTGATTGATTATTTAATTTCTATACCACTTAACACAGGAGTCAACTCCTAGGGGCCTGGTCCCACAAGGAAGTTCAGGTGTGCATTGTTTGTAGTAGCTACTGAGAAAATTAGTGGGAAAGGAATATGCAGTCAATTGCCATGTCTTTTTTTATGGAGGTTATTTAACATAAATCAGCACATTTATCGCCCTTCATTATGTTCTTGGCCTTTCTGAATATATCTCCCTCATTTTTTTTTCTTACCAGTCGTATATTCCGGATCGACAAAATAAAAGTGCTTCTTGACACAGCCCATAATTAACGTATGGAATTCACGGCCACAAGGCACAGAGTTGGCCGCCAGCTTGGATGATGTCAAAATGGAATTAGGGGACAGGCCATAGCTCAGGGGTGGAGCGGTCACACAGCATGCAGGTTCAATGACTAACATCTGCATCAGGTGTGTTGTTTCTGAACTACAAATCCTATCAGCCCCAGCAAGCATGGCCAAAGGCCAGGGATTATGGGAGTTGTAGTTCAGCAACACCGGGAGGGTCAAAGGTTTCCCACACCTGATCTACAGGGTAGGGATAGTAATGCCCCATGCCTAAAACCCCAGAGAACCACAGCTAATCAGTGTGGTCCATGAGCTTGATGGACCAGTGGAGTTTTTTTCTGGATGCAGATAACATGGTAATGAGCACTAAATTTGTGTTACATTCAGCTATTTTTCAGGACGCAGCTTTTACATCATGCAGAAACTCAAATATAATGCGAAAATTAACCGTTCAGGAAACACCAGTGCCTTTCTCCCCATAGATGTCTTGGCAGATGGAGCTGGAGCGTGCCTGCACCATTTAGCAGCCTACTCTCTTTTTCGGCTCTTTTGGCAGCCATTTTGTGTTGTGCCGCACCTCTTCAAGAAGCCATTTTGTGACTGGCACCCACGACTCTTGAAATCCCAAAGGTGCCCCCTGGCCCCAGAGGGTTGGCAGCTGCTTGCCGTACCCTGAGATACATCACTGAATCTCCAGAACTTCCTGCTTCATTTTGTTTTGCTTTGTTTGCAAGTAGTAGGAAGCCCCTCTACTCAGAATCCTGGAGAGCCACTGCCAGGAAGTTTAGGCAACAGGTCCAGCTCCAGGTGTGAGCAGAGGTGCCTTCTGGTGGGCTGGTTTTGACCAAGGGGCTCATTTCCTGTCAGTAGAAGTAGACCTGTGTGGGGACCAACTTCTGTGGTGCTCAAAAAAATGCTCTATGGCTGGGCCTAGCCTCCATTTTAATTTCCCACAATTCCTGTTATGTAGTGGTGCTCCAGGCATTGTGGGACATATAAATCGGGTCCCTCCTTAAAGAGGGCATATTATGCGGTGAGACTTGGATAACCAACACTCTGTGTTGTGGGTGGGTTCTATTGGTCAGCCACAACACCCGATTGATAGGTCCCTCAAAGCGGGTGCAATCTGGCCAATGGGACGCAGTCCAAACGGTTCGAGGGACCTATTTATGCCCATGCACATGACCCAGAGCTCCCTCTTTCAATGCATGCATTCAGAACACCCGCCCACCTCTCCCTACTTTTAGGGCTTTGCCGTTGTGTGTCATCTGTCTTGCTATGCCGTTGTGTGTCGTCTGTCATTGGGACAGGGGCATGGCAGGAATTTTCCCCACTTGACTGATTGGCTGCTGCCATTTGGGTTTCGCCTGTTGCATAGCAAATTGTCACAACTTGTAAGGTTGCGGATAGGCTGTGGTCCAGGTGATAGGCATGAGGGAACGGTCTCGCCATCCCTATGTGAAGGGTATTCCGTTAGAGCAGCGGTTCTCAACCTGTGGGTCCCCAGATGTTGTTGAACTACAACTCCCATCATCCCTGAGCTGTGGCCTTGCTAGCTAGGAGTGATGGGAGTTGTAGTTCAACAACATCTGGGGACCCACAGGTTGAGAAAGGTGTGTTAGAGGAATCCAGGGACTCACTGGTTTGGTCTACCCCTGAGAGGGAGGCGATAGGGATGGGAGAATGCTCTGACCATCCCTATGTGAAGGGTATTCCAGTAAAGGAATCCAGGGACTCGATGGTTTGGTCAACCCATGAGAGAGGGTTGTGCCCGTGCCTGAGTCCAGGCGAGCATCTGGGTGGCGGAGTTAGCCCGTTCCCGGCTTTCTGCTTATCCAGGTGTTCACCCTTGGCCGACCTATGCTGGTGCCCTGGGTCAGCGCTACCTGCATGGCAGGGAGCTAGTCGAACCAGAGCCTATGCAACCAGTCACTTTCTGTAATCAATAAAGTTGTGGCCTAAATTCTGCCCAAAACCAAAGCAAAATTTTAGTCATGTGTGAATTTATTTAGGGGGGAGATTTCTGGGTCTGAACACGCAAATGATGGCTGGACCCAGAAGCCTGGTGAGGTTCCTATTATATACATTTTTTATTGGAGGGGGTGGAATATGGGTCCAGAGAAGGTATCAGTGATGGGCTGTGCTGGAGTACTGGGTCCCTGACATCTGCCTGATCATCCAAGGTTCAAATGCCAGCCTTTGCAAACAATACTGGGCTAAATGGACAAACAACCTTGATTTGTATCTTTGCTTAGATGCAAAACTCAGGTTATCAGGCCGTAAACAGTTCCCCGCCCCAGTTAACAGATACTGTTCCTTTTCGCACAGAGCGTGTGCAAGGCAGATCGTATCCAAATTAACAGCTCGGGTCTTTAGAAATTACTCCCTGGGTTTTATTAACCTTTGGGAGAAGTTATTTCTTAAAACCTCTGCCAACTCTCAATTCCGAGCAAATGATAATATACTAGTTTGGAGACTTGGGACTGCTTTGCAAGAAGAAGAGGAGGGGGAATTATGAGAGACACACACAAAAAAAGGAAAGCCATTTCGATCAGAGATGGGAACTCAGACAAAGGGATGGCCCCGTGTCTTCTGAGGATAGACGAGCAACTGACGCAGCTCGCAAAATAGATAACGTCTACATTTGGGAGACGAAGGGATTCGCCCCGTCAAAGCAAGGTGCTTTATGTGCCAAATTAAGGCTTTTGGCTACTCCTTGCCACTTCGCCGAAATCCCACCCACAAACTTCCCGGGGAAAGAACATATGCGGTGCATATTTGGCGGCGTTATTAGGAATGCATAAAGTACAGTATTAGTCAATTTTATATGCTCGGTTGCATGAAATCTGTGTGTTTAAAAAATATAATAATTTGCATTTCATGGCTCTCCGATAACCTCAGGAGTGCACTTGAAATTCAGCACATGCCCACAGCACCTCCCAGCTCACCCCATTTTTAACTGAAGACCAATGGTTTCTATTAAGGGATCAGGCAGGGAGGCTGACAACCCAGTCAATAACTATGTGAGGTTACTTCATTAATGCTATAATGGCTGATAGAGTGAGAGGCAAAAAACAGGTTCCTGACAGCAGCAAATGAAAATGATAGAGATTCCCGAAGCTACGTGCCTTTCCTTTGTCATTGTCTTGTGCTTGGCTTATTCAAAATGTGGCATTTATGTATTCAGCCTTGATGAATGTTGCCGGCGTTAAGTACTTTTTCCATCTCTAATGCAGTGCCGATTACACATTGTTCTTTCCCCCTCTCCCTCTCTCTCTCTCTTTCTCGCTGCTATTCTGCTATAACCTCTGCTGTCAAGGATCTAGAGGCTGGAGGGGTTATAGGCAGCGGCTCAACAGTTCTCTCCGCCATTGCACACTGGGAGGAAAGGGGTTTGGTCTTCTTTGCCATGCAAGAGGTTCCAGGTTCAATCCCCGGCGTCTCCAGGTGAGGCTGGGATGCCTGCCCAAAACCCCAAAGAACAGCTGCCAGTCAGTGCAGACACTCCAAGTGTTCCTGTATTCCAGGGACAATCCCAAGTTTACAGAAGCCATCCTGGTTTCTGACTTGATCCTGGAATGTCCTGCTTTTCCTTAAAGGTAAAGGGACCCCTGAGCATTAGGTCCAGTCATGGCCGACTCTGGGGTTGCGGCACTCATCTCACTTTATTGGCCAAGGGAGCTGGCATACAGCTTCTGAGTCATGTGGCCAGCAGGACTAAGCCGCTTCTGGCGAACCAGAGCAGCGCACAGAATGCCGTTTACCTTCCCACCAGAGTGGTACCTATTTATCTACTTGTACTTTGACATGCTTTCGAACTGCTAGGTTGGCAGGAGCAGGGACCGAGCAACGGGAGCTCATCCTGTCGCAGGGATTCGAACCGCCGACCTTCTGATCGGCAAGTCCTAGGCTCTGTGGTTTAACCCACAGCGCCACCCGTGTCCCTTTTCCTTAGGACGTCCCTATTTTCATCAGAGAAATGCTGGAGGCATCAAAACCCCTGATAGCTAATAGCCATGATGGCCAAAACCTACCCAGCTGTATACCTTTGTATAATATTTATTTCACACGCAAGGAAATCGCAGAATCAGGGCCGGATTTAGGTTTGATGAGACCCTAAGGTACTGAAGATAATGGGGCCCTTTATATGTCAAGCAGTTCTTTGTCCACAACAAATTGTCACTGTTTTTTGACAAATATGCTATTTGGTAATTTATGCACCTAATAGGTATATAAAGCCATTTGTGCATGCAGAATGTAGACACCCTATACCTCTGGTTGCGAATGGGATCTGTTCCAGAGGCCCGTTTGCAACATGAAAAGAGTGCAACCTGCAGTGGCGCATCTGCGCACACGTGGGTTGCGATTTGCCGCTTCTGCACATGCGTGTGACGTCATTTTGCGAGTCTGCGCATGTGAGAGCAGCGAAACCTGTAAGTAACCCTTTCCGGTACTTCTGGGTCGCCTCAGGACATAACCTGAAAGAACGTAACATGAAGCGGATGTAACATGAGGTATGACTGTATATAGAAATGAGCAAACCAGTGATATTTTAGGCTAGTACTTACATCATAGGAGCCTACACAACACAAAACACTGTTGCTGTATGTCAGTTTTATTTTATTTGTTTTTTATCTTACATTTTGGAAATGTACATTTAAACTTTTTTGGGGGGGGCCAAGAAAGTGGGGCCTTAAACTATAGCTTGTTTAGCTTATACGTAAATCCGGCACTGGCTGGAGGGTATGGTCAGCGTACACAATACTGTACGCAATACTAGATGGACCAACAGTCTGACTCAATACAAGGCAGTTTCCTGTGTTCCAAGAGCTGGAGAAGGATGATGGAGACAGAGTCTTTTGACTAAAGGCATTATTAGAATACCCAGACACACAGCTGAGAGTGGGTGGAGTCAGAGTCAAAAGGGGGTGGAGTATTTGGCACTGTAGGAGTCTGTATGGAAACATTGCAGGAAAAAATCTGATTCTAAACTTCCACATCCTTGTGGCTATATGCATTCATGAGAAAGGCTTCAGGAGTAAACCCTGAGGAACAATCAGTACCCGCTGCCTTGCGGGACATCTTTGGGAGAAGAAAAGGCTAAGGCGTAAACCCTACACAAATCTGGAGTGGATTCCCTAAGACGGTTGGATGGCACCTTGTACGCCTCCTTGCGGCAACTCCTGCACCCAAGCTGGTGCCAAATGTATTGCTCTGCTTTCCTTTGGACCACATCAGTGAGGCCAAGAGGGGAGTCTTGTCGTCTGGACAGCCCAGGACCTCCATAGACACTAACCCAGGCTTCTGCCCCAAGGAGCTCACTTTGTTGCTACAAATGCAGCAGGCATCTACAGCATGTTTTCTCTCTGCCACCTCTCTCTTTCTGTCACTGAATATTTGCAGGCTGCATGAAATTCAGGTTGCATGAAGTAGGTTCCCAACTGCGGGGCAGAGGTGAGATTTGAGCAAGAGACCTCCAAGATACCAGCTCACCAATTCATTTAATGATTCCTTAATTCATTATTTGCCTCTCTACCCTTTAAGAACAGGCAGGCAAAGCAACTTCCTTACGCAGTCATGAAATCCAAGAAACGGTCCCTCTCACCCCCAGGTTACACCCAGGTCAAAAGCATGTCATCAATAGCAAGGACTTAAAATTAGGATCGGAAAAAGTCGCAGAGCAGAATGTAAATAAAGACGGTAGTCCAATTTGGAGGGGCTGGTGGATTGCCAGCAAGAATAGCCAGTGGACTTTTGAAAAACGGACAGGTTGTCACCTGTATGTGGAGGTTTAGCAAGGAGAGTCAGTTTTCCTTGGCAGGGAATTCTGGGAAGAAAGCACTTTTGGAAAATGTTAGGAGAAATACCCTAACCTTGAGAAGTGTTTAACAGACTGCCTCAGGAGCAGGGATGTAAGAAGGCAATTTCCGTTTTGATCTGTCTTTGTAACAATCAGCTCGGTTTTCATTCCCCTGCAGTTCAGTTTCTGCCAGGTGCTAAGTTATTTGTCTCATTGTCCACCATTTAGCGGAATTTACATTGTTGTTTGTGTGATTTCCACAAGTTACAAATTTAACGTAACTGATGACATAATTATTTGCATGCCATTCATTTCAGTGCAAAGGAAAAGCAATTTAAATGGGGGGGGGACAACCTTGTTTGATAACCACAGACAATGGGAACATGGTTACCCATCGGACAGTTCCAAACACGGGATTAAGAACCTGCAATCCCTGCTTGTGCTTCCATTGGAATTCTGATAGGATACTTATGAGGTAGTGTCAGGGAACTGCCATCAGTGCCGGAGGGAGAGAGAGAGCTCCAGAGGGATCCCAGAGAGCGTCCCGGGATTGGGAGAGGCAGCTCATCTTCTGGGGAAGGGAATCAGCTCAGCTCCAGTGGAGAAGGGGGGCAGATGGGGGAATCTGAGAGGGAGTCACATGACTCCTTGCCTGGGACCAGTGGGGGGAGGAAGGGTCCTCCGCTGCCTACGCCTTCTTTGCGCAGAAGGCTTCCGCGCAGGGAAAGTAGGAGGTGACTGGGCGTGAAAGAACTTCTTTGCTGGAAGAAGTTTAAGAAACGCCCACTGACGGATTCTGCCAGCGATTGAGACAGCCACGGGTGAGTGGCTGTCCGGACAGAAAAGGTTCACTTAGGCAACCCAGCCAGGTGTGGGCACCGGCTTACGCACGAGCAACCCCTTGAACCACTACAGGTAGTGAGGTCTCCTTTGCTGGAGGTGTTTAAGGATAAATGCTGTAGATGCAGATTTCTGCATGGATCAGGTGGGTAGGCTAGATGACCTTTGGTGTGCCTACCAGTGCTAAAAATACCACGTTTCTATTTGGGGAAAGGCGCTTTCGGAGGTATGCAAGGCCTCGGCCATTGATGGCTTTGAAGGTAATAAACAGTGTGTTGAAGTGAGCCTGGAAGCAAATTGGCTCACATTTTGCTTGCGAGTATTTTATTCCTTTCAGCAATCATTAAGGATGACTGGAAAGTGAGGAGTTATAGGCGTTCGGCCGTTAAGCCACTTGTTACCTTGCTCTTGTAGAGCAAAGTGCTGTGGGCAATGGTGACATTTTGCAGATTTTATGAAACCAAAGTCACACTTATCATTCCGCCCACAGAATGAAGGAAACACATGCGAGGCAAAGGGGTTTTTTTTTCTTTCCCTCTTTCCCCCTCCTCTTTCTTTCTTCCTCCCCTGCTATGTATCTGTGTAGAGCATCAAATGGGCTCCTGGACAGCAGCACTGGGTTGTTCTCAAAAGCAGCCAAGTGGTGGTCAACTGGACGCTTCATTGGACTGCTTTAGGACTGCAGATGGGAGCTTGGGTCTGCCATAGGTAAAGGAAAAGGGACCCCTGACCATTAGGTCCAGTCGTGACCGACTCTGGGGTTGCGACGTTCATCTCGCTTTATTGGCCAAGGGAGCCGGCGTACAGCTTCCAGGTCATGTGACCAGCATGACGAAGCCTCTTCTGGCGAACCAGAGCAGCGCACGGAAATGCTATTTACCTTCCCGCTGGAGCGGTACCTATTTATCTACTTGCACTTTGACGTGCTTTCGAACTGCTAGGTGGGCAGGAACAGGGACTGAGCAACAGGAGCTCACCCCGTCGCCGGGATTCGAACTGCCGACATTCTGATCGGCAAGTCCTACGCTCTGTGAGTCCACCATATCTCCTCGCCAAAAATGAGCAAATAAGATAGCTAGGTGTTACAAATGTAACAGAGCCTGATCCCAGATTTTCCATTTTTCTATGTGTATGGAACATTCTTGTTCATATCTATATCTATCTATCCATATGTGTATATATATATATATATATATATATATATATATATATATGATACTACCAATGCATATGCTGTATTAAGGTGATATAAAAACACAAGGACCAACCAGCTGTTTGTGGGGAAACCCCACAAGCAAGATTGGCACGCAAGAGCATTTTCCCCTCCTTCAATCCCCAACGACTGGTATTCTGAGGCATAACTGCCTCTGACCTTGCAAATAGTTGGTTTTCACTGGGTTTTTCCACTGATAATTTCATTCAGGGCTTTTTTCTTTTTTTTTTCAGCTGGACCTCACCAGAACTCAGTTCTGGCACCTTCCAGGTGAGTAGCATAGCCATTATAAGAGAACAAGGAAGGCTTTTATAGGGAGTTCTGGCACTTCTTCTTTTTTCAAGAAAAATGGCACTGATTTTATCGTCTTACGCTTTGCAAACCTGTTTCAAGCAGCATATAAATTTTGTAAAACAAATAAACCTTGTCGCCTGGTGATATTGGCAGCCTGTAGGTAGAGGGTATTCTGGGCAAGGGAACCCCCTGGGCACCTTGTGCTCGAATCCTGCCTGCTGGTTTCCCATGGGCATCTACCTTGGTTGGCCACACTAGATGGGCCTCTGGCCTGATCCAGTAGGGATCAACTCATGTTCTTGGGATCCCTCTTTTTTCTTTTCTTTAAAGGAAACAGAGGTGCTCGGGAATTCTCTGCCTAGGAATCTGTGGGATTGCAGCTCCAAAAGCAGTGAGAGTCCTCAGGGCTGCTCTGGTGACAGACATATTTCTTTGCTCACTGGTACCCATATCATATCATCATATCGCAGGTGCTGCTGCTGTCTAAAGCACTGAGCCTCTTGGAATTGCCAATCGAAGGTCGGCGGTTTGAACCCCCACGACAGGGTGAGCTTCCGTTGATCTGTCCCAGCACCTGACAACCTAGCAGTTCGAAAGCACACCAGTGCAAGTAGATAAATAGGTACCACTGCGGTGGGAAGGTAAGTGGCGTTTCCGTGTGCTCTGGCTTCAGTTGCGCCAGAAGCGGTTTAGTCCCATGACCTGTAAAACTGTCTGTGGACGAATGCCGGCTCCATCAGCCTGAAAACGAGATGAGTGCCCCAACCCCATAGTCACCTTTGACTGGACTTAACTGTCCAGGGATCCTTTACCTTTTACCTTTTGCCCGTATCGTATGTCAATAATCCCCTCCTCTGAAAGAGAGAGAGAGAGAGAGACTGTATAAATAGGTGGTGGAGAAGTAACTCCCACCCCCACTTGAACAGCCCGCATTCTGTCTTAAATCAAACCTAACATGACAACGCTGCTTCTCACCCCCCTTTCCCCCCCTTTACCACAAACCCACATTCACCTTTTGATATACTGGGCCCTGGTGAGGCATGAGTGCAGTGCTCTGCCTACCTTCCCCAGTTTTATGGTAATATTTTGAGGGTAATATAAAGCAGATTCATTTGCTGGAATGTCTCTCTCTTCTCTTCTCCCCTCCCCTCTCCTTTTTTCCCCATGTATGTCTGCTCTTGAAAAACGAGATTTAATGATTTTGAGGATTAAGGAGATGGTCAGAAATGGGGTTTTTAATTTTTTTTATTTTTTAAGATGGGCTTGTTCCTTCACTCACCAGAAATAGCTGCACGGAGCCACAGCTCTCTTTCCTGACCCTCCAAGACCTCTCCCAGGCATAGCTATGTTAACCTGGCCAGCAACACACAATGGCAATAAATCCTCAGGGCAAAGCCAGCCTTTTTCCTGCCCCCCCCCTTGCAGTGGCAGCTCTCAATACCTGGTTGGGGGGGGGAGAGACCAGACTGCATCCCACGTCGACTGCGCTGCACGTTTGTCCATTGAGAGGGCTGCCAAGTGCTCTTTGACTCCTTGTAAAACATTAAATGGGTCGCCCCCCCGCTGGGCTGCATGAATGCTAATTAGGTGGCCCCCCGCACAACGCGCCCAGACATCGTATTTAATAATTATAATAAAAGGGCCCATCCCCTCCTGGCAAATAGAAGGGGAAGAAATGGAGGCAGTGAGAGATTTTACTTTCTTGGGCTCCATGATCACTGCAGATGGTGACAGCAGTCACGAAATTAAAAGACGCCTGCTCCTTGGGAGAAAAGTGATGGCAAACCTAGACAGCATCTTAAAAAGTAGAGACATCACCTTGCCAACAAAGGTCCGTATAGTAAAAGCTATGGTTTTCCAAGCAGTGATGTATGGAAGTGAGAGCTGGACCATCAAGAAGGCTGATTGCCGAAGAATTGATGCTTTTGAATTATGGAGCTGGAGGAGACTCTTGAGAGTCCCATGGACTACAAGAAGATCAAGCCTATCCATTCTGAAGGAAATCAGTCCTGAGTGCTCACTGGAAGGACAGATCGTGAAGCTGAGGCTCCAATACTTTGGCCACCTCATGAGAAGAGAAGACTCCCTGGAAAAGACCCTGATGTTGGGAAAGATGGAGGGCACAAGGAGAAGGGGACGACAGAGGACGAGATGGTTGGACAGTGTTCTCGAAGCTACCAGCATGAGTTTGACCAAACTGCGGGAGGCAGTGGAAGACAGGAGTGCCTGGCATGCTCTGGTCCATGGGGTCACAAAGCGTCAGACACGACCAAACGACCAAACAACAACAAAAATAAAAGTCCTGGGGAAAGGGCGGCTGGCGCATGCCAAGTGCGGGTAAACGATGGGACATCCCAGGGCAAAAGGAACCTCTCTCACTCTGGAGTGGGGCGGGGAGAGAGAGGAATGGCCTGGTTTAGAGAAGCAAAGGATAATATAATAATAATAATAATAATAATAATAATAATAATAATAATAATAAAAATTTTTATTTATACCCTGCCCTGCCCAGGCTCGGGGCGGCTAACGCCAGGTAAAAACAATTGATTAAAATACAACTTAAAAACAAGATTAAGTACAACATTAAAATGCAGCCTCATTTCTGTAGAAACTCAAATCAGAAACTTTTTGGGAATGAAAATGTCAAATCTTCAGCAAGGCCAAAAGGATGAAGAAGGGCTGAAGGCAGGGGGCCGGAGGTGGGATTTGCTCAGTCGTGGTGCTTTTTAATTATTATTTTTTTATTTTACATATAATTTTTATTAAATTTTCTGTTTGTACAAATTAAAACGTCCATTTTACATCCTTAAGATATCAACTATTCCCCTTTTTCTCTTTCCACAGTTCATTTTACGTATCATAAATCTGTGCATATCTTACAAAAAGCTATACCATTCAATATTCCATCATGGCACCCATCAAAACTTATTCACACTGTTGAATTTATCCAGCTGTACACATTTCCAGCTGTACACAGTTATTTCCCGTATATTCGATAAACGTTTTCCAATCTTCTTTTCATGTATATTCTTCTTGTCCTCTTATTTTCTGTGTTAAGTCTGCAAGCTGCACATATTCTGTCAACTGAAGTTGCCATTCTTCTCTGGTTGGGACCTCACTCGTTTTCCGTTTGGGGGCTAACGATACATGGGCCACAATAGTGGCAGACATAAATAACCTTTTTTTGACACCTGGGAATTTCAGTCTGAATTATCCCCAACAGAAGCTTCTTTTTAAATTAGTGCCTGGAGAATCAAGCCATCAATTGTGCAAACAGCAAAACTTGCATTCTTATATACCTCTTGCTGGAAACCACAGGAGGGGATGCTATTTTGATCATGTTTCCCACAGTCATTTGGTTGGCCCTGGTGAGATGGGACCTTGGCCTGATCCAGCAGGGCAAAGACCCATCTATTCCAGTATTCTTTTCTGCCAGAGGCCAGCTAGACGCCTGTGTGCATTGGGAGGGGCCAATCCGTCCATTTCAGTTTCTTTCCATATCTCTCTCTCTCTTTTTCCCGCCACTTCCACACATTTCAAAGTTTGCAGTTCCCCGGCCATATGCCGTCCTTCAGCTGAAAACCTTTCCGAAGCCGCTCACAGATGCAAACACACACTAGATCACTTTTCGAGAACACGGGACGACACTCGCTCAAAGCGAGCAGGAGGTCAAAGCAGCGACAGGTAAAACGAAACGTTTCTCAGAAGAAGTAGTTAAAAGGCCTGACAATTTATTTTTTAAGGTCTCTGGCTAAAACTGGAAAGATATTAGAGTAGGTACCATCATCTGAAGGTCCCTGGAGAGAGCAGAGCATACAGAGCCTAGGGCTTGCCGATCGGAAGGTCGGCGGTTCGAATCCCCGTGATGGGGTGAGCTCCCGTTGCTCTGTCCCTGCGCCTGCCAACCTAGCAGTTCAAAAGCACGTCAAAGTGCAAGTAGATAAATAGGTACCACTCCAGTGGGAAGGTAAACAGCGTTTCTGTGTGCTGCTCTGGTTCGCCAGAAGTGGCTTAGTCATGCCGGCCACATGACCCAGAAGCTGTACGCCGGCTCCCTCGGCCAATAAAGCGAGATGAGCACCGCAACCCCAGAGTCATCCGTGACTGGACCTAATGGTCAGGGGTCCCTTTACCTTTACCTTTATGCCAAGATTAGCCTTTCTCCCTCTGTCTCATTTCTGATGGCAGCAGACCCTCCAAGTGTCCCTATTTTCCAGGGACAGGCCTGGATTTACAGAAGCTGTTTTGGTTTCTGATTTGATCCCAAAAGTGTCCTGCTTTTCCTTAAAAAAAGTTAAAGGACCCCTGACAGTTAATACCAGTCGCGAACAACTCTGGGGTTGCGACGCTCATCTCGCTTTACTAGCTGAAGGAGCCGATGTTTGTCCACAGACAGTTTTTCTGGGTCATGTGGCCAGCATGACTAAGATGCTTCTGGCGAAACCAGAGCAGTGCACGGAAATGTTGTTTACCTTCCCGCCAGAGTGGTACCTGTTTATCTACTTGCGCTGGCGTGCTTCCGAACTGCTAGGTTGGCAGGAGCTGGGCCTGAGCAATGGGAGCTCACCCCGTCATGGGGATTCGAACCGCTGACCTTCCTATCGGCAAGCCAAAGGGTCAGTGGTGGACACGACTAAATGACTAAACAACAACAAATTCTGAGATGAACTGATATAATCTGTCTAAGGTGTGCAATGGATGCACTCGGAGGAGAAGATCAAGGCAGTTGTGGATTATTACGAACAGTGAAACAGTGGATTATTACGAATAGGTTTGAGGCCGGGGCTTAATGAAGACGCATGCATGTCCAATCTGTCCCTTCCCTCCTTCATTTTGTTTTTTTAAAGCTTTACATGCACCCCTCTCCCCTGAATCACATCAGGGTCTACGCTGGCTCAATCCAGCCAGGCATCTCCACATAAGAGCAGTCACTCGATATTGAATTAGGGAGCTCCTCGTGTAAGGCGTCTCGCCAATTACAAGGCCGGATTGCTGTTCCCTGATTTATAATACATTACTGTGTTAAGTAATATAACATTATAGATACAATTTGTACCTCTCTCAGTCTCCGCAGATTAGAGAGGTGGCACACGAGGAGTGGATCATTAAACAGCCGCAGAGGGCTAGGGGGCAAGCTCTTCTGTTTAATAAGCTGCTCCAAACTCCACCTCCCTCATCCACGGAGAGAGACAAGAATAAATTGCTGCTGTAACTTATTGCAAATTATTTTCTTAGTGTGCATGTGTGTGAGAGTATACATATATATCCACACACAGATACACACACACACACACACGTATATATTAAGGTATCCAGATAAATCATACTCAAGAGAAGTCGTAGGGATAGAAGGAGCTGATTTAATATCTAGCCAGACTATTGGTCCTCCTCCTCCTTATTCTTCCTCCTCCTCCTCCTCCTCCTCCTCCTCCTTCTTCTCCTCAATCTGCCTTTCCCCCTAAGGTCCCTGGGTGGGTTACAACAATAATACACTCCTCCGTTGTCTCCTAAGACAGACAGATGCCAACAATTGAGCAGAGGTACAGTAAATGCTCAGGTGATCGCAAATGCTTTTAACTGCTGGCAAAAACACATCACGGAAGATGTCCCGCGGAGCACTAAGGGAAGATTATTCCAAAATGCTGTAGCTAGATATCAATCGTTTATCTGCCCACCCTATCACAAACATTGAATTTTGCCTTATCTACTTGATTCAAGCTGCTCAATGAGACTGCCTAGACTGCCGCCTACTCTTCCTGACGATGTTTTGATGGATGCCCTGACAGAAAATGTGGTTTCAAATGTGGTTTCGAAGACTGCGGTCTGGTCAGCGAGGTATTCCCATAGGTGCATGCAGTAAGCCACCCAGCCAGTCTTCATAATCATAGGTCATTACAAAGGAATGTAATCGTCATCATTGACTTTTTTTTATGCTCCCTAATCTTCAGCTGCCAAAAAGAAGCTCCGGGAGCAGTTTGCAATAGTCAGTATTGAGAGAGTCCCTGCTGTCAAGTTTGGCAACCAGAAAGACACAGCACAAAAGGAAAAGGGGCCAGGAGGGAGGAGGAAAAAAGTAAACTGAGGCATTGTTTGGGTGTCTGGGTGTATCCCAACGGAACAGACTTATTTTATTTATATTTATCCCTATTTATATGCTACTTTTCAACCTCATATGTACCCACAAAATGGCTTAACACATAAAACCATATACCACAAATAACATTTGTTTAAACAGCTTCAGCTAAGAACATCAGATGCTTCCAGGAAGCCCACAAAGACATGAAGGCAATAATCATCCTTCGTTTTTTCCCTTCCCTGCAGCAAATGGGAGCAAGAGGAAGACTGTCTCTGGAAGCATAGGCTGCATTCAGTCATTGTTCTTAAAGCTGTTGAAAGACCTATGACCTGTTGCTAGATAAATAGGTAGATAGATAACAGACAGACAGACAGACAGACAGATGATCTGCATCCTACATTTTTTCCAAGGAACCTGGGGCACTATATATGGGCTTGTTCTTTTTCTTCACAACAGCCCTCTGAGGTCAGACACTCCAAGTGCCCCTATTTTCCAGGGACGTCCCTGATTTATAGAAGTCGTCCCAGTTTCTGATTTGATCCCAAAATGTCCCTGTTCTCATTGAAGAAATGTTGGAGGGTATGGAGTTATCCGACCCCCGAGCCATCTGATGTTTTCATGTTTAATGTTTTACTGAAGCTGCCCAGAGTGGTTGGGGCAACCCAGTAAGATGTGCTGGGTATAAATAGTAACATTATCATTATGGAATGGGGTGTCCCTATTTTCATCAGAGAAATGTTGGAGGGTATTTGAAGTAGCCCCTTCATTATGGTGCTGGAGGAAACTCTTGAGAGTCCCATGGACTGCAAGAAGATCAAACCTCTCCATTCTTAAGGAAATCAGCCCTGAGTGCTCACTGGAAGGACAGATCCTGAAGCAGAGGCTCCAATACTTTGGCCACCTCATGAGAAGAGAAGACTCCCTGGAAAAGACCGTGATGTTGGGAAAGATGGAGGGCACAAGGAGAAGGGGACGACAGAGGACGAGATGGTGGGACAGTGTTCTCGAAGCTACCAACATGAGTTTGACCAAACTGCGGGAGTCAGTGGAAGACAGGAGTGCCTGGCGTGCTCTGGTCCATGGGGTCACGAAGAGTCGGACACGACTAAACGACTAAACAACAATTTGAAGTAGATTAGCCAGATAAATAGTGGCTTGCCCAAAGTCGCCCTGGGAGATATACTATTGAGCAGAGACTTGAATCCAGGTCTTCTCTAAACACTTTCAACACTTGAACCACGACACCACAATGTGTCATAATCTAGATAAGCACAAAAATAATATGTAGCCCCATACACCTTGATTATTATTGCAAAGACAGAGGCACCTATATAAAAAAGACAAACTTTTTGACCTCCGTTTGTTTTACTTCCATTTCATCACCTGTGTCGAGCACGCCAATACGAGCGTCAGCTCCAAGAAATGATCTGCGGCTTTGTAACCTTCACTGCGATATGAGGACAGTTCTAGCTGGGCTTCCAGCTTTATTAAACTCCATTATAATCTCCTTAACTATGACAACACCTTTTTATAATGCCAGAAATTGCTTAGCTGCCCTGCGCGGCAAAGCTAGTGAGGCCGCTCAACGATGTCATGGGCAGTAATGGGCTGTTTCTGAAAGCAGAGGCTGAGGGCAGTCCAATTCACGGATTTCTCTATTACCTTTATATTCCACTTTCCCCTCCCCTGAGCTCAAGGTGGCATATATGATTCTACTCCTCATTTAATCCACACAACAACCTTACGAGGTAGAGTTCTTGGTCCTAGTCCAATACTCTAACCTCGTGTTTCTCAAACTTGAGTTACGGGGAGCCAGGCTGTTATGTACTGAGTTGAATAGGATCCAAAAGGCAGCGGTCTGATTGGTCCTAGAACAATGCAGCAGTATGATTGGTCTGCAGGAGCTACCCAATCCAGCTCCAGGTGGAAGTGAATCCGCTACCTGATTGGCCTACAGGAGAATCCCAGAATTAGCCAATCACGTGCGGCCCATTGTGTAAATAATGTATATAAAGCAGATATTTTGGGGGAACTTCCATTCCTCACTACTAGGAGCTGAATAAAGAGCATGAAATCCACACTCGACTCTGAGTACATTTCACAGGCAGAAGACCTTTTTGGTAGTCACGCCTGCCCTGTGGAACAACTTCCCATCAGATGTCAAAGAGATAAATAATTATAAGTCCTTCCATAGAGAACTTCCTCAGTTTTTGGAAGATTTTAATATCTGATGCTCTGTTGTTGTTGCTGCTGCTGTTGTATACCCTGTCGGAAGCTGCCCAGAGTGCCTGGGGCAACCTAGCCAGATGGGCAGGGTACAAAAAAAATTATTATTATTATTATTATTATTATTATTATTATTATTATTATTATTGCCTGGCTGGAATGAGTCCTTGGACCCTGATGGTGATTCTCACTTGCCTGATTGGAGGATAGAGAAGGGTGTGTGAATGTGGGTAGAAAATAATCCCACTGCACAAATGTAAAATTTACATTTATTGCTCCACCCACCTCCTACCACTGAAAGGTTGGCCTGGAAGGGGAAGGAGTCCTAGGCCTGAAAAAGGTACAAAACGCACCCTGCTGTAACCACTATACACTCCCACCCACATGGTCTCATTATGAGAGGTTAGAGAAGAGAAGCAAGCCTATTATGGTGGTGACTCCAGGCTTCGGAATCACCTGCCCACTGAAGGGAGCAAGGGCCTGTTATGTACTGAAGTTCTCACCCTGGGCCAGCAGGGGGATACTGTAGGTAGTTTTCACTCAGGTCCGCATATGCAAATAAGGAATTGAATTGTGACATTCAGTGATTGGATAGTTACAGAAAGTTGTTACTGTTGCTTTGTAGTTGAGCTCTATATAAGCAGGTTGGCTGAACCCTTCAGCCCAGTTGTGTTCTGGCCTGTGAATAAACAAGAGCTGTTGAAGAATTGTGTGTCTGATATGTTCACCCACAACTTAACAGGGCCAAACTCTGGCTTCTTCTTTTCTGCAAGGGTTTTTTAATTTTCATGAGGTTCTGGCTGATAGTATTATTGCTATTAAGTTTGTTACCAGCAGGCCCAAAGGCATGTTTCAACCATTTAAAATTAAAAAAAGTTAAAAACAGACTAAATTATACCTGCAGGAATGGTGGGAAGCGATATAGTCCTGCAGGTATAATCTGGTTGAAACATGCCTTTGTTTCCCTGCTGTCAAGGAGGTGTGTCTTCAGCATTCACTGTAAGCTGCAGACTGAAGAAGCCAGACTCAGCTCTGTGGGGAGGCAGTTCCACAACTTAGGGGCTGCCACAGAGAAGACCACGTCGCAGATCACCTTTTGCCCAAACATCTGAGGGAGAGGTGCAGCTACCAAGAGGGCATTTTGGACGATCTTAGTCAGTGGTGGACTTTGAGCTTTCAAATTTAGCAGCACCTTATGCAGTGCCAAAATCCAGGCCCCCGTCCCCCCCAGCCTCTCGCCTTCGGTTCTAAGTCATTGTTGGGGCACCCAACCAGCTCATTATTGGGGTGAGTTGGTTTGTTGTTGTTCAGTCATTTAGTCGTGTCCGACTCTTCGTGACCCCATGGACCAGAGCACGCCAGGCACTCCTGTTGTCCACTGCCTCCCGCAGTTTGGTCAAATTCATGCTGGTAGCTTCAAGAACACTGTCCGACCATCTCGTCCTCTGTCGTTCCCTTCTCCTTGTGCCCTCCATCTTTCCCAGCATCAGGGTCTTTTCCACGGAGTCTTCTCTTCTCATGAGGTGGCCAAAGTATTGGAGCCTCAGCTTCACGATCTGTCCTTTCAGTGAGCACTCAGGGCTGATTTCCTTCAGAATGGATAGGTTTGATCTTCTTGCAGTCCATGGGACTCTCAAGAGTCTCCTCCAGCGCCATAATTCAAAAGCATAAATTCTTCGGCGATCAGCCTTCTTTATGGTCCAGCTCTCACTTCCATACATCACTACTGGGAAAACCATAGCTGTAACTATACGTACCTTTGTTGGCAAGGTGATGTCTCTGCTTTTTAAGATGCTATCCAGGTTTGTCACTGCTTTTCTCCCAAGAAGCAGGCGTCTTTTAATTTCGTGACTGCTGTCACCATCTGCAGCGATCATGGAGCCCAAGAAAGTAAAATCTCTCACTGCCTCCATTTCTTCCCCTTCTATTTGTCAGGAGGTGATGGGCCCAGTGGCTATGATCTTCTTAATGGATAACTGCCTTGCCGTGGCGAAGGGGCTTGAATAACTCAGAGAAGCTATGAGCTATGCCGTGCAGGGCCACCCAAGATGGACAGGTCATAGTGGAGAGTTTTGACCAAATGTGATCCACCTGGAGCAGGAATCAGCAAGCCACTCCAGTATCCCCGCCAAGAAAACTCCATGGACAAAGACAACAGGGTGAGCTGGTTGTCTTCCCCTAAATCTGCATCTGTCTTATCACCCAGGAAGGCCTGCAGGAAAGAAGGCGGTCTTCCCGATATTTGGGACCTAAGACATTTAAGGTTTGAAACACCAATGTATTTAGTCATATGCTCATCTGTTTGCTTTCAATGTCGCTATTTTCTGTTTTGTTCTATGGTGTGTTCTTTTTCTGGTGCTTTTAGTCACTGCTTTGAACCTTGGCAAAGCAGTCTTGAAAGAAAAGATGTTTCCATTCTAGAAGGCACCCTTGTCAGGAAAACTTGGTAAGCCATGTACATCCAAACTTTGCGACTGTAACTTCATTATATCGTATCGTGTTTGCTTATCTTTCATACCGGGGAACCGAGAAAGAGAGAGGCGGCTGGTGGGAGAAGAAAAATGTCAAGGGGGGGGGGGGAAACCACCCCAAACACTATCCACGATTAAACGGCTATAAAAACTCTCTTGGCCTCCTCCAGGTTTCAGACGCTTCCTTGGGATAAATGGTGGTCAATAGTTCAACCCACTGTCATGTCGCTTGGTGCTGTGTTCAAACTACGCTATTTTCCAGCAACTCTCCTGACACTGTATCTAATTTACAAAATGAATATGCTTTAATTTTCCTCCTTCATGCATTGTGCCTTTTCCTCATTTAAAACGGCAACAGCCTCTGGCAGAAAAGGACATCACATTTCAGGGGAAGACGAAGCGTCCCCCGCTTCTTATTCCCACCCCCTCGGATATATGCAGGAGAATGGCATGGGTCAAGGGAGAAAAAAATATGTATGCAAAAAGACATCACACGCCACTGGCCTCAGTATATTCGACATTACAGTTTTGCCATTTCCAACAGAGGCACGTATTCCAATGGAGCATGGCAGCCATATTTCACGGGTTTACATGCTCACATACAAAAGAAAAGGTACCTGCAAGGAATATAAGGATTTCCTCTTAGCACAAGGCACAGTTTCCTTTTATGAGAGTAAGGAAAGAGACAGCCACAAATCAGCCCTGTACAGACATTCAGTTGTGCACTCTGATTATACATTGGGGGTCGCAGAGAGAGAATGGTGCCCCTTCAGTTGAGACATATACAAAGCCTATGTATGTACTCTGTGCACACATTATGCACAAGGGGAGGTGGATGTGTGCAGTCTCTCCCCCCCCCCCATTTGTGTTTCCATGCTGTGTCCTAACTAGACTGAGATTCTGCCCATCCTTTTTGGCTAGTGGCCGGGGCTCCAGAACGGATCCCGGCTGCAAAACAAGGTGTGACTGTAGTCGTCTATTTCCTAGACATCTGATGAAAGGGCGTTCCACAGGGGGGCACCACTACCGAGAAGGCCCTCTACCTGGTTCCCTGTAACCTCACTTCTTGCTGGAAGGGAACCGCCAGAAGGCCCTCGGCGCTGGACCTCAGTGTCCAGGAGACACTCCTTCAGGTATACAGGACAGAGGCCATTTAGGGCTTTAAAGGTCAGCACCAACACTTTGAATTTCCCTCTGACAACAATAGCGCAATGCCCCATTCTCCTTGTGTATCTATATTTCCATATACAATATTTTTGTAAGGAAATAAAGCTGCATGTAAAATTCAGTTTGGCTGCAGCAGAACAGCAGCAGAGCAAGTTAGTGAAGCAGGCCGGCCGGCCAGCAGGGTAGGTCAGCAAGCCAGCAGAACGGGCAGGTGGGGGGGCCTTCTCATGTTCCCCACGTTGCTGCCACCACCCGCCCAGCTGCTTGCAAGTGTGAACAGCAAGGCAACGGAATCAGGGATTGAGTGAGTAGTTAGGCAGTGTGAGGGAGCAGAAAACCGGAGAACCAGGCCAGCCAGGACTGTAGGCCTCCTTGCACTTCCCTCGGATAACCGCAGTCTGAAGATCCCAGTGCCGCTGCCAAAGGAAGGAAGAGAACGTCTTTCTCTCCTTTTCTCCATGCAACCAACAGAAGGAAGCTGGACATAGACTGGCAAGCAGCCCAAGTAGGGGTGGCAGCCTCTAGTATTAAGATATCTGCTCATAAAGTGCGTGCATGCCCATTCAAATATGCAATCCCCTTATCTGCACTCAAAGGCAATGCAGCCATCCAAGAATTACATCACACGATTATCCCGACGGTGTGTTTTCCCTCTTTCTTCTTGTCATTGCAAAAGTGTTGAACTGCACCGTTTTGCCATGCTATTAACACCTTAAAATGTCACGGGCGAAATTCGGTGGGAGTTATGGAGTGGTGGCGCTACAGGTTTTCTTACTGACGAGACCGACGGTATTTGCCCGAATTGGTTTTTAATAAAATCCTGGAAGAAAAGAAATGGTCTGCCTGCGACGGCATGTTCGGAAGCCCAGAAAGGGACTCGTGAGGACTGTTGAGCTGTTTAGTGACAGTATTTTCTATGCCCAATAAATTCTCTTGCTTCATAATTGCAACTTGGAGCGCGCTGAATTCCCTCTCCTGTGCTCTGCTGTAAGGCCGCTTTTGCTTATGCCGGCATTGGATTGGTGTCCTGCGGTAAGGTTCGAATCTCAGAAGTTGGCCGCTGTGCAAATCATTGCAATGTTTGTAAGTGGGTGTGCTGGGAAGGAGCTCACATACTGCTGCAGCGATCCTATGGAGTAGCTCAAGTTCATGAGAATTACTGCCGTGCTGGACCTTAAATCAAAGTTAGATCGAGCTCAGCGTTCCGTATGCTGACGGTGAAGAAACAAGTTCATTTCTTTATTTGTCCGATTTAAGAAGGTAAGAAGTGCCCTGCTGGATTGGACCAAAGGCTTATCTAATCTAGCAGCCTGTCTTGCACAGTGGTCAATGAAATTTCCACATGAAGCCCCAAAGCAGGGCATGACTACAACCACCTTCTCCCACTTATGTTCACCAGTAATCGCTTTTCAGAAGCATGCAGCTCTTATCCTGGAAACAGCATACAGACATCATGACTATTAGCCATTCAACCTCCATGCTCGAAACCACACTGAAAGTCATCTAAGAGTTGGAGGCCATCACAACAACATCTGGAAGTGAATTCCATAAACTATGTGCTGTGTGAATAAGCCCTTCCTTTGTTGTTGTTGTTGTTTAGTCGTGTCCGACTCTTCGTGACCCCCTGGACCAGAGCACGCCAGGCACTCCTGTCTTCCACTGCCTCCCACAGTTTGGTCAAACTCATGCTGGTAGCTTCGAGAACACTGTCCCACCATCTCGTCCTCTGTCGTCCCCTTCTCCTTGTGCCCTCCATCTTTCCCAACATCAGGGTCCTAGCCCTTCCTTTAGTCTGTTTTAAATCTCCCGGCAGTCAGCTTTATTGGACGACCTCAGGTATGGGGATGTTCTCAAGTTCTGGTGTTGTGAAAGAAGAAGAAAAACTCTCCTCTATTCCCTTTCTCTATGACTTGCTTAATTTTGGACACTTCTTTCATGTTGCCTCGTGCTTCCCTTTTCTCTAAACTCAAAAGTCCCAAACACTGCATAGGAGAGGTAGTAGGTCAACACTTACACATTTTATGCCCATCATATATTTTTTTCCCCAAAACATGCTGGGCAAGAAACCATCCTCTAAGCCCAGCCTACTTTTACCCATGTGAAAATGTGGTGGCGAAATTCCTAGAGCAAAAATTCAGAGTTAATTGGTGGGTTTACCTCCTTATCTGAAACATCGACAGCACTTTCAAGGGGGGGTGGGGCGGAATGATAACCAGAGTCTTGTTGATAAGGCTAACAAACTTAACTTCTAGATTTCACCTAAAAGCAAAATTTGAAGTCAACTTGGGAGGTTCCTCCTCAAGCAAAAAGCCAAAGAAATTTCAAGAAATGCCAAAAGGGTTTGATTAAAGCCAGCAAAATGCTTAGCCTAGGCCAAAATAGGGTATGCCCTCATCCAATCCCATCTATCTCTCTCTATCTCTATCTCTATCTCTATCTCTATCTCTATCTATCTGTTGCTTAGTCATCTTAGTTGTGTTCGACTCTCCGTGACCCTATAAACCAGAGCATGCCTTGGAAACTCTCACTTTCTTCTCAGATCTTCTCCTTTTTTAGGTCCATGGAGTTTTCTTGGCAAAATACTGGAGTGATTACCAGTTCCTTCTCCAGGTGGATCACACTTCTCCAGGTGGTATCTGAAGAAGTGTGCATGCACATGAAAGCTTATACCAAGAACAAACTTAGTCGGTCTGTAAGGTGCTACTGGACAATTCCCCCCCCCCCCTTATATATTTTGACTGTGTCAGACCAATGCAGCTACTTACCTGAATCCAGGTGGATTCCATTTAGTTTAAACTCTCGGCTATAACACTGCCACAACAAGGCAGTGAACCATGAAGGGGATGATGATAGAGATGATAGATAGATTAGATAGATAGATTAGATAGATAGATAGATGATAGATAGATAGATAGATAGATAGATAGATAGATAGATAGATGATAGATAGATATAGATAGATATAGATAGATATAGATAGATGATGATAGATAGATAGATTAGATAGATAGATAGATAGATAGATAGATAGATAGATAGATAGATGATAGATAGATGATAGATAGATGATAGATAGATAGATAGATAGATGATAGATAGAGATGATAGATAGATAGATAGATGATAGATAGATAGATAGATAGATGATAGATAGATAGATAGATAGATAGATAGATAGATATAGATGATATAGATAGATGGATGGATGATAGACAAGAGATATAATAGATAGGTAGATAGATAGATAGATAGATAGATAGATAGATAGATAGATAGATGATAGATAGATAGATGATAGATGATAGATAGATGGATGGATGATAGACAATAGATATAATAGATATAATAGATAGATAGATGATAGATAGATAGATAGATAGATAGATAGATAGATGATAGATATAGATAGATAATATCCCCTTCATGGATATATTCAAGAGAGGAAAAATAGGCGAAAGAGGAGTGCAAGACCCCACACTGCTTCCCATCATCCACTCCTCTCTGCCCCATTCCCAACAACTGGCATGACATGCAATATGCCATCTTCTAATCTTAAGAAACACTGAGAATATGAAACAATTTACATGTACACTGAAAGGCCCCATATATATACACATACATACCCATGTGCATACATATGTATATATATTTTCCCCCATTTCTCTGACACGTTGAACTAGTGAATGCTTATTTAATACGGCCCCATTACCATCCTAATAGCACCTCGCGACATTCATAAAGCGTCTAGTGAGACTTTTGGCAATTTTTGTGGGGTGGGGGGAGGAATATCTCACTAAATTGAGAAGATTACCACATCAAGACATAAATCAGTGACAGGCTGTGTGCTATTAGCATTGATTTTTGTTGACAGTTGGCTGTAGGCACTTGTGTTTCAGATGTCTCCTCTCCCTCTCCCTCCTTTTGTGGTGCTGGGAAATTAAGCAAAATCCCATGCAAAAAAGGCAGCCCTCCAGTTCAAACCCGGCAAATCCCCCAAATTAGCATCTCGTACTTTAAAGGTAGCCGAGCGCAATTTTCCATTGAAAGGTCTTTGGAGTTGTCACAGATGGGTGCTTTGCTCGTGACACTAATGCTACTGACGCTTTTTCAGAAAGCGACCTCTCTCTGATTTTAGACTTCCTCTCCTTGTCATCTCCATATGCAACTGTAGTTCATCCCTATGGGAGAGAGAGAAGTGAAGAAAGCTTGCCGGTTCCTTATTTTGCGTAAGTGAGTGTTTCTGTGCCCAAGCCCTCCAAACTGATGTACTCGGGCTGGAGGGGCGGTGGATGGAATCCGTGGCGATAAGGAGAGAGGCATGATGGGTAATCAAAGGTTAATCCTTTATGCATACAGCCGAATTCTTATTTCTTCAAACTAGAACCTGGGATAGCAAAGAGAATGGTATATTTATGAGGTGAAAACAGACAAGGACGGAATAATCTTCAGGCAGTGTCAGATAGCTCTTCACATACCACAGTCACCTGACCTAGTTCATGAAAACAGCTTGCTAATTTTTAAAAAAGTAACTCCGATGAGGATTAATATGAGCCAAAAGTTTCGTTTCTGCTGGGTTGTGCACTGTGTGTGTGTGTGTGTGTGTGTGTGTGTGTGTGTTTCGGCCTTGAGATGGAATTATTTATTAATCACGTTTCACAAAGGATTTTTGTGTTGGCGATAGCAAGACACCTGATCGGTAAAACCTGAAATGTACTTTCTTGACTCTTCCTTACGACTGCAAGAGGAATCGGGCCTAATGGTAATGGGCGTCTTGCTGATTTCTGCGTTTGGAGAGTAGTAACCTGACGATTGTCAAATTCCAGAGAGGGAGACGCGTTAAGTCTTTTGTAGCAGAAACAGCACTGGTTCCGGTGGTTCCTTCAACGCTAACAAGTTCATTGTGGCATACAGCTTTTTCTGAAGCGGAGCCAACAACTGCCATTTGTCCACTACCTGGTTTTAAAATGGCTTCCGTGAACATGAAACAAGTTGCTTCACCAAATGTCTGCTGAAAGCCAATTTGGGGATTCCCCTTCCTGCAACACAGACAAGCAAATCTGAGAGGTTGAGAGGTGCCAAAACAGTTTGGGTAAGACTGGCAAGGCGTCCCACTGAGACATGTATCAGGAATAGCATAAGACCTTCATTGGCTCCACAAGAGACAGGGATGGCGCTGTGGGTTAAACCACAGAGCCTAGGGCTTGCCGATCAGAAGGTCGGCGGTTCGAATCCCCACGACGGGGTGAGCTCCCGTTCTTCGGTCCCAGCTCCTGCCAACCTAGCAGTTTGAAAGCATGCAGTGCAAGTAGATAAATAGGTACCACTCTGGCAGGAAGGTAAACGGCGTTTCCGTGCACTGCTCTGGTTTGCCAGAAGCAGCTTAGTCATGCTGGCCACATGACCCAGAAGCTGTACGCCGGCTCTCTCGGCCAGTAAAGCGAGATGAGCACCGCAACCCCAGAGTCGTCCGTGACTTGACCTAACGGTCAGGGGTCCTATTTATCTACTTGCACTTTGACGTGCTTTTGAACTGCTAGGTTGGCAGGCGCAGGGACCGAACAACGGGAACTCACCCCATCATGGGGATTCAAACTGCCGACCTTCTGATCGGCAAGCCCTAGGCTCTGTGGTTTAACCCACAGCGCCACCCGCGTCCACTGTATTATCATTATTCTTGTATCCAGGGAGCAAATGTGTGTGCCTGTGTTCCACCACCATGAATAGTTCTTTTGATTTTATGTCTCATTCGCCCCCTTTCCTTTTTGTGTGTGTAAAACATCAGGTTTATGCAAGTGGACAGGAGGCTCTCTTATCTGGGTCACATGTTTGCTGGAGGTCATTGAAAGGGTACAAACTAGAGCATGTCTGATTCTGCGAGTTCAGAAGTTTCCCCCTTACATAAAATTATGACCATTGCATAAATTCATTATGGATTATACAACATTAAACAACCCACAATGTCTCTCTGTCTCTGTCTGTGGGGGGGGGGGCGCACACGCTATTTTCGGAGAGAGAAATGTGTCATGGACAAGTCAAAGTGTTGGCTTCAAGACCCAGCTAGATGTAGCCAATTGTGTACTTAGAAAACTTAGAGTGGAGCTCTTAGACTACGCTGAAATGGCAAAACTGACCAGAAAACTCAGAGACCAAGAAGACGAGGAAGTCAAGAAAGAATGGGAAAAGTTTATAATTTTATGAAAACATTAGCAGGATTTTAATTTCACTTGTAATGTAACAAATACTATGGACAATATGGATAGACATAAAATGTAGATTACAAAATAATATGCAATTGAAAATGTTGACAACAGGACTCATGGATGGGAGGAAGTCTCAGGATTCAGAGTGATCTCTCTATATGGATGTATTTGGTATGGCTATTAATTCACATTTGTAAAATCAAACAAAATTGATTTGTGAATTAAAAAGAAGAAGACGGAAGCACAAGTGGGGCATTGCTGCCAGTTTTTTTTTGAGAAATGCCTCTGTGGTGCACTGGATAGAGCTGGTGGACTTGAACCAAGAAGATCTACATGTGGACCCTTGTTCATCTACCGAGTTCACTCTATGGTAGATGAAGAAGAGAAGAAGAGTTTGGATTTGATATCCCACTTTATCACTACCCGAAGGAGTCTCAAAGTGGCTAACATTCTCCTTTCCCTTCCTCCCCCACAACAAACACTCTGTGAGGTGAGTGAGGCTGAGAGACTTTAGAGAAGTGTGACTAGCCCAAGGTCACCCAGCAGATGCATGTGGAGGAGCAGGGAAGCGAACCCGGTTCACCAGATTATGAGTCCACCACTCATAACCACTACACCACACTTGCCTTTTCTGGCCTACTGGGGTCAGGAGTGGTGTTGTAGTGGTTTGGGTGTCAAACTAGGACCAGGGAGGCCAGAGTTCTAATTCCCACTTGACATAAAGTTCACTGGGTGATCTTGGGCCAGTCACTGCCTCTCAGCTAAACGTACCACAAAGTGTTGCTGTGGGAATTAAATTAGGATGGGGAGAACCATGTATACACCACCTTGAGCTCTTTAGAGAAGAGGTAGGAATATAAATGCAATAAATAAATAAGGAGGGCCCTTGGCTGATCTTGCTGCCTTCCCTACAGTTCCTTCATTTGGGTTTGTGTGGCATGGTAGCTCTCAGGTGGTCAACCTTTCTTGACCTCCCCCTTGAGAACTTCTACTGTGCTATTTTACTGAGAGAGAAATAATTTGAGACCAAATAAATCACAGTGCACATCTCTGCCACAGACCTCTTGACATTCCCACTTGTTGAACCTAGTGCTTTTTTTTCTGGCTGAGGAGGAAGAAGAAATATTGGCATTTAAATTAGTGTTGAGAAAAGCAGGAGGAATACAAGGATGGGAGGGGGAAACTAAGCTGGGAGAGCAGCTTAGACAACTTCATGGAGAGTACCAGTAGCTTTTTCTAGGAAAAAAAATCACTGGTTGAACCTAATGTTAAAAACTTTGCTAGGATGAAGATGCGGGTGGGTGAAATTTTCAGTTTCTCGAAGTTTCACATTATTCCAATGTAAAGTTAAGTTTTCCACATTTCCACAGCAGTTTGTGGCTTTTTAAAAGAATAGCCCTCAATTCATCAGCATTTCAGGGCAAATTGCTCCTAAAACACACCTTTTGTATGCAATTTCACCTTAAAGCATGTTGTTAGAGGGAGATTTGGGAGAGAGATCCTTACTCTTCCATAGCAGAGTTAAGTACAATGGTGATTGCTCCAAACACATTAAAACTTTGTTCAATTTACATTCTGCCCTCATCCATCTTTAAGCAAACATTCTGCACACAAAAATTAGTTAGAAGGAGTCACAGAGACTTAGCTTTGCAAATAAGTGAAGTTTCCAGAAGTTACAGAAAACAAGTCTTCAGCTGCTGGCAGTAAAATAAAGAAGAAGAAAAACCTTCCAAACAACTTAGAAAGGAAAAGAATTGATTTTCTTACAGAAAGTGTCATGTAGTCTTTGGGTTAGCAAAGATGTGGGCTTTAAAATCTCCCTTTTGGAGTCATTCAATTCACTTGGTTTTTCTTACAGCTGGGAGCCATCGCCACATGGCTCCTTGCTTCTTCCAGGAGGCCTGAAAAGAGCTTCCCTTTTAGCAATAACAGAAGTGATAGAAAATGTGGGGGTCACCTTTGCTTGAAACACTCTCATGTAACCTGTTTTTGTGTGGGTTTTTTAAAAAAGTCTAATCTCCCAGCAAACAAACCAGGGTGAATGGTTAATCAACAGTTTTTCCTCCTGCTGCTGTCAAAGGCCATACCGTGGCCTCTGAAAGTTTCTTATGCACCTAGATTCCCCCACCTGATAGTCCGGCCCTCTGAATCTTCACTTCACAAACCCTGCCTCTCGCTTCCTTCTTTTCAGTGTATCTATGCAAGTCTATAAATAGTGACTCAGTGTTGCTCACTGTATAATACAATCTGTGCTTTTACAACTCATCATGAACTTCTATGTAATTTATTTTTTATTGAAGAATTCCAATTAATGGCTTCCTGGTGATTTTAAAGCCTCAAATTATCAGTCTCTGAAAACAAAGCAGAGAACATAATTATCATAAACTGAGAATTTTTCATTTTGAAGCTTATCTGTTTGTGCTAAGTATCTTGTCTATAAGTAATTAGTACCTTTATTTTTCTTCGGTAAAAAAAAAAATAATGACCAATCTTCGCCGAACATCCAAATTTTGTTAACGGCAAGATGTTCAGTATATACATTTCTTTTTGAAAATGTTCCACCTCGGACCAGTTGCAAAGCGTTTCATCCAACGATAATGGCAAGAATATATGTCTGTTTCTCGGAACAAATGAGGTGACATGAGTTTCCCTCCCTGCCACCACCCTCCAAAATTTGTTATCTATTTTCACTTTCTTTCGAAGAATAAAAGCCTTGCAAATGTATGAACTGGCTAGTTACCAGACTTCATAAACCCCAACGTCTAGAAATGGTGTCCATGTGAATCTCTCGAAAGCCAACAGAATCAAAGCAAGTTAAAATAATACTAGTGTTGTAAACAAAAATTGCCCTTTTCCCTTATGGGGTATCCAAGAGCCCATATAGAGTCCTTACATAGGTTCCCTATTGGTAGGAGAAAATAACAGAGGCCAACCAGAGAATATTGAGAAGCAAAGCAGCTAGTAAGCTTGATCTTTATTGATCTGTTGCAACAGGGTGCTCCCCTCACCCGCAGGAAAGGAGGAGGAACCCAGAAAAATGGCGCACAAGGCCTTCTAAAGACTTTTGAAATTGCCACCCTGTAGATCAAGACCACCCCCAGAAACATCATACATACATCACAGAAGGGGTGTAACCTAAGACCACCCCTCAGATACATCATACCTACATCACAGAAAAGGCAGTCTTAAAACAGAAATTTGAATGTTGTTTTTCTCTTGTTGTTGTTTATCTCCTGTCTGGCAGGTTACTTGATTGGATTGCCTGGGTACCCTGGCCAGTCTTTTGTAATGATAAATTACAGTGTTGCAGTGTTTCCTGCTTGGCAGGGGGTTGGACTCGATGGCCCTTGTGGTCTCTTCCAACTCTATGATTCTATGACTTAATTCCTGTGCCATGCCACAGGCTCACACCCTATTCAAACACAGACATACCCTTAAGACAGGATTTGTGAAGGAAAAGACAATGGGGAGGCTTTTCCATTTTCCTTTGACCTTGCAGAGAAAACATCTGGTCAGTTTGGGACAGTTTGGGAATCAAAATGGTTCCAGGTTGGTCTTCCTGTGCTGATCTATGTATGTGCTTGGTTGGTACACTTATGAACATTTAACATATATCTAAGACCTAAAATTCCTTTCACACTAGCAGCTTTGTGCATATGCACTCCCATTAAAGACAAATAATTGATAAGTTTTGGCATGTTTAAATGAATGGGAAACAATGTCCATCACCAATCCAGCTAACATGTAACTAATTTGTGAGGTCTTCCCTTTAATGAGAGAGGTTTCTGGGCTCATGATGGCTGCATGTGATGTGGGGAGGGACTGGTTATGTTTTAATGTTGGCAAACACACCCATGGCTCATGAGCACAGCTCATGCACATGGAAAAAGGAATGGGAAGTGTGGAAAGGGCAAAGTCTGCAAGCGCTGCTTCCAAAATTAAATGTAGAAAAACTGCCTGTAAACTTAGAAAACAGCCTGAGCGTGGGGCAGAGTCGATCCACAGAAGAATTACAAATGAGAATGGGGGAAATCGTTCCACCCTTGAGATGAAACATTTGGTGGCTAAATATTTGAGCTGGTGTAGTGAATGGAGCCCCTGTTTTCAAGAACCCATAAAATAAATACCATGTTTAGTGGGGGGAACCAACACAAAACAGTCTTTATTTACCCTCCAGCTTTGCGGCTGCAGTGGGAAAATGAGCATTGTTCAACCATCTGTAATGTGGGCAATCATTGTTCTTGCGGGGCTGGTTAACGAAGAGGCTGGGCGATTCCCAGCTGACCTATGAAAACAGGTCATAATCCTGAAGACTGGGATCTAGTAGCAAAATGTGTAGCCTAGCCAGCAGCTTTGGGAGAGAGGGATTCCCCAGGAGGACATTCCAGGATCTGCTGTGCCACGGACCTAGAAAACTTCTCATAGGAACATTGGAAGTTGTCTTATACTGAGTCAGAAACCTGGTCCATTCAAGCAGCTCAAGGTGGTGTAGGTGATCCTCCCTTCCCTGTGAGGAAGGTTAGGCTGAGAGTGACTGGCCCAAATTCAGCCCGTGAACCTCAAGGCTGACCAGGGACTTGAACCCAGCACTTCATTACACCTCACTGGCTCTCTGTTCCTGGGGATTAAATTTGCATTCTATGCCCATCTTCGTTCTGCGGTTAATATTCAAGGTCCTGAAACCATTGCCCTGCCTTTGGCTTGCTCCACTTCAAAACTTCTCAGTTGAAGCTCCCGGCCTCCAAAAATGCACATTTGGTACATATTGTGTGGAAACTTTGCTGCAAAATTCAGAGAAGTGTGAATTTCGAGGGGCAGCTGCAGTTTGGTTTGCAGAAATTGCGACTCAGATGGTTTCTCATTGAAATGCAAGCGAAAACTAGTTTCTCCTCCACCCCTATTTTTAACACAGTGTTTATATAACTTGGTTCACATTCTTCCTGTTCCCAGGATAATCTAGAACAAACTTCTTCAGTATCTGGAAAAAGCAAGTAGCTGTGCCCTTGGAAAAGGGGGCTCCCTGTGAACTTTGCTACCATCAAAAACTGCTTCTTTGCAGTGACTTAAATTTCTTCTGCAAGACTTGCCTTGTATCGCTCCCTCCTCTAATCTTTTCCCTCCCACACTCGCAAAAAGCTGAGAGGGAGACTCCAAACAGACCTAGCAAGCCAGCTGGCTATTACTAATATTTATTAAAATCCCTTAGGCAGGCAAACACACAGGCCCAAAAGCAACTTTAATAATAGGCAACATACAGCACATTTTTCTTATATTGCCCTGTAATCAAATCTTAAGCTTCTGTTTCGGGCCTTTTGTTTTACCTAGAGGACCTGGCTTCCAATTTAGTTCTGGCCTGCCCTAAACTGATTTTTCATCGTAATTAATGCCTGCGTTTGGCCTCAGTCGCTTACACAACTCCCCATTAGAGAGCTACAGCCATCTAGAGAGAAAATGTTACCGAGTTAAGTTACCTCAGGAAAAAAAGAACGGAGGAGAGGGAACAGGAACGCTACCAAGGCTCAGCTTTTGGTTCAACCATTTTGCAATTTTTGAGGAAGCTGTTGAACAACTTAAGCATGGGGTCCCCTGAAGAAGAAGAGAAGAAGAAGAGTTTGGATTTGATATCCCACTTTATCACTACCCTAAGGAGTCTCAAGGGACACAGGGGGCGCTGTGGGTTAAACCACAGAGCCTAGGACTTGCCGATCAGAAGGTCAGCGGTTCAAATCCCCGTGAGAGGGTGAGCTCCCGTTGCTCAGTCCCTGCTCCTGCCAACCTAGCAGTTCGAAAGCACGTCAAAGTGCAAAGTCCCGCTCCGACGGGAAGGTAAACGGCATTTCTGTGTGCTGCTCTGGTTTGCCAGAAGCGGCTTAGTCATGCTGGCCACATGACCCGGAAGCTGTATGCCAACTGCCTAGGCCAATAAAGCGAGATGAGCGCCGCAACGCCAGAGTCAGCCACGACTGGACCTAATGGTCAGGGGTCCCTTTACCTTTTTAAGGAGTCTCAAAGAGGCTACCAGTCTCCTTTCCCTTCCTGAGTGGGGCTGAGAGACTTCAGAGAAGTGTAACTAGCCCAAGGTCACCCAGCAGCTGCATGTGGAGGAGCAGGGAATCAAACCCGGTTCACCAGATTACGAGTCCACTGCTCTTAACCACTACACCGCACTGGCTCTCACTGTGTTAGAGGGAATCCTGAGGTCCTTTGGGAACGAACTGGGGACCCCATGAAAGGACCAGTGGTGGCTTCCCCAAATAAATCCTAGGACAGAAGTGGCCCAAGACATTTTGGCACACAAGACGAACCACAAAATGGTGCCCTCTTCCTGCCAGGGAAGAAGGGGTGAGTGAAGATCTAAATCAGGAACAAGAAGGAAATAAATATCGACATCAGAATCTGTGGCCATTGTGAATTCTGCCGCCCAAGGCAGCTGCCACACATTGCCTCATAGGTGTGTCGGTCCTGTTCTGGGAAATGAAGTTTGCTAAAGGTGTTCAAGCCACTTCCCTTGGGAGAATACATGACTGTTCAAGAGATATAAGAGTGTTTTAACTGCATGGTGCAGGTGTGAGCCTAGTTTTGTCTCATGGGTGCTCAAATCATTGCAGAAAAAGTTCCCTGTAATTACAGATGGGGGAGAAATTTGAATTCAATTCACACTGAAAGGTGGTCCCCCCCCCCCCGTGACCAATTCATGCTTTCTGAAACAATCCAAGCACCCTTCAAAATTTTCACGTGTCTGATTTTTCAATGTAGTTCTCCAGCCAAGTGTACAAAAATGCTTATGCTAGGGGAAAGTTTGCATAGAAATACATACATTGGTGAGCGTAATATACAAAAATGCATTATACCAGGGGAAGATGCTTTGCAAAAATAGGCGTAATAGGCAAAATTGCATACAACGATGGGCTTATTAGGAAAAATTCATCCTAAAAGGCTGATTAATTTTCATGACACCCATTATTCAATAAATGCAAACTGTTATGGAGAATCAGTGCTTTTTTCTGGGGGTACGCACACCCCTAAACATTTGTGAATCTTTGTACTTTTGTCCATTTATTGTATTTCTTTTTCACGATTTGAACTATAAAATGCTGATTTTCTTGAGTCAAAATGAGAGTACCCCCTAAACATATATTTTTTTAGAAAAAAAGCACTATGGAGAATATTGGAAATTTTGGAAAACCTGAGAACTTGATAGGAAGTGAAATTAACAGATCCACCCACCCCTTCCCTTTAATTAAAAAGCATTCTGAAAACCACCAGCTTAAAGCAATTGCAAATGACTTGCCAACCTCGCTTTTATCTTGTTTTGTTTTGTCTTATTCCCCCTCCTCTGCTCCACGACCTCTCCTTTCCTTTTTGGCCTGCTTCTACCACACCTATTAAAAATGCAGGCAAGTCTCCAAATGCAGACTAGGGAGAACACATGATTTCAGAAACAGCCCTTGGAACTTATTTGGGCCCAGGGTCTGCTGCGGTTAATTTTCAGTCAATGCTGTCCATTTCCTCTGAAATACTACCTGGGGTTTAAGGTTGCTAGGCACAGGATGTTACTGAAAACCTCTGAAATATTCCAGAAAGCGGCTTTTCCTGCAACGCACCTCTAAAAGGCTGAGGGCCCCAGAGTTTTAAGGTTGGAAGAGGGAGGGTCTGGTGCCTGGTTTCCCCTTTGACCTTTCCCTACTGGCATTTTTTCCAACTCTTCTCAGTTTTCCAGACAAGAAAGAAAGAAAGAAAGAAAGAAAGAAAGAAAGAAAGAAAGAAAGAAAGAGTTTCCTTTGCCTTCCCTCAACACACATACCCCCTGCTTCTTGCTTGCAAAGTCACTTAAATATGAAGTCCAGAGAGAAAAGTATTGGTAATACTTTACTGAGGAAACTGAAAAAAGCAGTGTGTAATTTTAGGAGGGGATGGGGGTGGCACTGCAGGTTAAAACACAGAGCCTAGGGCTTGCCTATCAGAAGGTCGACGGTTCGAATCCCTGCGATGGGATGAGCTCCCATTGCTCGGTCCCTGCTCCTGCCAACCTAGCAGTTCAAAAGCACGTCAAAGTGCAAGTAGATAAATAGGTACCACTCTGGCGGGAAGGTAAATGGCATTTCCGTGTGCTGCTTTGGTTCGCCAGAAGCTGCTTAGTCATGCTGGCCACATGACCTGGAAGCTGTACGCTGGCTCCCTCAGCCAATAAAGTGAGATGAGTGCCGCAACCCCAGAGCTGTCCGCGACTGGACCTAATGGTCAGGGGTCCCTTTACCTTTACCAATTTTAGGAGAAAACAACAGAGAGCTTTTGCTTTTCTCAGTTCAAGCCTTGTACATAGCGAGGAGACATTCAACCAACCATATAGAGGAAAACTCTCTCGGAAATTACATAGCAAATCATGGCACCCGCCATCTCAGGATCACCAAGGATGTGTTCTATGGGGAACTGGCTTCAGGCAGACTAACTCCACGTTACAAAGATGTCTGCAAACAGGACATGAAGGCTGGCAGTCTCAACACTGCCCTGCTGGAATCCCTTGCAGACGACCCTATCTGGAGATTATTGGGAATGAAGTTGGGAGTTTTTCTGCATGTGGAATATATCTAGGCAAACGTTGAGTGTTTTGAAGGAGCAGAACAACCTGGGGCATCCATGCTGCTTTGTTGCTAAAGCTCTTGCCATATCAGGCCCCAGCCTGATAGGGGACCAGAGTGGAGGATGTGTTTATGGTACAAGATGTTGCGTCTCGAGACCCTGCAACCACCCCCTTGTAAAGAATAAGACACCAAGACACAGATATTAGGTAAAGGTAAAGGGACCCTTGACCATTAGGTCCAGTCGTGGCCGACTCTGGAGTTGTGGCGCTCATCTCGCTTTATTGGCCGAGGGAGCCGGCATACAGCTTCTGGGTCATGTGGCCAGCATGACCTAAGCCGCTTCTGGTGAACCAGAATGGCGCACAGAAACGCCATTTACTTTAACGCCGGAGCGGTACCTATTTACCTACTTGCACTTTGTGCTTTCGAACTGCTAGGTTGGCAGGAGCAGGGACCGAGCAATGGGAGCTCACCCACAAAGGGGACAAGGGAAGTCCAGAAGATTCTATGGAATTTTGTTTTTATGTTGTATGCTGGATATGTGACTTTAAAACTGTAATCTGAAAAACCAAATAAATAAATTTTAACAAAAAAGCCATTGCCTGGTGGACAGCAGAAAGTTTCTCTCCCCCCTCACCAACTTGGATGGCTTTAAAAGTTGTTGTGTCTATTTCAATAAACAATTGAGTGTTTCAAACCCCTGTGTTAGTAGCACTGAAGTGACTTCCTTGGAGCACAAGCCTTAGTAGGCCCAGGGCTGAGCAATATGTTTGGCACCAGCTTTTGACACTGGAAGCAGAAGATAACTGTCTTGCTTAGTAGCCACCCATAGTCCGAGTCTGTGCTTTTAAAATCGTCTTTTAAAGCCACACAAACTGCTGGCCGTCCCTGCCTCTCGTGTCAATTACAGAAGTATAATCATCACGAACAACATGCCCTTTATTTGCCCCCCCCCCGATGCTTCCAATGATGGATTCCTATTTAAATCCATCGAGTACGGTTGTTATAGTCGTGCTCAGCTGTTGCTATGAGCCCCGGGTTCGAAGAGATAAGGAGGGTGAGCATACAGGGATCTGAGGCCGCAAAGGGTGCGCTATGTCCTTAAAGCAAACCCCCACCACCACCTTCCATGGGATCGGTGTGCCAAGCAGCATATATTAAGACAAAAAAACCTTGCCCCGTGTTATCGGGTCTTTAATGTCACTACTCTGGTGACATTTCGATGTAATGTTGAATCGTTAAAAGGGGGGGGGGAGCTTCCACCTTTCACTGGCACACTGGCTACAGGAACATAATCCGGTGGGAAGGTGGTTAACGACTTTCTTAATGTCAGCATAAACAACAGCAGTAATCACTGTTTTCGGTTTACTGTTTAGAGTTATTTTACAAGGCTGCCTGGCTGGGAGGGTCCTTGTTCTGTTTTTTCCTCTGCTCCCCCTTTCTTTTCTTCGAATCAGTGTCTGGCCATTTCCTTCAAAGGCACATAGGCAAGCTGCCTTCTGCTGAATCACAGGATCATAGAATTGTCGGGCTGGAAGGCGCACCAAGGGTCATCTAGTCCAACCCGCTACAATGCAGGAAGCTCAACTAAAGCATCCATGGCCGTCCAACCGCTGCTTAAAAACCTCCAAGGAGGGAGAGTCCACCACCTTCCGAGGGAGATCTTTCCACTGCCGAATAGCTCTTCCTGTCAGAAAGTTCTTCCTGATGTTTAGTCGGAATTTCCTTTCTTGTAACTTGAAGCCATTGGTTCAGGAAGCAATATCAGGCAGCTTTCTATGTTCCTATGGCTATTGTTGCATGGAAGCATGCTGTCAGATGCTGCTGGTGGTTGTTCTTGAGTAACCAGTCAGGACTCTGACCTGTCTTTTACAGGTTTTATTGTACAAACTATTTACAGTGCAGATCTACAAAGTTCATGTCCGTCTCAGTCACTTGCAGAATCCGGGAGTGGCCCCTTCCGGCTTCTCCCCCAACATAAGAACTTGGGCACCCCAAGCCTCTTCCTCCCCTCCTTGGGCGGCGGAAGTGGCGTGCGTCCCTCCTGGCCAGCTCCGGGAGGTGAGGCGCTGGGGCTCTCAGCAGCATCCTCAAGCCCTTTCCCTGCTTGGCTGGCCCCTTCCCTCTCTTCTCCACTGGAGGTGTGGCTTTTCCCACCGCTGAAAGAGGAACTGCTCCTCAGGAGTTTCGGAGGCTCTCAGTATCCCAACGGCCTCCCTGCCTCCCTCCCCTGTTCCGATGGCAGTCCCCTGACACATGCAGAAAGGAAGACCCGAGGGAACACTGGGATTACAGGCGCTGGTGCCACCCCTGGCTACCACACATTCTTCAGAACCTGCGGACACATGAACACACATAGGTACTCTCTGAGCAATCAAGGCTTCTTTGTTTTTCAGGGGGTCCAATCTGGGGAAGGACAGTTCAGTGGTGGAGCAAATGGTATGTCTGGTCAAGGTCGAAGGTCCAATCCCCAGCATCTTTGGGTATTATTGTTTATAAAATTTGTCTTCTTCTTCTTCTTCTTTGGCGATCACTCGTAGCCAAGTAAGATTGTCTTCCATAAACACGATTTTAATAATGAGTCCCTTAGTGCCTGTGGAGGCCAGTTCTGGATCCACATGTCCTTCCACAGTTGGGGCATAGGTTTCTGGGTGGGAGCTGGTCATGGTGAGGGTATGCCAAGCGTCCCTTCCTCTTAGCACGTTTCTCCCTTTCATCCTGAGTTTGAGTGTCTTCAAAGCCCATGACACCTTTGGTAAAGGCTGTTCTCCAATTGGAGCACTCGCAGGCCAGTGTTTCCCAGTTGTCAGTGTTTAGACATAGAACATTTTTTAAAGATTTGCCTTGAGAGAGTTTTTGAACCTCTTTTGTTGACCAACACCATTAAGCTTTCCATTTTTAAGTTCGGAATAGAGTAGCGCTCCCTCTATCTGTTCTAGCTTTGTGCGAAGTCTCCACAGGGCACGGGGAGCCTTCATCCCCGTGCCCTGCAAAGGCTGCACGGGGCTATCCCTGGCTTTTGCGGGAGGTGGGGGAAGGGACAGACTGCACAGCTGTGTCCCTTCCCCCACCTCCCAGAAAAGCCCCCAAGAGCCGTGCTCCCTTTAAAGAGCCGCTTGGAGCATGTGTGCGGCTCTTGGGGGCTTTTCCCCGAGGAGGGAGAAAGGCATACAGGCTCTGTTCAGTGCTCCCTTTAAATATTTTTTTTTTCTTGCATTCCCCCTCTAAAAACTAGGTGCGTCTTAAGGTCAGGTGTGTCTTATGGGACAAAAAATACATTATTTGAAAGTGAGTAGTAACAGCCTGATGCTCTGAGCGACAGCGAGCCTTTCAGCTATTGGAGTTGGGCAATGTGGATTAAATGAAACCCTGAAGTCCTGGCAGTGGCAACCTGGCACTTCAGCTAGGAGTCCAAATAACGGCAGACTTCACTGTTTGGAAAATCTCCTCTGAGCATACATTATATATTTATTTGTGTGCATCACAGTCCAATCGTGTACATGTCTATTCAATAGGATGACTAAGTTCAAAAGGGCTTACTGCAAGGTCAGTGTGTATAGCAGGTATGGGATACCTTGAACTCTGATTGGCCCTTGGCACTCGCCCAGGCCACACCCCTTCTCCCCAGGCCACACCCCTCGCCTCCCTTTTCCTGCACCCTCCATGAGTGGTTTTGCCCAGCTGGAATGGGTATCAGAACTCTCACGATGATAGAGAGCGGTGCTGTGATGGCCTGGGATTCGGAGTCGGATGCTGAACCTGAGGAATCCCAGCCTGCACAGGATTCCCCGCCTCCAGAACCAGCTGAGCCGGGGCTGGGGCATGAGCCTGAAGGGTCCTCACCTGTGCTGGATCCTGAGGTGATGGAGGACCCATTGCCTGCAGGTGCTCCACTCTCAGCCCCTCACCTCAGCTGAGGAGCACCTAAGCTGAGGTTGCCTCTGGGTCCGATAACCCTCCAGCCTCTCCTGGGCTGCAGAGGCTCAGGGCAGAGAGGCGGAGGGAACTAAGTTCCCGCAGGAGGAGTACTCACCTTCAGGCCAAGAGAGGTGAATCACCTGAGGATTGTGGCTACCCTATGCCTCGGGGCAGATAAAAGCCAGCCAGCCCCAGGCCCAAGTTGTGGAAGCAACATTGTTGGTCACCAGTTCCTGCCTGAACCCTGCCCTGCACCCAGCCTCAGCTTTTATGGACTGCTTCCATATTGCTCCTTCGACCTTGGACCGGACTAGGACCTCGCCTCTTGATCTACCCACGGGACCAGCACAGGTGTTTTGCTCCACCATGAGCATGCAGCCTCCAGAAAAGTTGCCTAGAAGGGAATGCAGACCTTGGACTCAATAGGGCCTTGAATCACAGAATTGTAAGTTTGCAAGGGACCACAAGAGTCATCTAGTCCAACCCCCTGCAATGCAGGAATCTGTTGCCCAGCAAGGGGCTCAAACCCATGACTCTGAGATTAAGAGTCTCATGCTCTACGGACTGTGCTATCCCATCCCTGATGTACAGAATTGTAGCCATAACATGCAATGCCAATTTTTGGCAAGTCCAAAACGTAACACCAGGGATGAGCTAATCTGTGGTAATCCAGGGTCTTCTTGAATTCCCGCTAGGCTTGACGAATCAATCCACCATATATACCAGACCAAAGATAATAATAATAATAAATCATTATCAAGCTCCTTTGGGGCACATATGTGTAACTGAATTGATTATTGCAAAATCTGCTATTAGCAGAACAGTAGATTTCAGGAATGATTTGCTTTCACGTTGAAAAAATTAGGAAAATATCACACTTCCCCCTGGTTTTTTTGTTTCAATTTTTTATTTATTTATTTTTTGCTCAGAAATACTGACACGGAAGTTTCGGGAGGTTAATGATGGACTCAATTGACAATGAAGATATCCCAGTCTAATTATCTTCCACCAATGAGGAGGAAGGACCAGTAGGTTTAAAGTGATCATGTCAGGCCACATCAGATAATGTGAATTTCTCTCTCTCTCTCTTTTTTTTACCTTAGCTTCCCGCCACCCGCCTCAGAAAGAAAATAAGCTCCTACTTTAATTAAATATTCTAAGAATTCATTTCAGATACATCAGCACGCAGACCGGGCTGCTTTCCGAACTGTTATTTTTCTACATTTAACGTGTAATCTTAATGGAACCGCAAAGATAATGAAAAAACAAACAGCAAACTAAAAACAACACCCCGAAAATAACGAACAAGCTAGATTATACCAGCTCGTCATTACCCTAATATATCAAACAATATGAGCTTAGCTTAATTATTCCCTGTGAGACTTACAAAAAACTAAGCACAACCTTCAATTTACAGCTGTTTGGTGCCGGGAACCTGAATTATTATTTAAAGCGGGGTTGGGAGCGGGGGGGGGGGGGAGGGAGAGAGAGAAGAAGAAGAAGAAGAAGAGAAAAAAGTTTATTTATTGTGACCTACACTCCGTTTTTATTCATCACGGAAAATCTGTATATTCACAAATGAGGGCTATTCATCTGCAGGCTGCCTGCATTTTTTAGCTGTCTTGGGTTGTATCAGCTTCACTTCTTCAGCTTTTGTCTTCATCTCGAAGGCTCTTCATCCAAATTGTTCATCATCTTGATGGAGGAGCTTTATCATGTTCGGGTGCAGCTGCATTCTGCTTATCCAAAGTGCTGAGAGATACAGGAGAGAGAGAGAGAGAGAGAGAGAGAGGAGAATGCAAGAGGGAAAGGGATGGGCGAAGAGCGGGGGGGAATTGATGGCCAGTACTCATACAAGGATAATTTGTACTTTCTCAATAATAATAATAATACTAATAATAAGAGGGAAGGGGGGGCGAGAACGAGGACAAGCTAATTACTGGCTTAACTAGGGCAGCCTGTAGATCCTCCATGTCAAAAGGACCACAGTAATTATTTGCTATCAAAGCACATTCACGTCGCGGCATAAAAAAAAATAAAAGGAGAGACCCTGGCGCAAATGGATCTCGCTAATAAACAGGACGGAGAGAGGGGCATTATGTGTCTCTCTCTGGATGCAAGCACATTAACAAAGTGACACGGAGCATAACTCTAAGCCTGGAGAGAGGGGGGGGTGAAGGATGAGGAGGAGTGGGGGGGCAGGGTGGGGGGAGAGAGGAAGAACGATAATTACCCCCGTCTCCTCCTTCACCCCTTCCAGGGCCGGCTTCCTCTCCTTTCTCTTTTCTTTTGTGCGCGGGGGCTCACAATCTGAATGCGACCCCGTCGGAAGGCCCAAGGCAGGCTATTAGTGACCTCTGTTCCATTGACAAGGTGGCGGTGTTCTTAAAAGCCCCATCTCCCAATGTCAGGCGGGTCACATGAGCCCAGCCAGAGTAGCTTTAAATGGTCCAAGAAACACTTCAGCCTTAAAGACACCTGGGAGGTCGCGACCGGTTTAATGCAGGCGGAGCCGTTCCGAAAGAGCGTTTTCTTTTGAAAGAGCGCACAAAAGTTGGGTCGCTTTAATTTCATGTTTTCTCTCTCTCTCTCTCTTTCTCCATTGCCATTGTTCATCCTGCGCTCTTTGGAAATTATTGCTATTATTTTAAACAGACTTTTATTTTTTTGCAATTGAGATAGGAATATAGAAATAGCAACCCAAATCTGAACAGGATTTGGATGGGAAGCGAAGGGAAACAGAAAAGGGGATGTGGTGCTGTCAGTGATTTTTCACTTGGGAGGAAAAATCAGGTCAGGTACACTGCAACACAGGTGAATGTGGAGTGCAGGAATCTAAGAAACCACCTTGTGCCGTGTCAGACCACTGCTTCATTGAGCTCAGTATTGCCCACACTGGCAGACAGCAACCCTTCAGGGTTTCAGGGAGCCAACAAACTGAAGCTCAATCCAGATATTATTATTATTATTAATTTATTTATCTATTTATTTATACCCCACCCATCTGGCTGGGTTTCCCCAGCCACTCTGGGCAGCTTCCAACACAATATTAAAATACAGTAATGCATCAAACATTAAAAGCTTCCCTAAACAGGGCTGCCTTCAGATGTCATCTAAAAGTCTGGTAGTAGTTGTTCTCTTTGACATCTGGTGGGAGGGCATTCCACAGGGAGGGTGACACTACCGAAAAGGCCCTCTGCCTGGTTCCCTGTAACCTCACTTCTCACAGTGAGAGAACTGCCTGAAAGCCCTTGGAGCTGGACCTCAGTGTCCGGGCTGAACGATGGAGGTGGAGACGCTCCTTCAGGTATACAGGGCCGAGACTGTTTAGAGCTTTAAAGGTCCGCACAAACACTTTGAATTGTACTTGGAAATGTACTGGGAACCAGTGAAGATCCTTCCGGGCTGGTGTTATATGGTACTGACGGCCAGTCCCAGTCACCAGTCTAGCTGCTGCATTTAGTTGTTAGTTTCTGAAGGTAGCTAATGTAGCTAAGACACTGTTAGTGGGCAGTTCCCTAGACCAGAATGCTGGGAGGTGGCCTGCTCTTGATGCGGCTACACTGCCAAGGAGTGGGTACATAGCTTGGGGGTACTACAGGATATGGTGCGCGGGTGGCACTGTGGTCTAAACCACTGAGCCTCAGAAGGTCGGCGATTTGAATCCATGCAATGGGCTAAGCTCCCATTGCTCTGTCCCAGCTCCTGCCAACCTAGCAGTTCATAAGCACACCAGTACAAGTAGATAAATAGGTACCCCTGTGGTGGGAAGATGTTTCAGAAACTTCAGTTGGTGCAGAATTTGGTGGCCAGGTGGCAAGACGGTTTGAGCATATTACACCGATCCTGGTCCAACTGCACTGGCTACCAGCTAGTTTCTTGGCCCAATTCAAAGTGCTGGTTTTGACCTGTGTTCTGAAGAGGATAGACTGTTCATAGAATCATAGAATCCTACAGTTGGAAGGGACCCCAAGAGTCATCTAATACAACTCCCTGCAATGCAGGAATCTCAACTAAAGCGTACATGACAGATGGCTATCCAACCTCAGCTTAAAAACCTCCAAGGAAGGAGAGTCCACAACCTCCTGAGGGAGTCTGTTCCACTGATGAGCAGCTCTTACCATCAGAAAGTTATTTATGATGTTAAGTTGTAGCTTGAATCTACTGCTTCAGGTCCTACTTTCTAAACAAGGAGAAAACAAGCTTGTTCCCTCTTCCATGTGGAAGTCCCTGAGATATCTGAAGATGGCTATCATGTGTCTTCTCAGTCTCCTCTTTTCCAGGCTAAACATACTCAGCTCCCTCAACCTTTCCAGACGCTTGTTTATCTTAGTCACTCTCCTCTGCACATGCACCAGAGGATGGAATAGTGTAAACACCATTCAAATGTCAACTGCTCAGATATACATTATCTGCACATGCATGCTCAGTACACACCAGAAATGCAATGGGCAACCCAAAGTATTTCCAAGACTTTGCATCAGAGCCAGAATGAAAATGCCTCACATTTCAAATTCAAGCAAATTTTCAAATTTGGATTCTGCGGGTGAAATTTGACACTGAATTCTGACAATCCAATACCAAAGTTGTAATCTGACGTCAAATTTTTGCAACTGCAAGTTCTGATGAGATGAATGAATGAAATCAGCGTTGAATCCAGTCACTTCTATTGCATCAGCATTCCAAATCTGTCAAATCCTGATTTCTACCGCCTGTCCTCTGTCATGTAATGTGAAATGCTGAATGCTACATATCTGAGGCTGTCATGCGCTGACATCTACTTTATTTCAGCAGTTGAATCTTGTCAAATACTTTCTGATGTCAGGTACTGCCCGATTCTGACAGCTACAGCAGCATCTTCGGTTTTCAAATGCGGATGCTGAATAGGAGTACTCCCAGAATATCCATTTGCTCTTCGTAGAGCCAGATAATGCACAATCCAGATTATGAGGACCATTTGGGAGAGGGCATTCCTGGTGTACTCCCAATTGTCCATGGGATTTGACCTCCTGTGGCCACAAATTGGGTCCTCCCTTAAAGAGGGCACGTATTGCTGTGAGACCTGGACAACCGCAACCCTGTGTTGTGGGTGGGAACATTTGGTAAGCCACAAAACCCGATTGGTAGGTCCCTCGAAGCTGGGTACAATCTGGTCCATGGGATGCAATCTGAAACAGTTCAGGGGACCTATTTATGCCCATGCACGTGACCCAGAGCTTCCTCTTTCAGCGCATGCAATCAGAACACCCGCCCACCTCTCCCTACTTTTAGGGCTTGTTGCGCTTGACTTTGCTATGCCATCATGTGTCGTCTGTCGTTGGGACAGGGGCATGGCAGGAATTTTCCCCACTTGGCTGATTGGCTGTTGCCATTTGTGTTTCGCCTGCCGCATAGCAAATCGTCACAACTTGTAAGGTTGCGGATAGGCTCTGGTTCAAGTGATAGGGAGAACGCTCTCGCCATCCCTATGTGAAGGGTATTCCGTTAAAGGAATCCAGGGACTCGATGGTTTGGTCAACCCCTGTGAGGGGGTTGTGTCTGTGCTTGAGTCCAGGGGGACATTTGGGTGGCGGAGTTAGCCAATGCCCAGCTTTCCGCTTATCCAGGTGTTCACCCTTGGCTGACCTGTTCTGGAACCCTGAGTCAGTGCTACCTGCATGGCAGGGAGCTAGTTGAACCAAAGCCTATGCAACCAGTCACTTTCTGTAATCAATAAAGTTGTAGCCTAAATTCTGTCAAAAACCAAACCAAAATTTTGAGTCATGTGTGAATTTGTTAGGGGGGAGGTTTCTGGGGCTGAACACGCAGATAACTTATTCCCAGTGATGCAACTTCATGCAAAGATGTATTTCTGGGGAAGGGCCATTGTATAATGCTAGAGTATCTATTCTGTATGGAGAAGGTAACAGGTTCAATCTGTTACGATATGGATGCAATGCAGCTGCAGATTGCTAGCTTGAAAACATCACATGATGTTGGGACTGTCCGTGGGAAACAGAGGGACAGTCAATTCACAGTGCGAAGCACCGGAATTAGCTCAGAGTGTAATATGAGCTTTTCGTCTTGCTATTGTACAGGAAGTACAGGAAGTGTTTGTCACTCGACTGCTGGAGCTTGAAGAGAGCAGTCATGTTTTTTGTAACGCTGCAAAGACAGAAATAAAGGCATGTAAATACGTTTCTGTCTATCTCTTTCCCCTGCCAGGGGGCAAGAAAAAGGGGGGGGGGTGTTCTTCTCACGCTGAAAAGAATCGCCTATCGCGACCTAGCCTGGATCTTGCTGGGGAATGCAGACAGGGAGGTCAACAGGAGATCAAGCCGGATGCCTGGAGAGTGGCCAGTTACTACTGATATAGGCTTGAATTCCGACACAATCGCCAGTGTCTCCTGGGCGGGCTGGATGAGCTTCTGCCCCAAACTTGGGTCTCCAGCTGTTTTTGGACTACAACTCCCATCATCCCTAGCTAGCGGGACCAGTGGTCAGGGCTGATGGGAACTGTAGTCCAAAAACAGCTGGAAACCCAAGTTTGGGTTAGATGAATCAATGGTCTCCCCCACTGTAAACTATATTCCTATTTCCCAGGTGCATTATAATAGTTTCATAATTCCTTTGCCCATTTACCAACGCTTCAGCTATGAATGGATTTCCGTTTGCCATTGTGATAAGAGGTTGAAGATTTATTAAGTCTCTTCCACTCAATGGCCTCATCTATAACAAGGTGTTGATTGGGACTGCATCAAAAGAATGATCAATAGCTGCGAAGAAAAGGATGGAGATAGCTTTATACTAAGTTCCCTCTCCCTCTGCCTTCCACCTCTGACTAAGGTCTGTCCAATCATGTGGCAGGCCGAGAGAGGCTTCGGAAGATCTGGGTATCATCGAAAAGTGGTATATTCTTTTTTAAAAAAATACTGTCATTATTTTTGCAATTTAATTTAAAAGGTGATTCTGGGCAGGATGGGGGAGGCCAAGAGATGAAATCAGTTGCATCCCCCTACTGCATATTTTACCAGTGCACCCATCTCTAAACATGCACAGTCTTTTTTTTATTATTTGTTATTTCAAGAAATTTATTCAGCGCTTGATTGTAAAAAACAAACGAGTTTCAGAGCGCTTTCAGAAGAGAATGAAACAACTCTTTGAAATATTCTACATGCCTAGATAAAGGTAAAGGGACCCCTGACCATTAGGTCCAGTCGTGACCAACTCTGGGGTTGCGGCGCTCATCTCGCTTTATTGGTTGAGGGAGCCGGTGTACAGTTTCCGGGTCATGTGGCCAGCATGACTAAGCCGCTTCTGGCGAACCAGAGCAGCGCACAGAAACACCGTTTACCTTCCCGCTGGAGCGGTACCTATTTATCTACTTGCACTTTGCTGTGCTTTCGAACTGCTAGGTTGGCAGGAGCTGGGACCGAGCAACGGGAGCTCACCCCATCACGGGGATTCGAACCGCCAACCTTCTGATCGGCAAATCCTAGGTTCTGTGGTTGAACCCACAGCGCCACCCGCGTCCCCACATGTCTAGATAGGCTGGTCTAAACTAAAATGTTTTTAGCAGGCATCAAAAAGGGCACAGTGAAGGCACCTGCTTGGTGTCAAGAGGCAGGCAGGGAGTTCCAGAGTTTACGTAGTAAATATTTCACAAGTAACCGATTCCACTCTTAATTTGTGATTTATGTAATATTGAGTGTCTTTTCCATCTCCAGATATGCATCAGTTCCCAAAGGGTGGGAGATTCTGAATTGGCCACCAGGAGGGGATTCCAACTGAACACCAGGTAGAATTTTCTGATGGCAACTGAACACCAGGTAGAACTTTCAAGAAGTCCAAGTGGAGTGGACTTCTCCTGGAGGTATTTAAGCAGAGGCTGGATGGCCATCTGTCATGGATGCTTTAGTTGAGATTCTGAGATTCTATGAAATATAATGGGGAAATTAACAGGGAAACTGTGGGGAAATGGAATAAACTGCCAGGGGAATGTAGCCTCTGTTTCAGGATGCCCCTCTGGCAGGTAAAAAAGGTAAAGGACCCCTGGACGGTTAAGTCCACTCAAAGGCGACTATGGGGTTGCGGCGCTCATCTGGCTTTCAGGCCAAGGGAGCCGGCGTTTGTCCACAGACAGCTTTCCAGGTCATGTAGCCAGCGGGACTAAACCGCTTCTGGCGCAACAGGACACCATGACGGAAACCAGAGCGCATGGAAACGCTGTTTACCTTCCCACTGCAGCGGTACCTATTTATCTACTTTTACTGGTGTGCTTTCGAACTGCTAGGTTGGCAGGAGCTGGGACAGAGCAACGGGAGCTCACCGCATTGCAGGGATTCGAACCGCCGGCCTTCTGATCAGCAAGCCCAAGAGGCTCAGTGGTTTAGACCACAGCGCCACCCGCGTCCCTGCACCTTTAATAAAGCACCCAGTTTGAAGTGGACCTCAAACATAGCTGTGATTCCTGGGATCCTCAGCGTATTCAGATGAAGATTGTTTTACTAGGAACTGCCAGGTGGGATTTATGGGACTTTTCACCATCACAGGAGAGCAGCAAAGTTTGGGAGCAGATATAAATATGTATGAAAGGAATCCAATGAATGATAGAAGTCCATCATTTGTATGGGTGAAATTAGAGCTTTTCAGCAAAGTGCAGGTACCCACAGCAAAACCAAACGCTACTTGAAACAGTTCCACTTTCAGCACCAAAATGAATAGCTTGATACACAGTGCTGAATAATAGGCCTTTTAAATAAAAGTATTAGAAGAATATATCAGCAACATGATATAAAACCCAAGACTGGATTTTTTTTAAAAAAAACTTTCACTCTACAATGACTGAATGATAAGGCAGCACAATATATATGTTTGCTGGATTCAGAGAAATTGTTTTCTTTTTTTAATATAAGTGTTTTATGATGTACTCATACATCATTTCCAAATCAAATGCTAAACAAAACAATCCTCTCGCACTTTTTATTTCAGCTCCAAAAGACGCCTCGTGATAGATTTCCCATTGTTCTGTGCGATTCTTGCAAGCTAATTTTTCAGCCCAAACTTTTGTGGCATTCACTAGTGGCAAAGAGAAGGTTCCGGTATCTGATTTCGCACGGTAAATACCTTTCACAAAACGGCAGAAGTAAATCAGTCAGCGAACTGAATTGGGTCAGCGAACTGAAATTCCACTAGTACAGTTGAATGGATACAGTCTCTCACCCACCCCTCAATACTGTTTTGACAATTCACAGACAACATCAGCCTTCAAGATGGTATCTATCACTGCCTCTTGTGGGAGGCGGTTCCATAGGCTAACGATGTGCTGCATGAAACAGTACTGTTGGTGTTGACCTTTAAAGCCCTAAATGGCCTCGGCCCAGTATACCTGAAGGAGTGTCTCCACCCCCATCATTCTGCCCGGACGCTGAGGTCCAGCGCCAAGGGCCTTATGGCGGTTCCCTCATTGCGAGAAGCCAAGTTAGAGGGGACCAGGCAGAGGGCCTTCTCGGTAGTGGCACCCGCCCTGTGGAACACCCTCCCACCAGATGTCAAAGAGGTAAACAACTACCTGTCATTCAGAAGACATCTTAAGGCAGCCCTGTTCAGGGAAGTTTTTAATGTGTGACATTTTAGTGTATTTTTGGTCTCTGTGGAAGCCGCCCAGAGTGGCTGGGGAAACCCAGCCAGATGGGCGGGGTACAAATAATAAATTATTATTATTATTACTTCCTGTTGTTGCCTGCCCCGAATCTCCCAGCATTCAGCTTCAGAAGTTCTAGTCTTATGAGAAAGGAAGAAAAACTCAACCTGCTTCTTCTTTGCATTCCTAGCCACCTTCCACGTAACCCCCAGAATTTTCTTCCTCATATTGTCTCACGGGAGGGCCGGCCCTGCTCGGGTGTGTGTGAAGCAGGGTGTGTGGCCTCAGGAGAGTGCTGAGGGTCAGACATTGTGTGCCCCTGACAAAGAGCCTTCTGCCAATAGATTTGTACCTCCAATTCAAGCTCCCTCTTCAGCCACTACTCTCAGGGGACAACGTATATTTTGTGTGTGGAGGAAATACATGGGGGAAATTCACTTCACCTCTACCGCATGCATGCTTTTTTGTGAAATCAGAGCCATTTCCTTCGTACTGGACCATTCTACAGTCCTCACCTGAAGAAACTTGCCCCCCCTCCTCAAAAGCATCCTCAGCTTCCCTTTTGCAGCAAAGCCCTGTCATATCTCTTGATCAATTGAGTAGCTTAACGTTTCCAATTTTATTGTCACCAGCAAAATTTTGTCCCTCCCTAGGCAAAGCCAGGCTCAAAGGTCATTAATAAGCACATTGAAAAGCAATAGTCCCACTCCTGACCTCAAGTCAGCCTAGAAGTGATTTCTCTCCTCTGAAATGGGTGGCAAATCTATACGGACTTTGCTGCTCTTTCCAGTTAACCAATTTTTTTCTCCCTGCTGAAGCACCTATGCCATCTCCATGTGCGATCCTAGGTAGCAAAGCTGCGAACATTGTTTACAATGTGAACACTGTTTGCAAGCCATAGGAGCTACCAACAAGTTTATCTAGGACCCAGCAGAGTTGAATCCAAAGTGCATCAGTGAGAGAAGGAATCGAGAGAGAGAAAGAGAGAGAGAGAGAGAGAGAGAGAGAGATCAGATCTTGCATCTGCCATGAAGAACGGCAAGTCAGTCTAAGTCTCATGCCTTCCTTCTGCAACTTGAGAATGGTGATAATGTCCCACATTACAGGGTTGTTGTAATAGGGCGTGTCATTTGGGGGATTGAAAACTTTTGCAAATTTCTTCAGTGGGGGGGGAAGGTCTTAAAATATCTTTTTGTGTGTGAGGAATTCAACTCTATTATTTTTGTGATGGGACAACATTTAGCTTGGTAAATCTATGTTTGATGAAGAAGTACATAAGCTGCTTTTGGAAAGCCAAAGAATTTTAATTTTACCTTCTGAAAATGTCATGTACGGTAATGTTAAATAATAGAATAGAATAGAATAGAATAGAATAGAATAGAATAGAATAGAATAGAATAGAATAGAATAATAATAATAATAATAATAATAATAATAATAATAATAATAATTTTTACCCTGCCCTTCCTGGTTCAGAAAACCGGGCTCAGGGTGGCTAACAACAAATGTAAAACACTTAATTGATGCAACAAAAAACAGCATAAAATATAGTATAGAATAGAATAGAATAGAATAGAATAGAATAGAATAGAATAGAAATCTGCAAGTACTTGACAACCATTTTTTCACAGCAGAGATGAAATTTGTACCACAAACTCTCTCCTTCATCGGTCAGTCTTTTATGCCCAAGTGAGATGTTAAGTGTGTGACTGGCTCTTCAAGCTTGAGACCAGTTTACTTGCCTTACTCCATACATGGCTTCAATCTGAGGAACTGGCATTGTCACAGAGGCTACTTAAGGCTTATTCCGCATTTGTAAGAAATTGACCTTTTAGCGCCTACACTTCGGAACTCCCCAGCTGTTGACGTCAGGCTGGTTCCCTCCCTGTATAGTGGTACCTCGGGTTAAGTACTTAATTCGTTCCGGAGGTCCGTACTTAACCTGAAACTGTTCTTAACCTGAAGCACCACTTTAGCTAATGGGGCCTCCTGCTGCTGCCGCGCCGCCGGAATACGATTTCTGTTCTCACCCTGAAGCAAAGTTCTTAACCTGAACTTCTAGGTTAGCGGGGTCTGTAACCTGAAGCATATGTAACCCGAAGCGTATGTAACCCGAGGTACCACTGTACAGGGAGGGAACCAGCCTGACGTGCATGTTAGGATGCCTGCAGACCTCATTTACCGCCGCCCAAGTTGGTGGTCATCACTGCTTCTTGTAGGATGGGGATATCTGCATTACCAATTCTCTCTGGCAAATGGGATCATCTTAATAGATGGTCCTGGTTGCGGGCAGGCTCTCAACCTGGTTCCCCCCACCCTGGCGTGGGCGGAGCTATCGCCCTCATGCTGGGGTGGCACCACAGTCACCTAGGGCTATTGCCCAATCATGTCAAAGGGTGATAGTGGGGGAAAGTATAAAAGCGGCAGCGTGACGTGTACTTGGCTCCTGCTTCGCACTGCCGAACACCCGCCTACCCTCCCTTTAATTTAGATCCTTTGGCCTTGCTTTGGACTTTGGTTGGTTGCTCGGCTTGAGTCGGGGGCCGGGTAGGAATTTTTTCCGTTTGGCAAACTGGCACGGGCCACTTGGTTTTTGCCTACCTCTTAGCAATTGTCACAACTTTGTGAGGTTTGGCGGTTAGGCATTGGCTTATGGTGAATTGGGGAGGGGAGGTCAGCCATCGCCTGCGCCTCCATTTTCAAGGGTATTCCGTTAAAGGAATCCGGGGCCTGGTTCCTGTCCGAAGTCTGCTTGAAGGGTGAGGGCCATGCCAGGCCTCTGGGAACACCAGGGGAGATGCAGTCGGGTTCCCCCGAAGCAGTTTCCCTTTGGGTGGTTTACCCTTACAGACTTCCTGCAAAGGGGGCAGGAGTCAGATATAGTCTTGACAACGCCTAAGCCAATACCGCTCTCATTCCTGTAATCAATCAACTTGTGGCCAAATTTTTGCCCAGAAACCTTAAACAAAATATCCCTGTCTGTGTGAATTTATTTACCCTAATGGGGGGTCGGCTTGAGGGTCTTGCCATGCAACAAACAAGCCTGTCTACAGACCCCTAGATTTCTAGGGCCAAGTTCTCTGCCCACCCCCAGGACCCCCACCCCAGTTCCCCAGCAAACAATAGTTGTGGAAGACGCCTGTTTACAATTAGCAGAGGCCGTTTTAACTACCTGTTCGGCTGTCACGTTCTCTTTTTATTGAAGGGGGAGAACGAGCTTACTTGGAAGAGGGTCTGGAGGAATAACAGCAGGGTGCACACACATCAATACTGTATGTTTCCTCCCTTCAAACGGAGGCATAACTATGCAGTCATTACAATATTTTAATGCCTGGTCTAAGCCAGTGGTCTTCAACCTTTCAGACCTTGGAGGAGACACCTTTAACCCCAATTAGCAACCTGGGAACCACTTTTAACTCTCTCTCACACACACACTCACTGTAGAAATATATCTTTCTCTCTTCCTTACAGCTGTTCTTATTTCCGCTCTTCATATATATATATATATATATATATATATATATATATATATTACACACATATACAAAGAATTTACAATCTCATACTACAAAAAGAAAATCAAAGAAAAAAACAATTAAGAAAAAAGAAAAAAGAAAAAAAAGAAAGAAGAAAAAGCAGATTTACATGCATAAAAAACTTACCCTAATCTTCCTAATTAATACTTAAATAAACACTTAAATAAAAAAGACTTCTGACAAAACGAGTCTTCCAATCATTCTCATTGTACTGTTTATACTGCCGTTGTTTTTTTGCACAGTTTTATATTCTTTAATATTGTTCCCGTCTACTCCACAAACGGTATTTGTTGTGTTTACAGGTATCACTCAAGTTCTGCTAATATGGTGTGGTTGGTACAATATGATCTTATATAATTTTTTCATCTTCTCATTTGGAAAATATTTCGCAACAACAAATAAAGATGCTCTGGTGATGCTGCTGCTAGTGAGACCCACCTTAAATGTGGGTAAGATCCAGTTCTGGTTGGGTACACATCAGCTGAAGATCAGGGACATAAACTTCCCCAGATAACCTGCAAAAGAATCAGTCAGAGGCATTCTGAAGTGTGTCGATAAAGACCTTGGCTCCAGCCTCCATGGTTTGCATAGAACTTATGTTCGTTACCTGGTAAGTGTTAAGATAAAGGGGCGGAAGTTTTGCTATGGTCCTATGATTATCAGCTTGTGATAATTGCAGGTTTTCTCACTGCTAGTACCAGTATAATAGAATATACTCCCTGTTGAAAAATGAGAGGTCCCATCTGCATTGGCATACCATCGGCTTCTACAGTCGCATCTGCTTGTGCAGCCATTCCCTTGATCTCTTGGATGGAGTCTCCTGTTTTGCTTTCTTTATTTAATGGGATTGTTTGGTCACCTACTTTAATTATGGGTAACTCTATTATAATGTTTCTATAATTGGGTTTTTATGCCTATAAACCCCATGGAAACTGAAATATACTCGGAGTCGAGAGTGGATTGCATGCTCTTTCTTCAGCTGATAATGGTGAGGAGGAATGGAAGTTCCTCCACAATATCTGCTTTATATACATTATTTACACAATGGGCTGCACGTGATTGGCTAATTCCGGGATTCTCCTGTAGGCCAATCAGGTTGTGGATTCACTTCCACCAGGAGCTACATTGGGTGGTTCCTGCGGACCAGTCATACTGCTGCATTGTGGATCCTATTCAACTCAGTACATAACAGAAACCTATTTGGGCATTAGACAGTATAGAAATAAATAAATAATAAAATGCATTGAGAATCAGCTATGCTTACTAATCCTTTTGGAATATGCCACCCAAATTCCCGAAAGACATTTATCATTAACAGCTGCATCCATGGCCCAACTCTCCTGGATCTGCCCATGACTGTCATTTTCATACAAGCCAGGAATCCATCACTGATTGGTTGTTGTTGTTGTTTTTAAAGCAAGAATTTAGAAATTGTTTGTTGTGAGAGTGTTGTGCTCCATGCAGGAATGTTCAAGGCAGCTAACGTCATTAATTTAAAATCATACCATTTCTAAAACAGATAAAACTTGGAAGGTATAGCACATGTTGATTCCAATGTCTGTGATCACATTTTGATGAAATGTTCCATTTGTCCACTCACAGGAGAGGAGACGTTTAGGCCATACCCACACCATATATTCAAAGCTCTATGATACAACTTTAAGAGTCATGGCTTCCTGCAAAGGATCCTGGGAACTGTAGTTCGTTATGGGTGCTGAGAATCATTAGGAGACCCATATTCCCCTCACGGTGAGCTTCCGTTGCTCGGTCCCTGCTCCTGCCAACCTAGCAGTTTGAAAGTACATCAAAGTGCAAGTAGATAAATAGGTACCGCTCCGGCGGGAAAGTAAACAGTGTTTCCATGTGCTGCTCTGGTTTTGCCAGAAGCGGCTTAGTCATGCTGGCCACATGACCCGGAAGCTGGCTCCCTCGGCCAAGCGAGATGAGCGCCACAACCCCAGAGTCGGTCACAACTGGACCTAATGGTCAGGGGTCCCTTTACCTTTATTCCCCTCACAGAGCTACAAGTGATTTCACAATCAATCCTCCTTCCCATATAAATCTGGGAACTGTAGCTCTGTAAAAGGAATTAAGGTCTCCGAACAACTCCCTGCACCATTATCAAACTATAGAAACTATAGAAACCGATGAAAATAGAGATGTCCTATTCAACAGCAGCATTTTTATTATTTATACCCTGTCCATTGGACTGGGTTACCCCAGCCACTCTGGGCAGCTTCCAACATATATAAAAGCATAATAAAACATTAAACATCCATCTACAGGGCTGCCTTCAGATGTCTTCTAAAGGTTGCGTAGTTGCATGGCTCAGGGGTTGCATATCTCCATACCTGACAAAAATAGGGATGTCCTAAAATATCCTCCAACATTTACCCAGGGAAAATAGGGGTGGCCTGAGGAAAAGCGGGACATTCTCGGATCAAATCAGAAACTGTGGCACTTCTGTAAATACGGGGCTGTCCCTGGAAAATAGGGGCACTCGGAGGATCTGAGGGTCTTGTCTGGATTATTTGAACTGGATCCCCCATTGTTCTACCCGGACACTGAGGTCCAGAGCCCCACGGCCCTTCTGGTGGTTCCCTCACTGTGAGAAGTCAAGTTACAGAGAACCAGGCAGAGGGCCTTCTTGGTAGCGGCACCCGCCCTGTGGAACGCCCTCCCATCAGATGACAAGGAAATAAACAACTCTCTGACTTTTAGAAGACATCTAAAGGCAGCCCTGTTTAGGGAAGCTTTTAATGTTTGATGCATTACTATATTTTAATATTTTGTTGGAAGCCACCCAGAGTGGCTGGGGAAGCCCAGCCAGATGGGCGGGGTATAAATAAATTATTATTATTATTATTATTATTATTATTATTATTATTATTATCTCGCCCTCCAAGAGCAATGCAAGCTTGCAGGCCATGCTCCTCCTTGGGCTCAGATTGTCTGCTGAACACCAGCATAAGGAGAACTCGGAAGCCACAGAAAATGCTGACAAGCCTTTAATGTTCATGGCAGGGGAGCGGGCGCCACCTAATAGCCTCTCGAGACACCTTTCCCCCTCATAAACCGCGGCTCGTGCCAATAAGAGCCGAGTAAACATGGCTAGTATCTTAATGACCTTTGGGCATTAGCAGATGGCCTTTTCATGATCACAGATTAGCGATACACAGCCTTTTTCTAATAGGTACTAACAGGTGGCAGGGACACTATTCATTTCTGTGTCATCGAAAGCCAGCAGAACGCCAACCGGGGGGAGGAGGTCTTTGCTTTTAAATGATTGTTTCCCCCCTTTGGCCTTGGTCCTCCACCACAGGGACAGAAAGGGGGGGGAGTGAGTTTAAATGAGAGAAACGGCAGATTCAGGCTAAAGATTAAGGAGCAACAGGAAAAGGCCTAAAAAAAGCTTTGGGAAATCAATTAAGGCTGTGAACCTAAATGCACTTAACTCAAGAGGAAGGCCACATTTAAAGCACATGTATACTGCTTTAATCGCCATGGCCAAAGAATTCTGGGATCTGTAGTTTGTTAGGTGCACGAGAAGTTGTTAGCAAACGCATATGTTCCTCTTTCAGAGCTACAGTTCCCAGGGTTTTCTTGAAAGAGGAGTTGCTAGTTAAAACCACTTTGGAAACTGGAGTTTTCAGAGGGGAATAGGGGTCTCTTAACAAACCAGCATCTTAAGACAGCATCTTAAAAAGCAGAGACATCACCTTGCCAACAAAGGTCCGTATAGTTAAAGCTATGGTTTTCCCAGTAGTGATGTATGGAAGTGAGAGCTGGACCATAAAGAAGGCTGATCGCCGAAGAATTGATGCTTTTGAATTATGGTGCTGGAGGAGACTCTGGAGAGTCCCATGGACTGCAAGAAGATCAAACCGATCCATTCTGAAGGAAATCAGCCCTGAGTGCTTACTGGAAGAACAGATCGTGAAGCTGAGGCTCCAGTACTTTGGCCACCTCATGAAAAGAGAAGACTTCCTGGAAAAGACCCTGATGCTGGGAAAGATGGAGGGCACAAGGAGAAGGGGATGACAGAGGACGAGATGGCTGGACAGTGTTCTTGAAGCTGCTAACATGAGTCTGACCAAACTGCAGGAGGCAGTGGAAGACAGGAGTGCCTGGCGTGCTCTGGTCCATGGGGTCACGAAGAGTCGGACACAACTAAACAACTAAACAACAACAACAAACTCCACTTTCCAGAATTCTTTGGGGAAAGCCATGACTGTTTAAAGTGGTATCATGGTGATTTAAATGTATGGTGCAAACATGGTCTAAGTGAATTGAATTGAATGCTTAGGATCGCAATGTAACTGAATGTTGATCATTGGAACTTGCCTTGTACCAGAATCGCAGACCCTCCAACATTTCTCCGATGAAAATAGGAATGTTCCTAAGGAAAAGCAGGGGATTCCAGGATCAAACGAAAAACCAGAACAGCTTCTTTAAATCCGGGACTGTGCCTGGAAAATAGGGACACTTGGGCTGGATCTACACTGATCTGTAAAAACGCTATTAAAGTATAATTTAAAAAGTTATATAGCTCTCAATGCAATTTCCCATTGCTGATAGATTGATGCTCTGCAGCGCCTTCTGGTGTCACACTTTTATAATGCATTTTTAATGTTATAACCGCCCAGTGTAGAGTCACCCTTGGAGGGTCTGGGGCAGGGGTCAGCAAATTACGGATGGGGGCTGGAAGCAGCCCCCCAGGCTCATAAATCTGGACCGTGGACCCTGCCACCCACTCGGTCAGTCCCCACACACTGTGGACACCTAGCCACACAGGGACTGACTTCTGCGATGCTGACACAGCTTCTGGGCGGGCGCCCGCATGCTGACATAAACCTGGCACGGCCATGGACAGAGAGGCCGGCAGGCGGGCAGCAGGTCTGGACCGCGCCATGGGCATCATGACGGGCACATCATGGGGCTTCAGCCAGAGCTTGGCACACCTTCTGGCCTCACACTTGGCGCCCTGCTCAGCGCTGCTGCTGGTGGTGCACTTGGCAGCCATGCTGGAGCAGCTAGAGGGTGAGCTATGTGCTGCCTGCCGGCCTCTCTGCATGCGCAGCCTACCCGCCGACTTGGCCTCGGACGATGGGCCGCAGCGCGTGGTGCACACCTCTTGGGAGCTCCACGGGGACAGGCCGATGAAACAGCTGCTGCTCGTCAAAAACGCTGGTGAGCGGGCGGTGCCGAGGCGGGATCCTGAGTGCGTGCAGAGTGCATTCCTCCTCCAGGTCCAGAGGCAGCTGCAGGACCAGCTTGCAGGGTATTTATATTTTTCAAAATATAGTCCGGCCCCCCACAAGATCTTAGGGACAGTGGACCGGCCCCCTGATGAAAAAGTTTGCTGACCCCTGGTCTGGGGTATTGTTTACATATTGACTTGGGTGAATAGCATCTCGCATAGGAGGTCTTCCAATGCTACCATGATTATCTATAGGAAATGATTTCCTGGACTCATGTGAGGAATCCCTGAAAAGCTTCTGAGAAAACCCAGGATTCCGCAGCACACAGGATATTTCTTACCATTGCCTAAGAGTATAATTTGTAACTTGCCAGGTTGGTGGTTCTGCCTCATGCCATATAGATTGACACACATCCGTTCCCTTGCTGAGTGGAAACTGATGTTCTAATTCTTAACAGCTTCAGGATGTGAGGTAAATCATTGGTGCGCTTCCTCTCTTGTTCAGAGAATGACTTGGTCAAATCCTATAAACCCCCCTGTGATCCTTGGATGAGGGGTGGTATATAAATTTTATAAACAAAATAAATAAATACCTGCAACTCTCTGCCCCATAGATGAGGGTGGAAAATTCAATTTTGTTTGCATCTTTATGAGCAATGATCTAATTCACGTTTTTTTCCCAACCAACATACAAACCAAAAGGTTTCTGGGTTTTGCGATGCCAACAACAACAGGTACAAACATGCCTATATTAGGGGAAATTGTGCATAAAAATGCATATATTTGTGAAAATAGCATACAGAAATGCATCATATTAAGGGGAACTGCTTGCCAAAGTGTGTATATGAGTCAAGAGTGCAAAGAAAATCTGTTGATGAAGAGAAATTTGCAACAAAGTGCTGATGAATTTTCTTGGTTTCCTTAAAAAAAAATTGCCAGGGAAATATGGAGAGCTGAATTTAAGGCTGAGAGAAACAGAATCAACCATCCCTACCCATGACTTCCTGGTTCCTTTGCCCTTCATGGTGGAACTTGACAAGCTCCACCCCATGAGTGACATCAGATACTATGGCTCCACCCATTACAGGTTAACCCAAGTTGCAAAGGGTGTTAGCATCAAATGGGGACTTGGATGACAATTCACCCTTCGGCTTCATCTTGAAAGCTGGCCTCCATCTCTCTCTATCTGCTGCATTACGTACCACAGAAATATTCCTATGAGAAGCTTCTCACTAATCAGGCTGTTAAATTAAACTGCTCTAAATGTATTTTATGTGATGCATAAAGTTCACAGGCAGAGGCACCCAGAGTAGTATCGCTGACCTTTCCCAGCGAGTCCGGCACCATCTCAGCTTCTCCTTTCCTACCAATTGGCTGCGAACCACTCTTTCCTCCGACAGCTATTCCCTCTCTGCGCTCTCCCAGACCTGAAGGATTTATTTTGATGAGTCCCTCACCCACATAATGACTTTAAAATTCCTGAGGTCCATACCTTCGAACGTAGCTGGGAATTCAAGGTAATGCCAATTAACAAGGCAGGGCTCAGAAGCACGGATGGAATTAGCTGTCCCTTCTCCATGGAATACCGTCGTAAGTGGATGTGAGATTCTTGACAGCTTCGGAATTCAACCTCTTAAATCTTCGCATTCTGTGCATACATGCAAGCTCAAAGCATCAGGTGACGAAATTTATTTGTTGCATTTTGTATCCCATTCTTCTTCCGTGACAGAACTCAAGGTGATCTGCAACAGGGACCCCAGGCCTCCCACCTTCCAAGCACTGACCTGTCCCAGATCTGCAAAACTCCAGCAGTGCTGCCATTATCAGGTAAAGGGACCCCTGACCATTAGGTCCAGTCGCGGACGACTCTGGGATTGCGGCACTCATTTAGCTTTATTGGCCGAGGGAGCCGGCGTACAGCTTCCGGGTCATGTGGCCAGCATGACTAAGCCGCTTCTGGCAAACCAGATCAGCGAACGGAAATGCTGTTTACCTTCCCGCCAGAGTGGTACCTATTTATCTACTTGCACTTTGACGTGCTTTCGAACTGCTAGGTTGGCAGGAGCAGGGACCGAGCAATGGGAGCTCACCCCATCACAGGGATCTGAACCGCCGACCTTATGATTGGCAGCCCTAGGCTTTATGGTTTAACCCACAGCCCCACCCATGTCCTGCCATTATCAGGTACCTTCAGACAAGTGCTGAAATCCATCCTTCCAGTTTCTCAAAAAGTCTTTCCCTTTCTGCAAAAGAGGTGCCCTTTCCTCCAACTCATTCTCAAGGCACTTGATAATTTTGGCTGGTGTAAGATTGCCTGGTATAGTGGTACCTTGGTTCTCAAGCTTAATCCGTTCCGGAAGTCCGTTCCAAAACCAAAGTGTTCCAAAACCAAGGCGTGCTTTCCGATAGAAAGTAATGCAAAATGGATTAATCCGTTCCAGACTTTTAAAAACAACCCCTAAAACAGCAATTTAACATGAATTTTACTGTCTAATGAGACCATTGATGCATAAAATGAAAGCAATAAAGAAGGTACTGCAGTCACAGAATAAATAAATCAGTAGCTGGACTGGGTTCCACACAATCACAAAAACAAAACAAAAGAGCCACACACAAAAAAGAAGAAAAATAAATAGCAAAAACAGACAGACCTCAGCGTAATGGAAGTGTGGCACTCAAATTGAAAGCGTAACACTCAAAACGGAGCACATTTGGCTTCCAAAAAAAGTTCACGAATCGGAACACTTACTTCTGGGTTTCTAAGTTGTTTGAGTACCAAGGCATTTGAGAACCAAGGCACCACTGTGTGAAGTTGTGAAGCAGTCAGGGGTTAAGGGGCATGTGTGCTTTTATTTCCATTAACAATTTCTCCAGAATTCTGCAGCCTCCCCAGTTGCCCACTCTTCCTGATCTGGAAAGGTTCAATGCGAGGAGTTATTTCACAGTGTCATCCATTGGGCATTAGTTGGCCAAGGGAAGTAATAGTACCGCTCTATTCAGCCTTCGTCCGGCCCCCACCTGGAGCCTTGTGTCCAGTTCTGGGCACCACAGTTTAAGAAGGATGTTGCCAAACTGGAATGTGTGCAGGGAAGGGTGAGCAAGATAATAAAATCATTTGGAAATCAAGCCTTATGAGGAATGGTTGGCTATGTTTAGCCTGGGGGAGAGGAGACAGAGAGGAGATATGAGAGCCATCTTCAAATATCTCAAGGTCTGTCACATGGAGGATGGAGCGAGTTTGTTTTCTCCTGGACTTGAACCAATGTCTTCAAGTTACAAGAAAGGAGATTCTGACTAAACATTAAGAAGAACATTCTGACAGTAAGAGCTGTTCAACAGGGGCAGGACTTTTTTTCAGCCGGAACTCATCTGAACTCAGTACCAGTACCTCTCAGGTGGGCACCATTGCCATTATAAGAGAACAAGGGAGGCATTCATAGTGAATTCTACCTCTTTTTGTAGAAAAATAGCACCGGTGAAAATGCTTACACTGAGGTAAAGAGTGCATAAAAATGCTTATGCTGGGGAAAATAATATACCAAAAGTGCATTGGAGAAAATTGCTTTGCGAAAAATTCAAATATTGGGGGAAATTGCATACAATCATGTGTATATTAGGAGACATTCGCTCATTTTTCATGATTTGATTTTTTTTAAATGTAAACTGATGTGTAAATGTGGAGAACTGAACTTTAGATTGGGAGGGGAAAATGAGGAACTGGAAGAAATAAAAATTGCCTGATGCATGCATGCCTAGCACCAGAAGCTGTGAAATCTTCTGAACACCTCAGGTTAAGTACTTAATTCGTTCCGGAGGTCTGTTCTTAACGTGAAACTGTTCTTAACCTGAAGCACCACTTTAGCTAATGGGGCCTCCTGCTGCTGCTGCGCTGCCGGAGCACGATTTCTGTTCTCATCCTGAAGCAAAGTTCTTAACCTGAAGCACTATTTCTGGGTTAGTGCAGTGTGTAACCTGAAACATATGTAACCCGAGGTACCACTGTAGCTGGAAAAAGAAGGTGGAGTGGGATGCTTTTGGGGCTTGGATCCTGCTCACTGGTTTCCCCCAGGCATCTGTTAGGCCACTGTGAGACAAGATGCTGAACTAGGTGGGTCACTGGGAGGCTCTTCTTACGCAATGAAAAACTCACTGCCAAGGGGTTCTGTGTTCCAGTTCTCCTCCAGTTGACAAAGTAGCATGCGGACAGTCCTGACCTCCACATTTCCTAATCCATTTATGACTGTGTGTCGATCTGAACCCTGATTAAACCCCCAAAAATGGCACATCTAAAAACCCCGGGCCTCGTTGGCTCCAACTCTGCTCTTTATATGTGTGTGTTCAGGATATTTTTTTTTTTTTTAAAAAAAAGGATGACTGAGTAAGGGATTATTTGGAAGCTGGAAGCTGCACATTGAATTTCTGGCAACCCTCATCCTTGTTCTCGCTGTAGTTCCTAATTGACTGAATGAAGCCTTTTCAACAAAGGTGTGAATGTCAGTCCCTCAGTGGCTCGGCTGTGGCCTACAAACAGCCCATTGCTAAGCAACACTTGGCAACATCCGCACTGGGGGCTGAATAGCTTCCCCCGCCGATGCGGAGCAGAAGCCTTTGCCGATCTCCCTCCCTGGCACTGGTGGGCTTGAAAACCATCACAGGAACTGTGTTGATTGAACTGTCAGGTGGTAAATGATTGACACAAAGCACAAGTGCTTCTTCTGTTAACGCTCTGGCATGCTGTCGTTGGACTACTTCCTGGGAAATGCCATCCAATTACGCCAGATGTACCACCGAGAGAAATGCCAACCTGTTTTGCGGGGTGCAGGGAAAGAACTAGCGTCGCTCTTTGGTGCCTATTGAGATATGTAGCGGCTACGTCCAGCGTTCTGTGCGTCCAGAGAGAATGGGTGGAGACGGTTGTGTTGCTTACATGCCAATTGCTGGCATCCGTCTGTCTCGAAGAACAATGGAGTGTGCCTCCGGGGGTGGTCAAACCGCTGCATTAGCAACACCGGAGTGATCTCTCTGGGGTGCAAGCCTGGTGTCAGGTGTGCGTGCAGGAGCCAGGCCCTGTGACCAATAGGACTCTGCAGGACTGGGGCCTTCCTAAGTTTGTTCTGAAGAGGCAAGGCACGGCCACACAGGTGAGGCCGATTGGTAACTCACAGCACCTGGTGGCAAGAGCCGGGAAGGGATATAAGGTCAGCATTTCCCTTCCCTTCAGCTCTTTGCCACAGCAACATGCTTCCTGCCCTGCTGTGTTTGGCTTCTTGCTTCCTGATTCTTGATTCTCGGACCCTTGACTCCTTGCTGCTTGATCCTTGGACCCCTCACTTCGTGACTCCTTGCTTCCTGACCCTCTGACCCTTGGCTTCCTGACTCCTGGCTTCTGGACCCCCGTTCCTGCTCCCACCCCGCCATCTTGCCCCCAGTCCTGACGTCCCCTGCCAGGACTTCGATCGCCCGTGAACCGGACCGTGACACCTGGGCAGTGTGTGTGGAGGTCCTGGACTGCCCAGAGACAAGACCCCCCTCTCAGCCTCGCTGACGTGGTCCAAAAGAGAGCAGAACAATTTGCTTGGCACCATCTTGGCTGCAGGAGATGCCGGAAGGAGGCGTACAAGGCGCCACCCAACCATCTTAGAGACTCCATTCCAGATTTGTGTAGAGTTTACTCCTTAGCCCTTTCTTGTCCTGAATATGTCCCACAAGGCAGTAGAGGTTCAGGATCAGAGTTGTCCTTCTCCTAGATAGGCCACCTTCCCCAGGTGGATGAGCCTCACCTGCCCCTCAATTCCCTCTAGAGCAGCCTTTCTCAACCTGTGGGTCCCCAGATGTTGAACTACAACTCCCATCATCCCTAGCTAGCAAGGTCAGAGCTCAGGGATGATGGGAGTTGTAGTCCAACAACATCTGGGGACCCACATGTTGAGAACCGCTGCTCTAGAGCATGTGCAAAAGTTACCTTCTGGACCACTAGACCCACTATTGCTCTTGTCCACTCAAGCCTGCCTTTGCATGCAACTCATCAAGCTTTTGAGACCCATCAGCTCCCCTCACCTGGTTTAACCAACCAGTCAAAGCCATTCCTGGGATTGTGCCCACTGTTGCATGCTGATAGCTCCTAGGAGCCACAGGTGAGATCTGCGTGCATGGTGGGGACCAAAGGTGGACAAACCACCCCAGAGGTAGCATAACATGTCCCCCATCAGAGGTACATGACCCTCTCCTAGTTCTCCATTCACCCCATATGCTAATAGTTGAGTTGGTTAGTTCTCAGTAATCTGGGTGTGCAAACAGCTTTTCAGATGCAATTGGTATTTATAGGCTAAGTACCAGCCCAGGGCTTCTCATGGACTGCAGGCAACTGCCAGATAAAGAGTCAGGTCCCAGGTCCATCCAGCTCTGACTGGCAGCTGCTCTCCAGAATTTCAGTAAGGCCCCTCTCCTAGCCCTACTAGGGATTAAACCTCGGACCTCCTGTAAGCATGTCTATATAAGAACAAAAGAACCCCACTGGATCAGGCCCAATACCTCCATCCTGCTCTCACAGTGGCCTGGGTACGTGGGTGGCGCTGTGGTCTAAACCACTGAGCCTCTTGGGCTTGCCTATCAGAAGGTTGGCAATTCGAATCCCCGTGATGGAGTGAGCTCCCATTGCCCTGTCCCAGCTTCTGCCAACTTAGCAGTTTGAAAGCACGCCAGTGCAAGTAGATAAATAGGTACCACTGCGGCCGGAAGGTAAACGGTGTTTCCTTGCACTCTGGTTTCCATTGCACCAGAAGCGGTTTTGTCATGCTGGCCGCATGACCTGGAAAGCTGTCTGTGGACAAACGCTGGCTCCCTCGGCCTGAAAGTGAGATGAGTGCCGCAACCCCATAGTCATCTTTGTGGCCAAGTAGACAGCCTTGGAAAGCCCAGGACCTGAGCAAGTGCAACAGAACTCTTCCTCATGAGATTCCCTAAAACTGGTACTCAGAGGTACGTTGCCTCTGACAGTGGAGGTAGAAGATAACCACAATGCATAGTAACCCCAGATATTGTTGTCCTCCATGAATTTGTCATTGACATTCATAGATGCAACAGTCCAGGAAGTTGGCTTACACTGAGTCAGGCTCTTTGTCCATCTAATTTTTATTTTATTTTTTTACTATTTGCAGCAGTTCTCTGGGATTTCAGACCCAAATCCCTTCCCAGCCCTCCCTGAAGATGGCACCCTCCCCCTCCTCTTCTGTTGAGGAAATCTCTGTTATCACAAGTAGAGAGAGATACAGGAAACTAGAGGTGCACCCATGTTGGACGAAGCGTGAATTCTGAGTCTAAGCCACCCACTCTGGGGATATTTGGGCAGCTTCCCAAACAAAGCAGGCTGGCTCTAAAAGCATTGGAGCTGCCTCTCAGCTTCTGAGGGAGCAATAGCGGACTTTGGGACCTCAAATTTCAGCAGTGTCATGCTAAAATTCGGTGTCTCCTGCCTCTTGCACTCCGCTCTACAGCATTTTGTGGGCACCCCCTGCAGTATGGAGCCCAGTGCATTCCCACTGGCCGAACTACCTTAAAGGCACCTACGGAGAGCAGCCTTTTAAAATCTGTTCTTACACCCAGTTTGATACACTTTTGGACCTCCCAGAAGCTCCACAAGCTCTCCAGAAATGGAGAATACCTGGGAGGGAAATGTAGCTCTGTTGCTAACGATTGCAGCATCCAATCAGGGAATAACTTTCTCACAAACTCCCTAAGTGGCACCAATAACCTTTCCTGCTCTCAGCATCAGTCTTTCATCTGTATTATGGGCATAATAATGCTGACCAACCTTGCAATAGCGTTTCAAGAATCGCGACAGGATTATTTTGGCATTCATTTGAAAGATTTATTCAAAGCACTTATTCAAAGAGCTCTTAGCAGTGCACAGATAGAACTGCAAATAAGGCACTTCTAAAATCAAAATTTGAAACTATTCAGAAAACACGCATATAACACCAGTCCTGAGAGATCTGCACTGGCTCCCAGTACGTTTCCAAGCACAATTCAAAGTGTTGCTGCTGACCTTAAAAGCCCTAGACAGCCTCGGTCCTGTATACCTGAAGGAGCATCTCCACCCACATCATACAACCTGGACACTGAGGTCCAGCACTGAGGGCCTTCTGGCGGTTCCCTCGCTGCGAGAAGCCAAGTTACAGGGAACCAGGCAGAGGACCTTCTCGGTAGTGGCACCCACCCTGTGGAACGTCCTCCCATCAGATGTCAAGAAAATAAGCAACTATCCTATTTTCAAAAGACATCTGAAGGCCTGTTGTCTTTGTCCATGTAGTTTTCTTGGCAGGGATACTGGAGTGGCTTGCCGGTTCCTCCTCCAGGTGGATCACGTTTGGTCAAAACTCTCCACTATGACCTGTTCATCTTGGGTGCCCTGCTCGGCATAGTTCATAGCTTCTCTGAGTTATTCAAGCCCCTTCGCCACGGCAAGGCAGTGATCCATGAAGGGGTCCGTATAGTAAAAGCTATGGTTTTCCCAGTAGTGATGTATGGAAGTGAGAGCTGGACCATAAAGAAGGCTGATCGCCCAATAATTGATGCTTTTGAATTATGGTGCTGGAGGAGACTCGTGAGAGTCCCATGGACTGCAAGAAGATCAAAGCTATCCATTCTGAAGGAAATCAGCCCTGAGTGCTCACTGGAAGGACAGATCCTGAAGCTGAGGCTCCAATACTTTGGTCACCTCATGAGAAGAGAAGACTCCCTGGAAAAGACCCTGATGTTGGGAAAGATGGAGGACACAAGGAGAAGGGCACGACAGAGGATGAGATGGTTGGATGGTATTCTCGAAGCTACCAGCATGAGTCTGTCCAAACTGCAGGAGGCAGTGGAGGACAGAAGTGCCTGGCGTGCTCTGGTCCATGGGGTCACGAAGAGTCAGACACGACTAAACGACTAAACAACAACAACAGCAACCTGAAGGCAGCCCTGTTTAGGGAAGTTTTTAATATTTAATGCTGTATTGTTTTTAATACTCGATTGGGAGCCGCCCAGAGTGGCTGGGGAAACTCAGTCAGATGGGCGGGGTATAAATAATAAATTATTATTATTATTATTATTATTATTATTATTCCATCATTATTAAAATACAGTTAAAACCAGTATGTGAACAGTCTGTAGCTGTATTACTGTACATGTTACTGAACTGCTTTGTAGTTATTGTTCACCAGCTGCCCTAAATTATTGTAATTGTAATTATTTATTGCATTCATCCGAGGAGCTGAAGGCGGTGTACACCATTCTCGTCCTTCCCATTTCATCCCCACAACAACCCTGTGAGGTAGATTAGGCTGAGAGTGAGTGATTGGCCCAGATCGCCCAGCTAGCTTCATGACTGAGTGGGATTCAAACCCTGGTCTCCCAAGTCCTAGTTCAACACTCTAACCACCACACCACACTGGATCTCTTAATGTGCAGTGGCACAGACCACCACCCCTTCCACCCTTGTGTGGGATTCGGATGCAGACATGATACAGAGGAACAGACTCGTAACTCCAGCGACAGCTTTCTTCTACAAAATTCTGTTCTCTCTTCTCCTCCCCTGGTTTCATCAGCAAGCAAGAGTCCAATTTTAACTGACCTAGTAGTGATAGAGAGATCTGTTGCTTTATCTCTTACATGGCATGCAAAGGGGGGGGGGGAATTAAAACTCATTCCACTCAATCTAATCAGCACGAATGAATAAATGCTTTCTAATCAGGCACCTTTAACCACTATCTCTGACATCTGGGTCCAGCAGCAAGCCATAAGAACTGCCTGAAATAGGAGATTTATTTCCATATCCTGTGCAGAACAAACTCGGTGCTTTTGTTCCTGTTGGCAGACAAAAGAACCATCGCGACCACTCGGCTCGCCTTTTCTCCCCTTCAGCCCCCAACAGAGCCAAAAAGCAGCCTTTGGGGATTCAGCTTTGCTACTGCTGGTGGAATAAAGATAATTTCAGCAAGGAAGCAGGAGATAGCTCAGCACTGTAACTCAGCGGTACAGCATCTGCTTTGCATGGAGACGGTCCTGGGTTCAAACGCCGACGTCTCCAGGCAGAGCTGGGAGAAAGCAACCAAGGTTTCCCAAAGGCATGTTTGCTGGTTGTTCAAACACTCCTATCTTTCTCTCTTTGTGCTTCTGCTACCCACAGGGAAGGACAAATGGTTTTGCAGAACCCCAAAGGCCAGTCTTCCTCCACTCTCTAAAATTTCACTAGGCCTTGCCCATTTGCCGCTAATGCAATTTATCAATGCAATCATAACGTCTAACTTTAAAAACAGCTCAGCTGGTTAGAGATTGGTGTTGATAACGTCAAGGTTGCAGGTTTGACAGCTGCAAATTCCTCCATTGCAGAGGGCTGGATTAGATGGTCCATTCCAACTCTACGATTCTATGATTCGAGGCTTTGATCCTGAAAGTGCTGAATTCTGCACCAGAGAACAAAGCATACCTGAAGGAGCGTCTCCACCCCCATCGTTCAGCCCGGACACTGAGGTCCAGCTCCAAGGGCCTTCTGGCAGTTCCCTCACTGCGAGAAATGAAGTTACAGGGAAGCAGGCGGAGGGCCTTCTCGGTAATGGTAATTATTATTATTATTATTATTATTATTATTATTATTATTATTTATTATTTATACCCCGCCCATCTGGCTGGGCTTCCCCAGCCACTCTGGGTGGCTTCCAACCAAATATTAAAATACAGTAATACATCAAACATTAAAAGCTTCCCTAAACAGGGCTGCCTTCAGATGTCTTCTAAAAGTTTGGTAGTTGTTGTTCTCTTTGACATCGGGTGGGAGGGCGTTCCACAAGGTGGATGCCACTACCGAAAAGGCCCTCTGCCTGGTTCCCTGTAACCTTGCTTCTCGCAGTGAAGGCCCTCAGCGCTGGATCTCAGCATCCAGGCTGAACGATGGGGGTGGAGATGCTCCTTCAGATATACTGGGACGAGGCCATTTAGGGCTTTAAAGGTCAGCACCAACACTTTGAATTGTGCTCGGAAACGTACTGGGAGCCAATGTAGGTCTTTCAAGACCGGTGTTATGTGGTCTTGGTGGCCGCTCCCAGTCACCAGTCTAGCTGCCACATTCTGGATTAATTGTAGTTTCTGGGTCATCTCCAAAGGTAGCCCCACGCAGAGCGCATTGCAGTAGTCCAAGCGGGAGATAACCAGAGCGTGCACTACTCTGGTGAGGCAGTCTGCAGGCAGGTAGGGTCTCAGCCTGCGTACCAGATGGAACTGGTAAACAGCTGCCCTGGACACAGAATTGACCTGTGCCTCCGTGGACAGCTGTGAGTCCAAAATGACTCCCAGGCTGCGCACCTGGTCCTTCAGGGGCACAGTTACCCCATTCAGGATCAGGGAGTCCGCCACACCCACCCGCCTCCTGTCTCCCAAAAACAGTACTTCTGTCTTGTCAGGATTCAACCTCAATCTGTTAGCCGTCATCCATCCATCCATCCTAGTGGTGCCCGCCCTGTGGAACGCCTTCCCATCAGATGTCAAGGAAATAAACAACTATCTGACTTTTAGAAGACATCTGAAGGCAGCCCTGTTTAGGGAAGTTTTTAATGTTTTATGTTTTGTTGTGCTTTTAATTCTGTTGGGAGCTGCCCGGAGTGGCTGGGGAAACCCAGCCAGATGGGCGTTGTATAAATAATAAATTATTATTACTATTGTTGTTGTTGTTGTTGTCGTCATCACCATCATGATTGTATTGGAGAGTTGGAAGTGACCACAATGAGCCATCTAGGAATCTTTTGCCCAGTGTGGGGCTCGAATTCACCACCCTGAGATCAAGAGTCTCACGCTCGACCCAGTGAGCTATCCAAGATTAGAAGGATGCCGGCACAATAACACGAAGAGAACCCCTATGTTATTTTTTTTCTTCATGTAGATAACAATGCACGTGAATAAAATTCCAGCAGTCCTGGAAACTTCAGGGTTTTATTGAAGGCCCAACTTTAATTCAGTCCTTTCTCCAGCACCAACTTTTTTTTTCCCATCCCATTATGTCAAGAAATGTATTATCCCTCCATTTGTGTCTGTCAGAACTATTCCCGCCGGGCCCATAGACTACAGACTCCTGTACTTGAAATTTCCCGAGTACATCTCTCTATCAAGAGTTGCAGTTTTCAGCGAGCGTCTCTGGTGACTTTTGACAATGTTTTACAGAGAACCAGAGCAGGAAGCTGAGGAGTTGAAGGAATTCTTCCGTCCCATCGATGAATATGTAATAGGCCTTTTTTTCCCCGCCGTTCAGCATTCCAAAAAACCTGTAAGGTTCATTAAGTCTCTCAAAGACAGGAGCTGGGATGTCGCTTCTGAAAGAAGCCGTCTTTGGGACGGTGCTGGCAAATGACACGTTGAGGTAGAAAATATTAATATCCCGCATTAAGGAATAAATTTGTTTAAATGCCCCTCGCGTGGGAGGGCGGGGAGACAACCGTGAATCGTCTCCTAACTTTATATGTAAATTGTCTTTTGCTTATATGCATAAGAATGCTCTTTTGCTATTCAATTCCTCCGTATTAGCGAGCAGGAGTGTAACTAATATATAAAATAAAGTCATTCTCTTTAATGAGAATGCTAAATATTTTAAGGAAATACACGGCTATGAAATATTGTCAAGGGCATTTTTATACTTAAGTTTAAGAACACTTATGACTTAACCGCTGAATTATTTAGCACACTCAGCCTTGAAGTTCTATTTATGTACGGGGTTTAATGTTCATATGCTTTTTGGTGGCTTTCCCCGTGCTAAGGATTTAGGACCTTTGATTTTCTGTTTATAAAATTTACATTTTTAATCTCTTATTTCTGTGCATTTGCCTCCATTCGCTCCTACGGGGCAAAATATAGTGCAGGGAGAAGACTGGGGAAGGAAGATCTCTTTTTTTCCCTGAGAAGAGGAAAAGGAAATAAAAAAGGCTGGCGTCTGAAACTGGAAAAAGAAAAGGGTTTTTAAATAGGCCTTGGGACAGATTTTAAGGAACGAACAGGGAGGAAGGAGATGAAGCCCTGTAAACACAAACAACCTCTATGGCTTGAAATCAAGGCGATTGCATCATAAGTTTATGAGGATGTTCTCAGGGAGAGCAGGTGTAATAGGGTAAATAAATGTCTTTAAGATACATTGATTCTGCCCCAATACAACCACATGGAGCTGTTGAAATGCAAGTAAAGGGGTAAAGGGACCCCTGACCATTAGGTCCAGTCATGACCGACTCTGGGGTTGTGGCGCTCATCTCGCTTTATTGGCCCAGGGAGCCAGCGTACAGCTTCTGGGTCATGTGGCCAGCATGACTAAGCCGCTTCTGGCGAACCAGAGCAGCACACAGAAACGCTGTTTACCTTCCTGCCAGAGCGGTACCTATTTATCTACTTGCACTTTGACGTGGTTTCGAACTGCTAGGTTGGCAGGAGCAGGGACTGAGCAACGGGAGCTCCCCCCGCTGCGGGGATTCGAACCGCCGACCTTCTGATCGGCAAGTCCTAGGCTCTGTGGTTTAACCCACAGCGCCACCCGCGTCCCCGGTTGAAATGCAAAGGCCACCCCAAATGGGAACATCATTCATCAATGGGTTGCACCCTGGCTCTTGCCTTTGATTCCGATTTATTTATTTAATGATTAATAATAATAATTTATTTATACCCCGCCCATCTGGCTGGGTTTCCCCAGCCACTCCTGGCGTCTTCCAACAGAACACTAAAATACATTAACCTATTAAACATTAAAAGCTTCCCTAAACAGAGCTGCCTTCAGATGTCTTCTAAAAGTTTGGTAGTCATTTTTCTCTTTGACATCTGGTGGGAGGGCGTTCCACAGGGCAGGTGCCACTACCAAGAAGGCCCTCTGCCTGATTCCCTGTAACTTGGCTTCTCGCAGCGAGGGAACTGCCAGAAGACCCTCGGCACTGGACCTCAGTGTCCAGGCAGAATGATGGAAGTGAAGACTAAAACATTATATGCTCTAACACAGTTTTAATAACTGTCTGTGCATTGTATGATCATTTGAACCCATTTTTTACACCTGTGACCAGGTAGCTACCCGGGTAGGCACCTATCTAGCCACAAGGTGCTTTCAGCTAGGGCCCTTTGGGGGTCTATGCTATAAGAACCTACAACCGTGTAGGATCCTTGTGGCGTATTTGGATCCCCATCTCTTTAACCCAACTGCTTTTGCACTTCCCGCCACCTCAATCCACAATCATGAATGCCATTATTTATTACATATTCCCAGTATAGGAGCTACTGTAATCCCAAGCAATAAACCCCAGCATGTCTGAATATATACATTCATATCTGTTCAAAATGCACTTGGGGTCAACAACCGAAAAGCGGGTAGGGGGAAGGGATTAAACTGCTCAAAGCCAACCTTGCCCTCTTTGTTACTGTTGTTTTCTATTGCAACAATACTTCATGACACAAGGCAGAGGTAACCTGACATCCCTCAAATACTGAGCAGTGGTGGAGCTCCCAAAAACCCTCGCCGGTGTTTCCCGTCAGTGCAGCTTTACATCCATAAAAAGAATAATGAAAAATAGATGGCTTGGGCTCAAGAAAGTTGTCTGGATCTGATTGCAAGGGAAGTTAATATAGTAAATCCAGACTGGAGCAAGACCAAAAAGACCCTCGATCAAGGACCAAGAGCAGAGAAAGAAATATCCCTTTTCAATGGAAGAGATACAGCCCAATCTTTAAAAAAATGGTAAGTTCTGCTTCTCAGCCTAGAGCCCCATGAAAGACACAAATGCTAGGGCTGTTCTGAACTTCCAATCCTGCTCAATTTCTCCACAGTTTCAGGGGATCTCTTGAGGGGATCAAGCCCCCTCCAAAAATTAGTATGGGCTGTGGGCATTTGGGTGAAGGTGATAAATGCATATACAGTCATACCTCATGTTATGTTTGCTTCAGGTTGAGCATTTTCAGGTTGCGTCCCGCAGCGACCCAGAAGTACTGGAAATAATAATAATAATAATAATAATAATAATAATAATAATTTATTATTTATACCCCGCCCATCTGGCTGGGCTTCCCCGGCCACTCTGGGCGGCTTCCAAAAGAATATTAAAATACTATAATACATCAAACATTAAAAGCTTCCCTAAACAGGGCTGCCTTCAGATGTCTTCTAAAAGCCTGGTAGTTGTTTTTCTCTTTGCCATCTGCTGGGAGGGTGTTCCACAGGGAAGGCGCCACTACCGAGAAGGCCCTCTGCCTGGTTCCCTGTAACTTGGCTTCTCGCAATGAGGGAACCGCCAGAAGGCCCTCGGCGCTGGACCTCAGTGTCCGGGCAGAACGATGGGGGTGGAGACGCTCCTTCAGATATACTGGACCAAGGCCGTTTAGGGCTTTAAAGGTCAGCACCAACACTTTGAATTGTGCTCGGAAACGTACTGGGAGCCAATGTAGGTCTTTCAAGACCGGTGTTATGTGGTCTCTGCGGCCGCTCCCAGTCACCAGTCTAGCTGCCGCGTTCTGGATTAGTTGTAGTAGAAAGGGTTGCTTTCAGGTTTCGCCACTCGTGCATGCACAGACGCGCAAAATGACGTCACGTGCATGTGCAGAAGCGGCGAATCGCGACCCGCGCACACGCAGACATGGGTTGCGTTCCTTTCAGGTTGCGAACGGGCCTCCAGAACGGATCCCGTTCGCAACCAGAGGTACCACTGTACAGGTGGTGGATAATCCCATGATTTGTCCTCCTCCTCCCTCTTTTCAATTCTTCCTCCCAACTGATACCTTTTTTTGTTAAAGGTTAAAAGGTTAAAAGCTATTGCAAATGCACCGAAAACTCAGCACTCACCCCAAACTTTCAAAAGGGACTGGTCTGTTCCTGGGGAGGGAACTGCATGATAGGCTAGTGTTGCATGCAAAAAAACCAAAATGTCTAGAATCCTTCTGAGGCTTATTTCCAGTGGAGGTTGAGGACCTCTGGGCAGGTGTGGGGAATGCATGGCCCTTCGAACCATGGCAGACCTACATTTTTGGGTCCCTGAAGTTTGAACTGTCACGGGGGTCCCTTTCGAACCAGCAACAAGGGTAACCACTGTTACCTTTTTCAATGGGGTTGTTTCATGACAGGTCACCACGCCTTTACAAGATCTGTGCTACTGACTCTCAAACTTTTGGATTGTTGAAATGCATGCAACCAAAAAGTACTGTATTTTTCGCCCTATAGGACACACTTTTCCCCCTCCAAAAATGAAGGGGAAATCTGTGTGCGTCCTATGGGGCGAATGCAGGCTTTCGCTGAAGCTTGGAGAGTGAGAGGGGTCGGTGCGCACTGACCCCTCTCTCTCTCCAGGCTTCAGGAAGCTATCAGCAAGCCTGGGGAGCCCGCGGGAGTTCCCGCAGGGCTCCCTAGGCTGCGGATAGCAGCCTGCTGCCTGGAGCGTGGGGCGCGCTGAAGCCGCGGTTGGGGGGGGAATAATTTTTTTTCTTTATTACCCCCCCCCCGCCAAAAAAAACCCTGGGTGCGTCCTATGGGCCGGTGCGTCCTATAGGGCGAAAAATACGGTAATCAATTTGAGTCATGAGACTCAAACTGGGTCTTCTTGACCCAAACATTTTAAGCAATGTGGAAGAAGTTGCTTCTGGGGGCCCCTTGTGAAATTAGGGACCCTGAAGATTAAGCTTCATTAGTTTTATGGAATATCTGCCATTGCCTCTAGATGTTGAACTCCCAACTCCCATCAGCCCCAGCTAACATGGCTACGGGCCAGGGATGTTGCGAATTGCAATATCTGGAAGGCCAAAGAGTAGCTGTTCCTATACATTGAAATGTTTTGAGTTGAAAATATTGCAGTTTAGAACAAGCCATCTGGAGAAGGGTCATAGCTCATTGGTAGGTCCTCTGCTTTGCATCCAAAAGCTCTCTGGGTTCAATCTTGGCATTGTCAGATAAGGCTACCTGAAAACCCAGAGAACCACAGCTGTCCAATGTAGACAATAAATAAAAATTTTTATTATTATTATTATTACAAGACTGAGCCAACTGGACCAATTGTCTGACTCAGTGTAAGGCAGCATCTTATGTTCCCAATGCATGGTGGTACTTGCTAAGCCAAGCTTCAACCAGTATGTATATGTATATGTGTATGTGTATGTGTATGTGTATGTGTATGTGTATGTGTATGTATGTATGTATATTGTATATGTATATGTATGTGTGTGTGTGTGTGTGTGTGTGAGTGTGTGTGTGTGTGTGTGTTGAACATTCTAGCTCTCATGCTCTCATGCCTGCTTGAAAGTGTTTCAAGGATTTCCAGGAGTTGGGACAGGATTCCAGAGTCCTATATAGCTTCATGTCATTCACTATAATTAGAAAAAAAGAGAGAATTATGCAAAACAGGAAAAATACATAGTTTCATGCAAAACTGGGGAAAAACATAGGAAAAATACAATTTTTTTCATGCAATTGAAAAATATGCATATTTTCTACATTTGCCTCATTTATGCAAGTTGCAAAGAATGCAGTTTTTTTGTGCTGCAGAATTTGCACTGTCCAGGTGCAGGATATTATTATTTTAGCAGGGTGTACACAAAGCCCGGGCTGCAGCCAACCTCATTTCACCTAGGTGATATTATTCAACCTAGTTAAGGGAAAGTATTTATGATGAACGCTGGTGTTCAGTCATTGACTTCAGCAGGGAGCCAACTTGCTTAATTCCAATTTCCTGCACTGGGTTAAGGATGTTGGCCTGTTAGATGAGAAAAGTTGGATTAGATGCTTCCTTCTCCAGAGAATTAGGGTTAAGCGCAGAAACCACCAGTCTGCTTAGGGTTTCTTCCCAGTGTTTGCCAAGCTGAGGATTCTGCAGTAGAGGTCACCGAAAGGTTAAGCAAAGGGGTAATTCAGTGGAATAGTTTTATGCTCAGGAGAGAAAGGATTCCCAAGAAGTAATCTTGGGGGACCACTCCGGTAGAGTCTCTCGCCAGCGACCTTGACGGAAACAGAAGGTGTATAAAATCAACCATGTCAAATGAGAGCGAGAACTTTTCCCAGGGGACACGCCGAGCTCTAATCTTGCAAAGCACATCTCAGAGGATCAAACCCTCGTTGACTACATATTGCTCAGCTGGGATTAGCCCACAATTACGTCCCAACGAAGGATGTTTGTCTTCCTGTCCACAAGGGCATTCCTATGCGTTGCGGGAAGCCACAGAATAATACAAGACGCGGTGAACGGTGGAGATGATTGAGACAAGATACATAGCCATCAAATGTTGTGTAAAAGAACAACTGCTGTTGCAAAAAGAGTGCAGCCTAGACAGACCAATAGGCTGAAAGCTACTCCAATGCTGAAGGTCTGGTGAGTTTCGCACTTGTGTGACCCAAGCACCCACTTCAACTCATGCCCGACTACTGGATAAAACAGACTAGACAATATTGTTTTGGGTCAAATCAGGCCAAATAATAATAATAATAATAATAATAATAATAATTTATTTATACCCCGCCCATCTGACTGGGCTTCCCCAGCCACTCTGGGCGGCTTCCCAAAAAATATTAAAATACCATAATACATCAAGCATTAAAAGCTTTAAAACATTAAAACATACATCAAACATTAAAAGCATTAAAAACAGATTACAGGCATAGAACTGTGTGAGCGGGTGGAAACTGGCCCGATTTAAACATCCAAGAGGTGGACCGGAGTGAAGACTCCAGGCTCAGTGCAGTCCACCCCATGGGGTGGAGCCAGCCAAGCAGCCTGCCCACGATTGGCCATTTGTGGGCAGGCTGCAACCTACTTCCCCAGACCATTTTGGTGTCATGCTGGCCACAGAAGAAACCCAGAGACACAGCCCCTCTCCAGATCATGTCAGAATAGGGGGCACCATCCTACAATGCTGCCTAACCAATGAAGGTAAAAGGACTTTTCAATGTGACCCAAGTCTTTAGAGTTGCAGCAGTGTTGTGGAACTGGGTGAGTGACCAAACACCAAGCACCTTGGCAAATGTTGAAAACAGAGCAGGCATATATGCCAGGATGAGGTGACGATGTGTGTATACAAAGTTATGCAAGCTTTTGAAGGCCACTCTTGACCCTCCTAGGGACGCGGGTGGCGCTGTGGGTTAAACCACAGAGCCTAGGACTTGCCGATCAGAAGGTCGGTGGTTCGAATCCCCACGGCGGGGTAAGCTCCCGTTGCTCGGTCCCTGCTCCTGTCAACCTAGCAGTTCGAAACCACGTCAAAGTGGAAGTAGATAAATAGGTACCACTCCAGCGGGAAGGTAAATGGCGTTTCTGTGCGCTGCTCTGGTTCACCAGGAGCGGCTTAGTCATGCTGGCCACATGACCCGGAAGCTGTACGCCGGCTCCCTCGGCCAGTAAAGCGAGATGAGCGCCATAACCCCAGAGTTGGCCATGACTGGACCTAATGGTCAGGGGTCCCTTTGCCTTTACCTTTACTTGACCCTCCTAGAGGACAGTAGGTAGCCACGTTGGTCTGACGCAGTCGAAATAAATTAAAAAATTTAAAAAAATTGTCCAGTAGCACCTTAGAGACCAGCTAAGTTTGTTCTGGGTATAAGTTTTCGTGTGCAGGCACACTGAAGTATCTGAAGAAGGTATCTGAAGAAGTGTGCATGCACACGAAAGCTTATACCCAGAACAAACTTAGTTGGTCTCTAAGGTGCTACTGGACAATTTTTAATTTATTTTTTTTTATTCCTCCTAGAGGAGTTTTCTTTACAGGAAAACCAGAAGCGTATGTTCCCTTCAGATTGCTAACTGACCAAAATAAAATAGCAAGCATAGATTGGAGGCAAGGGGGTGAGATTGGGGACCAAAAGAATCAACCACATCCTTGAAAACAGCCCTGGTACACATTTCAAAGCATTGCGTGTTATTTCTTCAGTCTTCCTTTTCCTCATACGTTTTCCCCCCTCTCCTTCAAGCATGGTTCTCGCAAAGCAGCGTTTCCTGATTTATTTTATTTTATTTTCTCCCCCCCAAATAATGTTTCCCGATAGGAAGTGGCCTTTTTCACGTCCAGAAGCAGCCCAGGCAATCTGTCAGTCTTCCCCTAAACCTCTCGCTAGACAAAGGCCGAGCGTAGCAAGCGCCACAATAATGTCGACACAGAAATATTACAAAGTAAAGGCTTATAAAATAATAAAAATTCTACTTAGTTCAGATACCTCCCAGTGCCTTTGGCAAAACACCTTAAGCATTCCACATAAGGCGGGCATTGTCTTCATAAGATGGCACCTCATAAAATGGTATTAAATATCACCGACGGGGGCTTCATATTTCATCCGGCAGGGTTTAGGCTAGACATGTTCTATATCACACATTATTAGAATGACATCTGCTTTGCAAGTCCTGTGCCCAGGAGCATACCTTGATAACTCATTTCAGCGCTCCTTTTCGGAGGGCTTCTGTGCCTTCATAATACCTAATATGTTTAACTCATTTTGAACAGAAGTCTAAAGCCTGTCCTGGCCCTCTGGCCACAACTGTAGCTGTCAGGCAAAGGAGTCAGCTATCAAACATTACTCATTTATCATTAGCAGGGATGCAGCTGTACAAAGGAATCCAGCCACCACTGTGAAGAGCTGTCAACTCGTCCCTGTACGATACTCGCCTCTCTCAATGGGGCGTTTTGCAGTGTGGAGGCAGGAACTGTTTCCCCACCACAGAGGTTTCTGCAGCGCTAAGGATATATGGGCAGCGTGCTTTTATTTCAGCGCTTTCGCAATGGGGCGCATCGCATGGTGTCTTCATTTTCAGACCACATCTGCACTATGCCTTTGAGTCAGTGTATATAATAATACAGTGGATGCTAGGGTTGCGAATGTGATCCATGCGGGAAGCACGTTCGCAACCTGCAGCGTTCACAACCCACGTCTGTGCGTCTGTGCACGTGCGGGTTGTGATTTGGCACTTCTGCGCATGCTCAAAGCATGATTTAGTGCTTCTGCGCATACGTGACCGCCGAAACCCAGAAGTAACCCGTTCCGGTACTTCCGGGTTTCGGCGATCCGCAACCCGAAAAAATGCAACCTGAAGCTGTAACCCCAGGTATGACTGTAATAATGATGATGATGATGATGATGATGATGATGATGATTTATTATTTATACTCCACCCATCTGGCTGGGTTTCCCCAGCCACTCTGGACGGCTCCCAACAGAATATTAAAAACACAATAAAATATCAAACATTAAAAACTTCCCTAAACAGGGAATGTCTTCTAAAAGTCAGATAGTTGTTTATTTCCTTGTCATCTGATGAGAGTGCATTCCACAGGGCAGGCACCACCACCGAGAAGGCCCTCTGCCTGGTTCCCTGTAACCTCGCAGTGATGGACCCGCCAGAAGGCGCTTGGAGCTGGACCTCAGTGTCCGGGCAGAATGATGGGTGTGGAGACGCTCCTTCAGGTATACAATATCACAGAATCATAGAGTTGGAAGGGACCCTGAGGATCATCTAGTCCAACCCCCTGCAATGCAGGAATATGCAGCTGTTCCAGATGGCGATTGAACCTGCAACTTTGGTGTTACTATTTAAACAGCCATGGCCTCCTGCAATGCATCCTGGGAACTGTAGTTTGTTTGGGGTGCTGAGCGTTGTTAGAAAAAGAAAACCTATTCCCCTCACAGAACTACAGTTCCCAGAAGAAGAAGAAGAAGAGTTTGGATTTGATATCCCACCTTTCACTCCCTTTAAGGAGTCTCAAAGCGGCTAACATTCTCCTTTCCCTTCCTCCCCCACAACAAACACTCTGTGAGGTGAGTGGGGCTGAGAGACTTAAAGGAAGTGTGACTGGCCCAAGGTCACCCAGCAGCTGCATGTGGAGGAGCGGAGACGCAAACCCGGTTCCCCAGATTAGGAGACTACCGCTCTTAACCACTATACCACACTGGTGTAGTTTAGCAATCAAGAGTGGTTTAGCAATCAATACTCTGGGAACTGTAGCTCTGGGAGGGGAACAGGGTCATCCTCATAATTATCAGGACCCTTAACAAACTTCAGCTCCCATAATTATTTGGGGGAAGCCATGACCATTGAAAGTGATGCCATCATGCTTTCAATGTATGGTGTGTGTCTCCAGTTACTCTATAGCTATATCTATCAATAAACTTAAACAATAATCCTTACCAAAGACATCCATAACAGGCATCCAGCGAGAGTCATACTCTTGAGTAGACCCATTGAAATTAATGGGCATGGGTGAACTCAGGTCCATTAGCTTCAGTGGCTCTGCCCTGTGTGTGTCTTTGTTGGAATATAAATAGCTTTTAATTAAATTGGACTCGTCATCAATTTGATTTTAAAAGGGAAACTATCTATTGCCAGCTCTGCTGGACTCTTGGGTTGTAAACTGCATTGGAGAAAAAACATCTCAAAATAAATTAAGAAAGAAAATATGTTTAAGGAGCAACAATGACCTAACCAGGGTCTAGTTAATGCAAATGTCAGATTAAGGAAGGTTTTTTGGGCTCGTCAACACTTCTGCTTCCCCTGGGGAAACTCACTATTTACCACTGTACAAATGGCACTTGGTTTTTCTATGGATTGACAACGTTTGCTCTGAGTCAGCAATAAATATCAGGGTTCCTGGTGAATGCAGTTGGACAAATGAAAAGCCATTCGCGCCCAGGCCTAGAAAGCACAGGCCGAGTTGAAGTGTGGCTGGACCCTTTGTTTTTATTTAGTGTATAACAGAAAACTTTTTGTTGTTTAGTCGTGGCCGACTCTTTGTGACCCCGTGGACCAGAGCACACCAGGCACTCCTGTCTTCCACTGCCTCCCGCAGTTTGGTCAAACTCATGCTGGCAGCTTCGAGAACACTGTCCAACCATCTCGTCCTCTGTCGTCTCCTTCTCCTTGTGCCCTCCATCTTTCCCAACATCAGGGTCTTTTCCAGGGAGTCTTCTCATCTCATGAGGTGGCCAAAGTATTGGAGCCTCAGCTTCAGGATCTGTCCTTCCAGTGAGCACTCAGGGCTGATTTCCTTCAGAATGGATAGGTTTGATCTTCTTGCAGTCCATGGGACTCTCAAGAGTCTCCTCCAGCACCATAATTCAAAAGCATCAATCCTTTGGCGATCAGCCTTCTTTATGGTCCAGCTCTCCCTTTCATACATCACTACTGGGAAAACCATAGTTTTAACTATACGGTCCTTTGTTGGCAAGATGATGTCTCTGCTTTTTAAGATGCTGTCTAGGTTTGTCATTGCTTTTCTCCCAAACAGAAAACTTAGGTGAGACCAAATCATTGGCCCGGGATTTGGATACAAGTTTCCCAAGCTCAAAACCCAATGCTTTGTTCATATATATAGATACATAGATATATAGATATATAGATATATAGATATATAGATGTATGTCGCGGGTAACTCTGTGATCTAAACCACTGAACCTCTTGGACTTGCCGATCAGAAGGTTGGCTGTTTGAATCTCCGTCACGGGGTGAGCTCCCATTGCTCGGTCCCAGCTCCTGCCAAACTAGCAGTTCGAAAGCACACCAGTGCAAGTAGATAAATAGGTACTGCTCCGGTGGGAAGGTAAATGGCATTTCCCTGTGCTCTGGTTTTGCCAGAAGCAGCTTAGTCATGCTGGCCACATGACCCAGAAAATCTGTCTCTGGATAAACGCCGGCATATTTTACTGATTTTACATATAATCACATTACATAATATCATACCCTCTTGTTTTATCTCTTTGGCTCAACTGAGCCCAACGCCTTTCCTCCCTCCCATCTGATGGTTCACAAAATCAAACTTTACATCTTTACATTTCGCTTCGTTTCCTATCCTTGTTATATCACTACCTAAACTATTATATTACTCAACCTGAATAGGTAGCAATTTTATCTTACAAATCTTCAGATAACCCTGCTAATGATGTTAATTGCCTCCAGTTGCCTTTCAAATATAATATAAATTTGTTCCAGTCCTTTTGGAATACTTGGTATCGCTGGTTCCAAATTCTTCCCATCAGTTTGGCCAGTTCTGCAAAATCCATCATTTCCACTCTTCTTTTGTTGGTAACTCCTGTTGTTTCCATCTTTGGGCTAACAAAATTCTTGCCGCAGTTGTTGCATATAGAAACAGTGTTTTTTATCTCGTCTCGGTATCTCTCTACCCACTATACCTAATAAAAAAGCTTCTGGTTTTTTTTAACAAAAGTGTTTTTTAAACTCAATGCATTGTTCTGCCATATATGTGTAAAGTACAAACTTTAAAAAGGTGATGCCCACGTACATTTCAGGACAAAAAAAGATGCTGCAAACTCTTCTGCTAATCAAAGCAAAATTTAAGATTTCATTGCTAAAGCCTGAGGTTTGTACTTGGCAATCCCCCCCCCCCTTTTTCTGAATCTTTTCAAAGCCTGATATGAGCTTATATGTTCAGGGTAGCTCAATTTTTGTTGATGTGCTTTAAAGATTTTTGGACGATGTGAACTTTCTATGGCATATATGTCACTTAAGTGAAAAGGACAAAATCAGTGATAGGGATTGAAAATAAAACTGTTGGCATCTTAACGTTGTCGTACACAGCTGCAGTGCAACTGCATTTGGAATAATAATAATAATAATAATAATAATAATAATAATACCCCGCCCATCTGGCTGGGTTTTCCCAGCCACTCCCCAGCTTCCAGCGCAAATAAAAACATAATAAAATGTCAAACATTAAAAACTTCCCAATACAGGGATGCCTTCAGATGTCTTCTGAAAGTTGTGTATATAGGATATTGTAGAGCTAGAAAAGCTGAAATGGTCGAAAGGATGGAGAAACTCTTGTGTGAAGGAAGGTTGTGGTTCTTTAATTTAGGGGGGAAGTGAATAAGGGGTGACATCTTAGAAAGTTTTTAAATAAATTTTAAAAACCATGCATTGTGTGATGGCCTGGGACTCGGGCTCGGACTCAGAGCCGGAGGAATCTCAGTCCGCACCAGATGCGGGGATTACCTCGTTGCCTTCAGCTGGGCCATCACTTACAGCTGCTCTACTACCGGTTGGGTCAGGGGAGGCTGAGGCAGCCCCTGGGTCTAGTAACCCATCTACGTCTCCCGAGCTGCAGAGACCCAGGTATGAGAGAAGGAGAGACCTGAGTACTCGCAGGAGGAGTGCTCGCCTTCGGGCGAAACAGTGAGGTGAGTCGCTGGGGGATCAGGACCGGCCGTTACGCCGTCAGAGATAAAAGGCTGCCAGACCCCACCCTAGGTTGTGGGAGCAACATTGCTGCTTGCTGGAACCTGACTGTTACCCTGTGCCTGACCTAGCTGGTTTTCTGCCTTGGCCCTGTTGGACTGACTCCTCGTGGAATCCTTGCATCCAGGACTGGACCTGGACCGCGTGGCTCTGGTTAACCCCCGGGTCCAGCATACATTGGTTGGAGAAAATGACAGAGGGAAGTTTTCATCCCTCTCTGTAACACTGGACATTCAGAGACCCTGAATGTTGAAAGATTTGGGACAGATGAAATAATTTCATCATGCAGCACATAGTTAAACTATGGGGCTTGCTCCCCCAAGGGGCAGCAATGGCCATGAACTTGGAGGGCTTTAAAAGAGGATTAGACAAATTCCTGGAGGAGAAGGCTAATGATGTCTACCAGCCATAATGGCTGTGCTCTACTTCCACAGATCGAGGCAGCAATGCTTATAAATACCTGCTGCTGAAAAGCAGAGGACGGGAGAATGGTCTTGCGTTCAAATCCTGATTGCAGGTTTCCCACAGACATCTGATTGGCCGCTGTGAGAACAGGATGCCGGACTAGATGGGCCATTGGCCTGATCCAGCGCTCTTTTCTTATGTTCTTACGGTATTACGTTATCTATTTTTAAGAATCACACTAATAAAGTTGTGCATTGTTTCTGTCTGTAGTCTGAAGAAGTTCCCAATTCTGAAATGTAAAGAATTTTGTGTCCTAGAGCCCCAGAGCTTGCTTCCTCTTTTTATTTATGGAACAAAAATTATATACTTCTTAGGTGTAAATACACGGGTTACAGATGCTTCGGGTTGTGTGATTTCTGGTTGCACACCGCGCCGAACCTGGAAGTACCGGAATGGGTTAATTTTGGGTTTTGGCCCTTGCGCATGCACAGAAGCACTAAATTGCACTTTGCACATGCGCAGAAGCGCCAAATCACAACCCACACGTGCACAGATGCGGCGCTGCGGGTTACGGACGCTGTGGGTTGCGAACGTGCTTCCCGCACGGATCACGTTCCCAACCCTAGTGTCCACTGTAATGCCTTTAAACCAGGCATCCCCAACCTTCGGCCCTCCAGATGTTTTAGACTACAATTCCCATCACCCCTGACCACTGGTCCTGTTAGCTAGGGATCATGGGAGTTGTAGGCCAAAACATCTGGAGGGGATGCCTGCTCTAAACAGTTGACAAGCTTTTTGCCCTGCTCTTTTAAGGGGCTGATCTCCTTCACTTCCAATTCTCCTGCGTATATTTCAAGCAATTGCTAACAAATGGTTTCTCCCAGGCAGCCAAATTGGTGTCAGGGTGATGGGGGTGGGGTGGAGGGAGTGACCACCTGTACAATGTTTGACACATCTAAGAGGAAGGATGGGGCACAAATGTGATAGATAACCAACCAACAAATATAGCATGGGAAAACCGGTAGTCCACTTAAGAGCTCTCAAGTATGAATCCAAGATACTGTGCAGCCAATTTCAAAACAATGTAGTAACCACCTTTGATGTCCCTATTTGACCACTTTCTCTGTTCGTTCTGTTTCCTCTTAACCGCAGGGCCTTCCCTTTCTCGCTCTGCCCTGAAGTCTGCTCTTGGCCCATCTGTTTCCTCAGCCAGATGTTTCCCTCCATCACCAAACCTTCCCCAGTATCGTTGAGCCGCATAACTTCCACTTTTTTCAGCATGTCCCCTCAGGACCTCCTTACTAGACGGCTGGAGACCACTGTGAGAAAGTGGCGTCTCCTTGACAAATGGCTATTGCCTGTCACTGGTCAAAATATGTTCTGTCCCTAGCTGTTTCCTCCATGCACACACAAGCACAAAACCCCTTATTGTTGTTGCTGTATTTCCACCCCTTGGACATAACGTTTGAAGAGATCTGAGGAGGCCTGATAAGGGTCAAACGTTATAGTCCTTCTTCACATTTATTTATAGGCATATATACAGTCAACCACACCATAAAGTATCTCAACGGTGAACAGTCTTCTTTGGCGATCACTCGTAACCAAGTAAGATTGTCTTCCATAAACACGATTTTAACAGTGAGTCTGTAGGTGACTGTGGAGGCCAATTCTGGATCCACATGTCCTTCCACAGTAGGGACATAGGTTTCCGTGCCTTCCTCTTAGCCCATTTTTCCTTTCGTCCTGAGTTTGAGTGTCTTCAAAGTCCTTTGGTAAAGGCTGTTCTCCAACTACAGTGCTCACAGGCCAGTGTTTCCCAGTTGTCAGTGTTTATACTAAAAAAAAATTTAGATTTGCCTGGAGTGAGTCTTTAAATCTCTTTTGTTGACCACCAGCATTACGCTTTCCATTTTAAAGTTCGGAATAGAGTAGTTCCTTTGGAAGACAATAATCAGGCATCTGCACAACATAACCAGTCCGACAAAGCTGATGTTGAAGAATCATTGCTTAGACACTGGTGATCTTTGCTTCTTCCAGTACATTGGCATTAGTTTGCCTGTCTTCCCAAGTGATGTGTAAAAATTTTCGGAGACACCGTTCATGGAATCTTCTGATTAATAATAATCGCAAATTGCTGCAGAAATGTGGAGATTTGCATTTGAGACTGGAAAAATGAGAAACATAGCAACTCAAAATGGGAAGATTTTACCATCTGTACTTGAAAGTGATGGTTTTGACCATTAAATCACTACAGGGTTGGGTCCCGTGTCATTAGTTCAAGAAACCTGGAGCTTTTCTTTTAGGAATTATAGATAATGATGTACCCAAAGAGTTGCTTAACTTATTTATCGTACTTTTCCGTGTATAAGACAAGGGTTTTTCCCCTCAAAAATAATTTTAAAAAACGGGGCTCATCTTATACACGGGCAGTGCATTGCGGGACAAGGTGACTGGTTGCAGCCACAAGCTGCAGTTTATAAGCAGCAATTTGGTAGCTGATTTTGGCTGTGTTCAAGACTGCTTTGGATTGGGTCTCCTGCGTTAATTGAGCAGGTGATTGGTTGCTGCGTCAAGGCCTGCCTTGGATTGGCTATTTCTGTGTTAATTGGGCAGGTGATTGGTTGCTGGTGATTGGTTGCTGCTGTCTTAGATTGGCTGCCACTGCGGCAATTGGGTGTTCGGTTTCCGGCTTGTGTTTGTGAACAGGCAGACGCTTGTCAACTTCTGCGATGCAAGCGACTCTGAGCTCTTGTCATTTGGGTTAGTGATTTTCTTCATTTCCTCCCCCTGCCCCCCCCCCCAGAAAGCCCAAGAACCTTTAGCAACCCCCCTCAAAAAAAGCCCAACAAATTTGCACAATCATTCCCCCGAAAAGCTCTGGTAATATAGCCATCTCCCCCCATTTCCTAAAATTTGAGTCCTCCAAAATAGGGGGACATCTTATCCATGGGGCGTCTTATAGATGGAGAAGTACAGTATGTATGTAACAACAGCAGCAAGAATACTGCATGCCCAAAGGTGGAAAGAAGGACAGGTCACAACAAGGGAAGAATGGCTTTTAAAAATAATGGAGTGTGCCGAACTGGCAAGATTAACAGCAAATATTCGAGAGCAACAGGATGAAAGATTCCTTGAGGAGACTTTTTATTGAGAAAGAACTACTACAACAAGATGAAAACGCGAGTAGGACTTGAAATATGAGCAACAGTGTTAATTATTAAGATAATAATTATCTTAATTGAGGTATTAAGATAAATAGGTTAAAATGGATTATTGAATATTCTATGTGAAATACGCAGCATTTAAGGGTAAATATGGAAACCGTGGAATTGGGGGAGAGAAGCCAATGGAAAAAGTAATTCATGGTCTATGTTAAAATCTGTGAAGTTTTTGTTTGTGTGTGTGTGTGTGAAAAATCAATAAATAAGAACTTTCCCGCCATAAATGCTGGTTTGCCTACACCCGAACTGGAGGAACCTATTGAGCTTCAGTTCTGGTTGGGCAACAACTCCCATCAAATTCCCAGAGATGCCGTCATTCCGGTGCAGAAATCTCCATTGTTTTGCAGCAAGATAGCTTCAGGAAAACAATGTGAACACACCTGCCCTGCTCTGCGGGTAATGATGCGTTTTATTTTCTTTAAGTTTGAAAGTACGCTGGCACAATTAAATATAGATGAGCCGAGTCTCTTGATTGACTTGCAGTCTGCAGGCTGGGCCTGGCAATGAAACCCCCCGAGGGCCACACCCCCTGGTAGGCCCAGGGCTATGCCTTTCAAGGCAGGACAATTATAATTAATTGAGCGATCTGACAGAACGAGCACCCCCAGACATAGCGCCTGCCAGTGACACGGGGGCCTGTATCAAGAGCAAGGCAGGCCACGCGAAGGGTTAATCCGGGTTGGCTGGAACAAGGACAGAAAATCAGGCCTGTGGCTATTACAGCTTATTATGCTGGAGTGCTCAAGAAACAACCTTGCAATCTTCCCTTCCACACACACAGACACACTTTATCCTCACCCCCTTTTCCTGCCTTCCTCCGTTTTAATTAGTGACATATTTTCTGCGGGGATACAGTAAACCGTACAGGAATGCATCACTCTTGGCTGTGGGAGTATCAGCGCCATTCACGAGGGTGGAGCGCAGCAAGCTCAGTTAGGATTTGGGGGGCAACCCCACTGTGGAACTGAGCCGTTTTGCTTGGGATCAAGAAAAAACTTTGGAAGGAAATGAGGATACGCCTGCCAGGGGAGTAATCCCATGGATGAATGAGAGCACCAATCAAAATAACAAAAGTTCCCAGGAAAATAATAATAATAATAATAATAATAATAATAATAATAATAATAATTTATTTGTACCCCGTCGATCAGGACACAGGTGGCGCTGTGGGTTAAATCACAGAGCCTAGGACTTGCCGATCAGAAGGTCAGTGGTTCAAATCCCTACAACAGGGTGAGCTCCCATTGCTCGGTCCCTGCTCCTGCCAACCTAGCAGTTTGAAAGCATGTCAAAGTACAAGTAGATAAATAGGTATGGCTCCAGTGGGAAGGTAAATGTTGTATCTGTGCGCTGCTCTGGTTTGCCGGAAGCGGCTTATTCATGCTGGCCACATGACCCGGCTCCCTCAGCCAATAAAGCAAGATGAGCGCCGCAACCCCAGAGTCGGCCACGACTGGACCTAATGGTCAGGAGTCCCTTTACCTTTACCCTTACCCCACCCATCTGGCTGGGTTTCCCCAGCCACTCTGGGCAGCTTCCAACAAAGATTAAAAATACATTAAAATGTCAGACATTAAAAACTTCCTGGAGCTCATTTCTCCAGTGTCATGATAAACTTTAGGCACCATGTGAAAGTGTAATTTTATCATCAGGTGGTATAAAAAAGATTTGCAGCTGGTTTTTTTAAAAAATCTGTTGATGCTTGGCTAGCTCCCCCCCCCCACACACACACATTATGTAAATATATATATATTGGTTGGCAGCCATCTGTCTCTCACGCCATCCAAACATCTTAGGGACTCCATTCCAGATTTGTGTAGAGTTTACTCCTTAGTCCTTTCTTCTCCCGAAGATGTCCCACAAGGCAGCAGAGGTTAAGGATCAGAGTTGTCCTTCTCCTAGATAGGCCACCTTCCCAGGTGGATGAGCCCCACCTGCCCCTCAATTCCCTCTAGCAAGACCCCCCCTCCCGGCCTCAATGATGCGGTCCAAAGGAAAGCAGAGCAAGACATTTGACACCAGCTTGGCTGCAGGAGTTGCCGCAAGGAGGTGTACCAAGTGCTTCCCAGCTGTCTCCACCCACATCGTTCTGCCCCAGACACTGAGGTTCAGTGCCGAGGGCCTTCTGGCGGTTCCCCCGCTGCAAGAAGCCATGTTACAGGGAACCAGGCAGAAGGCCTTCTCAGTAGTGGCACCCGCCCAGTGGAACGTCCTCCCACCAGATATCAAAGAGAAAAACAACTACGAGACTTTTAGAAGACAACTGAAAGCAGCCCTGTTTAGGGAAGCTTTTAATGTTTAATAGGTTATTGTATTTTAATATTCTGTTGGAAACCACCAAGAGTGGCTGGGGAAGCCCAGCCAGATGGGTGGGGTATAAATAATAAATTATTATTATTATTATTATTATTATTATTATTATTATCATCATCATCATCATCATCATCATCATCATCATCTTAGGGACTCCATTCTGCATTTGTGTAGGGTTTTTCTTCTCCCAAAGATATCCCGCAAGGCCGCAGCAGAAATATATATGGGGGGGGGAGGGAAAAAGAATAGAAATGAGATGCCTTGCCCATTCTGGTCTACTCCTCAGATCAAAATGCTTCAATTGCTCTGCCTGCAGTACCATGCCTACCTAGGGGCACTGCTATTGAATGGCTGCTAGAGAAAAATAAGGGAGGAAAGGGAACCCCTTTTTAAGAACATAAGAATATTTCGTTGAGTAAGGCCAATTGCCCATCTAGTCCAGCATCCTTTACCCACAGTGTGCAGGGTATGCCTATGGGATTCCTTTAAGGAGGACCTGAGTGTAACAGCGTTTTTCCCTCTTGTGTTTTTCCAGTAATAGAAGCATTACTGCCTCAAACTATGGATGCAGAGCACAGCCATCATAACTGGTCCCCGTCGATAGCCTTGGCCTCCATGAATTGGTCTAATCCTCTTCTGAAGACAACCATGTCGGTGCCCATCGCTGTCTCCTATTGGCAATGATTTCCATAGTTTATCTATGTGCTGCGTGAATAACTGCTTTTGTTTTGTTTATCCTGAATCATCCAGTGTTCAGCATTATTGGATGTCTCTGAGTCCAGGTGGTATGAGAGGGGGAGGAAAACTTTTTCACGGTGTACTTTCCTCATGTCTTGCAGAATTTTATACACTTTAATAATACATTTTATACACTTCTTCTTTAATTCTCTCCACCCTTCAAATCAACACTGAAGGGCAAAGCAGGCATGCACACACCAAAGAAAAAAGAAAAAAACACCCCTATTTTTCTGCAGTTTGATAGTCTTCTTTCTCAGGAGCCTCTCTCCCATGTCTGCAGTTTTAAGACCAGTTTCCCACAAAACACAGGAGGAGGTTAAGGGAATCCTTTTTTTAACCACTCTAAACCTCCAAAAGCTGCCCTTCCAGGAAAACCCCTGCAGCTTCTGAAATTTGGCAGGATTCACTGCTTCATCAAGGGGCTACAACTGATGTAATTTTAATTAAGTTCTTCCTATTCAAAACCAAAAACTTATACAAGGTTATTTAAAATAATAAGAATAATGGTGCCCAACAGAAAAATGAAAAATCCTGGACCAACTGATATGTAACTTGGCAGGCTTAGTCCTCTATGCAGTGGAACCTCAATTTTCGAACGTCGCTGTTGATGAACATTTCAGTTTTCGAACGCCGTAAACCCAGAAGTAAATGTTTTGGTTTTCAAACACACCTCAGAAGTCGAACATGCCACGCAGGTTCTGCTGAGTGCAAGATCCTGAGGCCTAGCTGTAGGCTATTGAGTTTTTGGTTTTCAAATGTTTTCAAATGTTTCAGATCTCAAACCGTCTTCCGGAACGGATTATGTTCAAAAACCCAGGTAACATTGTACCTGCAAATTCCATCCACTTTGGACAAAATGGAGAGAGAGAGAGAGAGAGAGAGAGAGAGAGAGAGAGAGAGAGAGATGTTATGATTTCCCTGTATTAGGGAAGGAATGAAGCTTTGTTTTTCTGAAGCAGATTGGGGCTTTGAACTCTATGCTAACTTGGATACCCCCAAAGCACTTTGGACTAAAGTAGGATATTTTCCAAAGTGCCGAATTTGGGTCCAAGCCAGATCTTATGGTTGGTGCACACCCAATATAAGCAGCTTAAACAAGCAAATAAATTCCCAGGTTGCCCTAAAGTTTTGACAAACACAAGATTCAAAGGCAAATTTTGAGTTCCTGCTAGAATGAAATATCTAAGGACTAAAAACGGAATTGTAGAGTGGCAATAACTGTAGCTGATTCCCCCCCCCCCCTTATCTGGAGTGGTCCACCACAGCTCTATATGGGTATTTTATTTTATTTCCCCTTATTCAAAGAACAACAAGAAATACTAGGATATTTCCTGACATTTCCTGTCCTTTCAACTGACAAACTGTGCGCTGCACACCTTGGCTCTATACACACCATATATTTAAAGCATCCTTGAAAGAATCCTGGGAACTTTTCTTTTTTAAGGAAGCTGGGAATTGTAGCTCTGTGAGAGGTATTTTTTTTCTTTGGAGGGGTGCTTTAAATGAATGACATGAAGCAGGGACATAGCAAGGGTTGCTGGTATCCAGGGCGGGGCAGATGCTGTGCCCCCTGGTGGTCTGGGCAGCAGTCAGCCCCTTCGCCAGCCAGCATTTAATCAAGGGAGTCACTCCTTGCTAACTAGCCCCAAGCTGGGAGCAGAGATAAGGCAAATATATGTGAAGCCAGGAGCAGCACTGTGTCTCTTTGCCTTCCTGTCCTTGCAGCATGGTGCTCTGGACAACGCATTGCCAGGATGCTGTCAGCAGCTCCCAGCTGGTTGCCCAGGAAAAGTATAAAGACAAAGAAAAGTTTCTTACCGTCCTTTTTTATTTCAATCTTTACAGAGAGAGGCTATAGAACCCAGCCTCTTGGATAATGGCGTTGTCCCGAGTGAATCTCCATACACCCCGTCTCTCCCACTTCCTCATTCATCTCTTCTGCGGGTGCCTGCTACATGCCCTCTGTCTTTGAGCTCTTTGCTCTCCTACTTTTAAGGCTCGCCGGGTTCTGGGAGATGGAGGGTCTCGGATGCTTTCTAGCAACAACATGTCATCCAGGTGTTGCTCTGGCTCTCCCATGATTTCCCAGCTTTTCCTCTCATCTGCCTCTGAGCTGTGACCTGCCTCAAACCCCTGTTGTAAATCTATACAGCGGTACCTCTGGTTGCAGACGGGATCCATTCCAGAGGTCCGGTCAGACTCCGAGGTTTCCATAACCTGAGGACCACTTCTGTGCATGCGCATATGGCGAAACCCGGTAAAATACTTCCGGGTTTGCCACGCGCACATCCCATAGTTTACATAAACAGAGGGTTGCGTAAACAGAGGTACGACCGTACAGTTATAGCTCTTGTTATGTTTGCTTCAGGTTAAATCTTTTCAGGTTGCGTCCCGTGGTGACCCGGAAGTACCATAAAGGGTTACTTCCGGGTTTCGCCACTCGCACATGCGCAGACGCTCAAAATGACATCATGTGCAGAAGCGGCGAATTGTGACCCGCGCACACGCAGACGTGGGTTGTGTTCTGCTCATGTTGCGAACGGGGCTCCAGAATGGATCCTGTTCACAACCAGAGGTACCACTGTACTGTCTTCCTCCTCCCTGGAAGGGTCAGGATGGAGAGGCGGTCTCCACCATTCCTCCTCTGCCCAGTCCATGACATGTGCACGTCCCCACCTTCCTCTTCCTCCCTCCCTCTTTGGTGGGCAGCAGCAGACCCTTCCCCCCTCCTCATCTGGCCCAGGGGCAGGGCATGTGTGGGCATCCATTCACTGGCTACGAAAAGAAGGAAGAGGCGGTGCCATGCCAGCCTTGAAGGCTCAGCCTGGGCGTGGCTTGCCTCCCCATGGCTCCGGCCTCGATGAGGGAACCTGTCATGAGGGTGCCAGTTTACGCCTCCTCAGAAATTTGTGCCAGGGGCTCCCCACACTACACCGCTGGTTTGAACGCTGCCTTAGAGACCTTACATGAAACCGCTTAAATCCAGATATTTTTAAACAATTGCAGATAAATTAGGAGTGGGGGAAGCCTGGAGCTTTAGAATGGGTGGAGATTACCTCCTCACTTTGCTTCAGAGTGCTATAAATTACACGTCCGAGGGAAGCTGTGATAGAAAAGCCCCTCTAGAAAAAGAAGGAAGTGTCATTTCTGTGGTAAATAGAACTGAAGCCAAATGTGTTATCACAGTGAAAACTCGCAAGAAAGGAAGCATACGGAACGATAGGACGTTCCGTTTTGCAGTGAACACTGAAGGAAACAAGTCTTGTAACATTAAAGGTTTCGATTCTATGCATACTTACTTGGGAACAAGACCCACTGGACTTAGTGGGACTGACTTCTGTGTAAACTTGCCTAGGACTGGGCTGCAGATATAGAAAGAGGTATAGGCAGACCTTTGGAGAAATAGGCAAACCTTTGAATAACTTGAACCCAAAAATGTTTAGCTTTGCCTCCAGACTGCCATATTTTGCGGGAGGAGGAATTTGGTTGTCTACCGGAAATTTAGGTTTGCACATTTCAGGTGGTATAAAGTATGCTCTGATATCAGTCAAGCTTGCAAAAATTTGCCATTTGCCCGACAATAAATGTTGGAAATGTAATGAGACTGAAGGTACATTCTTTCACCTTTGGTGGACATGCCCAAGGATTAAGACATTCTGGGAGATGATTTATAATGAAATGAAAAAAGGTATTCAAATATACCTTCTTGAAGAAACCAGAGGCCTTTCTCCTGGGCATAGTCGGCCAATTGGTGCCAAAGAAGGCTAGAACTTTCTTTATGTATGCCACAACAGCAGCAAGAATACTCATCGCGAAGTATTGGAAGACACAAGATTTACCCACCCGGGAAGAATGGCAGATGAAGTTGATGGACTATATGGAATTGGCGGAAATGACTGGCAGAATCCGAGACCAGGGAGAAGAATTGGTGGAAGAAGACCGGAAAAAATTTAAAGACTATTTACAGAAATATTGTAAAATTAATGAATGTTAGAAAAATGTTGGAATGAAATTATATGGCTTTAGTAGAAATGTTATAAGGAAATAAGTATAAATAGATAAATAGAGTATTAAAGGAAAAATAAGGTTAGAATGTGTTAAGATAATTATAGGATAGAAAACAGAGGAAGATGGAAAGGAATTGCTGAAACAATTAACAGAAGTGGAATACAAAAAGGGAGGTGTGAGGAGGTCGTGGAAATAAGTGAATGAAAGATAAGATATTGAAATTGTTGGAAAAGCAATAAATATTAATTTAAAAATAAAATAAAATAAAGTACGCTCTGATAGAAGAAATTCCCATTTGAAGAAGAAAGTGGCAGGAAGGTGCACAGAAATGTGTGGGATGAACACAGGATTCACGGGGAGATGTATAACTTCTACATAAGCAAATCTAGGTGAAATCAGGATGAACAGTCATTGTCGTCTAACTGCCCCACATTCAAATCAGAATGAATGCTCAATAAACAGGCCGTCTGGGGGATTTCTAGGACTTTAATAGTCATAACTAGCTCTTTAAATGTAGACCTAAACTGAATTTTTCAGGCACCTACAATTAATTTGGTGTTAAGAATTGCCTTAACTAGCTCTCTGTCCTTCCAGCTGAGAAATGTATCCACGTCTCTTATGTGAATTGTTTGCCTGCAGAATTAGTTTATTTTATTGGCAGGAAAGAAATGAGAAACCCTGGCAATAAATATGGGAGTCAAATGTTCAATAACCAAAGAGACCAAGGACTTAGCATTTCCAGTTTGTCTTAGTGACAGGTAAGATTTTATTTCTGGCTTGCAAGTTCAGTGAGTGTCAAAATGTTCAGCGTGGGGCCAAGTCCACTTTCTTGTTGATGTTTCCATTTTGCAGGACACCTCATTCCAGGCTTGACATTCCCTGTTCTTCAACTGGTACCTGCATCAATTTTATCTTTCTTTCGCTTTTGAGGGGAAAATGCCACAGTGTCCCATCCCATTCTGTTCGCAGCGGTATTACTTATTCTCCATTCCGCAGAGATTTGAGAGTCATTGCTCAGATTGCACTGAAATGAGGGATGGAAAATCATTTTCAGACTGAGGTCCACATACCCTTCTGCACACCTGTCCGGGACCACATGACGGTGGTGGGTGGAGTTAGGCAACAACGCGGAAACTTACCAATGCTCTTTTTATAAAAGGTTGCTCTCACTCACTCACCTGTCTGTCATATTCTTGCACTCCAGCATCACAATGCAGCACAGCTCAAGGACTGTCTACATGAATGTCCTAACACAGGAGTGGGGAACCGGTTTCAGCCAAGACATTCCATCCCTGAAAAGTACACAGAGGAAAAGTTGAAAGACTGGAGCTGTTTGCCACATCCTCTTTAAGCTCTATGCTCTATGCGATTTCAAAGCTCAGATAAGCACCTGATCAGCTGTACAGGAAGCAGAGTCAGGTAGCCGTGTTGGTCTGACACAGATGAAATAATAATAATAATAATAATAATAATAATAATAATAATAATAGATTAAAAATTGTCCAGTAGCACCTTAGAAACCAACTAAGTTAGTTCTGGATACAGTGGTACCTCAGGTTACACACGCTTCAGGTTACATACGCTTCAGGTTACAGACTCCGCTAACCCAGAAATAATGCTTCAGGTTAAGAACTTTGCTTCAGAATGAGAACAGAAATGGTGCTCCGGCAGCCAGGCGGCAGCAGGAGGCCCCATTAGCTAAAGTGGTGTTTCAGGTTAAGAACAGTTTCAGGTTAAGAACGGACCTCCAGAACAAATTAAGTACTTAACCCAAAGTACCACTGTATAAGCTTTCGTGATGGAGAGAGAGAATGGATTTCTGTGGTGAGGAAGGGAAAGAGAGAGAGAAAAGATATGTGACACTCATGCACAAACACAAATGCCCTGGCTCTGGAAGAAGGATTACAACGAATGCTGGATTCGGTGCTGATTTAGGAACCTATGGGCATTGGTACCCAGAAATGCATTTTATCAGTGTTGGCTCATGTGCAAACAGCATCTCTGGCCACAGCAGACCTGGTCACAGGGGTCCACACTCTGGCCACATCCAGGCTAGGCTGCCGCAATGCATTCTATGTGGTGCTGCCTTTAAGGACTATCTGGAAACACCAGCTGAGTCCAAAACGAGAGTCCTCATGGGTGTGCAGCAGTTAGCTTCAATAGCGCCTGTATTATCCGAGCTGCGGAGCCTTCCAGCATGTTGCCAGGCCCAATTGAAAGTGATGTCTTTAACCTTTAAAGCTTTAAATGCTTTGGGCCTGTGCTATCTGGAGGCACTCGTGCCTGCTTGTTGAGATCTCTATCAGAAGCCCTCTTGGGGTTGCATTCAGCTGTGGGAAATGTTGCGTTAGTTTTCCTGATTATAACGCTAAGGCTTCTGTCCTGTTTTCTAATGTTCCTTTCACACTGCACGCAGCACCTCTCGTGTTGTGCAAGGGTAGCTTTTCAACCGAGATTTCCAGCAAGTGGCGCTGAATTTTGTTCACACCGGTGGGCATGGTGTGACAAAACAAGGAGCGTCACTGGACAACATTCTCCCACCCTCTCTGCACCTGTGTGGTTCTGTTCACCCATGAAAACACCAGGAGGAAACTGTACGCTGATATACACCCCATCCCCTGCCATTTCAACACTTTGCTCCTGCAATTTTCCAGATTTGAAGGGGCTGAAAATGGATTCCCCCTCCCTCTGGAGACAAATGCAGCAGAATTAAGTGCCAAGCATGTACAGTGGTACTTCAGGTTACATATGCTTCAGGGTACAGACTCCGCTAACCCAGAAATAGTACCTCGGGTTAAGAACTTTGCTTCAAGATGAGAACAGAAATTGTGAGGAGGCAGCACAGCAGCAGTGGGAGGAGGCCCCATTAGCTAAAGTGGTGCTTCAGGTTAAGAACAGTTTCAGGTTAATAATGGACCTCCAGAACGAATTAAGTTCTTAACCCGAGGTACCACTGTACTATATTCCATTTGTTGTTGTTTAGTCGTTTAGTCGTGTCCGACTCTTCGTGACCCCCTGGACCAGAGCACGCCAGGCACTTCTGTCTTCCACTGCCTCCTGCAGTTTGGTCAAACTCATGTTCGTAGCTTCGAGAACAGTGTCCCACCATCTCGCCCTGTATCGTCCCCTTCTCCTTGTGTCCTCAGTCCTTCCCAACATCAGGGTCTTTTCCACGGAGTCTTCTCTTCTCATGAGGTGGCCAAAGTATTGGAGCCTCAGCTTCACGATCTGTCCTTCCAGTGAGCACTCAGGGCTGATTTCCTTAAGAATGGATGCGTTTGATCTTCTTGCAGTCCATGGGACTCTCAAGAGTCTCCTCCAGCACCATAATTCAAAAGCATCAATTCCATTAGTTTTCTGGAAGTAGCTTTTACATCGTGAGAAAGCTCAAATATAATGAAGGTGGCGGGCTCTCCTTCATTGGAGGTTTCTAAGCAAAGGTTGGATGGCCATCTGTCATGGATGCTTCAGTTAAGGTTCCTGCATTGCAGGGGTTGGACTAGATGACCCCCTGGTTCCCTTTCTTTCCCTCTACAATTCTATGAGTCTATGGTTCTCATGTGGAAATTAACAGGTCATTGTCATGAAAATGGCATAAACCAGGGGTAGGCAAACTAAGGCCCGGGGGCCGGATCCGGCCCAATCGCCTTCTCAATCCAGCCCGCGGATGGTCCGGGAATCATGTTTTTACATGAGTAGAATGTGTCCTTTTATTTAAAATGCATCTCTGGGTTATTTGTGGGGCCTGCCTGGTGTTTTTGGATGAGTAGAATGTGTCCTTTTATTTAAAATGCATCTCTGGGTTATTTGTGGGGCATAGGAATTCATCCATATATATTTTTTCAAAATATAGTCTGGCCCACCACATGGTCTGAGGGATGGTGGACCGGCCCACGGCTGAAAAAGGTTGCTGACCCCTGGCATAAACTGTTGTGTGAATGCTTCTTAAAATATTGCACCCAGAACTAGTTGCCACCTGAACCACTACAGAAGAGTGTGAAACTCCTCCTCATCCCTGAGACTTTGTTTCTGTGCTTAAGGTTTGCTTTTTTAGCAGCTGCATTTCTCTACTGGCACAAGTACAGTTTACGTTCCGTGGGACACCTACATCCTTTTCACATGTACAGGTATGAAGGCACCCAGCTGCAGAATCCAGGTGGATTAAAAGGATAATCAATGACCATTTTGATAAGTGCTGAGAGTCACTCCAACTACTTACTTTTCCGTGTATAAGATGCCCCCTATTTTTGAGGACTCAATTTTAAGAAATTGTTGGGCTCTTTTCGCGGAGGGTTGCCCAGAGTTTTTGAGCTTTGGGGGGGTTGCAGTAAAATGCTCACCCACATGTGTTGCAAAATCCGCCTCTCGCCTGTCCCCTCATCAGCATAAGCTGCCAATCATCCACCCAATTGTCGCAGCGTCAGCCAATCAACACCTCCCACTGATGCAGCAACCAATAACACAGCAACCAAACATCCAGCCTATGCTATGTATAAGGTGACCCCCATTTCTTAGCATTATTTTTAAAGAAAAAAACCTAGTCTTACATATGGAAAAGTAAGGTACATAGGACACTGACCTGGCATTCCTGTTGTTGTATAACTTATCAATTAGTCATACCTCATGTTACGTTTGCTTCATGTTGCGTTCTTTCAGGTTACATCCCGCAGTGACCCGGAAGTACTGGAAAGGATTACTTCCGGGTTTTCACCAGAAGCGCATGTGCAGAAGCACAAAATGACGTCACACGCATGCGCAGAAGCGGCGAGTCACAACCCATGTGTGCAGATGCGCCGCTGCGGGCTGCGCTCTTTTCATGTTGCAAACAGGCCTCTGTAATGGATCCCGTTCGCAACCAGAGGTACCACTGTATTCTTTTAAAAGGAAATATCATGTACGGTGTAGGTCAGGGGGAGCCCACATAGAGCACACATTTTCCAGCAAAATGTGTGTCCCAATTTGGGGACTCAACATGTTGGAGGGTAGGATAAAACAGATCTGCCTATAGGTCAGAACCAGCACTTCAAATTGTGCCCAGAAATGGACTGGTGGCCGGTGAAGTTGCTTTAACAGATCAGTAACGCCGGCTCTACGCGAGGCTACCCTCCGCCATTCACCTTCTTTAAATAAACAAAGAAGGAGAATTAAAAGACCGGAGCATAATGAAGGCCCGGGCTTTCCCATCATGCACCGGGAGGCTGTGCTCGCCGCCAGATCGCAGGACTTTGGAGCCGCCTGAAATGCACAGCCCCCGATGGCGTGTAAGAAAGTGTAACGGGTTCATAATTGCAACCCTTTCATTACCGTCTCCTCAGTTCCCGGCCCACTAATGTCAAGAGCGCCGTCTTTGTAGCGTTATTGGCATTTTTCATCATATTCATGAAGTGCAGGTCAATTTTCTTCAAAAGGCTCCCATCGCCAAGTTGCCACAAAGACAGACAGTAATAAATTCTACTAGTGCACTCGTGAAGGCTTCGTAGCTGCGAGCTACAATAAAAAGCAATGAGCCGGGTGTCACTAAGTAACTCCAGTTTACACTGCATTTTCTCTCTTTTATTGAAAACTCAGGATATGAATTTATTAATGAATACACAGGCATACTTTGATGGGGGGGGAGAGAGGGAGGGAGAGCAAAAGGGGAGGTGGTGTTGCGTAGGGTGGGTTGGGGGGAAAAGAGAGAGAGAAAGAGAGAGACCAAGTCAATTTATTTGATATTCACACAGTGAGTGCCTACATTGTATTGTTTCATCATTTATGGACCAGCTTTGCTTGTTAGGCTGTGGCCCTCCAGGAGCGAGAGAGAGAGAGAGAGGAGGGAAGGGGGGAGGCAAGGCTTATATAGCAACACCTTGACGTAGATGTACAGCTGCTCTCTCCGCGCTTGTCTCACCTTTAGCCCTGTCTGTCTACTGCAGGCTTTCATTTTCCGCATTCATACATCAATAAGCTTTGCATGCTGACACCTAATTTTGCAGGCTACTTTGGTTATGGAGGCCGCTTCTTTGCATATCACTACCCACCCCTTCTGACATCTCCTGGCTTTAAAGGAGGAGAGAATAGAAGGCGCCTTGGTATGGAGGGGGTGGAAAGAGAAGGAGGAGAAGAAGAAGAAGGAGAAGGTGGTTTTCTTTTCTTCCAGGGCCTAATCAGAAATTTCTTTCTATTTGTCAGAAGCCGATCTGCCAAATCAAGTTTAATTGATTCAGCTGTTGTTTTCAAGCAATACTTTCCCCCCCTCTCTCTCCCTTTTTTAGTATGCTATTTTGAAGGTCTAGGCTGGTTCTTCAAACAAATGGGAGATCTCTCCTGAAAGATAAATATGGGTGCCAATTAGTTAGCATTTCCATCCCAGTTAAATCTCGTTTTGAAAGGATTCTTCAGTATGTTCCAAACCCCCACCCCCAGATAGATTGATAGATGGATATCAAAATCCAGTACCCATCAGCATGTAAGAATCTGGATGTGGTCTGTGACGGGTGACTGCAGAGGTCAAGAGGTTTCTATCCCTACTTGGCTCCTACAATTAGTTCCTAAATTTTGCACAAAAAGAAAAGTTTGCATGTGTGTTTGTTTTATTTGCACACACACAAAGACACAGGCAGGCACAAAGACACCAGAGCCGTCCCCCAATTAGCAAAGCCTTAGCTGTTGCATCTCGTGAGTTTTAATTGATTTGTCAATTAATCTGCATAAATTTCCATATGAAAAACAACAACAGTTCTTAAGGGGGAGGGGGACGTTATTTATTCAGTGTTAGATAAAGCATTGAATGCATTTAGATAGTCACACACACACATTTCTAACCCATTTGGAATACAGTGGTACCTCGGGTTACATACGCTTCAGGTTACATTCGCTTCAGGTTACAGACTCCGCTAACCCAGAAATAGTATCTCGGATTAAGAATATTGCTTCAGGGTGAGAACAGAAATCGCGCAGTAGCGGGAGGCCCCATTAGCTAAAGTGGTGCTTCAGGTTAAGAACAGTTTCAAGTTAAGAACGGACCTCCAGAACGAATTAAGTACTTAACCCGAGGTACCACAGTATTCATAAACATTCCATTGCAGACACTGAGTCCATAACTTGGGAGGTATCATTCTAAAACAACGAAGGCAAATTACTTATGGCCTACAGCAAGCAAAGTTTCAAAACTTCCAGTCTGGGTTCAACTCAATAATGGGGGTGCTTTCATGGACATTTGCAACAATGTTGAAAGGTCCCTCCCTTTTCCGTGCTTTTTTTAAAATGAGTCAAAAGTATCTATTTTTTAAGTATCTATCTGCAGCCAGAAAGGGTTGTAAGAAGTCATTGTCACATGCAGGAAAGTTTCCATTCAGCTGCAGCTCATCTTCTGTCCAAAGCTACATTGTTTGCTTCACTTTCTGCTGTAGTGAAATTCTATAACTCTGACACCCAAGACTTTTGTTTCAGATCACCCTCCAATTCTTCTGATAGTCAAATTTTCTAACTGATTTTAATATTGTATTTTTATATTGCTGTAACCTGCCCTAAAGCAGAGACATCACCTTGCCAACAAAGGTCCGTATAGTAAAAGCTAGGGTTTTCCCAGTAGTGATGTATGGAAGTGAGAGCTGGACCATAAAGAAGGCTGATCGCTGAAGAATTGATGCTTTAGAATTATGGTGCTGGAGAGTCCCATGGACTGCAAGAAGATCAAACGCATCCATTCTTAAGGAAATCAGCCCTGAGTGCTCACTGGAAGGACAGATCCTGAAGCTGAGGCTCCAATACTTTGGCCACCTCATGAGAAGAGAAGACTCCCTGGAAAAGACCCTGATGTTGGGAAAGATGGAGGGCACAAGGAGAATGGGATGACAGAGGAAGAGATGGTTGGACAGTGTTCAACGTGCTCTAGTCCATGGGGTCATGAAGAGTCGGACACGACTAAACGACTAAACAACAACAACAACAACCTGCCCTAAGACATTATGCTGAAGGGCAGGTAAGAAATCCAATAAATAACTAAGACCGATTTTTTGCTTTGTTCCTCATAGCTAGCTCCCACTATTCTCTCTGTCACCTTCCTGCGTTCTAGCATCCCATTCCAATACAGCTCTAAGGACTGTTCCTATTAATGTCCTCATGCAGGACTGGGGAAGCTTTTACACTGTCATCTTAAGGGGTGAAACAATTTTTGCAAATCTCTCCAATGAGGGATTTTAAAAATACGTTTTTGGCTGTGAGGAATTCAAATCTGCTATTATTTTTGTGCTTGGAGAACATTTAGCTTGGTTTGATGAAGACGCACATATACTGCTTTTGGAAAACCACAGAATTTTAATTTTACCTTCTGAAAATGCTTAATAATAATAATAATAATAATAATAATAATAATAATAATAAACAAGCAACAATAATAACAATAACAGCAGCAGCAACAACAACAACAACAACAACAACAACAACAACAACAACAACAACAATTTATTTATTATTTATACCCTGCCCATCTGAATGGGCTTCCCCAGCCACTCTGGGCGGCTTCCAAAAAAATTACTATAATACTGCAATACATCAAACATTAAAAGCCTCCCTAAACAGGGCTGCCTTCAGATGTCTTCTAAAAGTTTGGTAGTTGTTGTTCTCTTTGACATCTGGTGGGAGGGCGTTCCACACCAAGGGTGCCACTACCGAGAAGGCCCTCTGCCTGGTTCCCTGTAACTTGGCTTCTCACAGTGAGGGAACTGCCAGAAGGCCCTCGGTGCTGGACCTCAGTGTCCGGGTAGAACGATGGGGGTGGAAACGCTCCTTCAGGTATACTGGACCAAGGCCATTTAGGGCTTTAAAGGTCAGCACCAACATTTTGAATTGTGCTCGGAAACGTACTGGGAGCCAATGTAGGTCTTTCAAGACCGGTGTTATGCACTCCCAGTCACCAGTCTAGCTGCCGCGTTCTGGATTAGTTGTAGTTTCCGGGTCACGCACAAACAATACACTATAACTGCAATGCAATCATTTTCTATACAGTTTGACACACATTTTCTTTACCAAGCAAAACTAAATCATATCGATTCAGCCAAAATATCTTTGGAATTCCCAAGTCATAGAATCAAAGAACAGCAAAGTTGGAAGGGACCACAAGGGTCATCTAGTCCAACCCCTGCAATGAAGGAATCTTTTTGCCCAATGTGGGGCTTGAACGCAAAACCCTGAGATTGAGATTTTCATTCTCTACCGATTGAGGTATCTCTTCCCAGCTCAAGTCGCGACACGGCATTTAGCACCTCACCTCATTTTCGGAAAGTTAAAGTTGGGGGGGGTGGGAATCAACATGGCCTACTTTTACAGCCCAAGGGCCACGTTGACTTACAGGGAACCTTCCGGGGGCCACATGCCAATGGGAGGTGGGGCCATTGGGGCAGAGCAACTAATGGGTTGTCACGTGTGCAATAGGCTACATTGTTCACTCTCTCTCCTCCATTCAGAGAAGCAAGAGGCACTGTCAGAGTTCAAGGGCATATGCCAGTCAGCCAAAAAGAGGGTGAAAAACAGAGGGTCTCAAGGGCCAGATAGAGAGCACAAGAGGGCCATGTTGGGCTCCTGGGCTGGAGGGTCCCTGTTCCTGCAGTAATACAGTGCTGTGCCTACTAAACATGCCCCCTGCAAGTTTATACACATCTGGCTCCACACCCCGTTGGGTGACATGCATTCAGCATCAGTGTGAAGGGGCCCTATGCATGCATGATCATCTTCTTCTTCATCATCATCATCATTTATTATTATTTATACCCCGCCCATCTGGCTGGGTTTCCCCAGCCACTATGGGCAGCTCCCAACAGAATATTAAAAACACGATAAAACATCAAACATTAAAAACTTCCCTAAACAGGGCTGCCTTCAGGTGACTTCTAAAAGTCAGATAGTTGTTTCTTTCCATGACATCTGATGGGAGGGTGTTCCACAGGGCAGGTGCCACTACCGAGAAGGCCCTCTGCCTGGTTCCCTGTAACTTCACTTCTCGCAGGGAGGGAACCGCCAGAAGGCCCTTGGAGCTGGACCTCAGTGTCCAGGCTGAATGATGGGAGTGGAGACGCTCCTTCAGGTATACAGGGCCGAGGCCATTTGGGGCTTTCAAGGTCAGCACCAACACTTTGCATTGTGCTTGGAAATGTACTGGGAGCCAATACAGTAGTACCTCGGGTTAAGAACGTAATTTTTTCTGGAGATCCGTTCTTAACCTGAAACTGTTCTTATCCTGAGGTACCACTTTAGCTAATGGGGCCTCCTGCTGCCGCCGTGCCACTGGCAAGTGGTTTCTGCTCTCATCCTGAGGTACTATTTCTGGGTTAGCAGAGTCTGTAACCTGAAGTGTCTGTAACCCGAGGTACCACTGTATAGGTCTTTCAGGACCAGTGTTATATGGTCAAGCACAACCATCTCCCTCTGAGCTGGTGCACTGGCTAATCACAGGCTGCAATGCCTCTCTTTGTACATTCGCCCCAACCAAACAGGCCCTTTCTCTTCCCAGCCCATCGCAACAACGGGCCTCTTGCTTGAATCACCCAAAGCAGGACCTCGCTAGCAGATAAACAGGTTAATAAAGCTCGACAAATGCCAAGCTTTTGCAAGCAAATAAACAAACCGGCGGCGGTAGCAAAAAACAAAACCCACTTGCTATCCAAATCCATTTGCATCTTCCTCCTTTTCTTTATTTTTTCTGCCCAGCAAAGGAGAAAGTTTGTCAAGGAAGACTGATCAGAAGGATGCCACTCGGTGACAGGACGCGTTGATTTATTTTTGTGTTGCGGCAGGTTCTAACAACGGCGGCTGCTCAGAGTCGTCACAGAAAGGCATTGTGGGAGATGTCGGCAGCTCCCGACAAGCACCCTGCCTCTGAAGACAGACATTTATTAGGATACATAATGTGGATGAAGCCGATTCGTACCTTGGCATGCTGGTTTCCCGTAACTGTCACATGTGATGATGGCTTCAAGTTTTTCCCTTCACGGACACCCTCCAGACACACACACACACAAAATCTCTGTAAGGGACAATATCGCTAACACTGAGTATTTCGCACAGAGAGAAAGAGGCAAGCTATAGACAGCAAGGGAAGCTTTTGGGCCTAGCGCTGAAGAGCGTGCCATTTTAAAACACGAAATCTGTTCTTGCAATGTTTGTAAGGGGAGAACAAGGGGGGGAAAGGCACTTTCAAGTGTAGTTCGTCGCTCTCTTAATGAGGGACGGGGTCTTCTTAAGAGCCAGCCGGCAACTGTGGAAGAACACATACCCTCAGTACTTGACGTCCTCAAAACAGCTGACAGTTTCAGATAAATCGGCTTGCATAGAGACTCCCCTCTTCGCATCACCTGGAGTGACAGAATAGTGCTAATTTCATTTGAGGGAGGGAAGTGGGGAGGAAAACAAAAGACACGCAGAGAGAGAAATTCATATGTCCTCGGCGTGTTGAGCCGTCAGTGTAAAATTAACCAAACTGGAAACCATCGAGATCTGAGACGAAAGAAGGGGTTTTGTCAACCAAAATCTTTTTAATCTCTCCCCCCCACACACAAAAAAACTGGCACTCCTTTCCTCCTCTGAATCTGCCAACATTTCACAGGCTCCTTCATCTTTTTAACTACAGTTGCATGACAACTTTAGGAAAGAATGGCTTACTTCCTCAATACAGGAAGGGATGCGGTTAGTGATTCTTATGCTCAAGAGTGCTTTCTTTCCAAATTGTCTTCTGCTGCACTAGTCTTCAAAGTGTGCTCCATGGGGATTTGGGTTCCTTGCTGGAAGCTCCTTAAGAACTCCACCATGAGAATACCAGTTACGCTTTCTTGAAAATCAGCTCTTCCACCATGACAGATTTTCCCCTACAATATTCAGTGGCCGTAGAGCATTTGGAAGTGTATGCTCTTTCAGCCAAGTCATACAGAATGATGAAACACAGGGTATCTAGCCAATATTCTGCAAGAACTGAGGGCTTATCTACACTTACCTTTTCAATCACTCATTCTAGGCACAGGTCCGTGCTTAAAAAATCTGTTTTGCCCTGAAGATTGCCCCACAAAAAAGCACTCAATCAGAGGAAATGTGCATTTGGATTTTCCGTGAATTGCTGTTTGCTCCAACTGAGCTTTAAAGAGTGGGTTTTCATGAGGAAAGCTCTGAAGGGGGGGGAAATCACTCAGACATATAACATTGAAGCACGTACCATGCTTGGAAAGAGTGGAACAAAGTTAAGTGTAGATAACCCCTCCGTCTACGTGTAAAGAGATTAGCTAAAATCCTTTAGAAGAAGAGTTTGGATTTGATATCCCGCTTTATCACTACCCTAAAGAGTCTCAAAGCGGCTAACAATCTCCTTTTCCCTTCCTCCCCCACAACAAACACTGAGAGACTTCAGAGAAGTGTAACTAGCCCAAGGTCACCCAGCCGCTGCATGTGGAGGAGCAGGGAAGCAAACCCGGTTCACCAGATTACGAGTTCACCTGCAGGAGCGTCTCCACACCCATTGTTCTGCCCAGACACTGAGGTCCAGTGCCAAGGGCCTTTTGGTGGTTCCCTCAGTGCGAGAAGCCAAGTTACAGGGAACCAGGCAGAGGGCCTTCTCGGTAGTGGCACCCTCCCTGTGGAACACCCTCCCAGCAGATGGCAAAGAGAAAAACAACTACCAGACTTTTAGAAGACATCTGAAGGCAGTCCTGTTTAGGGAACCTTTTAATGTTTCATAGATTATTGTATTTTAATATTCTGTTGGAAGCCGCCCAGAGTGGCTGCGGAAACCCAGCCAGATGGGCAGGGTATAAATAAATTATTATTATTATTATTATTATTATTATTATTATTATTATTATTACCATCATCTTAACGACTACACCATGCTGGCTTTACAATGTATAGGAGTTCCACAGTGTAGTGTAGTGGTTAAGATCGGTAGACTCATAATCTGGTGAACTGGGTTCGCTTCCCCGCTCCTCCACATGCAGCTGCTGGGTGACCTTGGGCCAGTCACACTTATCTGAAGTCTCTCAGCCTCACTCACCTCACAGAGTGTTTGTTGTGGGGGAGGAAAGGAAAGGAGATTGTTGGCCGCTTTGAGACTCCTTCGGATAGTGATAAAGCGGGATATCAAATCCAAACTCTTCTTCTTCACAGCAGGTGAGCCAGTCTGAAAACCACTGCATTCTTCCCAATACTGTGCCTTCTGCAAGGTTCCTTCCTACCTTGAAATGCAGCCATTATCGTTCATGTCGGGCCATATCCTCCCTAAGGGTGCTGAGAGTCACCTTGTGGGCTTCCTGCTTGGCCATTATGGGAACAAAATGCAGGACTTGATAGGCCTTTGGTTGGATTGAGCAGTGCTCTTCCTAAATTCCCTCAAATCCCTCCTAAGGACTCACAGTGCACTCAATCCAGACAAATTAAAGGACAAATTAAGTTTGCGCTGCAGATCTCGATCACTGTAACTGTAAGTCACATAACAGCCAACCTACTTCTTACAAGAACTCCACCATGACAAATGCCGCTGGGTGACAACAAACAGAGCCTTCCCCAAATTCTTTCAGGGCTAGTTAAAAATGTAAAATCTGGTATGAAGTCGCCGCCCCTTAAGCATCCCATTTTCCTCATGCACGGAACGCCATCCTCCGATTTAATTGAGGCCTCCGGTCCCTAGGAGAGAGCGACAACGGCCCTCACTTGAGGCCAAGTTTAGCATTTCATTATTTAGTAATCTGAGCTGGAGTCATGCTATTATTGACTCTCAGGCAATCCTCTTTGCCTCTTCTAACAAAAAGAGGATGCCCAGAGAAATAATTGATACCACATTCGGCTTTTGAGTGTGCGTTCCCTTGGTGGTTTGTGCACGAAAGCTTTTTGATTTAGGCTTAAGAATAACAAAAGTTGGGGATATTTTTCACCGACGACCCCCTTATGACATGTCCGTAACCCCTTTCACAGCAGGAATGTTGGCCTCCAGGCATCTCTTAGCAGCTCAAATGAGTGACTAGAGGCTTTCCTTCTTTTATTATAGATCTGCTGGTTAAAAGTGAAAGCCTCTTAAAGGGAAGTCTTTTTTTTTTCTTCCATAAAGGGGGAGGAAAGCTCTAAGGAAGACCTGAACACACTGAGGTTTGGGACTGATTTTTGTCATCAGTGGGGGTAAACCAGACCCTTGTTGAAAGCAAGGAGCAACATTCCCCACAGTAACTGGAATTTGCAGAGCTAACTTTTTAGATTCGCATTCTAAAGTCTGGCTGAAGTGAAGTTTTGCAGTGATTTTTGCTTTTCTCTTCGAGAGAGAAGCAGCAAAAAGAGTTTCATTAATGATAGCAAACATTCTTAGTGGTGATGCAAACTTTCCTCAGTCACTGAAAAGTCTTAGCCAAAGGAAGGTGCAAATTCCATGGTACAAATAGTACAAATTCAATGGTGGCAACACGGAAAGAGAAAATATTGGCCCATTCAGAGGGGAAATTAACAGGGACTGGCCATCAGTGACCAAGAGGGTCAGGGGTGTGGTGAGGGATGCAGAACTTGGAGGTCAGTGGCAGAGTAAATGCTTTGCATGTGGTTTGCCCAGTTTCAGTCTCTGGCCTCTCCATACACGAGGCTTGTTCACACATTACACTGAACACAGGTACAAGCTGTCTCTACACATATACAAGAGTTTGTGTGGAAGAGTGCCAATTGGTACAGCTCAACACTTGTATACACCCCCATCGTTCAGCCTGGACACTGAGGTCCAGCGCCGAGGGCCTTCTGGCAGTTCCCTTGCTGTGAGAGTGAGGTTACAGGGAACCAGGCAGAGGGCCTTCTCAGTAGTGGCGCCCGCCCTGTGGAATGCCCTCCCATCAGATGTCAAGGAAATAAACAACTATCTGACTTTTAGAAGACATCTGAAGGCAGTCCTGTTTAGGGAAGTTTTTAATGTTTATTGCTGCCCAATATTCGGCTGGGAGCTGCCCAGAGTGGCTGGGGAAACCCAGCCAGATGCGTGGGGTATAATTATTATTATTATTATTATTATTATTATTATTATTATTATTTTAGAGAATGTGCACTTGTTTAATGTTGCATGTGAGTGTACAGATCCAGTATTTGGGTACACAGATTGTGCACTAACTGAATGTAACATATGAATGGCCCTACACATACAAAATAACACAATAAGAGCCCTCCCTGGATCAGGCCAATGGCCCATCTACTCCGGCATCCTGTTCTCACAGTGGCCACCCAGATGTTTATGGGAAACCTTCCAGCAGGACCCAAGCATAAAAGCACTCTCCCCTCCAATGATTTGTAGCAACTGGAACACACACACGCACACGTCTAAAGTAGAAAAGACTGGGTTATAGGGATAAATAATCTCTCCTAGCATCAAGCAGCTCCATATTTTCCTACAGTTCACACACACATATACACCATCTTGTCTGTGAGACGTGGAAGACCTGCTCCAGAGAGCCAGCGTGGTGTAGTGGTTAAGAGCGGTAGTCTCGTAATCTGGGGAAACAGGTTCGCTTCCCCGCTCCTCCACATGCAGCTGCTGGGTGACCTTGGGCTAGTCACACCTCTCTGAAGTCTCTCAGCCCCACTCACCTCAAGAGTGTTTGTTGTAGGGGAGGAAGGGAAAGGAGAATGTTAGCCGCTTTGAGACTCCTTAAAGGGAGTGTGAGGCGGGATATCAAATCCAAACTCTTCTTCTTCTTCTTCTCCCTGCCTTGCAGGTCTTTTTCCACCTGGCCTGGGAGGACAGGGCCCTGACTGACTCCAGCTACAAAAGCTGATGCTATGGAAGAGACCAGAGGCCATCTTGGTTATGAGTCCTAGAAGACCTGCTCCCTGCCTCGCAGGTCTATTCCTACCTGGCCCTGGAGGGCAGGGCCCTGACTGACTCCAGCTACAAAAGCTGAGGCTGCTGAACAGACTCATTGGTTAATGAATTGTTTATAGGGGTTTATTGTGCCGGGGGGGGCAGTTCTTGCTATTTACATTATGATTTTGTATCTTTATTTTGGTTCTTACGATGTATGTGGAAATTGTTTTATTTGGTTATGCACTTTTCATTTATTGTTTATGACTACATTTGTTACATTTTAATTATGTGATTTTACTTTTAGGTTGTAAGCCGCCTTGAGCATGGTTTTAACCATGGAAAGGAGGCATGAAAATAAAATGATGTATGTATCTATACACACACACCACTCTTGAAAGTTGGCATCAATTAATTAAAATACATCTTAAAATTAGTTCAGAACAAATTAAAATCTGGACAGATGGCAGCCCTCAGGTAAAATTGAGAGTGGTTAATATTCTCCAGGGCCAAATGTTACCACTGGTCTTATAAAGGACCTGTGAGTGGGCTAGGAGGTCTCTTTAATGCTTGTTCTTATACAGAAAGAAAAGAATCAGACTGAACCCAGACCAAAGGCCTGGTGGAACAGCTCCATCTTGCAGGCCCTGCGGAGAGATGTCAAATGTCGCAGGGCCCTGGTCTTGTGAGAGAACGTTCCACCAGGCCGGGGCCACGGCCAAAAAGGCCCTGGCTCTGGTCGAGGCCAGTCTAATCTCCCTGGGGCCTGGGATCTTCAGAGTGTTATTATTTGCAGACCTTAAGGTCCTCCGTGGTGCATACCAGGAGAGGCGATCCTGTAGGTACGAGGGTCCTAGGCCATATACGGTTTTAAAGGTTAAAACCAGCACCTTAAACCTGATCCTGTACTCCACCGGGAGCCAGTGCAGCTGGTATAGCACCGGGTGAATGTGATCTCGCAGCGAAGACCTCGTAAGGAGTCTCGCTGCAGCATTCTGCACCCGCTGGAGTTTCTGGGTCAGTCTCAAGGGCAGCCCCACATAGAGTGAGTTACAATAATCAAGCCTAGAGGTGACCATCACATGGATCACAGTGGCAAGGTCAGGGAGAGAGAGATAAAGGACCAACTGCTTAGCTTGGCAGAGATGGAAAAATGCCGCCTTTGTTGTAGCTGTAACCTGTGCCTCCATAGAAAGGGAGACATCGAAGATTACACCCAAACCCTTGACGGAAGGTGCTGGTACTAATTGTGCCCCCACAAGGGATGGGAGTTGGGCCCCCCAACCCCATATCGTCCCGACCCAGCCAAAGGACCTCTGTCTTCGAAGGATTTAACTTCAACCGGCTCCCATGTAGCCATCCAGCCACGGCTTCCAAACATCTGATCAGTGTGTTTGAGGCCGAGTCAGGGTCGCTGTCCATCAACAGATAGAGTTGGGCGTCATCAGCATGAGATGAGAAGCTACTCAATTCCTACTGAATTTTGCGATGTGTTGCTCCAGTCAATATATACATAAACGCACATTAGGAGAAAGTGGGCACACAAATGCATGCTGTACATACAAAAGGAAAAACGGCCTTTCGAAAATGTGTCTCGTAGGCAGAACTGCATTTAAAAAAATATAAATTCACACAAAAATGCTGGTGATTTTTTTCTTATTAAGGGTTTTTTCTTATTAAAAATAATGAAAATTGCTGCAGAAATGTAGAGAACTGAATTTAAGAGTGGAAAAAATGAGGAACTGGGAGGAACAAAAAATGACAGATCACTTAACTGTAAGCCTCTCAAAATGCAGGCAAACAAACAATCCACTCACAGAGATGAGCATTTACCTAATATTTCCTTATATCCAATAGGATTTGGGACAGAGGAAGAGGTGAGCTATCTTCCAACAATGTCGTTTCTCCAGTTAGGACACCTGGCACTGAAAAATCACTATACCCCATATTGTTGACTCCATCTCTTAAATGTCCTCCTCTTTCACATCACATTTTCTTCCTAGCATTAGTTCTAGGACCAAATTAAATATTCTCTACATCAGATGTTCTCTTCAAAATCATTATATTTGATACAATCATACTAATTACCCCCTCCCCACAAAATTCTCACATCACTAAGTGTGAGTGTCTCGCCAGGTGGAAACTCATCACGAATTCAGTCACTGACCAAAAAAAATAAAAAATAAAAATCATGTGATTCACCATGTCCAATTAGATTAAGGGCAGTGAGGGCATATGAGGGTGAGGACAGCAAGGGCAAAAAAAAGAAAAGGGCAGTGAGGTGAAGCAGCAGCCGAAGGGAATAAAAGCCTGCTGAACACCACCGAAAAACCCTCAGAAACCTGTTTATACGTGTCCAAAAATTGCTTAAAACGAGAGGAACAAAAAGAGACACAAATTAAGGCGAGGAGTGTCGACTCAGCCGTAATCATTTCCACTAGGTTAATCAATATAATAAGAACACATGCATATGCAAATGAGACATTGGCTCCTATACCTTTCGTGTACACCACAACAGGAAGTGATGTTATTTGTGTCAATCAAACGCTCCTGGTTTCGCTTTGCACATTGTGATTAATACTAATTGGAGCACTGCTTAGACGTGGAACCTAATTCAGCAAGGAAGTTTCTCTTCCTTTTCTTTTTTTTACATTCCACACGATCCCTCTGCCACCCCCTGCCTCCTTTTCCAGGTAGTCTTGAGGACTGAATTAAACACACACACGCACTCCAAGAAGAGACCTTCCCCCCCCAAGACAGATGGCCGACAATGAGTTAGAAAAAAAAGAAGGTATCTTGAGATCCAACCTGCAAGAACAAAAAAAAGAAAAGAAAAGAAAAGAAAAGCTTGCATTGTTGTTTTCATTATCTTGCTTCTGTCATTTCATGAGCTTTGTATCTCACAAGGAAAGAAAGAAGGAAGAGGGGGGGAGGGGGGAAACTGTGAAATTAATCTTTTGTGCATTGCCAGATAAAGACGAGACATGCTCAGACAAAAGATAGACTGGGAGAAGGTACTGTGATTGATGACTAAAGTAAAGGTGTCAGAAGAGTATTATGTAAATTACTGGAGGCACAGACCATTTCAGAGAGAATGAGAGGGAGAGGGGAGGCTGGGAAGAAAAGGCTGCCGAGGCAATGTCGCCACGACACTGGTCCCCAAGCACCAATTTCTTGCCATCTTTCATCTGCCGAGACAAGCTCACCTCACATTCTATTTGGCTTCTACAGTGCGACAAAGACTGGATGGACTGTGAGTGTGTGTGTGAGAGAGAGAGAGAGAGAGAGAGAGAGAGAGAGAGAGAGAGAGAGAGAACAGAGCGGGGAGGAAACCTGTCAACATTAGCATGAATGCAAGGATATATATATATATATATATATATATATATATATGGCAGAGGATTGGCAAGGATAAATCCCTGGCCTGCTTTAGGGTTTTTGCACGGATGATACGACCTTGCTATGGACAATGTCGGTTGCCTATCTTAAGCGCCGGGCAGGAATTCTTTCCATCTGGCAAACTGGCACTGCCAGTTGGGTTTCCGCCTAAAGGTAAAGGTACCCCTGACGGTTAGATACAGTCGCAGACGACTCTGGGGTTGCGCGCTCATCTCTCTCTATAGGCCAAGGGAGCCGGCGTTTGTCCACAGACAGCTTCCGGATCATGTGGCCAGCATGACTAAGCCACTTCTGGCAAACCAGAGAAGCGCACGGAAACGCCGTTTACCTTCCCGCCGGAGTGGTACCTATTTATTTACTTGCACTTTGACGTGCTTTCGAACTGCTAGATTGGCAGGAGCAGGGACCGAGCAACGGGAGCTCACCCCGTCGCGGGGATTTGAACCGCTGACCTTCCGATCGGCAAGCCCTAGGCTCAGTGGTTTAGACCACAGCAGCACTCGTGTCATAGCAATCATCACAACTTTGTAAGGCGGAAAGGCATTGGGTAAGCCTAGATTTGGTGGGAGGGGAGGTTGTAGCCTCCTCCTGCCCCTCCATGGGTCAGGGTGTCCTATTCAAAGGATCTGTGGGGAGTGGTATGGCCCTTGCCCCTGTCTGGCCATCAGACAGGAACCACTCCAATGGGGGCTGTTTGGGGGACACCCCAATCTGAAGTGGGAAGTAGGGTGTTTCCACCCGCTGGCTTCACCCTTAGAAACACTCCCAGAGGACGGGCAAGAGTGACATATGCAGTTGCTTACCGCAATGCCTATGGCCAAACCTTCACATCTGTAACCAATGAAATTGTGACCTTATTTGATCCCAAACCAATATCCCAAACCAAAGGGCCAGATTTAGGTTTGATGGGGCCCTAAGCTACTGAAGGTAATGGGGCCCGTTATATAGGTCCTTTGTCAACAACAAATTGTCACTTTTTTTGTGTGTTGAATATATGCTATGTGATAATTTATGGACCTAATAGGTATCTAAAGCCATTTGCACATAACAAAATATGTATTTTATCAAAGTAATTGTTGAAAAGTCCATGCAGAATGTAGGCACCCTATATATAGAAATGAGCAAACCAGTGATATTTTAGGGAGCAGGTGAGCAGGCAGGGCCCATTACTTACATCATAGGAGGCTACACAACACAAAACACTGTTGCTGGATGTAGGTTTTATTTTATTTGTTTTTTAATCTTATATTTTGGAAATGTACATCCAGTCCCCCCCCTTTAAATTATTTTGGGGGCCCCAAGGGAGTGAGACCCTAAGCTATAGCTTGTTTAGCTTACTTATACAGGTGAAACTCAGAAAATTAGAATATCATGGAAAACTTCATTTATTTCAGTAATTCAACTTAAAAGGTGAAACTGATATATGAGATAGACTCATGACATGCAAAGCGAGATATGTCAAGCCTTTATTTGTTATAATTGTGATGATTATGGGGTACAGCTGATAAAAACCCCAAATTAACAATCTCAGAAAATTAGAATATTAAATGAAATCAGCAAAACAAGGACTGAAAATAGAGCAATATTGGACCTCTGAGAAGTAGAAGCAAGCATATGTACTCAGTACTTGGTTTGGGCCCCTTTTGCATCAATTACTGCCTCAATGCGGCATGGCATGGATGCGATCAGCCTGTGGCACTGCTGAGGTGTTATGGAAGACCAGGATGCTTCAATAGCAGCTTTCAGCTCTTCTGCATTGCTTGGTCTCATGTCTCTCATCTTTCTCTTGGCAATGCCCCATAGATTCTCTATGGGGTTCAGGTCAGGCGAGTTTGCTGGCCAATCAAGCTCAGTAATCCCATGGGCATTGAACCAGGTTTTGGTACTTTTGGCAGTGTGGGCAGGTGCCAAGTCCTGCTGGAAAATGAAGTCAGCATCCCCATAAAGCTCATCTGCAGAAGGAAGCATGAAGCGCTCCAAAATTTCCTGGTAGACGGCTGCGTTGACCCTGGACTTAATGAAGCACAGTGGACCAATACCAGCTGATGGCATGGCTCCCCAAATCAACACTTCACACTGGACTTCAAGCATCTGGCATTGTGTGCCTCTCCATTCTTCCTCCAGACTCTGGGTCCTTGGTTTCCAAATGAGATGCAAAAGTTGCTCTCATCAGAAAAGAGGACTTGGGACCACTGAGCAACAGACCAGTTCTTTTTTTTTTCTTTAGCCCAGGCAAGTTGCTTCTGACATTGTTTCTTGTTCAGGAGCGGCTTGACAAGAGGAATACGACATTTGAAGCCCATCTCCAGGAGCCGTCTGTGTGTGGTGGCTCTTGATGCACTACCTCCAGCCTCAGTCCACTCCTTGTGAAAGTCCCCAACACGTTTGAATGGTCTTTTCCTGACAATCCTCTCCAGGCTGTGGTGATCCCTGCTGCTTGTGCACCTTTTTCTTCCACACTTTCCCCTTCTGCATAACTTTCCATTAATGTGCTTTGATACAACACTTTGGGAACATCCAACTTCTTCTGAAATTACCGTTTGAGGCTTTCCCTTCTTATGGAGGGTCTCAATGATGGCTTTCTGCACAACTGTCAGGTCAGCAGCCTTCCCCATGATTGTCCTTCCTACTGAACCCATTGCATGTGTTATGGATTGAATAGCTACTGCACCTTTTCACAATATTTTAATTTTCTGAGATTGTTAATTTGGGGTTTTTATCAGCTGTACCCCATAATCATCACAATTATAACAAGTAAAGGCTTGACATATCTCACTTTGTATGTCATGAGTCTATCTCATATATTAGTTTCACCTTTTAAGTTGAATTACTGAAATAAGTGAACTTTTCCATGATATTCTAATTTTTTGAGTTTCACCTTTACGTGAATTCGGCACTGGCTGTGTGTCGTCTAGTTTTTTGCACCTTAGGGAACAGGGCTGTCATGGGGCCTTTCTATATGCAAAATAGAGAGAGAGAGCACAGCGGATTGGCAAGGAATTGCTGGCAAGGAACCTGGAGGAAGTTCAAGGCAAACAGCAGTGTCTAAAGAGGGTGTGCTTCAAATGTCAAAGCTGGCAAAAGAATCGCCCAGTTCTGGTGCATTTTGTCGAAAGGAGTGTACAGGAGCATGCGCCGGGGACCAGAAAATGCACATGGAAGCATGGTTCTTGATTGGCCCAGTTTATTTATATGCCTCCTTTCCAACACAAGGTGTGCCCAAAGCAGCTTACAAGAAACACCTGCTTGTTCCCCATTTGTAAGAAATAGATCTTTCAGCATGGCAGCACCTGCACTTTGGAACTCCCTGCCTATTGACATTTGCCAGGCACCTTTGCTGTACTACTCCTTTCGGTGCCAGCTAAAAACACTTTTTGTTTGAGCCAGCCTGTTCCGGACATGTAGAGTGTTGTCGTGTGTTTTAATCTGGTTGTTAGCTTATCTCTGGTTTAAATTATTTTTGAAGGTTTTAAATTGTTGGTTTGTTTTGTTGATTATCTTATTGTTTGACCCTTTTCACAAACTTCTTTGAGGTGGGTTGTTTTTGTTTTTGTATGCAAATTTTGGGGAATAAATAAACAAGGAGCTACCTTTCTTCCCCAGGACTCTCTGCCCTGCCAGGACATTTCTCCTTCCCTACAATGTTCCTGGGATGAGGGCAGAAGCAAGGGGCAGAGGGCAGCAATTTGGGTGGGAAGTGAGAGCTGGACCATAAAGAAGGCTGATCGCCAAAAAATTGATGCTTTTGAATTATGGTGTTGGAGGAAACTCTTGAGAGTCCCATGGACTGCAAGAAGATCAAACCGATCCATTCTGAAGGAAATCAGCCCTGAGTGCTCGCTGGAAGGACAGATCCTGAAGCTGAGGCTCCAAGACTTTGGCCATTTCATGAGAAGAGAAGACTCCCTGGAAAAGACCCTGATGTTGGGAAAGATGGAGGGCACAAGGAGAAGGGGACAACAGAGGACGAGATGGTTGGACAGTGTTCTCGAAGCTACCAGCATGAGGTTGAGCAAACTGCGGGAGGCAGTGGAAGACAGGAGTGCCTGGCGTGCTCTGGTCCATGGGGTCACGAAGAGTCGGACACGGCTAAACAACTAAACAACAACAAAGCAATAATGCCAGCAAAAAAAGCACTGGGCTAGGAGGCTGCTCATTCCACCACAGTGCTTTGGGGCAGAAGGATGCTATTATCAGGTATAGGGACCAGAATCACTGCAGCAAAGAAAACAGCAGTGGATCCAGCCACCCAGTCCAATGCTTCTCTTCTCAGAACCAGGCCCTTAAAAAGATGTTTCTCTTTTCTAAGTAATGCAATAAAGTAATAAAATCAAAGTAAGTGAATACTAGCTGCAGTAAGCACCCCCCCCAACCTGCCACACCTCTAGGTACTGGCTCTTTCCTGACTATGCCACATGCCAGCTATGGGTAATTCTGCCAATTTTAGTTTCTTACTTTCCCATAAATTCAGCTGTCCATGTTTCTCTAATAATTTGTGAGACGTCCTCAAGGAAGCCCCTCCACATTTTCTCATAGGTACAGTTTTGCATGCAGTTTTCCCGAATATACACATTTTTGCAAGCGATTCCCCCCTAACACAATGCATTTTTTTTTTGCTTGAGATTTCCAGTAACATATGCATTTTATGCTCTCTTTTACCCCAGTATCTGCATTGTTGTACACTAGGGGACGCGGGTTGCGCTGTGGGTAAAACCTCAGCGCCTAGGACTTGCTGATTATATGGTCAGCGGTTCGAATCCCCGCAGCGGGGTGAGCTCCCATCCTTCGGTCCCAGCTCCTGCCCACCTAGCAGTTCGAAAGCACTCTTAAGTGCAAGTAGATAAATAGGGACCGCTTTATAGCGGGAAGGTGAACAGCGTTTCCGTGTGCTGCGCTGGTGCTGGCTCGCCAGCTGCAGCTTCGTCATGCTGGCCACATGACCCAGAAGTGTCTTCAGACAGCGCTGGCTCCCCGCCTCTTAAGCGAGATGAGCATGCAACCCCAGAGTAGGTCACAACTGGCCCGTACGGGCAGGGGTACCTTTACCTTTACCTTTTTACACTTGGCATATACTGAGCAATATTCAGAGAAGTACAAATTGTGAAGGACACGTGTATTTTGGCTTGTGTGTTCTTTAGGGAACTGGAAATTCGGTAGGTCCAGTCTGCATTTCTCCAGTGTCCCTGGAACTGAACGTGTCCATAAGGAATTGGCAGTGCCAGTAATTCAATTGGGAACTTTGTACACACATAACATGTGCTCTCTAACACAATGCTGCAGGCTAAACATGTGGGATGTGAAACACATAGCAGTCAAGGACAACATTCCTAGAATGGATATCCTAGGAGATGCTTTGTCCCAGACAAGAGAAAACTTCCTGTTTCCTCCTGAGCTGGCACTGTCACTTGGGACTAACTCCCTTATGGGATAGTTCATGTAGATATGTACTTTTGTAACCTGAGTCTGCCTTCAGGGATCCAACTGTGAACTGAAAGATTGTGAGTAAACTACTTTTATATTGACTTTAATCAGATTGTTGTGTCTACTCTTTCAAGAGGGATAAGAACAGATCTAACTGGGAATCCTAAATAATAATAATTATAATAAAAATAAAAATACTACTACTAATAATAATAATAAAATTTTATTTATACCCCGCCCTCTCCAACCAAGACCGGGCTCAGGGCGGCTAACACCAAATATAATAACAATTGATTGAAATACAGTTTAAAAAACAAGATTAAAATACAACATTAAAACATTAAAATGCAGCCTCATTTCAGTGGAAGCTCAATCAAAAACTCAATCAAAAACAAGCTAACTGCTTTGCAGTTTAAAAGGGGGAATGTTTGGAACTCTGCTAAGATATAGAACTTGCTAACACAAATTAGGAAGGATATTATTAAATAATATATTCTCTCCTGCCTCCCTAAACATCCCCGCAAAACATACCCAATTTCCTCAGCTGTTCCTCATAGGCCATGCTTTCCAGACCTTTGATCATCTTGGTTGCCCCCCTCTGCACACATTCCAACTTCTCGATATCCTTCTTAAACTGTGGTGCCCAGCCAAAGACTTTGGGTATAATATACAGCTGAATGACTGGGTAAAATTATGGAAAGAAGGTTTAAAATTTACTGCATGTAATGCATGTAAAGAAAATGTGATGAAAATGATGTGTGGATGGTATATTACACTGGTTAAGTTAGCAAAAATGTATAAAACCAGCAATAAATGTTGGAAATGTAAGGAAAAAGAAGGAACATTTTATCACATGTGGTGGGAATGCAAAAAGGTGAAATGCTTCTGGGAGATGATATATAATGAGATGAAAAAAATGTTGAAATATACATTTATAAAGAAACCAGAAGCATTTCTCTTGGGTATGGCTGGAAATGATATAAATAGAAAGGAAAGTAAGCTTTTTTCATATGCAGTAACAGCAGCAAGAATACTATTGGCCCAAAAATGGAAGCAAGAAGAATTACCAACGGTGGAAGAATGGAGGATGAAATTAATGGACTACGCAGAACTTGACAAACTAACAGGAAGGATCCGAAACCAGCGGGACCAGAAGTTCACCGAAGACTGGAGTAAATTTACAGACTATTTGAAGAGTATTTGTGATGACCAGACGACGTTTGTAGGTTTGCAAGAATTTCTGTGAGGAGTATTAATGGAAATATTGTTAAAACGGAAAAGGAGAGAAGAGAGACTATGAGATATAAAGACAGTATTAAGTTAGGAAATGCATAAGAAATGATGTAAGACGGAGGATTATCAGAGGTGGTGATGGAAGTCCAGTAAGATTGTATTTGTGATAATTTTGTGTGGTACGTTTTATAATTTTGTATGTTAAAATTTTTTAAAAAAATAAAAAATAAAAATAAACTGTGGTGCCCAGAACTGGACACAGGACTCCCACTGGGAATCTGACCCCTCTGAATCCCCAGAGAGGTGCTTCCCGTCAGAAAAGACAATATTGGCTAGAGACGGACAAGTAACCAGCCAGTATCTGGTTTTCTTTGTTCCTATTTTTTGAATATTTCGTCTATCCTTCTCTCCCACCCCCTGGACTATAGAATTAACATGCCTCCTGCTTTCAAATCAATTATTACGAATCGGCTTTTGAATTTTACCTATGACTCACCTTTGCTCCCCTTTAATTTTATGTCTGGCTTTGGTTCAAAAATGTTATTTGGCTGAAGAGAAAGCTCCCTCCAACAGTCACCTCTCACCTTAGTCCCTTTTTTAAAAAGAGAGAGGGGGGGGGGAAAGAGCATTCTAATAATAATACTTCTCAATAAGGTGATGTTTTGTATAATAAGCTGATTTCAGAATGAGGCCCAAATTAGCTGGAGAGTGGAATAGCTTTCCATTAGCAGATGATAAGTAGAATCACTTTGACCCTATAGCAAGGCCTGCAACCTGCACACAGACACCCCCAAAAAACTACTATATGGTGCTTTATCTGAAACTGTGAGTGTCTTTCCAGGCAAATCCTTTTAGCATGAAAGAAAATAAATAAATGTTTATCAGCCCGTTACTGAATTGCTGTGGGTTACCTTCAAGACAGCAACTCCATTGCATAGCTGTCAAGCGTCCCTTATTTGGTGGGACAGTCCCTTATCCCAGCGCCATGTCCTGCTGCTGACACTTATGGATGATGTCCCTTAAATTTCCCGGGTTTCAAAGGAAGCAGCTCCTCTCCCTCCCTCCCTCCTTGCCAGCCAGGGAGGAGGGAGGCTCCAACTGTGTTGCTTGGCTGCGTTGCTCACCCAATAAGAAGTCTAAGAATGACTGGGGGGTGGAGCTTGCATGCCTTGTGCTAATCAAATCGGCTGCGTTGCCTGGGGACTCGCCTTTGCTCAGCACTTCCCAGCGGAGAGGTGACGGTGGTTTTCCTTGAGGCTTGAGGCTTTGTTTGGCTGCTGGCTGGGCTTTCTGCCTTTGGCTCAGAGGGGCTCAGAAGCTGAACATACCTGTGCCCGGAAATTCCCTTATCTTGGGTGCTGATCCCTTATTTTTGAGGCTGCTGGTCCCTTACTTTCAAATCTGTGAGTTGACAGCTATGCTCCATTATGAGGAAATCGCACATTCCCTATTGCTGGGTGAATGCGATTCCCCAGCTCCTTCTGGTTGCTTTTGTTTGCATTCCCAGGTGCTTTTGCAAAAGCAACACTCGGACAAGTTCTGAGCATCTGGTTACTGCCATTTTAATTCCTCACGGTACTCCCAAAATTGCATCGCTGCAGGTTGTTGAAGAAATAAGTGGTCTATGTCCATTTACCTGTGATCATAGCAGCCAACTCCTAGGAGCCAAATAAAATATTTGAGTTGGCTGACCCCGCAAAGTTGATGGGCATCACCATTCAAATGGTGTGCATGCATCATGGTTGATTGTGCAGTGTGGGGCTTACCTGCCTCCCAATATTTTATTCAAATTGGCATCCCTGCCTCTGATTTAGCATCATTTAATTCAGTGGAATTTAATTCTGAGTAGGTATGTATAGGGTTGCATACCCTCCAACATTTCTCTCTCTCTCTCTTTTGGTTTTATTGTTACTGTTCACATTAACACACCATACAGAAAAAGAAAATAAATTCCATCACCACCAAAGAAAAAAAGAGAATTAATACATCAACTAAGCAATGACAAACCTAGACAGCATCTTAAAAAGCAGAGACATCATCTTGCCAACAAAGGTCTGTATAGTTAAAGCTATGGTTTTCCCAGTAGTGATGTATGGAAGTGTCTTTTCCAGGGAGTCTTCTCTTCTCACGAGGTGGCCAAAGTATTGGAGCTTCAGCTTCAAGATCTGTCCTTCCAGTGAGCACTCAGGGCTGATTTCCTTCAGAATGGATAAGTTTGATCTTCCGGGGTGGCGCCACTGGCAATGGCGGACTCCCTCTGAACTGGAGGGACTAGCTTCGCGGAAAACGGGTCTTCCCCGCTACGGCGAAGCGGGGACCCACTTAAAAATCACAGGCGGATGAAGCCTGTGACCATGGGACTCGGCGGGCACCTTTAGCGCGCCCCCAACCTGCTAAGGAACCCACTAACGGGCTCCGAAGTGAAGAGGGGGCAGTGGCGCGGTGCTGTGAGTCAACTGCTATTTCCGTGGAGCGAAGCCGCATAGCTGTTGCCGGAGAGCGCTGCCTTTTTCCTGGGACAATTTGGACTTTAAACTAAGCACCCGTGAGTACTTAGACTTTGAACAATTGGACATCAAATAAGGACTTGCGAGTAGGAAAGAATCGGACTTTAAAAAATTTACTTGAATTTGGTACGGAACGGGAAGGTCTAAACAGGAAGTCATCCTTCCGTTCTTTTGTAAACTTTCCTCCGTCCTGATCCTGGAGCGGGCTGTCAGGACTGACGTGTGAAGTTCATTAACCAAAGACAAGTGTTTTTGACAGATGGCTAAAAGAAGAGAAACCTAGTGATTCCACTGTTCCCTTTCGCATTTTAAAGGATTATATATGGACAAAGTATCTTTAAAAAGGAAACTTTGTTGCAAGAATAAATAGAAGTCTTCCCCCTAGGGGGAGTCTGTGAAATTGTAACTGTGAAACTGTAACTAACTCCAGGGAGTCGACAGCTGTTACAGATTACAACCGTGGGAACAAGTATCTGACCTTGTAGAACAATGCATTCAGAAGCCTTGTTGTATGCTCTCTATAAAACAAACGATCTACTGGAACAATTACACGAGAAGGTGAATTGGATGGCGACTTCGACTAGAAATTTTGAACAGGCAGTGGGAAACTTTGAACAGACAGTGGGAAAATATGTGGAGCCCACTCAGGATTTAAATCAGGAGTGTGTCTTGACAGAACAGGAGTTTTTGACATTAAATCAGGAGTGTGTTTTGACAGAACAGGCCCAACAGGAATATGATTTTTTGGATTTGACAAATGAGCTTGGAAAAAGCCATATCTGGAAAGGAAAAGTTTGGCTTGGTTTGGAAATGGGGGGCTGGATTGACCCCCTATGCTGGGATGTTTGGACTTTTCAAATATAACAACGGGCCGTGAGATGTTTGGGACTGTGGGGGCTCTCAATTTTGGAGGGCCTTTGAAAAATGCTTTTAAATACTACATGGAATTCATTGTTGAACATGGAAAAGGGGCTGATCTGTTGAGAAGGGTTAAAAACATTGTCAAGCTGGAGTTACCACGAGCAGGAGACAAGGGAAAATACAGTTACAAATATGAAGAAGAGCCGCGAAAGGGTCATGGAAGAGACTTGAGGGCCTCAGACATAAGGTTGCCAGGTTAATGGGCTAGATTGACGGGAATAAGGACTGACAAAACCCGGAACCAGGAGGAAGGGACGCTGGATGAAGATTGGATCTGTTTATACCTCTTTTTTCAACCAGTAGAACTGTTTTATAAAATTGATGAATGATAGAAAAATGTTGGAATGAATTTACTTGGCTTTAGCAAAGATGTTTAAAGAATTATGAAAGAATATTATGATTATGAGAATTTGGTAAGGATAAGATTTAAGCTTTAAGTTTTAAGGTTTATTCTATTATAGAAAGATAAGGTCAAGGATTTGCTGGGATAATTAATAACTAGGATACAAAGAAAGGGAGGAGGAGGAGGTCTAAGAAAGAAGGTAATGACAGTTAAGGATTTGAAAATAATGAATTTGTTTTTAAATGTTTTTAAAGTTTTGTGATTTTTGCATTTTTCTTTTTTTCTTTTTTTCTGTCATTTTTTCTCATTTGGAATTTTTTTGTATATGGTGGGAAGGGGTTGGGTTTTTTTCCTTTCTTTTTCTATTTTGTCAATTATTTTTATCCTTTGTACTCTCTTCTGCTTCTATTTTATTTTTTCTCTTTTTTGTAACATTTTGAAAATCTCAATAAATATCTTAAAAAAAAAAAAAAAAGATCTTCTTGCAGTCCATGGGACTCTCAAGAGTCTCCTCCAGCACCATAATTCAAAAGCATCAATTCTTCGGCGATCAGCCTTCTTTATGGTCCAGCTCTCACTTCCATACATCACTACTGGGAAAACCATGGCTTTAACTATACGGACCTTTGTTGGCAAGGTGATTTATAAATCCCTAAATATATAGCTGGGTAGATCTTTTGTTTCCAGCAGGGTCCAGTCAGATACCTCCTGGTATCTCGTAAGCCAGGCAGCAAATTTTGTTCTACCATCAATTTACCCTTTAAAAAACAGAAGGGAGAGAAAAATATTTGATTCTTTTCTTCCTGCCCCATATAATTGGTGCACTGGATGTCATGCATAGTTCATATCTACATTAATAGCCATTTCACAAATGCTAAAATAATGATTTCATCTGCAGGAACCAAATTCTCCTTATAGGATGACGTTAAAAGAGAGAGAGGGGAAGATGTCATTTTGGGCTGTGCGTATCCCCCACCCTAAAAGGGAAGGGGAGAAAAATCAAGGTAGCTATACGAAGAAAAAAGTTAAAGTACTTGAATAATTTAAATTACTCCTTTTTTTTTTTTTTTTTTGCACATGCTCAGACCTCCTGAATTCTTTTCTAACTGAAGTGCTTATATAAAAATTTGACAGCTCTTATAATTTTAAATTGCTCTGCACTGAGTATGCCCAGAACTTTGATCACTTCCAAATTCAAGGGCTTATAAAAATTTGAAGCACTCCAATAATTCTAAATTGCAATGCACTGTGTAGAGTAATTTAAAATTATTGGATGGTGCTCCATTTCTCCCCCGCCCCTCCCTCTCTTATTTTTTTTTTTAAAGGGGAGGAAAAAAGGTCTTCCATTTGGAAGCGAGTCAAGCTGCATTCCGATGCAGCCGTTTAAAATATATATAGCACTGCTCTAAAATTTAATGAAAATTAAATTAAAACTATTGTGGGAGGGGGAAAATACGACCATGGTTACTTGCACATAGCTAAAGAAAACTGGTGAGCCTATGGAAGAATTGCTTTGTGAAACTTGTGAAGTTTCATCTGTCCTAGCATTCTGCTCCTAACAAGACAAAAGGCTTTAGCTTAGTGGATGAGTATCTCTTTTCCATGCAGGTTTAATGCCCAGCATTTCCCAGTAGGTCTGGAAAAGATTCCTGCCTGGAATTCTGGAGAGAATCATAGAATTGGGACCACTAGGGTCATTCATCTCAACCCCCTGAAATGCAGGAATTTTTCTTTTTTATTCTTTCTTAAAGATTTTCTTGATTTACAAAAGTGTTTGCAATGTCTCTCTCTCTCGTATATTTTTTTCTCCATGTAATATTTTTACAAATCAGCTTCATTTGTTGAGACATTAGAAAGAAAAGGGGGAAAGCGATGTTTCTATTTTACTTGCTATATGTAGGGTTTGGTGTCAGCGTTGCTTGTGCTGTTCACTTGTGTTCCTTTGGTGGTGAGAGAGGTTGGGGTTGGCCTAGGGTGTGGCTGTTCATTTGTGGTTGGCTGTGGTGGTCTTTGTTTTCGTGTGTGAGTGGGGTGGGTTGGTGTTTTGGATCAGGTTAGCCATATTGATTTGTATGCTGTTGGTGGATTTTTGTCATTGTCTTGTTGGGTTGTGTATGTGATAACGGGGAGCTATACCATGGTGAAGGCATCTTCTTCTATTTGTTCCCGTGTCAGTTTCAGTTTATTGGTTAATTTTTCTAGTAAGGCTGTTTCCTATACTATTTGGTACCATTGGTCCATGCTTACTCCTGACAGGTCTCTCTAGCGTCTGGCTATGATGTTTCTGGCTGCTGAAAGTAGGTGGGTTATGAGTTCTTTGTTGTGTAAGTGGGCATTATTGTCTTGGAAGATGTTTAGTAAGGCCAGTTCTGGGGTGATTTCTAATACTTGCTTGGTTATTTTACTTATTTCTTGTATGGTTGTTGTCCAGAATAGTTGGATTTGGGGGCACTCCCACCACATGTGGAGGTATGTGCCTGTGGAGGTGCACCCTCTCCAGCATTTTGGTGAGGTTCCTGGGCGTATTAGCGCTAGTTTTCTTGGTGTTAGGTACCACCTGTAGGTGAGTTTTAGAAATGCAGGAATATTATGCTCAACCTACAACCCTTAGATTAAGAGTCTCATGGTCTACTGACCTAGTTGGTTTGACTCAGCATAAGGCAAGTTCTTCTGTCCCATTTAAACAACCCCTTTCTTCAGCTCCATGAAGACTGGGATCTTTCCATTATTTTTATGGGAACTGCCATAGCTTACCATTTGAATATCTTCCTTGCATTCAGAAGGTCCAGGTTCAATGCTTTCCTTCTCCAGATAAGGAAGAGGTGTTGACAGCATCAGTAGTACTGAGCTAGATGGTCTGGTCCGACTCGGAATAGATGTTCCCATTTTCCTAACTGTGGGTAGCCGAAAACTGCCAAAAGCATCATGTGTTTGCATGCCACTCTCCCACCTAAAACGACCTACCCACAGGACGGTTTGCATGAAGTCAAAGGAAGCAATACAAAATCACCAGGACCATCAAAGAATAACTAACATATGATAAAGCAGCAGACTCCACACAAAAAATCAGCAGGAAACAGAGCCAGGTATCGGTCGATTCAAACGAGTCCTTTACACTGTCCACTCAGCATTGAGGCTCATTGAGTTCAATGGGACTTACTAGCAGTTACTACCAGTGCTGGGAGGAACTAAAGAGAAGTCTGCAGCATTGCAATCATATAATTACTTACCTGGGAGTAAGCCACAGTGAAATCAGTTGAACTTACTGCTGAGTATAGGATTGCATGGGTATTTCTCTAAGGTCCTGCTTAGAATGTGTTTACACAGTGAGAAGGAGAGAGGGGAGAGAGAGAGAGAGTTGTGTATTTTATCATCATGTTATTATTATTTTTAAAGGGACTAAAGCCAGCAGTCCATAGTTATGACAGTCCCAGGGCAAACATCCCTCAACAGTGGAGCCATCCCTGTGGAACAACCTCCCATCAGATGTCAAGGAGATAAAGAACTACACAACTTTTAGATGACACCTGAAGACAGCCCTGTATCAGGAAGTTTTTAATGATTGATGTTTGATTATGTTTTTATATGTGTTGGAAGCTGCCCAGAGTGGCTGGGGCAACCAGCCAGGTGGGTAGTGTGTTGTTGTTGTTGTTGTTGTTAAATTTCCAGTGCTGACCTCAGGCTCCTCCAGATATGTGTACTGACTATTCATCCTGATGTTCTTGATTCATCAGGTTCATTGCAAATCACTTTGGGAGGCCTCATTGGAGTGATTCAGAAATGAAGTGGTGGTGGTGGTGGTTGCTGCTGCTGCTGCTGCTGCTGTTGAAACAGACAGCCACTATTCCTAGCCTCCAGTTATTCAGAGGAGTCCTGCTGCAATGCTTGGAGATGCCATTAAGGTATAATGTCCATGAGATCAACCCAGAACCAGAAACTCATTCTCACAGAACATCATGGGTTTGTAGATGTGTGCCCATTGGTTCCTACTGGAATGAAGGTTTTCAAATTCAGTTCATTTCTCCTCAATGCCAGGAAAGCATTCCAGACTCTGAAAACATCATCTAAACATCACGGGACCTTATTAAGTGAGGAGCAACAGTCGCTGTCAAAGTCAGCAAAAGTCTAGGACTGTGGCTGTCTGCTGCAGCACCGGAGCTCTGAGAAAGCAGCACACCCAGTTGAAGGGCTTTTTGAAAATGTCCTATTACTGAGATAAGGGACCACTGAACCTCTTCGGCTTGCCAATCAGAAGGTTGACAGTTCGAATCCCCGCAACCGAGTGAGTTCCCATTGCTCTGTCCCAGCTCCTGCCAACCTAGCAGTTTGAAAGCACACCAGTGCAAGTAGATAAATAGGTACCGCTTCAGCAGGAAGGTAAATGGCGTTTCAGTGCGCTCTGGCTTCCGTCCCAGTGTTCCATTGTGCCAGAAGCGGTTTAGTCATGCTGGCCACATGACCCGGAAAGCTATTTGTGGACAAACACCAGCTACCTCGGCCTGACAGCGAGATGAGCGTCGCAACCCCATAGTCACCTTTGACTGGACTTAACCATCCAGGGATCCTTTACCTTTACCTTTTTTTACCTTATTACTGAAAGTTCCAGATGTTTGCCCAATACTACCACCCATCTATTTGCCTGGTTTTGGATACATAATATGCATGCAAAGCCACAGCTCCAGAGTATAAAAAAATAGTATATCTATAAAAAAATACAGATGTTACAGAATATGCACAATGCAGGCAAAGAAATGGCTATAATAGCATTTTCTGTGCAATTTTGAAAATATGTCTAATGCAAAAATAGCTTGATAATGTGGACATTTTATTTCCTCAGCGGAACGTAATCTTGCATCTTAGCTAAGGAGTCACTAACTTTTTGGCTCCTGTGCTAAACAGCTGTTGCCTCTCGGTACACTATTGCAGCAGCTGCAAAAGACTACAGCCCAGAACCAAATTGCTAGGTGGCGATGAAGACATTCTGCTAGCTTTCTGCCAGGTGAGTTTGCACCACACTGACCTCCACACTGCCTCTTCCAGATCTGCCCCCACCTTGCCAGTCGCTACTGCTGCTATCACAATTACTACTACAATTATTAATGTTATCATTATTACTGCTGTTAATACTACTTGCTACTCCTATTGGTACATTAGTATGAGAATGATGGCTAAATTTATATACCAAAATGGCTATTTGCTGCTATTATTAGATAATCTTCTTCTTTGGCGATCTCTCGTAGCCGAGTAAGATTGTCTTCCATAAACATGGTTTTAACAATGAGTCCGTAAGTGACTGTGGAGGCCAATTCTGGATCCACACGTCCTTCCACAGTGGGAACATAGGTTTCTGGGCAGGAGTTGATCATGGTGTGGATTTGCTAAGCATGCCTTCTTCTTAGCACGTTTCTCCCTTGCGTCCTGAGTTCGAGTGTCTTCAAAGCCCATGGCACCTTTGGTAAAGGCTGTTCTCCAACTGGAGCTCTCACAGGTAAGTGTTTCCCAGTTGTCAGTGTTTATACAGTGGTACCTTGATTTACAAACTTAATCCATTCTGGAAGTTCATTCTTAAACCAAAGTGTTCTTAAACCAAAGCATTCTTAAACCAAGGTGTGTTTTCCCATAGCAGCGGGGGACTCAATTTACAAATGGAACACACTCAAAAGGAAGCGAAACATACTCTCCTTCCAAGGCCAAGTTCACAAACCAAAACACCTACTTCCGGTTTGCAGTGTTCTTAATCCAAGTTGTTCATAAACTAAGCTGTTCTTAAACCAAGGTACCACTGTACTTCCTTTGCTATATTTCTATTGCTAGTATTACTACTATAGCTAATATCACTCCTATTCCTGCTGCAACCAGAAGACCTCTTTCCAATCCGGCCAAAGGTCCATCCAGTCTAGATCATTTCCCACAAGTGGCCATTCAGATGCCTATAGGAAGACCACAACCAGGAATTGGAGACAACAGTCCTCTCTTCTTGCTGTTCCACAGCAGCGGCTATTAGGGGAAGGACCACAGCTCAGTGGTCAAGTATCTGCCTTGCATGCTGAAGATCCCAAGTGCCCCAAAGGGTACCATAGAATTGTAGAGTTGGAAGGACCTCAAGTGCCATCTAGTCCAACCCCCTGCAATACAGGAATCTCAACTAAAGCATCCATGGCAAATGGCCATCCAACCTATCTGCTTAAAAACCTCCAAAAGGAGGTCCACTACATCCTGAGGGAGACCATTCCACAGTCAAACAGCTCTTTCTGTCAGAAAGTTTTTCCATATATTTAGGATCAGGTTTAAGGCGCTGGTTTTAACCTTTAAAGCCCTATACGGCCTAGGACCCTCGTACCTATGGGACCGCCTCTCCTGGTATGTCCCACGGAGGACCTTACGGTCTTCAAATAAAAACATCTTGGAGATCCCGGGCCACAGGGAGGTTAGGCTGGCCTCAACCAGAGCCAGGGCTTTTTCTGCCGTGGCCCCAAGCTGGTGGAACGCTCTATCACAAGAGACTAGGGCCCTGCGGGATTTGACATCTTTCCGCAGGGCCTGCAAGACAGAGCTGTTCCACCAGGCCTTTGGCCAAGGCACAGTCTGACCCCCTCTCTCCTTCTGTAATCTTCATAGAACTCTAGCCCAATGGTTGCCATTAATTTGATTTTGAACTGATTTTAGAATGTATTTCAATTAATTGACTGTGATTTTATGTAAATTGTGCTATTTTTACTGTGGTTAGCTGCTCTGAGCCTGGTTTTGGCTGGGGTGGGTGGGATATAAATAAAATATTATATTATTATTATTATTATTATTATTATTAGTTGGAATCTTTTTTCTTGTAACTTGAAGCCATTGGTTCGAGTCCTACCCTCCAGAGCAGGAGAAAACATGCTTGTTCCCTCTTCTGTGTGACAGCCCTTAAGATATTTGAAGATGACTATCATATCTCCTCTCAATCTCCTCTTTACCAGCTTAAACATACCCAGCTCCTTCAACCTTCCCTCATAAGGCTTGGTTTGCAGACCCTTGATCATCTTGGTTGTCCTCCTCTGCTCACTAAGGTAGGTGCCCCTACACTCACGGTCCAATTCCTATATTCTGTGAAATGGGCCTCCTGATCAGATGGTATCTTCAGGATGCCCTCACATGTAGAGCACAGAGATCAATGGAGTATTTAAGGGGTGAGATGATCTTCAGTGCTAAACCAAGGATATATAGCTCACCATGGGTGGAGAGAACTCATACTTGGATAGTTTGATAACCATCTGTATCTACTTAGTACAGGGATAAGGAACATGTGGTCCTGTACCTGTTGCTGGACTCTAGCTCCCATCATCCCTAACACTGGCCATGCAGGCTGGGGCTGATGGGAGTCCAACAGCATCTACAGGACCACAGGCTCCTCAATCCTGTGTTAAAATCACCAGTTAGCCGCACACCACCTGTCAGGGAACTGACATCGGAGCGAGAGACGAAGGGGAGGCTCCTAGATGATGCTGGCGAAGGACCCAGCAGCAGGGGGAGAAACAGCTCAGTAGAGGGGGAAGCAAATCAGCGCAACACCAGGGATAAAGGGGGGCAGATGGGGGAATCGGAGAGAGGGCTCCAGGACTCTTCACTGGACCTCAGTGAGGAGGGGACAGGTCCTCCGCTACCCACACCCTCCCTGCGCAGAAGACTCCCGCGCAGTGAGAGGAGGAGGAGACTGGGTGTCAAACAACTTTTATGTTGGAAGAGGTTCAAGAAACGCCCACTGACGGATTCTGCCAGCGACTGAGGCAGCCACGATGAGAAAGGGCTGTGCAGTCAGAAAGGTTTAACAAGGCAAATTAGCCTAGAGAGGCACCAGTTTACGCACGAGTAACTCATACTCATTACACCATCCCTTTCTCCTATGGGGAGAGGAAGGCATTGAGATTAGCAACTCACCTCTCGTAGGCCATCTCTGATACTTCGCCTCATCTTCCAGCTTCTGCACTTTCCCTATTGTTCCCTCTTCAAAAGTATAACATTCTATTGTACGCTGGAAGAAAGGATGTCCTATTATTTGCAATTATTCCTTAATTTGGCCAATATGAGAGGTTACTGCTGTTGAAAAGAATGAGTAAAAGCTGTTTCGAAGGCCCAAAGTGCTGGCAATAAAGTTTTAAAGGAGTGCAAATGATGAATAATAAGCCCAGCAATGAGGGCTTGGGATATTTAAAATAAGTAGAAAGACATAATGTGGAGCAAAGGAAAGAAAAGAGTTTCAGTGATGGGATTCCAAACCTTTTCTGGGTTCTTAGTTCTGCCAATACCCAACTTTTCTCCAATGAAAATAGGGACACACCATTCCATAATGACCATTTTCCTATTTATACTCCAACACATCTTATTGGGCTGCCCCAGCCACTCTGGTGAGCTTTCAACATATATAAAAACATAATAAAACATGAAACTTTTTTTTAAAAAAAAAATCCCTATACAGGATTGCCTTCAGGCGGCTCGGGGGTTGGATAACTCCACACCCTCCAACGTTTCTCCAGTGAAAACAGGGATGTCCTAAGGAAAAGTGGGACATTCCGAGATCAGATCAGGATGCCTTCTCTAAATCAGGGGCATCCTTAGAAAAGAGGAACACTTAGAGAGTCTGCATTCCTGCATCTGGAGGTGTAAAGGTAAAGGTAAAGAGATCCCTGACCATTAGGTCCAGTCGTGGCCGACTCTGGGGTTGCGGCGCTCATCTTGCTTTACTGGCCGAAGGAGCTTCCGGGTCATGTGACCAGCATGACTAAGCCGCTTCTGGCAAACCAGAGCAGCACTCGGAAATGCCGTTTACCTTCCCGCCAGAGTGGTACCTATTTATCTACTTGTACTTTGACGTGCTTTTGAACTGCTAGGTTGGCAGGAGCAGGGACCAAGCAACGGGAGCTCACCCCGTCGCGGGGATTCGAACCGCCGACCTTCTGATCCTAGTCCTAGGCTCTGTGGTCCTAGGCTCTGTGGTTTAACCCAAAGGGCCACCCGCGTCCCCCATCTGGAGGTGTAGCACCTTTAAATGAGAGGAAAACCAAGCGAGGTTCCTAGAGGGGGGCTTAATATTGCAAATGAGCCATTCAGATATCACAGGGGTAGTCAGTGAGATGCCCTCCAGATTTTGTTAAACCATCATATTTGACCACTGCGCAGGAATAGGTCTTACTTAGGCCAAAGATCATCCTTAGAATGCTCTGTCCTTTTTGTAGAGTTGGGAAATGTTCGGAAAAAGCCCTAGCGGTTCCATTGAGCTCCCACTCTGAAGTTTTAATGACTATTCATGTTTGGCTGTTGATTTTGCATTGTGATCGTTTTGTATTTGCAGGCTGCAATGCAAACTGCCCTGAGATAATTTTTTATGAAGGGGCAGCGTGCTAGACTCTCTCGAGTATTTTGTTCAGTTCATATTTAAATGTGCCAAAAATGCGGGGGGGGGGATGCATTTTAGGAGAACGCATGAGTCCCCCATAAAATGCAAATAAGTTGTTTAATTTATTTTTTTTAAATCACAGAATGAAGCAGAAATTATGCAGGAAACGGTTGGGATGTACTTATGAATAAACACGTGCAAAACTGACATGAGCTGGAAATATCTGTCAGCGGCGAGAATATACCCGTTTGAGCCATCTCCGTTTCTCTGCAGCAAATTCGGAACTGATACACTCCAGACTTCATTTCCATTTACTGCTGAATTACTGTATTGACACAGACAGTTTGCACTTTATGATATGTGTGATTGATGGCTTTATTATTGTGCCAGCATTCTCTGTATTTTTTAATAGGCAGCTTTCAATACAAATGTTTTACACAGTGTTGTTGGAATGGAACGCTCTGCTTTACGCCTAATCAGATGGTGCGTTCCATTTAGTTCAGCGTTGTCCATACCAGGAATGGGGCACCTCTGGCCCAAAGCCCCCAAAGCGCTTCCCCATTTACTCCCTACCTTGAGTTTACCATTCTCTTCCTCTCCCATTTCCCCTATGTCAGATCTTAGATTGTAAGCTCCTCTGACCAGGGACCTGGCCTCTTGTACCACACAAAGCACCAACGGTGGAGCATCTGCTTTCCTTGCCAAAGTCCCAGGTTGACTTCTCAGCATCTCCAGGTGTGAAATCCTATAGACGTGTTGCCAGTCTACTGAGCAGAATTGATCGATGGTCTGCCTTGCGGTAAGGCAGGTTCCTATTGTTATGAGTTGGGGTCCGGGCTCAATTACGCATGATATCCTGAGTCCCATCCAATCCTTGTTATCCTGTATCTGCAAGGCTAGAATGTGCAAGAGGGAGCCTGGGTGACAGGTCAAACGAGTCCCTTTGTAATGGCTTTAGGGGAGCAGTTAAGTGCTCATCTGCATCTCAAATAATGAACTAAGTGATGGTGGTCATCAGAGAAGAGGGTAGGTATTCCACCACCCCACTCCTTTTACCTGGCTGGAGGCCAGGTTCCTCCAGGTAGAAGAACAATAGTACAGTGGTACCTCGGGTTACATATGCTTCAGGTTACATACGCTTCAGGTTACAGACTTTACTAACCCAGAAATAGTACCTCGGGTTAAGAACTTTGCTTCAGGATGAGAACAGAACTCATGCTCTGGTGGCACAGCAGCAGTGGGAGTCCCCATTACCTAAAGTGGTGCTTCAGGTTAAGAACAGTTTCAAGTTAAGAACGGACCTCCGGAACAAATTAAGTACTTAACCCGAGGTACCACTGTATGTGCAGAAGAGCTGGACTCTGGGAGCTGGAGAGGAAAAGAGGTATCCCAATCTGTATGCTTGTTGACACTCTCCAAGAATTCTCAGAGGTTTATAAGACAAGCCTTGTCCTTGCAGAAGCCATGCTGGCTCTGCTTGTTCTTCTAAGCTGGACTTTTGGGCTTCTCTGGAAATCTAATGGAGAAACAAGATCTGTCTGGGTATTAACACTGTGAGCCCCTCCATCCTATGGTCATGTTGCATGTACGTATAAATAAAATCTCATATCCTAAAGACACCACAATCTCCGCTGGCATTCATTCCAAGGGAACTGAACTCTGGGAGAGCACAGGCACCGCTGGAGATGCTATCACCACTTGGAGATGCTATGTTTCCCCTATGGAGACTTAATAATGATGATAATAGCATTTCTGTCTTAGACTGGGCAAGACCTCTGTGTGTTTTTCTGAGCTCATAGACTAGTCCTAAACTAGGTGATACCCTGGAACTCATGTGCCAAGAAACGTCAGAAGAGAGTTGGCAGAGCAAAAGGGGGGATGATTAAAATATACTTTGCTTAGGGAACAGAAGATGAAAGCCCTCCACACAGTTTTCGTCACATGGCAAGGGAGATGTCACCATTTAATAAACTGACAAAATCTATCTATCACCTATGCGTGAACACAGAACGGTTATAGAGAGGTTAACAGGAATTGATGGCATCCGGGCATTCATTTTACACTGAACCAGAGTCTTTGGTGATTGAAATAGACAAAGACGTATAGGGTTATCTTGTTGAAGAGGCTTTCTTAATTACTGGCACTTGTCATTTCTCCATAGCTTTATCTAAGTCATGGAAGGCTAACTAGCACTTCTTCCCCAGCCAGAGCATTGTTTGCTCAGGAAACCCAACACAGGGGCAACGCCTTTAGCTCTACTTCTTCTTTTCCTTCTATAAGTGCACCACGTTATAAAAGCGTTCATAAATTAATGCATCCTGATTTTTTTTAAATCTGTTATCATTTATGACTGCTGGACTGCAAAATGTTGTCGTATCATCAATTTATCATCATTGTATTGTACACAAACTCACAAAATTGTAGCGTTGGAAGGGACCCTGCAAAATGCAGGAATCTCAGCTAAAGCATCCATGACAGATCCAACCTCTGCTTAAAAATCTCCAAGGAAGGAGAGTCCACCACCTCCCAATGGAGTCTGTTCCACTGTGGAACAGCTCCTACTGCCGGAAAGTTTTTCTGTATCTTTAGTAGGAATCTCCTGTCTCGTCACTTGAAGCCATTGGTTTGTGTCCTACCCTCAAGAGCACAAGAAAACAAGCTTCAGGTGACAGCCCTTAAGATATTTAAAGATGTTCCTATGTTCTATTTGAACATAAGAACCTGCTGCATGGAGAATTTTGATGGAGAGTTTGCTGTGGAGCCCAAGTAGACAAAATCATCTACTATCTCAAGCGTGTGGTCACCAAAGCTGGTGACAGCTCTCTATATTGGACAAGCAGGCCAAACCCTACACCAAAGGATAAAGGTAAAGGGACCCCTGACCATTAAGTCCATTCGTGGCCGACTTTGGGGTTGCGGTACCTATTTATCTACTTGCACTTTGACGTACTTTCGAACTGCTAGGTTGGTAGGAGCTGGGACTGAGCAACAGGAGCTCACCCCGTCGTGGGAATTTGAACCGCCGACCTTCTGATTGGCAAGTTCTAGGCTCTGTGGTTTAACCCACAGCGCCACCCGCGGCCCTACACCAAAGGATAAATGGACATAAATCTGACACCAGGAATCACAAGATAGAGAGGCCAGCAGGAGAACACTTCAGTCTCCCAGGACATTCAATACAGGATCTCAAAGCAGTTGTCTTATTACAAAAGAATTTCAGAAATAGACTTGAAAGAGAAGTTGCTGAATTACAACTTATTGTTGTTGTTTAGTCTTGTCCGACTCTTCGTGACCCCATGGACTAGAGCATGGCAGGCACTCCTGTCTTCCACTGCCTCCCACAGCTTGGTCAAACTCATGTTAGTAGCTTCGTGAACCATCTCGTCCTCTGTTGTCCCCTTCTCCTTGTGCCCTTAATCTTCCCCAACATCAGGGTCTTTTCCAGGGAGTCTTCTCTTCTCATGAGGTGGCCAAAGTATTGGAGCCTACAACTTATTACTAAACTGAAAACTATGGAGAAACCTGGTCTGAATAGAGATATTGGATTCTTGTCTCATTACATATGCTAAAGCTATTTTTGGTCATCTGCATACAATCCCTTGCTTTTTCCTGTAGAACTAATTGCAGTCGTTAACAATCGTCAACAGGTTTACCACACCCATTGAGTCAATCACCCATCTCCTACTACCCTTCAGAGAAAAACCCCCACCCCAACTTCCCACTATGATGAATTCTGTTTCAGTGTATCTGAAGAAGTGTGCATGCACACGAAAGCTTATACCCAGAACTAACTTAGTTGGTCTCTAAAGTGCTACTTTTATTTTGACTGCGTCACACCAACGCGGCTGCCTACCTGAATCTAGAATCCTGTCCCAGGATGTTGGTCTTTGTTGGGCTGATGATAAGGCAGTGTTGGGGAAAGCGAGTGAGAAGTCTCTGTAGAGCTTCCTCAGAGTGATCTATCAAGGCTGCGTCATCTGCAAGCAAATCTCTCGGATAAGGCCCACTGCACTTTTGTCATGCTAGGAGACATGCTAGGTTGAACAGACCCCAATGGGGGTCAATTTAATTACACTAGATATATTCCTTACAAAATGCCAGAAATTCAAAGAGTGGGTGGGTGGGTGGGGAAGGTCACCAGCGATATTTCAGAAGATATCCAAACTGGAAGATACAACATCTTAGGCAGACAGAACACATTAGCTCCGTGCAAGAAGATGATCTTTAATGTACTTATCATTGCAATATTGGTAATGGGAATTTTCAGGAGCACTTTACATTAAGTGCCCTCTGAGAAATGCTAATTTGCATTGAAACACCTATGGAGCCCCACGTGACAACTCCATGAATACCCGGTGCATTTCATTTTGATCAATTCTATTACGGACCACACAATGGGAATTTGCAACGATCGGCCTCTTATAATATTATTAAATTTTCTATTAATATTACATACGTTAAGAGGAAGATTAGCACGTTTCTAAGGCCATTTCCTCTTATTAGCGATGCTCATTACAACAATAGGAGGTTGGGGGCTCCCACCTGTTACTGGATGTTTGTGCTTCTCAAGCAATACATGGAGTTAGATGCTCGGAAGCCTGCCCTCTGTACACAAGGAACTGGTAGACTACCAAGTGTGTCATGGCTGCCTTGCAAAGCATTGTGGGAATCAGAGCCAAACATTCTTTGTCAGTCCCCTAAATCCTGGTCCCCTAAATCCTGGTCCCAATTTTTACCTCTTTGGGGAGATTCGAAGGAAGCCTTTTAAAAATGGTGTTAGTGCTGTGAGCTGGTGAAGCTGCCATCCTTCAGGGGTGCTCCGTGTTCCCCAGATCTTTACTAGCTAAATATTCAAGCACCAGTTAGACATCATGGCCTGCATTGGCCCCATAGCACCAAATCCAGGAGGTCCAAAATCAGGTTGTTGTTTAGTCATGTACCTTAGCCTCACCTGTTTCCCTGAAGCTTAGGGAAGGAAGGAAGGAAGGAAGGAAGGAAGGAAGGAAGGAAGGAAGGAAGGAATACGTTTTTGTTTAGTTGTTTAGTTGTTTAGTCGTGTCCAAATCTTCGTGACCCCATGGACCAAAGGAAGCCAGGCACTCCTGTCTTCCACTGCCTCCCGCAGTTTGGTCAAACTCATGTTAGTAGCTTCGAGAACACTGTCCCACCATCTCGTCCTCTGTCGTCCCCTTCTCCTTGTGCCCTCCATCTTTCCCAACATCAGGGTCTTTTCCAGGGAGTCCTCTCTTCTCATGAGGGAGCCAAAGTATTGGAGCCTCAGTTTCAGGATCTGTCCTTCCACTGAGCACTCAGGGCTGATTTCCTTCAGAATGGATAGGTTTGATCTTCTTGCAGTCCATGGGACTCTCAAGAGTCTCCTCCAGCACCATAATTCAAAAGCATCAATTCTTCGGCAATCAGCCTTCTTTATGGTCCAGCTCTCTGTTGCTGTGCAGAATCAGGTTGACTCACCCTTAAACCACTTCAGGGATCACCTGTACCCCTATATTCCAGCTGGATCACTGAAACCATCTGCCGGAGTGTCACTGGTTGTTCACTGAGTCAGCAAGTTTGACAACAACAAGGGACCGAGACTTCAGTGTTGTCAGCTCAGTCCTGTGGAATACTCTTCCAGTAGAGATCCAACCAGCTTCTTCTGTGACAACTTTTAAATGCCCATTGGAAACTTTTTCATTCCCTCAGGCAGTTAAGAATACACCTTTCCACAATAGGTAACCAATTCCTGATTTGAACTTTGCTACATGGCTTTTATTGTACAGTTTGATGTTCTTCTTCTTCTTTGGCGATCACTCGTAGCCGAGTAAGATTGTCTTCCATAAACACAGTTTTAACAATGTGACTGTGACTAACACAGTAAGTGACTGTGGAGGCCCATTCTGGATCCACACATCCTTCCACAGTGGGGATATTGGTTTCCGGGCAGGAGTTGATCACGGTGTGGATTTGCCAAGTGTGCCTTCCACTTAGCACGTTTCTCCCTTGCATCCTGAGTTCGAGTGTCTTCAAAGCCCATGACGCCTTTGGTAAAGGCTGTTCTCCAACTGGAGCGCTCGCAGGCCAGTGTTTCCCAGTTGTCACTGTTTATACCACATTTTTTTTAGATTTGCCTTGAGCCAGTCTTTAAACCTATTTTGTTGACCACCAGCATTATGCTTTCCATTTTTAAGTTCGGAATAGAGTAGTTGCTTTGGAAGACGATCGTCAGGCATCCACACAACCTGACCAGTCCAATGAAGTTGATGTTCAGATCAGATGAATTAGTGGTGTATAAATATTTTAATAAAGGAAACAAATAAAATCGCCTGCACAGACAAATCAGTGGGTGTCGTATAACTCCCCTCCAACATTTTTGTAAGCAAATTGAAAGAAGTTGTCAGGGAACTGCCATTGGCTCAGGGACGAGAGGGGAAGGGGCGATGGATTACAGAGAGCCCCCAGGGATCGTGGGAAGCAGCACCTCCTCAGGGGAGGAAAGAAGCCACGCCTCTAGTGAGGAGGAGATGCAGGGCTCTATTGCGTGGAGGCTGCAAGGCGGTGCCAGGACACCTTGCCTGAGCAAAGCGGGGAGGAGGCAGGTCCCCCATTGCCCACGCCTTCCTTGCGCAGTAGGCTTACGCGCCAAGAAGGAGGCGTAGACTGGGGGTCAAGAGATTACTCTGCTGGGGAAGATTCAAGGACCGCCCACTCTCAGATTCTGCCAGTGAATGAGCAAGCCACGGAATAGAGGCACTCTGCATGGTGAAGGTTTTCTTTTGCACCAATAACAAAGCTTTACAACAGACCAGGGAAGCATTTGCCTGATTGCTCTCGAGCAACCCCCTGATACCCTTAACATAAGTGCTCGATAAACAGCCGATGTCATATCATGTCTGTGCAAACAAATCGGGATGAGGCCTCGATAAACCATGGTGTCAGGGGTTCAGGAGCAGAGGCACAGGAAAGGGAGGAAATAGAGAGCGAGGGGGAGGAGTCCGAAGGAAATGTTAGCGATGACAGCGGTCCGAGGTCTCTGAGTCTTTCCAGCGAATCGGAAGATTCACAGAAAGGGGCTCCCATGGTCAGAGCAAGGGGGGTGCCTAGGGGGACACCCCAGGAAGAAGGGGCCAGAGGGGACTCAGAGAGCAGCAGTTGGAAATCAGGACCAGCGTCCACACCAGAGTGCAGTAGGGGGGAGGAGTCCCAGGCATCGGGATCAGGCGGCGCACTGCCAGTGGGAGGACATGAGTCAGGATTGGCCATGCCTCCATCGGGGAGCGAGGAAACGGTCGAGAGGAAGGTTGAAGGCTGGGCGCGCGCGCCAAGTTCAAATGTACAGGAGGGCGGCGCAGTTGGCAGCCCGGATAGGGAGCCAGGTCCCAAAGCCCGCCGAAAAGAGGGGGAGGAGTCAGGGGGGTCAACGTCAGCGTCAGAAGAATCCAGGAAGGAAGGGACCCCGGGGGGTAGCAGGACCCAGAGGAGAAAGGAGAGACGGAAGAGGTGGAGTAAGGCTAGAATCTTAAACTGGTGTACAGGGGGCGGAGACTCAGATGGAGCTTCGCCGATCTAACCCCTAGACGTAGAGCTGGGGCGCTGCGGCTTGAAAATGGAGACTGTACTTCAATAAAGACTTTTGTACATTACTGCCGGCTAGCGTTGGTCCTCTGTGAGCTGGGACCTGGAGCCAGCTCTGACAGTAAGCTCCATCTCTGCAAAAGTTTTGCACCAAAAACCTCGTAACGTGAGTGGACGCAGCGAGGGAAGAAGATTGGTGCTTCGCGAGCTCACAAAAGTCAGGCAAGATGACTACAGAACAGCAACTAGCAGCCCTGCAAGATGCAGTGACACAACTCAACGCGGAGGTACTCGCATCCAGGAAAAGGGAAGAGGAAGCGGCTGCCGCCTGCAGGGATCTCCAAGCCAGGTTGGAAGTGCTTGCTAAGCAGGGGCAACCGAGACCCAAATCAGAGGGGATTGGGCTGGGGAAAAGAGGAGGCAGCCTGGTATCTCATTTCGATGGGAATTTGCAGCAGTACCCTAACTTCCGAGCAGACGTGCTGTTTGCGCTGGAACTGCTGGATAAAGACTTTAGAGATGAGCAAGAGAAGGTGGGGTTTATCTTGTCCCATTTGCATGGGGAAGCTAAAGCGTGGCTGCGCAATCTGTGGAGAGATAAGGATCCGGCGCTCCAAAATGCGGATGCATTCATTAAAGCGATGGATTCGTGTTTTTTATCAAATATAGACATTGATATCGCCAGAAAAGACATACATGGGCTCAAACAAGGCAGAGCCAGTGTAAGGCAGTACCATTCCCGCTTTTTTGCATTAGTCCATGCGCTGGGATGGGAGAAGGATTCTGCCCCAGCCAGAGACCTTTTTTGGGAAGGCTTGAATGCAAATGTGAAAGATGAGATTGCAAGGGGGGAGAGACCAAAGAGCACTCAGGAGGTTGTCCGGCGGGCGCTGCAAATTGGGGTGCGTCTGGAAGAACGTCCATGGAACAGAGAAGAAGGACGTTGGGGACGTACGCCAGTGAGAGCACCTCCCCTCTTTCCCAAGGATGCAGCGCGTGCGCAATCCACACCTCCGCAGGGAGGGGGAGAGGAACCGATGGAAATTGGAGGCGCCAGGGCTCAGTCAGCAACCAGAGCCCTAACACCGGGAGCAGTCAAAGCGAAGCCTCCTAGAGGGAACAGGAAGTGCTACATCTGCGACAGTGCTCAGCACATGGCGAAAGAGTGTCCCCAGAGGCTCCACAAGCACACTGCAGCCTCAGCAACAGTAACAGACGCAACTCAGCAGAGAGAACCACAGCAGGGAAACGACAGAGTCTGGTTGGAGGAAGAGGCACTGGGGCCCAGCCAGACAAGTCAATGAAGCCGTCCCCAGAGATTTTGCAGCCCACAGACCCCCTCCCGCCCAAACCAGTGGTGCAGCTCACAGCATCGCTCCAACTACCCAATGGACTCACTATGGAAGTGCCGATTACCATTGACTCTGGTAGTAACGCAGACTTCATAGGACTGGATTTCATTCAAGAGCACAACATAGCACTCCTGCCAGCCACGCTGCCTCTGAAGGTTGTCACGGTGGATGGCAGGGAATTGCTGGGGGGGCAGGTGGTGCAGCAAACGCCTCCGATGGTGATGCAAATTGGGAATCACCGAGAAGTCATCAGCTTCAATGTCACCCAACTGTCGGACACGCCTATAGTATTAGGCATGAGTTGGCTGCATAGGCACAGCCCAGCATTGGCGTGGTACCAGCGACAACTGACCTTCGGCTCCTCCTACTGTGCGGAACATTGCATTCTGCCTAGCCCGGAAGGGGAAGAGGATGACCCGCAGCTACAATTAGGCACGCTGCAAGCAGTGCCACTCAAGTACGCAGCGTTTTTGGAGGTTTTCTGCGAGAAGGAAGCGGACAAGCTGCCTCCCCACAGGTCCTATGACTGCAAGATTGACCTCCTGCCAGGGGCAACGCTGCCAACCGGGAAACTGTATTCCATGTCTGAAGACGAGCTGCAGGAACTCAGGGAGTTCATAGACCTCAACTTGAAGCGCGGTTTCATCCAGGAGTCGAAGGCAGTGGGGGGCAGTCCTGTATTCTTTGTGAAGAAGAAGGACACGCCCCAAAAAAGGCTTGTGGTGGACTATAGAATTTTGAACTCGAAAACCAAGCCCACAGCCTTTCCCATGCCCAAGATAGATGACCTGCTCGCAACGGTGAGGAAAGGACGCGTTTTCACAAAGTTGGATCTGCGAGGGGCGTACAACCTGATTCGCATACGGGAGGGCGACGAATGGAAGACGGCCATGTTCACGCCCCTGGGCACCTATGAATACAGAGTTATGCCCTTTGGATTACAAAATGGCTCCCACTGTTTTCAAGCCTTCATGCATCACGTATTGGCGGGTCTCCTCTACAAGAAATGCGTCTGCTTCCTGGACGACATCCTGATATTTTCAGAATCAGAGGAGACCCACGAGGGAGACGTCAAGGAAGTTTTGCAGAGACTGCAGGAGCACAGGCTGTACGCCAAGCTGGAGAAGTGCCAGTTCGACATGAAGGAGGTAGATTTCCTGGGCTACAAGTTGTCGGACAAGGGGCTCGCCATGGACAGCGCCAAGGTTCGCTCAGTGTTGGACTGGAAGAGCCCGCGCAATCGGAAGGAGGTCCAGCGGTTTGTCGGTTTCGCCAACTTTTACCGCAAGTTCATCAAGGGGTTCGCGATGCAGACGGCGGCCATTACCGACACGCTCAGCTCCAAGAAGAAGAAGTTCATCTGGACGGAGCAAGCGGAGCAGTCCTTTCAGAAACTCAAGCGTCTCTTCTCGTCCGAAGAGCAGCTACTGCATGTGAATCCCAGCAGACCGATGAGGGTTGAAACGGACGCCTCAGACAGAGCCGTGGGAGCAGTACTGTTGCAGCAAGACCCGCATGGGGACTGGAGACCGTGTGCCTTCTACTCCAGGAAGCTCAGCAAGTCAGAGCAGAACTACACCATCTGGGACAGGGAGTTGCTGGCCATTCATGCAGCATTCAAGGCGTGGCGGCACTTCCTCATTGGAGCCAAACACACAGTGCAGGTCCGCACGGACCATAAAAACCTGGAGTACTGGCGCACGGCAAGGTTCCTGAACCAGAGGCACATACGATGGGCGGAGTTCTTTGCGGATTTCGACTTCAGGATAGAGTACATCCCAGGCGACAACAACATCATGGCGGATGCACTGTCCAGAAAGCCGCAATACCTCGAGGAGGCGGCACCAGCGGCGGCCAAGCACATTTTCGCACCGAAAGCGTGGGCGTTCGCTTCAGCAACCGTGGACCTGGATGCTGTACGTCGAGCACTGCAGGAGGACCCCTTCGCACAAGCCAAGATGGAGGAGGTGCACAGGGGCACGGCGGAGGACGACGAGTTCCAGATACGCGACGGATTGCTCATCCGCAGAGGGGCCCTCTACGTACCGGGAGACGACCTCCGCGCGAAAGTACTGCAGCAGTTGCACGACGCACCCACCGCCGGGCACTTTGGCAAAGAGAAGACGGTACAATTAGTAGCCAGAGATTTTTGGTGGCCCAAGATGCGGGGGGAAGTCGCGGATTACGTCTCGAGGTGCGACACCTGCCAAAGGGCCAAGTCAGTGCACAAACCGCCGGCGGGACTGCTAGAACCGCGCAGACACCGCTCGAACCGTGGGAGAGGGTGGCCCTGGACTTTGTCACGGATCTACCCAGCTCGAGGGGCAAGACGGCAGTGCTAGTGGTGGTGGACATGTTCACCAAAATGGCCCACTTCATTCCGTGCGCGAAGGTGGCCACGGCGGAACAGACCGCCAAACTGTTCATAGACCACGTGTTCAGGGTTCACGGTCTGCCACGGTCTATCCTGTCCGACCGGGGGCGACAGTTCATCTCGAACTTCTGGCAGAAGCTGATGGGTTTCCTGAACGTCAAGATCAACCTAGCGTCGGCGAGACACCCGCAGACGAACGGACAAGCGGAGCGAGTCAACGCCATCATGCAGCAGTACCTGCGATGCTACGCAAATCAGCAGCCAGCAACATGGGTGGACTACCTGCCGCTCGCTGAGTTCGCCTACAACAACACGAAGCACGTGTCCACGGGGGTGACACCGTTCTTCGCCAACAACGGGAGGCATCCCAGAACCTTCCCGGGATTAGCGAGAGCGGGGGAGGGGGAGCCACAGGCAGCGGAAGCCTTAGCATCAGAGTTGCAGGAGGTTCACGAACAGCTTCGGAGGCAGTTAGAACTAGCAAAGCACGCATACAAACTGCAGGCTGACAAGCACAGAAGGGTTGGGGAAGACATACAGGTGGGAGACTGGGTTTGGTTAGCAGCCCAGGCAGTGCCGGCCAGATCGTTAGCGAAGAAGAAGCTAGGGCATAAGCAGCTAGGACCTTACCAAGTCGAGGCACAGGTCAATCCAGTGGCCTTCCGGTTGACACTGCCGGAGGGATCCAGAATGCACCCAGTTTTCCATAGATCAGTGCTCACGCCCTACAAAGCACCTCATAGATTTCAGGAGCCAGGCACGGCACCAGACCCGTTCAGGGAGACGCCCACAAGGGGGGGGTCGCCAAGGCGGGAACCCGTCAACGAGGTCACAGAGATTTTAGACTCGAGATGGGGGGAAGAGGGAGTAGAATATCTTCTCGCCAGAGAAGGTACCCCGGCCAGCGCCAACAGTTGGGTGCCAGACTATGCCTTGGACGAACCTCTTCTCAAGGACGAGTTTCATGCCCTTTTCCCACACAGGCCCATGCCAGCCGAGTATTTCGACGACTGGCTTTTCACACCCACATTTTCAGCCAGCACATTCCAGGGGTTCACCTCGGCCGAGGAACCGGCACTAGAAACACGTTCCCCGGAGGGATCACCCTCGGGGTCTGCCTCAGACCGTTCCTATTGGTGGGACGATCGACCAGAGGAGCAGTGGCGCAGGAAGTGGCTGGGGGGTCCTTGGCAGGCAACGTCCCCGGAGGAGACCGGGGGAGAGACGGACATGGACGTGTTGGGGGAGGACCTTGGGTTCGAGCACGGCGGCAAAGAGATGGAAGCAGAGGAAATTGAGGTCGGCAAGAGCACGGAGGACGAGCCGGACTTATCCGGCTGGATGCACGCCACGGGGGACGAACTGTATCCGGCACTCACCCCCACAACGACGGAGCACCCAGTACCCACACCTGAAGGAGGGGAGGGGGGAAGGGGGGGCTTCGAGGGGGGGATGGATGTCAGGGGTTCAGGAGCAGAGGCACAGGAAAGGGAGGAAATAGAGAGCGAGGGGGAGGAGTCCGAAGGAAATGTTAGCGATGACAGCGGTCCGAGGTCTCTGAGTCTTTCCAGCGAATCGGAAGATTCACAGAAAGGGGCTCCCATGGTCAGAGCAAGGGGGGTGCCTAGGGGGACACCCCAGGAAGAAGGGGCCAGAGGGGACTCAGAGAGCAGCAGTTGGAAATCAGGACCAGCGTCCACACCAGAGTGCAGTAGGGGGGAGGAGTCCCAGGCATCGGGATCAGGCGGCGCACTGCCAGTGGGAGGACATGAGTCAGGATTGGCCACGCCTCCATCGGGGAGCGAGGAAACGGTCGAGAGGAAGGTTGAAGGCTGGGCGCGCGCGCCAAGTTCAAATGTACAGGAGGGCGGCGCAGTTGGCAGCCCGGATAGGGAGCCAGGTCCCAAAGCCCGCCGAAAAGAGGGGGAGGAGTCAGGGGGGTCAACGTCAGCGTCAGAAGAATCCAGGAAGGAAGGGACCCCGGGGGGTAGCAGGACCCAGAGGAGAAAGGAGAGACGGAAGAGGTGGAGTAAGGCTAGAATCTTAAACTGGTGTACAGGGGGCGGAGACTCAGATGGAGCTTCGCCGATCTAACCCCTAGACGTAGAGCTGGGGCGCTGCGGCTTGAAAATGGAGACTGTACTTCAATAAAGACTTTTGTACATTACTGCCGGCTAGCGTTGGTCCTCTGTGAGCTGGGACCTGGAGCCAGCTCTGACACATGGGTATTGTAGAACCTCCCTGCAAACTTTTTGCAAGCAAAACAGGACGAGTGCTTTACAAAGAGGTCACCTGGAAGTGGCCTACCTGCCCTTACCAATAGCTCTCACCTCGCGGCGTCCTTGCCTCCAGCACCCATCCCTGACACCCTTAAATTGTTCCTAAGACAGAAAATAAGCCTCTCTTTCAAATCTTGTGGCTTTTCAAAAATGTGCTGACTCCAAGCTGGCTCCTATTTGGTTCATATTTGGGAATGAATTAAAAGAATGTAGCTCCTTGGACCGACAACTCATGACTAATGCAAAATTGCTCTTTTCACATCGCCAGCTGCGACTGATCCAAGCTGGTAGTGCATTCTCATGCTAACCAGGACGGTGGTGGTTGTGGGCGGGTGTGGGGGGGGCACAGCTTTCCTCCCCCCCCCTTTTTAAAAAGATCAACTAACATGCAGATCTTGCAATTTTTATTCTCCCTCCTCCTATTAAATATAGGGCAGAGAGGGGGAGAAATGCAGTCGGGACAGAGAAGGAGGCGGGCATAAATTTTGTCGCGCAGGGAATGTGAAGAGGAGATTCGCTTAGTTATTGGGATGAGATGAATAATCCTTCGCTAATTTATATGCCGATGGAGCTGGCTTTTTGGCAAGCTCACAATTAATGTGAATGCCAAGTGGGACTGCAGCTTTGTTTCATCTAGGGAGACACTTTGACGAACGGCGTCTCTCTCTCTCTCTCTCTCTCTCTCTCTCTCTCTCTCCAGCTGAAAACATCCCTACCTCTTTCTCAACTTGCAAGGAGTAGCTGGCAGTCCTTTGCCGCCATTCACTCTGTCATTATGATGCATTATACTGTGTAATGATGTAATACGCTGCAAGGCCGAGAGCCTGAGCTTCTTGCCAAAAATAATAATACCAAAAGCGCACAATTATTTTCATCTGTGAAAGCCTCCCGCGCTATCATCTCATAACGCTGCGGCCCCAAGAAAATGCCGCTCTAATGGTGGGGGACTAAGATGGCTCTTTATGTTTCCAAGGCCATCAGGCCATCCAAACGGAGACATCTCAAGAAAGTAAACAGAATTCTCCCACGAGTGCAACTGACCAGACTATAGATGTGTGCCAGTTTTAAATATTTTGTTTGCTACTGCTGTGTGCTGATCAAGATAATGGCTCCATTAACATGCCTGGGAACTTATTTGTTGTTGTTGTTGTTGTGCAACTTTTTTCAAAAATGTAAACTAAGACAAGTCCCCAGCTGCAAGGAGCTTGCAATCTTAAATTTAATGGTCGAGAGTTTAATGGTAGGCAAACTAAGGCCCGGGGGCCGGATCTGGCCCAATTGCTTTCTAAATCCAGCCTGCAGATGGTCAGCGTGTTTTTACATGAGTAGAATGTGTGGTTTTATTTAAAATGCATCTCTGGGTTATTTGTGGGGCATAGGAATTCGTTCCTATATTTTTTCAAAGTATAGTCCAGCCCCCCACAAGGTCTGAAGGACAGTGGACTGGCCCCCTGCTGAAATAATTTGCTAACCCCTAGTCAAGAGGTTTGAGGGAGCTGGGTATATTTAGCCTGGGAAAGAGGAAACTGAGAGGAGGTGTGATTTTTGTTGTTGTTGTTGTTTAGTCGTTTAGTCGTGTCCAACTCTTCATGACCCCATGGACCAGAGCACACCAGGCACTCCTGTCTTCCACTGCCTCCCACAGTTTGGTCAAACTCATGCAGGTAGATTCAAGAACACTGTCCAACCATCTCATCCTCTGTCGTCCCCTTCTCCTTGTGCCCTCCATCTTTCCCAACATCAGGGTCTTTTCCAGGGAGTCTTGTCTTCTCATGAGATGGCCAAAGTATTGGAGCCTCAGCTTCACGATCTGTCCTTCCAGTGAGCACTCAGGGCTGATTTCCTTCAGAAGGAATAGGTTTGATCTTCTTGCAGTCCATGGGACTCTCAAGAGTCTCCTCCAACACCAGAATTCAAAAGCATCAATTCTTTGGCAATCAGCCTTCTTTATGGTCCAGCTCTCACTTCCATACATCACTACTGGGAAAACCATAGCCATCTTTAAATATTGTAAGGGCTGTCACATGGAGCAAGCATTTATATTTTTTAAAAATGGTGAGATGGGAGAAAAGTCCTTTACTTTGGACTGAAGAGGAAACACATAAGAAGGGGACAGTCAGAGGAGGGGGGGTTGAAATAACACTATCGTCACAACTAACATAAAAGTGGAGTGCAGATCCATGGCTCCATCAAAGATCTAGTCCAGGCAGCCTTCCATGGGGTATATTTTAGGGGTGGTTAGAGGGTGGAATTGGGCAAGAGCACTGAAAGGCCCCAAATGGACATGCTGGTGGTTGAACCATATTTTTAAACAAGAGTCTTGACCATTACATATTTGAGAGGCAGTATATCTATTGTCTTTTTAGCCCCTATCAAAAACTGTCCTTTTTTCAAGTTGCGATCTTTATCTTAGAAATGGAATTTTTTTATAGGTGAAAATTGTTTAAACTCATTTTCACAAAGAACATGCTTTATAGCTGTGACTCAGTTGCAGAGCCTCTCCCTTGCACCCAGAAACTTCCAGGTTCAGTCCTTGGCATATCTAGGCAGGGCTGGGAAAGGTGCCCCGAAGGCCCTCTGCCAGTCCGTGTAGACAGTATGGAGCAAGATAAATAATAAAATTATGTATGGAGCCTATAAATGATAAAATCAGTATGATTATGATTATAAGCCCATGGTCTGGTTGATCACAAGGCAGCTTCCCCTGTTCCTGTGACACTGTTTTAAGTGGGTTTTCTATATGCCATTGCTTTGCATATGTTTGTGTCATCGATGTGTTTACTGCTGAATGGCTTAGAGACGTTCCATAGGAATGGAAATAAATAAAAGCTTTGATGCTTTCAGAACCATTTGCTGCACTTGAAAGGTAAACTTAGAAATGAAAAAAAGAAAGAAAGAAAGAAAGAAAGAAAGAAAGAAAGAAAGAAAGAAAGAAGCAAACACCTACTTCATAGGTCGCAAACCTTGGGAGGGAGGGAGGCTGAGAGCAGGTTTGCAAACTGCCGGCGTTGGTGCTTCTATTATTAATTACTTCAAAATGTTTCCCAGGAAGTGATTTGTAAATGGAGTAGGGTAAATAAATGATCTGCATGTAAAACTCCATCTTTTGCTCTTACTGCATGCCCATCTGGCTGGAAGAAAGGATGTCCTCACACAGCGTGTAATTGAACTGTGGAACTCACTTCCACAAGGGGCATTGATAATCACCAACCTGGATGGCTTTAAAAGAGGATGAAGAGAAGAAGAAGAAGAGTTTGGATTTGATATCCCTCTTTATCACTACCCGAAGGAGTCTCAAAGCGGCTAACATTCTCCTTTCCCTTCCTTCCCCACAACAAACACTCTGTGAGGTGAGTGAGGCTGAGAGACTTCAGAGAAGTGTGACTAGCCCAAGGTCACCCAGCAGCTGCATGTGGAGGAGCGGGGAATTGAACCTGGTTCACCAGATTACGAGTCCACTGCTCTTAACCACTACACCACACTGGCTCTCATGAGACAAATTCATGGAGGAATTCAGTAGATGCCTGACCGATTTCAATAGGATACAGTTACCAGATTTTTTTTTCAATGAATCCGGGGACACAATCAATCAATCAAAAAAAGAGGGGGAAAGTTATTAAAAAAATAAAGAAGTAATATCTTCTCTTCTGTGGTCTTCTCTGTTGCACAGCCATGCTTCCCGCCTCTCTTCCTCTCCCTCCTTGCACTGCGATCCCCTACAGGCTTACTCAGGAGCAAGTGTTAGCAGAAACCCCCTCCTCCTCCCGCTGCCCTGCCCGCCTGTCTGGGCTCCTCCTGCTCAGGAATCGTCCAGTGGCCGCCCATCTGCACCACGCATGCCCAGTCAGTGGGCCCGGGGCAGAGCTGACGGCGAGCAAGCGGGAGGAGGCATGCTTGGGCCGGATCAGCTCGCCTCCTGCTCTTCTGGGGTGGCTAACAGCCCAGAGGACAGGATCACACTTCAAAACGACCTTGACAGATTAGAGAACTGGGCCAAAACAAACAAGATGAATTTTAACAGGGAGAAATGTAAAGTATTGCACTTGGGCAAAAAAAATGAGAGGCACAAATACAAGATGGGGGACACCTGGCTTGAGAGCAGTACATGTGAAAAGGATCTAGGAGTCTTGGTTGACCACAAACTTGACATGAGCCAACAGTGTGACGCGGCAGCTAAAAAAGCCAATGCAATTCTGGGCTGCATCAATAGGAGTATAGCATCTAGATTAAGGGAAGTAATAGTGCCACTGTATTCTGCTCTGGTCAGACCTCACCTGGAGTACTGTGTCCAGTTCTGGGCACCACAGTTCAAGAAGGACACTGACAAACTGGAACGTGTCCAGAGGAGGGCAACCAAAATGGTCAAAGGCCTGGAAACGATGCCTTATGAGGAACGGCTAAGGGAGCTGGGCATGTTTAGCCTGGAGAAGAGGAGGTTAAGGGGTGATATGATAGCCATGTTCAAATATATAAAAGGATGTCACATAGAGGAGGAAGAAAGGTTGTTTTCTGCTGCTCCAGAGAAGCGGACACGGAGCAATGGATCCAAACTACAAGAAAGAAGATTCCACCTAAACATTAGGAAGAACTTCCTGACAGTAAGAGCTGTTTGACAGTGGAATTTGCTGCCAAGGAGTGTGGTGGAGTCTCCTTCTTTGGAGGTCTTTAAGCAGAGGCTTGACAACCATATGTCAGGAGTGCTCTGATGGTGTTTCCTGCTTGGCAGGGGGTTGGACTCGATGGCCCTTGTGGTCTCTTCCAACTCTATGATTCTATGATTCTATGATTCCTCTCATCCGCGATGGCCAACGACGAGCTGGCCAACAAGCTGAGCCACCGCTTGCAAGTCGAGGAGCACAATGGCAAAGCCGAGCAGCAGCCGTCCAAGCACCACCAGAGGCTGAGCTATTGGTCTTGGACAATGGCACTGACAATGAGCGGAGTGCCAAGTCACAGCGGCACACCAAGCTCAAAGACCCAGTACAGCTCTCGCCCGGCAGCGGCGCCCGGCACCACATCTCCAGCCCCTACACTGAGTCCCCGTATAATGTGTCTTGTGCGCAACACATCATATGGGGACTTCCGGTGAGGCAAAATGGCAGGCGCCATGGCAGAGGGCAGCTCCTGAAGCCAGCCAGAGCCAACTGTGCTACCAGGCTGGCTCCGGGCTGCTGAGACTGCCGCTGCCACATTTCCCGGGGACATTAGATGAAATCAGGGGACATTCCGGGGATGGAATTTGTCCGGGGACAAATTTGCAAATCCGGGGACTGTCCCCAGGAAACGGGGACGTTTGGTAACCCTACAATAGGATCAGCATTCCAGAATATCGGTGCGGCTACCTTAAAGGCTTTCATCCTCACAGAAAGTAAACAGTTACAGGTAGGTAGCCGTGTTGGTCTGCCATAGTCAAAATAAAAAAAATCCTTCCAGTAGCACCTTTAAGACCAACTAAGTTAGTTCTTGGTATGAGCTTTCGTGTGCAAGCACACTTCTTCTTTCGTGTGCAAGCACACTTCTTCTTCAGGTATCTGAAGAAGTGTGCTTGCACACGAAAGCTCATACCAAGAACTAACTTAGTTGGTCTTAAAGGTGCTACTGGAAGGATTTTTTTTATTAGAAAGTAAACAGGTATGAGGTAATTTTTCAGGAGGGCATCTCCAGATCCTCGCAGTGACCTGGCTGGCACAGAAGGGAATTTTTCCCTGCAGGAATTCATGGGAAAGTACCCCCCTGCCTCCGCAAAAAATAATTCTCTGCTCACAAATAGGCTGAAGAATTTCAGCAGACCCTTTGCACCCAACCCTGATTTAAAAGGCACAAGGTGCTGTTTGGGTTTCTAAAGTCAGAGATCCACTGTATCTTGCTTTGGGGAACATCACGAAAAAGCGGGGATGGGGGGGCTCACAATTTGTGTGCATGTAACAATGTGCATTGTGCACTCTATAGACAGATTGTCGCAACAACGTTTAGACTCCTCTCTCCTCTGGCGCCACAGGAAGTGCATCGCACAATAAAGCGTTATCTCTGATTAGAAGCGAAAAGATGAATCCTCCTGCTAAAGCAGGGTAACCCTAAAAGCATGTTAACATGAAATACTAAATAAAACGCTACTCATCTATAATAAATCTTATTATGCATTTTGGCAATTTTACCCTGGCGTTTGACTGTGAAGGTTTTCTTTTCCGTTGTTTTTTTTTCTTTTCTTTTCTTTTCTTTTTTACCCGAGCAATGTTTGAAAATAGAAATCTTAAATTGAATCATTGTTGCATGAATATATGCAAAATATTCATTTCTTGCAGTGTGAGGGTTGAGTGCTTTTAAATTGGAGAAATCAGTCATGACTTCACCTTTTCATGCAAGATAAAGCTGTATGTGGTAACATCATTACAGTGTCATGAAAGGAGTGGAAATCATGCCACAGCCTTGCCTTAAGCTAATATTAAAAAAAGAGAGAGAGAGAGAGAGAGAGAAGGGGAGAGAGAGAAGGAGGGCTTCCATATTTTTCCATATTGTTCAATATTTAAAGACACAGCGCATGGCATTCAATACAAGAGAGAGGGTGTGAGGGAGCATTACGAGTATTTTTTTATTTTTTATTTTTTGAAGGGGAGGCCTTTCCTGAATACAGAGATTAATAAGCACCAGGGAAGAGGTCTGTTTAATATTTAAAAGAACTCCCCATCTTGATGTAGTAGTGGAGATGGAATTAAGTATACTAATAAAAAGCCAACAATTTATGGGGAAATATTACTGATGGACTGACATATAACTGGGATGCTCCAAAAAAGTGTTTTCATTTCTTTCTTTTTCAGTGTTAAAAATGGATGGAGATTAAGAAGCTGGAACCAAATCCAGAGAAGAGGGAGGCGCTGTAAGTGGAGAATTATTGCGGAACTAGGTGAGGTAGTCCAAGCTGTTACTGAAAGGGTTGCACTATAATCTTGGAGGTACCTCATGATTATCCTAGATCAGGTGTAGGCAACCTAAGGCCCAGGGGCCGGATGCGGCCCAATCGCCTTCTCAATCTGGTCTGCAGACGGTTCGGGAATCAGCGTGTTTTTACATGAGTAGAATGTGTCCTTTTATTTAAAATGCAACTCTGGGTTATTTGTGGGGCCTACCTGGTGTTTTTACATGAGTAGAATGTGTGCTTTTATTTAAAATGCATCACTGGGTTATTTGTGAGGCATAGGAATTTGTTCATTTTTTTCTTTTCAAAATATAGTCTGGCCCCCCACATGGTCTGAGGGACGGTGGACTGACCCCCTGCTGAAAAAGGTTGCTGACCCCTGTCCTCAGGGGGCAGGAGTGGGGTGTTGTTGTTTTTTTATCAGCTGTGGCTGGTGATGCTATGACCTCAGCTAGCAAAAGGCAACGTTCGACTCCCAAGGCATTTGGGAGCTGAGGTACAACTGTAATGGCATAAGAAGAGCCTTCCGAATCACACCAAATGGCCCATCTAGTCCAGCAGCCTGTTTTCACAGCCAAGTCATCATGATAGCCTCCTCCATGAATTTCTGAAGGTAGGGATGGGGAAAGTCGATTGCAGAATGACAGAGCCAACTTCAAACCCTGACATTGTAGAAGCTGGGAACTCCATTGCTTTTCCATTAGTCATTAAGTAAAACAGCCTTCCCCAATCTGGTGGGGCCCCCTTGTTCCAGATGTAGATCTTCCCTCACCCCATGTTCTTCATAGAATCATTGAATTGTAGAGTTGGAAGGGACCAGGACGGTAATCTAGTCCAAACAGGAATGCAGGAAACTTTTGGCCAACATGAGGCTCAAACCCACGACCCTGAGGTTAAAAGTCTAATGTTCTACTGACTCAGCTATCCCAGCTGGTGGACTACAACTCCCATCATCGCTGTCCATTGACCATGTGGGCTGATTGGAGTTGGAGCCCAATGACATATGGAGGACATTCGGTCGAAGAACTTTCTGACATGCAGATTAGAACAGCTGCACCCTGGAATTCTGACCCTACAACCCAAACGATCTCAGAGTTCAGATATTAAGCCACCCTCCTTTTGCAGATAGGAAAGCATCGTGGAAAATGCCAGGCCCCGTCATCACATGGGGAAATGCCTTCCCTTTAATTGGCTGTTGCTAGGCTACTGAGAAATGAAATAGACCATTGCCATTGATGAATTAACTGATGAGCTTGGGTGACACTAATCTTTGTCACTCGATGTGCTAGCTGTCGCAGGCCTGCCATTCTGAGCACTTTGTGTTTAGCAGGCGTTCCAGGATTGTGAAACAACACAAAGGAGAGGCGGCTTTGGGTAGAAGGAACTTTGACAATCTGCATGTCTTGATTTTCGAGGTGCCTTCACTAGGACCATTCTGTGCTTAGGGTGGGTTCCATACCAGATGATATGTGGCAACTGCATTTAACTTGATTTAACATAACTGTTGTAAAGGGTGGATCAATATCTGGATCATGGGGGTCAACCATGGGGGTCAACCTTTCTCCCAAAACCACAAATGGTCAATCTGCAGCTCCCAACTTCATTTTATGTGGCCCCCAACACCTCCTGAAGATGCCCTCATTCACTTGTTCTATCAGATGTCCTTTCTTCCTGTTCATTTCCTCCTTATTCTTTGGTGGGTTTCTGGATGAAACATCGGCTCTGGATCCATTCCAGTCCGGCTTCCATGCTGGTCATGGGACCGAAACGGCTCTGGTCGCCCTAACAGATGATCTCCGCAGGCAGCTGGATCGAGGCAGGTCGGGGCTGCTGATTCTTCTAGACCTGTCAGCAGCCTTCGACATGGTCGATCATGAACTCCTGGACCACCGCCTTGCTGACGTGGGGATCCAGGGCACAGTCCTTCAATGGCTACGCTTGTTTCTCTCTGGTTGGGGACAGAGGGTGGCGCTTGAGGGGGGAATTGTCATCGTGCCACTCCTTGGTGTGTGATTCTCTCCCCGATGCTTTTTAACATCTTTATGCGCCCCCTCACCCAGCTTGTCCAGAGTTTTGGGCTGGGTTGCCATCAGTATGCTGATGACACCCAACTCTATCTGTTGATGGATGGCCATCCTGACTCGGCCCCAGACACACTGATCAGATGTTTGGAAGCTGTGGCTGGATGGTTACGTGGGAGCCGGTTGAAGTTAAATCCTTCGAAGACAGAGGTCCTCTGGCTGGGACGGGACAATATGGGGTTGGGGGGCCCAAATCCCATCCCTTGTGGGGGCACAATTAGTACCAGCACCTTCCGTCAAGGGTTTGGGTGTAATCTTCGATGTCTCCCTTTCTATGGAGGCACAGGTTACAGCTACAACAAAGGCGGCATTTTTCCATCTCTGCCAAGCTAAGCAGTTGGTCCTTTATCTCTCTCTCCCTGACCTTGCCACTGTGATCCATGTGATGGTCACCTCTAGGCTTGATTATTGTAACTCACTCTATGTGGGGCTGCCCTTGAAACTGACCCAGAAACTCCAGCGGGTGCAGAATGCCGTGGTGAGACTCCTCATGGGGTCCTCGCCACAGGAGCACATTCACCCGGTGCTATACCAGCTGCACTGGCTCCCGGTGGAGTACAGGATCAGGTTTAAGGTGCCGGTTTTAACCTTTAAAGCCCTATACGGCCTAGGACCCTCGTACCTACGGGACTGCCTCTCCTGGTATGTCCCACAGAGGAACTTACAGTCTTCAAATAAAAACACCCTGAAGGTCCCAGTCCATAGAGAGGTTAGGCTGGTCTCAACTAGAGCCAGGGCTTTTTCAGCTGCAGCTCCAAACTGGTGAAACGCTCTGTCACAAGAGACTAGGGCCCTGCGGGACTTGACATCTTTCCGCAGGGCCTGCAAGACAGAGCTGTTCCACCAGGCCTTTGGTCAAGGCGCAGCCTGACTCCCTCTTTTGGCAACCTTCACAGAACTTTAGCTTAATGGTTGCCATCAATTTGATTTTAATTAATTTTTATAATGAAATGTTTTTAGAATGTTGTACTATTTTATTGTTGTTAGCCGCCCTGAGCCCGGCTTCGGCTGCGGAGGGCGGGATATAAATATATTATTATTATTATTATTATTATTATTATTATTATTATTATTTACTTTTAAAAATAGGAACATGGGAAACTCAGATTGAATTAGACCTTCGGTCTGATTAAGAGGGTTGGTGACTAGTCTTGGTCCTAGGCGTTGTCTGTCCTGTTTGCTCATGTCTGGAGGATGGAGAGATACCTTGTTCTGGGTAGGGTGGGTAGGGTTACGGTCCCTTGGATGGACAGCACAAAGGAGGAGAAGGCTCTGTCACACCAATTATGCATGCAGGTGCTTCGCAGGTATTGGTTTTGGTTTGGTGAGAGCCTATGGGTCCGTTTTGGCAGGCATACCAACCAGGTCTAAAGCTTCCATGGATTAATCATGATTTCCCAGGTGGCATCTGGGCTCCATTCAAGGACGGCTCAGGACCACAATACCTCAAGGACCCCCTCTTTCCATATGACCCTGAGATCATCTTCTGAGGCCCTCCTTCGTGTGCCTCCTCCTCAAGAGGTCCGAAGGGTGGCAACACGAGAACGGGGCCTTCTCTGCAGTAGCACCCCGCCTGTGGAATGCTCTCCCCAGGGAGGTTCACCTGGCGTCTTCATTATACACCTTTGGGCCCCAGGCAAAACTGTTCCTTTTTAACCAGGTCTTTGGTTGACCTGATTTACATCCTATGCCCTTTTAAAATGTGTTTTCTTGTGGGGAAGGTTATTGGGTTGTTGTTTTCGTTTTTATTTTATATATTGTGATCTTTTCTGTGAACTGCTCTGAGACCTCTGAGTATAGGGTCGTATATAAATAATAATAATAATAATAATAATAATAATAATAATAATAATAATGTTTAGTGTTTAGAGGCATAAAATACCTGAAAGACCACCTGTTTCCCTACAGACCCTCTGAGGTGTTAAGATCAGCAGACAGGTCTCTCTTGGAAGTTACACTGCCTTTAGAAATTTGGTCTGGGAGTGCAGGAGGGAGTCTTCTCTGTGGCAACCCCAAGCTGTGAAATTACCGTCCCCCCAAAGGTGTGATTAGCACCTTCATTATGTAGTTTTAATCACAGGGTGGTCTGAGATACCTGAGATGTACAGATATATACGGTCCCAGCCTATTCTCCTGATAGCAAATTGCTTTTAATATTGTATTTTTTAAAAAATACAATATTAAACCATTTAAAAAATGGTTGTAACCTGCCTTGGGACCTAATAATAATAATAGGAGATAGCAAATTTTAATTGGGGGGTGGGGCGGTCTGGAAAATTTAGCACAGGCTTCCTAAACATCCGCTAAAAACAGATTTGTTTAGAGAAGCCTACCCAGATGTTTAGAAAGCTGGTGCGAGTTTTAATCTGTTTTTAGTCGATTGCTGTTTTAATTTTTCAAGAGTCTTAAATTATTATTGTTGTGTTTTTTTTATTACTGATGTTTTTTCTGTAAACAGCTTTGAGGTTGTTGTTGTTGTTTACAATCAAACGGCGCATAAATTTTATTAAAATAAATAAATAAATCATAAATAAATAAGAATCCGAGAAATGGGAATTGACCGATCCTACTATCCCCATGACTCAGGAAGGCTATGAAGTCCTGCTGGGGACCGGGGACTGCACTCCCAAAGTATCTTTGGCCAGGACTGGGCAGCTACCGTTTTTGGGAAATCAGATTCCTACTTTCCTATTGTTTGTTTGCTTGCCTCAGCCTTCCCGATGCAACCTCCGAATGTATCTTTAGTGAATTAATTTCTTGCTTAATAAAATGCCACGAGACCGAGGCGGACGAAAGGAAACCCGGCGAATCGTGCTGGGCTGTGGATTATTGACAAGATGAACGAGACTCTTTGGACCCTAATGCCTCTTGCTCTTCAAGGGCTAGTGGAGTCTTTGCCTCTAATATGTGGGTTTTGGAATGATAGATCATAATAACTGGCCCCGTGTCTGCGGAGAGGGACGGCAAACACTTAATATTTCAGCTGGAGTGTGCTCAGCGCAGCCCCAGTCCTGAAAAATGGACAGCATCAAAACATATCAGGAAAGCAGCTGGCGTAAACAAAGAAATCTTGATAAACTACTGCAGGGATTAGGCAAATATATAACCATGTTACATTTGAATAATCTCATCTATGCAAGGGATAATATATGGATACATAGGTAAAGGTAAAGGTACCCCTGCCCGTACGGGCCAGTCTTGCCAGACTCTAGGGTTGTACGCTCATCTCACTCTATAGGCCAGGAGCCAGCGCTGTCCGCAGACACTTCTGGGTCACATGGCCAGCGTGACAAGCTGCATCTGGCGAGCCAGCGCAGCACACGGAACACCGTTTACCTTCCCGCTGGTAAGCGGTCCCTATTTATCTACTTGCACCCGGAAGTGCTTTCGAACTGCTAGGTTGGCAGGCGCTGGGACCGAACGATGGAAGCGCACCCCGATGCAGGGATTCGAACCGCCGACCATGTGATCGGCAAGTCCTAGGCGCTGAGGTTTTACCCACAGTGCCACCTGCGTCCCTGTACATGTATGGAAATAGATGCCTTTTTCAATGAACCTAAGGATTCACCCACCCACCCAATGTTGAAAACTCATGTTTACCCCTTTGCAAGGCAGCTAACAATAGTTCAAGTAGATACACACACACACACACACACACACACACAAATATGCATAGTAGGTAGGATCCACCTAACCCACCCTTCTGGAAGAAGCCCTGCGCAACTTGTGCAATGGGGCTTACCCATCTTCACCCCACATGTGCCTCATGCCCCTTGGGGTGAGGGTGGGGGACATTTTGCCTGGGGCTGATGGGAGTTGGACTCTAACAACATATGGAGGGCACCATGCTGCCTCCCCAATTGCTCTAATTCACTCATGATGACCTAGCAACGGGTGGTGGTGGAGAACGTTTCCCTTCCATCTGGATGTTACGATATAGAAGCAATGCAGCCACGAGCTGCTAGCTTGAAAACAGCACATGATGGAATGTTGGGACTGTTCCGTGGGAAACAGAGGGACAGTCAATTCACAGTGCAGAGGGCACCGGAATTAGCTCAGAATGTAATATGAGCTGTACAGGAAGTACAGGAGGAGTTTGTCTCTCGACTGCTGGAGCTTGAAGAGAGCAGTCATGATTTTTGTAACGCTGCAAAGACAGAAATAAAGGCATGTAAATACATTTCTGTCTATCTCTTTCCCCTGCCTGGGGGGGCAGGAAAGAGGGTGTGTGTTCTTCTCACTCTGAGAAGGATCGCCTATCACGACCTAGCCTGGATCCTGCCGCGAATGCAGACAGGGAGGTCAACAGGAGATCAAGCTGGGTGCCTGGAGAGTGCCCAGTTTCTCCTGATAAAGGCTTGAATCCCAACACTGGAGTCCCTAAGGTGTCGCTGTGGTCTAAACCACCGAGCCCCTTGGGCTTGCAGGTTATAAAGTCGGCAGTTCAAATCTGTGCGACTGGGGAGAGCGCCCATTGCTCTGTCCCAGCTTCTGCCAACCTAGTAGTTCAAAAGCACACCAGTGCCAGTAGATACATAGGTACCCACTGTGGTGGGAAGGTAACGGGCATTTCTGTGTGCTCTGGCTTTCGTCTCAGTGTCTGCCAGAAGCAGTTTAGTCATGCTGGCCACATGACCCAGAAAGCTGTCTGTGGACAAATGCCAACTCTCTTGGCCTGAAAACCACCACACCCCATAGTTGAATTTGACTGGACTTAACTGTCCAGGGGTCCTTTACCTTTACCTTTGTACCTTAACCTCACCTGTTTCCCTGAAGTTTAGCAGATGTGTTTTTCAGAAGGGAGGGAGGGAGGGAGGAAATACATTGTTTAGTTGGTTAGTTGTGTATTACTCTTCTTGACCCCATGGACCAGAGCACGCCAGGCACTCCTGACTTCCACTGCTTTCCGAAGCTTGGTCAAACTCATATTCGTAGCTTTGAGAACACTGTCCAACCATCTCATCCTCTGTCGTCCCTTCTCCTTGTGCCCTCGATCTTCCCCAACATCAGGGTCTTTTCCAGGGAGTCTTCTCTTCTCATGAGGTGGCCAAAGTATTGGAGCCTCAGCTTCAGGATCTGTCCTTCCAGTGAGCACTCAGGGCTGATTTCCTTCAAAGTGGATGGGTTTGATCCTCTTGCAGTCCATGGGACTCTCAAGAGTCTCTTCCAGTACCATAATTCAAAAGCATCAATTCTTTGGCGATCTTTATGGTCCAGCTCTCACTTCCAGACATCACTACTGGGATAACCACAGCTTTAACTATATGGACCATTGTCGGCAAGGTGATCTGCTTAACTAATAGAACACCTGGCAGTTTGCAAAGCACTTTTCTTTGAATGCCATGTTGGAAATCAGGTTGTCTAGCGGTTCAGCGGTAGTTTATCTGCTGGGTTTTACTGCACAGAAGTCCAGAACTGTGCATATTGTTGGAGGCCCACTTCCCAGGTGGTGACACTTTCAAACAGCAATCTTGTTGGTTCATCCATTTACATGGGTGGCATTTTCCTAACTACAAAACTAAAAGTTGCTGGTTTTGGACAGAATAACTAGAACTTCCTACACCAATGCGCTTCACTGATGCTGTCTCTCTCTCCTCCTCCTCCTCTACCACCACCACCTGCCTTTGTAAGTTTATTGTCAGAGACGACTGAAAATGTACACAAATGTCTATATCGGGGTGGGAGCGTAAAGATATAATGGGAGCCTTCCTTATATAATTTCCTGGTATGATGTCTGTCGGGGGGGAAATGAAGTGAAATTATATGATGTCAGAAAATCGTGTTTCAAAATGATTGACAACATTGGAGTGTTTTGCATGGTGAAACGAGGTGGAAAATTTTAATTGCATGATGGGAGGACATAATATTTATTACACTCTTGTAACCTCCGATCGGAGGCAAGAGGACTCCCGTTGTATATTTTGCATTAATGCGGCTGGCTAAATCTTTAAATGAGCAAGTGAAATGTACAATTCTCCATCCGAAACCATTTCCCTCTCTGGCGCGTGATTAAGTTTTCACTCTCTGATAAGTCAAACAGTGTCAGAGTGACTGACACATCATCATAATGATAAAGAGATTCACCGATACATATTACTATTCTGATTCGAGCAATCTGAAAAGACAGCTTTCCTAGGTCAAAGGGAGATTAAAACAGAACGCTGCTAAAAACTCAGGCTGGAACGGAAAGCGGCAAAAATCTGCAGTGAAATCTTCCAGGGCCTTTGACATCCCAACACAGAGAGGTCCTTGTAGGGCTGAATGAAAATGGTCCTCACCCAAACAGACCACCTGATTTGAAGGCTGTGAAGTTGAGGGAGGCCATGTCAGTGATTTGATGTGCCCCATGTACCCATCCCCATATATAAAAATACCAGTTGCTAAAAAAATTAAAAAAGAGTGTTGGCCACCAGTGTCAGCTACCGTTTTCCCCCAGAATGCACTGGAATGACACAACTTCCACAGTATTTGGGGATGACAGAGTGTTTGCCAAGAAGATCTCCACCATTGCAAACAGTGTTGCTAACATGTGCTGTGGGAAGATGGATGGAAGAGGCTGTGCGCCACCAATGGTCAGCCCACTGCACTTTTCAAAGAGGTTCATACACAACTGACACAAAAGCTTCTGCTCAGCTTAGGGAGGGAGGCGTGATGCTCACACGCACAATGTCACGATGTCAAGTTGACACACACATGACATGGGGGGGGCGGCATCACCCTTGCAAAGCTGGTACCTCTGGCCCAAACTTTTCCCCTACAAAAATTTCACCACACGCCACTGACTGGATCCTGGTCAGTTCACATGTGACCAGATTCATATTTACGTTTCTTCTATATACAGTGGTACCTTGGTTCTTGAACTTAATCTGTTTTGAGAGTCCGTTCGACTCTCGAAACTGTTTGAAAACCAAGGCGCGGTTTCCGATTGGTTGCAGGAGCACTCAAGCGGAAGCCTTGTTAGACGTTCGGCTTCCGAAAACTGTTCACAAACTGGAACACTTACTTCTGGGTTTGCAGCGTTTGGGAGCCAATTTGTTCGGCAACTAAGCCGTTCGGAAACCAAGGTACCAGTGTATAAATTGAATCTGAAGTCTAGCTGGAGGAAGGGACATAGCTCAGGGGTACAGCACCTGATTTGCATGCAGAAGATCCCATGTTCAATACCCAGCATCCCCAGGTATGACTGACGATGTCCCCTCACCTGAAACCATGCAGAGCTGTGTCCAGTCCACATAGACAGATGGACCATCAAGAATGGGAGCATCTGGATTTCTGCTCGTGTGTCTGTGTGCGTAGAGGCATTTTGGGAAACTTGAGAATTTGGGTTCTAAAAGTACGCCGTCAGGATGTGGGAACATATCTATGTTTGGATAATGCTGAGTGGGAATAGATGAGAAATTTGTAGCATGGCCGATCTTACGGAAGGCGTCATGTAAATTTACAGTGCTATAGAAATGTTTTATGGTAATAATAACCCTGTCTCGATTGAAAGTAGCATGGGGTTTGTTTGAGAATGGATTTTTATTTTGTAATGCTCGTGCCTATTAAGGAAGAGGCTTGAAGGACAGCTGAGCAAATATTGTAATTACGAATGAAGAATTGATCTAATGAATTTTGTCTCTTTGTTTCCCCTTGCCGAACAGAAACGAGCGGGCTGTGATTTGTCTGGCATTCAGCACCTTTCCTCCAAGTTACCAGTGGGTGGGGGGAGAGGGAACCCCTGAACTTAAACACTGGGAAAGGGTGATATACACAGCTGGGGAAGATGACCAGATCTCATTTCCTGCTGAGTTTGGATTTGATATCCCGCTTTATCACTACCTGAAGGAGTCTCAAAGTGGCTAACATTCTCCTTTCCCTTCCTCCCCCACAACAAACACTCTGTGAGGTGAGTGAGGCTGAGAGACTTCAGAAAAGTGTGACTGGCCCAAGGTCACCCAGCAGCTGCATGTGGAGGAGTGGAGACACGAACCCGGTTCCCCTGATTACAAGTCCACCGCTTTTAACCACTACACCACACTGGCTCCCCTGCAAGGATGGCCAGCCTTTGGCTCTCCAGATGTGGCCGGACTACAGCTGCCATCATCACGGACTATTGGCCTTGCTGATGGGAGTTGGAAATCAACACTTCTGGAGGGAGGCAGTTTAGCTGCCTCCCCTCTACTGTAACAGCAGCTGCAGTGGACTGAGGCCATGTTCATGTCATAAATTAAAAACACTATGATACCACTGGTTGTCTTTGTCCATGGAGTTTTCATGGCAGGGATACTGGAGTGGCTTGCTGGTTCCTGCTCCAGGTGATGTATGGAAGTGAGAGCTGGACCATAAAGAAGGCTGATCGCCGAAGAATTGATGCTTTTGAATTATGGTACTGGAGGAGACTCTTGAGAGTCCCATGGACTGCAAGAAGATCAAACCTCTCCATTCTGAAGGAAATCAGCCCTGAGTGCTCCCTGGAAGGACAGATCCTGAAGCTGAGGCTCCAGTACTTTGGCCACCTCATGAGGAGAGAAAACTCTCTGGGAAAGTCCCTGATGTTGGAAAAGATGGAGGGCACAAGGAGAAGGGGACAACAGAGGACGAGATGGTTGGACAGTGTTCTCAAAGCTACCAACATGAGTTTGACAAAGCTGCGGGAGGCAGTGGAAGACAGGAGTGCCTGGTGTGCTCTGATCTATGGGGTCACGAAGAGTCGGACTCGATTAAATGAATAAACAACAACATGATACCACTTTTAACAGTCATGGCTTCCCTCTAAGAATTCTGGGAGCTGTGGCTGGTTAAGGATGCTGAGCGGGCAAAGGGGTGCCGGGGGGGGGGGGAAACCACTGTCCTCCTAATATCCTCCTCTTCTTTGAGGTGAGCATTACAAGCCCCTAAAGGGTGAAAGAGAGAACCAGTGAACTCTGCCAACATCTCTAGACACTACCAAAAAATACTTTCAGTTTAGGCGCAATGGAAAGTGGCAGTAAGAAATTCTCAGCCAAGAAATGAAAACCTCGCCTTCCTTGTCTCTGTTCGGCAAAAAACCTTCAACGTCTGATCATTAATGGAAAGTTGTTGTTTTTTTTAATAAGGATGCAGTAAACCATGAAACATCTGCATGAGTTTGTGCACAGAGAAGCCTGTCACAATAAAGCAAAGTAAAAAATGTTGGGGTTCCTCAAATTGCAAGCCACCAAAGACCGATCTCCTGTTCTCCACCTGCACACGCTGTTCATTAACGTTTGGCCAGCATGGAAATCAGTGTTTCCAAACAAGGCAGCATAAGAGTACATCAGAGCATGGCAAAGTAATTATGAGTTTATGACATCATCTTAATATTACAAAGGAGAGAGTGGGAAGCCCAGGAGAAACTCTCGATTTCCCTTCTGGGAAGGCATTAATGGAGCCTTACAATCTGTTTCCTTTTGTTTGGATGTTACAACCAATAATGCAGTTTTATGTCGATAAATAAAGACTAAAGTTGAATAAATCCGGCGAGCTCCCGAGCCTGTGCTTTCCCATCTTGATTCACATCCCCGGCTTAAGATTTATGAGTCGTTCGCAGAGAATAAGTTGAAGCCGCAAGTTTGCAGGGCTGAAATTATTCAAAATGGTGATTAGTTTGGGAAGCAATTATGTACGTGCACCTGATCAGAGTGTCACCTGTGCCGTCGGGATGAACGGGATGAAACATTGGCGATTTTCCTGCAGTCTTCTTCGCTTCCCCACAAAAGAAAAGAAATTCGAGTAGCAAAATGAAAGCCTCGGATGTATGTTTCCATTTCCTCCATAGTTACTGAGACCTTGAGTGGTGCAGATAATTCCTCTTAATTTTTAATTCCCTATTTCACACACTCCTCGGTTTTATTTAGGACAAGCAGCTTTGTTCTCTTTCTACCATTTTTTTTTTTTTTAAACAAAGGAAATTTCATTCCATGCTATGGACTGTATATTCACTGATTCTGCGGAAATGTCTTGGAAATTTATTTATTTTTATATTCAACAGCATTAAACATTACAAGTAAAACAAATGAAATCTTGGCAGGTTTATAACTCAGTTGGCCTAGCCCTTAGAGACATCATCTGATTGGCTGAAATCTGGTTATGGGATGTAATCCCATTCAGTGCAGGATTCCTGATTGACTGCGCTCACATATGCAATTAGTCCAGGATACAGTGGCTCCCATATTCTGCACCACCTGAAGTTCCCAAACCGTCTCTAGAGGCAGCCCTACGTATAACGTGTTGCAGTAATCTAACCTTGAGGTTACCAGAGCATAGACAGCGGTAGTTAGGCTATCCCTGTCCAGATAGGGGCATAGCTGGGCCATAACATTTTCTTCATGCCATGCACAGCATTAAAATACTTCTGTCGTGTTCATCATTACATTTTTTCTCAACAAAGGCCACATTCTCACCATACATATAAAGCACTATGACACCACTTTAAATAGTCAGTGTTTCCCCGAAAGAATCCTGAGAATTGCAGTCTATTAAGGGCTGCCGACAAAGGTCCACATAGTTGAAGTTATGGTTTCCCCAGTAGTGATGTATGGAAGTGAGAGCTGGACCATAAAGAAGGCTGATCGCCGAAGAATTGATGCTTTTGAATTATGGTGCTGGAGGAGACTCTTGAGAGTCCCATGGACTGCAAGAAGATCAAACCGATCCATTCTGAAGGAAATCACCCCTGAGTGCTCACTGGAAGGACAAATCCTGAAGCTGAGGCTCCAATACTTTGGCCACCTCATGAGAAGAGAAGACTTCCTGGAAAAGCCCCTGATGTTGGGAAAGATGGAGGGCACAAGGAGATGGGGACGACAGAGGACAAGATGGTTGGACAGTGCTCTAGAAGCTACCAACATGAGTTTGACCAAACTGCGGGAGGCAGTGGAAGACAGGAGTGCCTGGCATGCTCTGGTCCATGGGGTACAAAGAGTCGGACACAACTAAACAACAACAACAAGGGCTCTGAAGGTTGTCAGGAGACCCCAGTTCCCCACACAGAGGTACAGTTCCCCAGTTTCCTGGAAAGAAAGACTGGCTATTAAACCACTCTGAGAATGGTACCTCTGCGAGGGGAAGTGGGGTCTCCTAGCAACTCTCATTGGGATGTGGGTGGCGCTGTGGGTTAAACCACTGAGCCTAGGGCTTGCCGATCAGAAGGTCAGCGGTTCGAATCCCCACGACGTGGTGAGCTCCCATTGCTCAGTCCCTGCTCCTGCCAACTTAGCAATTTGAAAGCACGTCAAATTGCAAGTAGATAAATAAGTACCGCTCTGGCGGGAAAGTAAATGGCGTTTCCATGCGGTGCTCTGGTTCACCAGATGTGGCTTAGTCATGCTGGTCACATGACCTGGAAGCTGTACACCGGCTCCCTCGGCCAATAAAGTGAGATGAGCGCAGCAAACCCTGGAGTCGACCACGACTGGACCTAATGGTCAGGGGTCCCTTTACCTTTTACTAGCAACTCTCAGTACCCTTCACATACTACATCTCCCAGAATTCTTTGGGGGAAGCCATGACTATTTAAAGTGGTATCATAGTGCTTGAAACAAGAAGGTGTGAAGGTTTCTTCAAATGGCCGCCAGCTGTTGCTGTGACTTTTGTCCATGTTTCCCAGAATCATGGACCCTGAGAAGATATCGTGTCATTGTTCTTTAAATTCATGGTGAGAATGTGGCCTCAGGAGGCCTCAAAGTTGCAGCCACATTGATAGCATTATTGAGAGAGGGCTCGTCGTGGAGCCTGGGAATGCAAAAGCTTGTCCCAAACCATCCATGGCCTAAGCGAGACAGGTCTAGTTCTAGAAGCTAAGAAAAGCAAATTCATAATTTTGGTACTGCCTGGGCTTTGAAAACCACAGCTTCTGCCCCGTTATTCACAGCAGTACCACATGAGGGTGATTTTATTGCATCGTTGTAGCTTAATCACGATAGCCCAGTTTTTCGATGCAAAGCCCTCTCCATGGGTTAAGATCTATGGAGCCATATGCCACAGGAACAAGCCAAGCAATTTTAAAAGGGGGAGGGGGCATGGCAGGGAAGGGGGGGAATGAAATAATCATTTCTAGTAAGTTCTGACTCTGATTAAAAAACAATCTTTATGAAATAGAAGCTAATAAAATTGCTTTCCTAATTACCCTGAGCTAGTTCATTTCCCAGCAAATATAATAAAACAGACTTACTTGGCTCCAATTCACAAAATCTGAAACCAAGCTCATTATTAAGGCATTTAGTGGTGGAAAAAAACGGGGAGGGGAGGGAGAGAGAGGAGAAACTGTATGTGTGTGTGTACGTTGCCATCCCACAAAGCAGAATGCAAGACATCTTTTGAAGTTAGACCTTTGAAGTTTGGAGTTATTGCTGCGGTCTCTTTTTCTTTTTTTTTTCTTTTTTTTAAATAATATAAAAAACCCAGGTAGTTTAGTGTTTGGGTTTAACTTCTTCTTTTTTAAAAAAAGAAAAAAGAAAAGACTCTATTCTCTTTGTCAGACAAATAGAACAGGACACCTATTATGCTATTGCTATAATATTCAGGGGAGATTTGGGGTTTAACGGAACAGAGGCTTAATTTGAAAGAAATATTTAGACCTAATACATTGTGGTTCCTAATCTTTGGGACCATTACAAAGCTGTGATACATGTACATAATAGAGCAGACCATCCACTCTCCCAAGGCTATCATCCCAAAGCCTTGTACCACTCTGAAGTCTCTTTCATGTGAGGAACCTGGGATTCTGGTTATTATAAATGTATGAAGTTGCTTTGGTTTGGGGGGTTTCTGAGAATGTTTTATTTATTTTTGTTAATGCTTTAGCTTCTCTCTCTCTTTTACACACACACACACACACACCTTTTCTTTATTTGCTCTTTTACAGGGTTTAAGGATGGTGAACCAAACGTTTTATAAGATTGCATGATGCAGAAGAATTGCTCAAAACATAAAAAAGGACGTGCTTAAGTTTGTGGTTGATTTCACCTAGGAAATGACAGTGCAGAGTAAGTCTCAGATAGATAGATAGATAGATAGATAGATAGATGACATATATGATAGATGATAGATAGATAGATAGATAGATGATAGATGATATAGATAGATAGATTTCTCAGATATAGAAATGGTCCTGTCCTGAACGCCATAACTAATTATTATTATTATTATTATTATTATTATTATTATTATTATTACTATTATTATTACCCCGCCCATCTGGCTGAGTTTCCCCAGCCACTCTGGGCGGCTCCCAATCAAATGTTAAGAACAATACAGCATTAAATATTAAAAACTTCCCTAAACAGGGCTGCCTTCAGATGTCTTTTAAAAATAGGATAGCTGCTTATTTCCTTGACATCTGATGGGAGTGTGTTCCACAGGGTGGGAGCCACTACTGAGAAGGCCCCATGCCTGGTTCCCTGTAACCTCACTTCTCACAATGTGGGAACCACCAGAAGGCCCTCGCCGCTGGATCTCAGTGTCCAGGCTGAATGGTGGGGGTGGAGACGCCCCTTCAGGTATACAGGACCAAGACCATTTAGGGCTTTCAAGGTCAGCACCACTGAAATTGAAAATTTGAGCTTTGCCAGTATCTAATGTTGGGTCTATCCTTAACTTGTTGGGGAGTGAGGAGGTCCCAGGATTAGTGAGGTGGCCTCTTCGGGTGGACTCAACTCAAGACCATGGATGGTCATAGGTGTGCTCTTGTCTTGAGTGCAAGGCCAAATGGGGATGTTTTCCAAAATGCCCCACTATCATCTCCTCTGCTACGGATGTGACACACCCCTGGCACGCCTCCTCCATGGGCAAATCCCACCTGTCAAGGACCATGCTGAGGATGGCTGCACTGAGGAGAAATGGTGGGAGCAAACCCCCTCCCCCTGATCCTGAATCTCCCCAGGAGCAGGAGGACAGTGATGCAATGGCTGGGAAGACTAAGACAGTGAGCATTTTTCGGTTATCAACCGAGACCCTATTTCATTCACCACCACCAGGAGATGTTCAAACAGTGAATATTCAGAGCAGGGTCCTTCTCTGTGGTAGCGCACATGATCTGAGGCTCTCTAACCCCCCAAACCTAGCTGGTCCCAAGCTTTTCCCACAAGAAGGAGTAATGATGAATGCTAACTTCGTTGGCTTTAGAAGAGGATTAGACATGGAGAATAACACTATCAAAGGCTCCAGCCATGGTGGCTATGTCCTGCCCCCCACTGTTGGAGACATTATGCTTCTGAATACTAGTTTCTGGGAATCCCAAGCAGGGAGAGAGCACTGTGGAACTCAGGACCTGTCCGCAGTCTTCCCAAAACACATCTAGCTGGCCACTGTGAAGACAGGATTTTGGACTAGGTAGGACTTCTAGATGATCCAGCAGACTTCTTATGTTCCTATTGTGTTTCACCAACTCATGAAACCCAGCAGGGCACAAGTTGTCAATTTTAGCTCCTTTCATTTCCTCATTTTTCCAACCTTAAGTTTGGTTCACCAAATTTCCACATCAGTCTGTGATTTATTTATTTTTAAAGTCCTCATGGAAATCATCAAATGCAGATTTCTCCTAATGTACAGTTATTGTACCCAATTTGGCCTAATAATCACAGTTTGCGAGCTATTTCCCTCGGTGTGCATCGTTATATGTTACGATCCCCTATATACATTTTCAATCACACCTTCCTCTCATATACATGTTTTTTACTGGAGATTTGCATCACAAAATTCAGAGCAGTATGAATCGCAAAGAATAGCATGTTATGGGAAGTGTGGATTATGTGTGAAACAAACCAAATCTCTACCCATCCCTAAACCAAAAGTATCTTATTCACTGTGCTTATGGTTGAAAGATCTGTTGGGTTCCTGCTCTCTGAAACCATTACTGCTGCTATGCTGACTGGATATTATTACATATTTACACTCCACCTTTTTGTCTGAAGGGGCTCAAGGTGGCTTACAGATAAAAACAAGAATCACTAAAAACATAAAAAACCATCATGGGATAAGGAAGTCTTCACCCATCAGCAGAAGTGTGGGAATGCTGTGGATAGTAGGAGAGGATATATTGATTAAATATTATCCTTTCTCACTCACGCTAGTGAGCTGGTAGCAGAGTACAATCCCCTGTATATTGCAGGAAGCTGGTTGGTAGATTCGTTTGAACCTCTTGAGTTAAACAATCTAGTCTGGCTTGTCCAGATTGGATTATTCAGATAAATTCCTCTTTATTCCCTCTTAAAACTAGTGCTTTTTTCTATTAAAAAAATGTTTAGGGATACTCTCATTTTCCTACTGATATTGAAATACTGCCCCGCAATGAGGTCAAACTTAGATTCACTAAATGTTTAGGGGCATGCTTTTTTCCTTAAAAAAAATAAAGTTTAGGGGTACTCTCATTTTCCTACTCATATTGAAATAATGCCCCTCAATGAGGCCAAACTTAGATTCGCAAAATGTTTAGGGGGTATACGTACCCCTGCGCACCCCCCCCCCAAAAAAAAGCACTGCTTAAAACAATAAAGACACAACAGTCTTCTTTAAAAGTAATGATAAGAACTTTATTTACATTCAGTTCACAGTATGATCCTTGAGGCAGGCTTTAGCTTGTAGTTACATAAGAAAGTGTGGCTTGCATCCTTTGTAGGATTGAGCCCGTGTGCTGCTGGCTGAGAGCCAGCAGACAGCAAAATAACATCAGGAAGATGGAGAGTCAAGAAGAAGGGGAAGATGGCTGCGTGACTAGCTCTTTTGTAGGGTCTGCCAGGGTCATGCCCATCTACCTTGTCACATGCAGGGGGAGGATGCTCCAGACAGGTGTGACAGGAAGTCCTGCTGGCTGGAGTAACATCCGCCTGTGTGTCCACTCTGGGAAAACAGGAAATGTTGCATTTGACTGCTACATGTTACATCCCACAAGAAGGACAGCAAGGAGGGAGCCAGTCTAATTTCTTTAGGGAGGGAGTTCAAAAAACATGGTTTTCTTTTGTATTGTTTTTAATTATATTTCTTAATAATTAAAAATAAATAAATCAGGGCCAGTGGTCCATCTACCTCAGTACAGTGGTACCTCAGGTTAAGTACTTAATTCGTTCCGGAGGTCCGTTCTTAACCTGAAACTGTTCTTAACCTGAAGCACCACTTTAGCTAATGGGGCCTCCTGCTGCCACTGTGCCGTCGGAGCACAATTTCTGTTCTCATCCTGAAGCAAAGTTCTTAACCTGAGGTACTATTTCTGGGTTAGCGGAGTCTGTAACCTGAAGCGTATGTAACCTGAGGTACCACTGTATTGACAACACTGACTGACAGTGGCTGTCCGGGATTTCATACATGGGTCTCTACCAGCCCTACCTAGAGATGGCAAGGTTTGAACCTAAGGCCTTCTACATGCTAAGCAGATGCTCTACCAATGAGCTGCAGCCCTTATTTGCTTTCATGATTTGATGGCCGCCTCTGAAGTCTTGGGTGGGTGACTACGTTTGAGAAACGCATCAGAATCCTAAAAGGGGCCACTAAGCATGAGTTTCTTTCCTTCCCAACAACCTCGGTTTTGAGGTGGTTCCCTTCATCTTTACTCAGTGTTACCATAATGCACTTTTTATGGTTTAATTCCCCCCCCCAAAAAAAATGCGGTTCTGTTTTTCAAAATTGTTCTTCTCAATTGAAATCAGGTTGCCTCTGAACTCTGAAGGAGCTGGACCCATTTCCTTCAGGAGCCTGAAAACAATATAATTGTTCCACTGAGACGAACAACTTAGAGCTGATCTCTAACTGGCTTCATTATTATCAGATAATGGAGGCATACAATTTGGACAAGAAAATTGGCTTCCAGGTGGAAAAATCAAAATTAGAAACAGAACTGTTAGAACCTAAAACTAAGATTTTGTCAAAGATGTATAACTTGCTGTTGAAATGGAATACTCAGGATGAAACGGTGAAATCTGTTATGATTAAATGGGCACAAGATGTTGGACATAACATAATGATGGCTGACTGGGAACAGTTATGGACCACAGGTATGAAGTTTACGGCATGTAATGCCTTAAGAGAGAATATTATGAAAATGATATACAGGTGGTACATGACACCAGTCAAGCTTGCAAAAATCTACCATTTGCCCGATAATAAATGTTGGAAATGTGAAGAAACCGAAGGTACATTCTTTCACCTTTGGTGGACGTGCCCAAGGATTAAGGCTTTCTGGGAGATGATTTATAATGAAATGAAAAGGGTATTTAAATATACCTTTCTGAAGAAACCAGAGGCCTTTCTCCTGGGCATGGTCGGCCAATTGGTGCCAAAGAAGGACAGAACTTTCTTTATGTATGCTACAACAGCAGCAAGAATACTTATTGCAAAGTATTGGAAGACACAAGATTTACCCACTCTGGAAGAATGGCAGATGAAGGTGATGGACTATATGGAACTGGCGGAAATGACTGGCAGAATCCGAGACCAGGGAGAAGAGTCGGTGGAAGAAGATTGGAAGAAATTTAAAGACTATTTACAGAAATACTGCAAAATTAATGAATGTTAGAATGAAGTCAGAATGAAGTTAAGTGGTTTTAGCAGCAATGTTATAAAGGTGTATGTAAAAATGGATTGTTAACAGGTGAAAATCCAAAGTTATAATATATTAAGTTAAAGGATTAAGACAAAAACAAAGAGGGAAAGGAATTGCTGAATTAACTAATAGAACTGGAATACAAAAAAGGGAGGTTCTATGATTCTATGATTCTATGATTCTATGAGGTGTGAGGAGGTCAGGGAAGCAAGGAAATGAAATGTAAGGCATGGAAAGATTGATGTGTTTTTTAAGTGTTTTTTATCTTTTTTCTGTATTTTGTATTTTTTTTTTCTTTTTTCTTTCTTTCTTTTTTTCTTCTCTTTTTATTTATGTAATCTTTTCTTTGAAACTTTAATAAATATCTTTAAAAAAAAAAATAGAGCTGATCTCTATCCCACTCCCGTCTCTTGCCTACCTGTCAAATGCTTGTTTTATAAAATAAGGTTATTTTACTGGGGGATGGAGAAAGATGGCGACCAGAACTTATTTTCAAGACATAAACTCTTTCTTAGTTTCTTTCTTTCTTTCTTTCTTTCTTTCTTTCTTTCTTTCTTTCTCTCTCTCTCTCTCTCTCTCTCTTTCTTCTTATTGTCATCATCAGCTGGAGATCTTTTAGCCACTTTCCATCCATATTTACTGGGCTAGATATTCCAGTATGACCAGTAGGCAAGGGCCTTGGACCACTAAATCTTGAAGCGGAGATTCTATGTGCAAAATCTGAGCTGAAACCATCATGTGGTGTCTCTGTTTGGGGGACCTGTTCACACTCACCTCTCATCACAAAGGATTGGATTAAATGGCCACAACTTTTCACTGATTACAATAATCCCAAAGTTTGCCATGGCATAAAGGAAGATCCCATATGAGACTCCCTTCCTGTTGAGGTCAGACAGGTCTCCTCCCCAGCTTCCAGTTCCTTTTTTATTCCAACAGGCATTTAAATTGATGTCTGATTTTATAGTTTCAGCTGATTTTCTCTCTCTTACTGCATCTTTGTAAACCGCTTGAGGACTGTTGTAGTTAAGCAGTATAGAAATTGTTTGAATCAGCAGTTCCCAAACATTTTTGGCCCACCTTTGTTATACTCTTTTTAACATGTGCGAAAAGCTTTGGGGGGGGGCAAGCCTACCCAAATATGTATTTTATTCTGTACCTTTGAGTTTTTTTTATTTTTAAAAAATCTGGTGGTTTTTATTTATATTTTGGTCATTTCATTATATTTACTGCTTTTGACATCTGTTTTTATTGCTATCTTTTAATGAATATTTCACAACATTTTATGTAAACTGCAGATAGATGATAGATAGATAGATAGATAGATAGATAGATGATAGATAGATAGATGATAGATAGATGATAGATAGATGATAGATAGATGATAGATAGATAGATAGATAGATAGATAGATGATAGATAGATAGATAGATCTTGTGGTTTTCTTTATTTTTTAAATAAAAATATTCAGATGACTTCCAGGTTAGTCAAAGAGTTTTAAATTCAACCAATCTCACTTTTATATATTAAAAAGTCTCATTTTAAAAATTGTCACTGACGAAGATTATTTCTATGAGTGGGTGAGGAGGGAATGATCAGATTTGCAGAAATAATACTTTAGTGCATGGTTGAAATGCCAAGGCCTGGCTTTCAAATACAGCAATGTTTTCATAATCTTAGTATAGCATTTCAGCGTATCATTAATTAGTCTGCTGGCCCATTTTTTTCCCCCTCTAAAAAAGAAAAAGAAAGGAAAAAGGAAACACAGTAATCACTCAAGGTCACAGTTTGACTTATTTGCCATTGACGGATAACTTGCCAAACTTGGCACTCAGCTCTTTGGTACAATGGAAAATACATAGCCGTCCGGGTTAACAAAAGGCTCGCAACAATGGCCCTGCAAATGAACATCGGCTGACTAAAATCCTAACCACATTTTCACTCTCATTAACCACAGTAGGGTATCACACAATTCCGCCCGGCTCCTGCGTCGACCACTGTGCTCCATTTTACTACCAGCGGTTTGATGGGTTTTATGGCAGCTGATATATGAAGTGGGAGTTTGGGGAGTCGTAAACAGAAGCCACAGTGTATCACAATGTGGTTTAGGGATATAATGACTGTGTTGTAAAGCAGGGGAAGACAATGCAGCAGCCGAGGCGAGGTAGCGAACCGGCAGACCAAACAGCCCGGCGTCGACTCGAGCGACAAAAGCGGGAGATCTTCCGCTGCCCGCGTCTGTTTCTCCGCATTGGCCTTCGCCACCATGGCAGCTGATGGAGGGCATCGTTCAAAAACATTGGGGGAGGCACCTGGTTGGCCAACTCCATCCTCTGCTGCAATGATTTCCATACTGCTTAGCTAACGGCATCTTTCCTAACAGACACAAGGCAAAGTTGCAGAAGGGTATACCGTCGATAAAACCAGTTCTGACAAATTATGGAAACAGAAAGAACTTACTCAGAATGTCTGCTGATTTTTAAATCTACGTCAAGTTCAACATGGAAGGAACCTGTCTGATCTTAGCTGGGATGGAGTTCCACAGGACAGGACATACAGGACCATGAATCTGAACCATGAGGGGTCACTAACAGAGAATCCCCCACCCCCCAAAAAATACCAGTGATCAGGAAGGGATGGAAAGATTCACATGGTTCTTCAGGTATCATGGACCCAATATTTAAAGATGTTTTTTGTTCCATAAAATGTATATACCACTTGATTGTAGAGAAACCATCAACCTCAAAGCAGTTAACGAAAAGAATAGAGCAATACAATTATCAGTAAAAAAGAGCTGAAAAAATCAAAACCAGCGATAAACTAAAAAATCACCAACATTCTAACTACCTGGATAGGCTTATCAAAAAACAAAAATGCTTTTAGCAGGCGCTGAAAAGCATATAGTGAAGGAACCTGCCTAACATCAATAGGCAAGGAGTTCCAAAGTAGTAGTAGTAGTAGTAGTAGTAGTAGTAGTAGTAATAATAATAATAATAATAATAATTTATTTATCTATTTATTATACCCCGCCCATCTGGCTGGGTTTCTCCCGCCACTCTGTGGCCAACAGAATATTAAAAACATGATCAAACATGAAAAGCTTCCCTAAACAGGGTTGCCTTCGGGTTTGCTGCCACAATAAGAGATCAATTTCTTATAAATTCAGAAGGGGTATTATTCGCCAATGAATACAAGAATATTGGGCTTGGCCCAATAACCTATGGGCAGTCAGTGTAAGCTTTTAAGCACACCCACATTGTGTGCTTCCATCAGGGGTAGCCAACATGGGGTAGCCAACATGGTGCCTTCTGAATGTTGGACTATCATCTTTAAGCATCCGTCACTTCCCACTTTGTGGAGTCAAAACATACACCATCATGTGATAGACAATGATCCCATGACTGCAGTCATAGACCAGGAATTCTAACAGGGACAGCCTAAGTCGCTTTGCCCTTTTAAAGAAAGGAAGAGCCCTGGAGCTGAAGGAACTGGCTACCAATCAGCTAAGTTCAAGAAAGACCAGAACAACTTGGCAACAGGTTACTTGAAAGACCACCTGCCCCAGTATACACCTGAAAGACCACTTAGATCATCTGGAGAACTGGGGGAAGCCAGTGTGTTGTAATGGTTTAGTCAGAAATCATTCCCCCCCCCCCCCCCCGTTTCTTAACTTTATTTTTTAGTTTCTAAAAAGAAATATCTCCATATATCACCATCCCTCCCAAGAAACAATCCACACATATACAATGTAAACAAGCACAGTCAAATATTAAGTAAATTTGGAAATAGTTTAGAACTGATTACATTAGTTAGGCGTCTTCTACTCTCCGCCTACTCTCTGCCACGTGGGTGGCACTGTGGGTTAAACCACAGAGCCTAGGACTTGCCAATCAGAAGGTCGACGATTCGAATCCCCGGGATGGGGTGAGTGCCCGTTGCTCGGTCCCTGCTCCTGCCAACCTAGCAGTTTGAAAGCACGTCAAAGTGCAAGTAGATAAATAGGTAAACAGGAACGGTTTGGATTCTTAGATCACGGACTGCAGTTTCTTGAAGATGGACTTCTGGCAAGCGATGGGCTGCACCTCACAACGGTTGGGAGAAATGTTTTTGCCAAAAATCTCAGAAACCTCATCAGGAGGGCTTTAAACTGACTAATGTGGGGGAGGGAGACAGTGCTCCTGAAGGTAGGAGTCTATCAATTGATGAAGATGATCATCCAAATGTCATAGACCAAATGGAGCAAACAGCACGCAGACCTAGTGGTGGGAGGAAAAAATCCTTAAATAAGAGTCACGGGGGAATGATTAATGGACTTCAATGTCTGTACACTAATGCGCAAAGCATGGGAAATAAACAAGATGAGCTTGAGCTCTTGGTACAGCAAACTAAATATGACATAATAGGCATCACTGAAACCTGGTGGGATAAGTCCCACGATTGGAATGTAATAATGGGGGGATACAATCTATTTCAGAGAAACAGACCAGACAAGAAAGGAGGAGGAGTGGCGTTATATGTCAGGGATGTGTATACCTGTGAAGAGATCCAAGATTTAGAACCTCAAAGCCAAAGTGAGAGCATTTGGGTCAAAATTAAGGGAGAGAAGAATAACAGTGACCTCATTGTGGGAATAAAAAAAATTCTTCCAGTAGCACCTTTAAGACCAACTAAGTTAGTTCTTGGTATGAGCTTTCGTGTGCAAGCACACTTCTTCAGATACACTGAAACAGAAGTTCAGAAGTGAAACAACTTCTGTTTCAGTGTATCTGAAGAAGTGTGCTTGCACACGAAAGCTCATACCAAGAACTAACTTAGTTGGTCTTAAAGGTGCTACTGGAAGAATTTTTTTTATTTTGACTATGGCAGACCAACACGGCTACCTATCTGTAACTGGACTCATTGTGGGAGTTTACTATAGATCCCCAAGCCAAACGGAGGACATAGATGATGCCTTCCTGGAACAGATGGCCAAGCATGCAAAAGGAAGGGAGGTAGTAGTAATGGGGGACTTCAATTACCCAGATATTTGTTGGATGTCAAACTCAGCCAAGAGCATAAGGTCAAACAGATTCCTCACTGGCCTTGCAGACAACTTCATTGTCCAGAAAGTGGGAGAAGCAACAAGAGGAACAGCCATTTTAGATCTGGTCCTAACCAATGTTGATGACCTGGTTAGTGGGGTAGAAGTGGAAGGATCATTAGGCGCGAGTGATCATGCTCTTCTGAAGTTTACTATACAGCGGAAAGGAGCAGCCAAGCATACTAGGACTCAATTTCTTGACTTTAAGAAAGCTGACTTCATAAAACTTAGGGAAGTGCTGGGTGAGATCCCATGGACAGTAATACTAAAAGGAAAGGGAGTTCATGATGGCTGGGAGTTTGTTAAGAGGGAGATACTAAAAGCACAACGTCAGGCAATACCAATGAGACAGAAACATGGAAGGTGCCTAAAGAAGCCAGGGTGGCTATCTAAAGAACTTTTAACTGAGTTAAGATTAAAAAAGGATGTGTACAAAAAATGGAAAAGGGGGGAAACCACCAAAGAGGAATTCAAACAAATAGCCAGCACGTGTAGACACAAAGTCAGAAAAGCTAAAGCACAGAATGAACTCAGGCTTGCTAGAGAGGTTAAAAGCAACAAAAAAGGCTTTTATGGGTATGTCCGTAGCAAAAGGAAGAACAAAGAAACAGTGGGGTCACTCAGAGGAGAAGATGGTGAAATGCAAACAGGGGACACAGAAAGAGCTGAACTCCTCAATGCCTTCTTTGCCTCAGTCTTCTCCGATAAAGAAAACAATGCCCGACCTGAAGAATTTGGAGCAAATGATTCAGCAAAGGAAACACAGCCCAGAATAACTAAGGAGATAGTACAAGAATACTTGGCTAGTTTAGATGTATTCAAGTCTCCTGGGCCAGATGAACTGCATCCAAGAGTATTAAAAGAACTGGCAGATGTGATCTCAGAACCACTGGCAGTCATCTTTGAGAATTCCTGGAGAACAGGCAAAGTCCCGGCAGACTGGAGGAGGGCAAATGTTGTCCCTATATTCAAAAAGGGGAAAAGAGAGGACCCAAATAATTACCGCCCAGTCAGTCTGACATCAATACCAGGGAAGATTCTGGAGCAGATCATTAAGCAAACAGTCTGTGAGCACCTAGAAAGGAATGCTGTGATCACCAATAGTCAGCATGGATTTCTGAAAAATAAGTCATGTCAGACTAACCTGATCTCGTTTTTTGACAGAATTACAAGCCTGGTAGATGAAGGGAATGCAGTGGATGTAGCCTACCTTGATTTCAGCAAGGCATTTGACAAGGTGCCTCATGATATTCTTGTAAAGAAGCTGGTAAAATGCGGTCTTGACTATGCTACCACTCAGTGGATTTGTAACTGGCTGACTGACCGAACCCAAAGGGTGCTCATCAATGGTTCCTCTTCATCCTGGAGAAGAGTGACTAGTGGGGTGCCACAGGGTTCTGTCTTGGGCCCGGTCTTATTCAACATCTTTATCAACGACTTGGATGATGGACTCAAGGGCATCCTGATCAAATTTGCAGATGACACCAAACTGGGGGGGGGGGGTGGCTAACACCCCAGAGGACAGGATCACACTTCAAAACGACCTTGACAGATTAGAGAACTGGGCCAAAACAAACCAGATGAATTTTAACAGGGAGAAATGTAAAGTATTGCACTTGGGCAAAAAAAATGAGAGGCACAAATACAAGATGGGGGACACCTGGCTTGAGAGCAGTACATGTGAAAAGGATCTAGGAGTCTTGGTTGACCACAAACTTGACATGAGCCAACAGTGTGACGCGGCAGCTAAAAAAGCCAATGCAATTCTGGGCTGCATCAATAGGAGTATAGCATCTAGATCAAGGGAAGTAATAGTGCCACTGTATTCTGCTCTGGTCAGACCTCACCTGGAGTACTGTGTCCAGTTCTGGGCACCACAGTTCAAGAAGGACATTGACAAACTGGAACGTGTCCAGAGGAGGGCAACCAAAACGGTCAAAGGCCTGGAAACGATGCCTTATGAGGAACGGCTAAGAGAGCTGGGCATGTTTAGCCTGTAGAAGAGGAGGTTAAGGGGTGATATGATAGCCATGTTCAAATATATAAAAGGATGTCACATAGAGGAGGGAGAAAGGTTGTTTTCTGCTGCTCCAGAGAAGCGGACACGGAGCAATGGATCCAAACTACAAGAAAGAAGATTCCACCTAAACATTAGGAAGAACTTCCTGACAGTAAGAGCTGTTCGACAGTGGAATTTGCTGCCAAGGAGTGTGGTGGAGTCTCCTTCTTTGGAGGTCTTTAAGCAGAGGCTTGACAACCATATGTCAGGAGTGCTCTGATGGTGTTTCCTGCTTGGCAGGGGGTTGGACTCGATGGCCCTTGTGGTCTCTTCCAACTCTATGATTCTATGATTCTATGATTCTAGGTACCGCTCCGGCGGGAAGGTAGATAAATAGGTACCGCTCCGGCGGGAAGGTAAACAGTGTTTCCATGCACTGCTCTGGTTCACCAGAAACGGCTTAGTCATGCTGGCCACATGACCTGGAAGCTGTACAATAAAGCGAGATGAGCACCGCAACCCCAGAGTCCGTCACGACTGGACCTAATAGTCAGGGGTCCCTTTACCTTTACCTTTACTCTCCGCCTTAACAGATTGTCCCAGAATGTCTGATCTCCTGCAGATCCCCCCAGATCTACCAGTAGATCCCCGCATACTTGCTGCCCATCCCTAGTCTACCAGGGATTTTTTTCAGAGCAAGTTCCTTGCTGCTCTGTGCTTTACTACATTGCCTTATTGTGCTGCATAACAAATGGGCGTTTTCTAGGTCAAGAGCTACTGGGTCCAGTTTTTCAAGCGCCTTGAACGAAAACGACGTTGCCTTTCCCCCAACGCCCTCCCGAACTCAGGATCGTAAACAGTAACCTATGCAGAATTGAATTACAACCCGACTCCCCCTGCCATCCATCTTTTCCTGTTTCTGTTTTGCTTGCCACAGCTGCAAAAGGTATTGAGTGCTGCAAGATATACTTAGTTTTTCCAAAGCCGTGCGCAACTTGTTATAGATGGCCCCGTGTCCAGGTAGAGGTTAAGGAGGTCCTTTGTTGTTCTAGTTTTCGCTTGTCCCTGACACTGCAGCCTAATCATTCCACATAATAACCACCCTGATACACAGGCCTGAGTCAAAGTCACAAGTCAATAAATCCATTCCCATCCTCCCTTTCAGGCAGAGTGTTGAATAGCACTGAGCGTGCAGAGTCATAGAGCCCTCCAGTCTATCACCTCAAGGTCATCCGGCTTATAGTGCACAAACTTTCTTTCCTTTAAGTGCCTTCTGCATTGAAGAGCAAGATATACAATACGGAGCCAGGGCTCAGCGTTAGAAAACCGATTCCCCCCTGTAGCGCTATTCAGCGGTGGTGGCTGGTGACCATTGGGACTGATTGGGCAGAAAGCAGGGAGCCCAACAGTAGGGGGCGCTAGAGCCAGCGACAGGCAGGGCCAACTAATGCTCGTTTTGTTCCCATGGGCTACTCCTGAGCTCTATGAGGGCCACAATGAGACATTGGCGGAGGAAGAGGAGTGCGGAAGGAGCGCACCACCCCCAGAAGTGCCATCCCGGTGCGGTGCCATCCGGCTGCCACCTGCCCACACTGGGCGCCACGCCCCCAGGATGCGCATCATGCCCCTGCTCTCCGCCCCCATTGCCAGAGCATGAAGCTCCACCACTGCAATGAGATGCATGTTCTTTTCATTTGTATGCTGCTTTTCCGCACAGAGAAGTCATGCTCAAAGTGGCTTGCAGCATAGAAACAGAGATGGAGGAGGAAGAAGCTGCCAGGCAATGCTGGGCTGGTTGTTGAGTATAAGGACTGCCAGGTGAGGTCTGATGGATCCTGTGTCCGGGACAACCCAGACATATGGCAATCCCACTAGTGGAGATAGGTGCCATGGGCTGGGTAGATGCAGAGGAATGGTGGGAGGTATCAGCTGGGGAACCCCCCAAGGAAAGAAGGCTCAGAGCCAGAGGACTGGTGGTGGAATGACAATGAGTGATGAGAGAGAGAGGAAGGAGCAGACTGAGAGAGGAGGCGTCCTGAGCTGACTGGTTTCTTTGAATAAAGGGTTCATTTCACTGACCTCGTGTGAGTTATTGCTGACCAGCTCCTGGCACCTGCTCCTGAAAATTGATGGAGCAGTGCCCCATTTGCTCTAGTGGACAAGCCTCCAATACTATTCATGTACTGCTGTCAAGTGTGAGATCTGGCAAGCATATGAAACTTGTGCTCAAAATTCTGCGATATCTCCCGATTTGTTACTGGGCCAAGTTCAACGTTTTTCTTTTATTGGGGCCAGTTTGAGACCAGTTTTCTTGAGGGAGCAACCTGCCCTATATGTATCTGTTTGCCTGTGGAAACTGGTGCTTTTTCAAGTCTCTCCTTTCAGGCAAACCACTGCCATTCCTTGCAGACAATACTGAGCTCAATAGACCCAGTATAAGACAGGTTCCTGTATCCTGTTTTGATTCTATTCAGAGAGAGAGAGAGAGAGAGAGAGAGAGAGAGAGATCTTGTTATTTTTTGCTTTAATTCTGGCCAAACCAAGACAGAACACATGATCAACTTTTATTTTAACTTAGGCATGTTGCTCTGGGTATTGAAAGTGTGCTTTAAAAAAATTTGATCTGCTGATTTGCAACCTAAGATACCACCACCACCACCGGCTCCCCTTATCTTGGTTATTATGTTCATTTCTTCATTTCAGGTTATCGTTTTTATCTTCCTTATTTACTTAAGATTTACCTGTTCTTGTAAGCGGCAACATCCTGCAATCTCTTTGCTGTAAGATACTCCCCTACTGGCCATCAATCACTGGGTATTGTTATTGGTATGTCGAAACATCACTAAACTTTGTTAAATTATACCTTTATAATTTACATTGGTGTGATTGTGGTTCTGGGGATTGCCGAGCCATAGAAGAAAACACAATTAGAGGTTTATGTGCGGCGGGGAGGTGGGGGAATGTGAAACGAAGATCCTTGGTGCTTTTCCTACCAGAGTAGATTGAGGAGCATATTCCCACCTCCCACAAAAAAATGTGGCTCCCAGGAATCCCCTTTGCCTCTATGGAAGCAGAGAATTCAAGCATGGGAACCCCTGCAAAGCTCACAACACAAGAAGCATCTCCAAAGAGAGAGGTAGGGAGCCCCAGGCTCAGAAGCAAATGTGGCCTTCCAATTCTCCCTTATCAAGTCCTCAAGACCACATCCTTCTTCCCCTTCCCACCCTCTACTGACCCTACTTCACTCCCTCCTTAGGTGTTTTTTGCCTGCCTGGAATTTGTCCTAGAACTCATCATGATGCCACTAGCTTCTCTCCGTGGAATACCATAATCCCACACCTTGCGTGCATTGTTGTTGTTGTTGTTTAGTCATGTCCGACTTTTCATGACCCCATGGACTATAGCACGCCAGGCACTCCTGTCTTCCACTGCCTCCCACAGTTTGGTCAAACTCATGCTGGTAGCTTTGAGAACACTGTCCAACCATCTCGTCCTCTGTCATCCCCTTCTCCTTGTGCCCTCCATCTTTCCCAACATTTTCCAGAGAGTCTTTCCTTCTCATGAGGTGGCCAAAGTATTGGAGCCTCAGCTTCAGGATCTATCCTTCCAGTGAGCACTCAGTGCTGATTTCTTTAAGAATGGATAGATTTGATCTTCTTGCAGTCCATGGGACTCTCGAGAGTCTCCTCCAGCACCATAATTCAAAAGCATCAATTCTTCGGCAATCAGCCTTCTTTATGGTCCAGCTCTCACTTCCATACATCACTACTGGGAAAACCATAGCTTTAACAATACGGACCTTTGTTGGCAAGGTGATGTCTCTGCTTTTTAAGATGCTGTCTAGGTTTGTCATTGCTTTTTTCCCAAGAAGCTTGCGTGCATTAGCTAGTACAATTTCAACCCCACGCAGTTGAAGGGCTGGTTGAAATGGCACAAGTCAAATCTCAAGCAAGGCAAAGAGCTCAGAAGCTCCTTCTGCCCAAGGTCCACTGATGGGTCCCCATTCTGGAAAGAGCTTTTAAGCTCTCTCCCTTGCTTGGGAAGAGGGCAAGCCCTGTTCAGCATCACGGTTCTAGGGTGCTCTCACGAGATCTCATGGGGCAATCCAAATTTAGGAAGATCTCGGGTGAGCATCCCTAGTCTGGGAGTGATGTGGATGTGCTCTCTCTACTCCCCAAACACTAGCCATTGGGTGGCTCCATGGGTTTGAGTATATGCAATTTCTGTGTATATACGGAACTCTTGGAACTGAACCCCTGCATAAGATTTGGGATTACTCTACTGTGTACTGTGTAGACTTTGAGTGCTACAGGCCGTGTGCTGGAGGAGGAGGAAGCAGAAGCAGATATGAGAGAGAGAGAGAGAGAGAGAGAGAGAGAGAGAGAGAGAGAGAGACTGGAGAACCTGGTCTTCAAGTCCCTTAGGAGCTATGGTCAACCAGGCACACCCTGAGGAAAGAGAACATTCTGATTTTCTGAGGCTTCCTGAAGTGAAGCTATAACACTTAGCTTCATTTTCAAAACCATTTAGGGGGAAATGGGAGCTTCCTAGGGTCCTGGCCTGCTTAGAGGGACCTGCCTTTTCTAGAGCTGACCTGACTTGACCCAACCTAACTTGACCTGGACTTGACTTGATTTTGCCTGATCTGAATTGTCCTGCTTGAAAGAAGCTCTGCCCAAGCCCCAAAGCCCAGGAGAACAGGTTAATACTTGGCTTCTTAACATATGTTATACCAAGTCAGATCAGCAGCCAGTGTGGTGTAGTGGTTAAGAGCGGTAGTGTCGTAATCTGGGGAACCGGGTTCGCATCTCCGCTCCTCCACATGCAGCTGCTGGGTGACCTTGGGCTAGTAACACTTCTTTGAAGTCTCTCAGCCCCACTCACCTCACAAAGTGTTTGTTGTGGGGGAGGAAGGGAAAGGCGATTGTTAGCCGCTTTGAGACTCCTTAAAGGGAGTGAAAGGCAGGATATCAAATCCAAACTCTTCTTCTTCTTCTTCAGCCTTTGTAGTCCAGCTCCAACACGACAGAATGGATGCAGGGTCAGTGCATATTGATGCATGGGAAAGAATGGTGAATTTGCAAAGCACTAAGATAAATGGGAAGGGATGCGGGTGGCGCTGTGGGTTAAACCACAGAGCCTAGGACTTGCTGATCAGAAGGTCCGCAGTTCAAATCCCCGTGAAGGGGTGAGCTCCTGTTGTTCGGTCCCTGCTCCTGCCAACCTAGCAGTTCAAAAGCATGTCAAAGTGCAAGTAGATAAATAGCTACCACTCCGGCGGGAAGGTAAACGGCGTTTCCGTGCACTGCTCTGGTTCGCCAGAAGCAGCTTAGTCATGCTGGCCACATGACCCAGAAGCTGTACGCCAGCTCCCTTGGCCAATAAAGCGAGATGAGCGCCACAACCCCAGAGTCGTCACGACTGGACCTAATGGTCAGGGTTCCCTTTACCTTTAAAATAAATGGATCAGGAGTAGCTTCTGATAATCTTTGGCTGGGAGGTGAACTGGATCCAGTACAGCGGTACCTCGGGTTAAGTACTTAATTCGTCCTGGAGGTCCGTTCTTAACCTGAAACTGTTCTTAACCTGAAGCACCACTTTAGCTCATGGTGCCTCCTGCTGCCGGAGCAAGATTTCTGTTCTCATCCTGAAGCAAAGTTCTTAACCCAAGGTACTATTTCTGGGTTAGCGGAGTCTGTAACCTGAAGCATATGTAACCTGAAGCATATGTAACCCGAGGTACTACTGTATCTGTCTTTTTCAAATACAACTGCTGGCTGGGTCCCCTATACTGAGTTGAACTACTGTTTGTTTTTAGCAAGGGTTACAGAGCATCTGCTTGGCATGGTGGAAGCATCTCCAAGCAAGGCTGGGAAGTACTTTTGTCTGAAATCCTCGAGAGCCATTGTAATCACAAGCTAGATGCCCCAAGAGCCTGACTCCTTGCTCCTGAAGTTTCTACTATAGCGGAAAGAAACCAAGCCACGGATCGACATGAAAGCCCTGCCCTGTCTTCTCCAACCAGCAGCAACTCTCCAGGGTCTTGGCCAGGCATCTATTCCAGCCTTATGACCTGAGTTCCTTTTATGTGCAGAAGCCAAAGATCCTGGTCCTGGGTCCTTCAATCGCCCCCAAGACTAGGCCTTGCTGGCTCAGGAGCACACAACTCACATCTTATACTGGAAGCATCCCGCAATGTCAACTTCTGGAAGACGGGGGCCAAATCAATGCAGTTGGATCAGATGTTTGCAGAGTGGCGAGAATCTAGCCCGGCCAGCTGACACAGCCCTGGAGCCTTTCCTCTTCTCGGTTACTCCATGGTTTATTTTTCACCCAGCGGAGCACAGACTTCTAAAAACTCTTTGAGCGACTCAGCAATGCTTTTGCCCAGGGGCTGTCTTCTCAAGTGACCGGCCGGCTTGCAAAGCGGCCTCCACGGAGAATGTGATCCGCTCCCTCAAGGCTCCCGGACAGAAGCCGTTTCCACAACGGCAGCTCCTGGATCCGGTTCAGATGCCAGCTGAGGAGTGTCGAAAGCCGAGCCTGATCCCTTTCCCTCTGCGCTTTGCAAATCCATCCTCCACTCACCTCCAGCTCCCGCAATGTGCAATGACCCTGCGGCAATTCTTTCATGTTTATGGCTGCGGCTCCCCTCTTTCCTTGCTTTTTCAAACAAAGTCAGCAATAAAAATAGAGGGTCCCCGCCTGTGTTTGGTTCATTGCTCGGATGTAAATCAATGGCTGCAGTGTCTTGACATTGTGGTGTCTGGTAGACTTGAAACTCATAAAAGACAAGAGAGCCTTGGAAATACATACCTCGGGGCTGACGTGCACTTTCAGCCTCACCTGTTGGGGACTGCAGTCTTCGTCTATGCTGCCGGGGGGGGGGGAGTTCACCCCAAGGACCATATTCCCTAATTAACAACCTCCCGAGGGCCACATTTCGATGATGAGCAAAGGCAAAAATGTCTGGGGCAGGGGAGGTACCTCTTACAGTTGTGTTCCTATGTTCTAAAAAAGGTAAAGGTAAAGGGACCCCTGACATTTAAGTCCAGTCGCAGATAACTCTGGGGTTGCGGCTCTCATCTCGCTTTACTGGCCGAGGGAGCCGGCGTTTGTCTGCAGACAGTTTTCTGCGTCATGTGGCCAGCATGACTAAGCCTCTTCTGGTGCAACGGAACACCGAAACCAGAGCAGCGCATGGAAATGCCGTTTACCTTCCCGCCGAAGTGGTACCTATTTATCTACTTGCGCTGGCGTGCTTTCGAACTGCTAGGTTGGCAGGAGCTGGGACAGAGCAATGGGAGCTCACCCCGTCACGGGGATTCGAACCACCACCCTTCTGATCTGCAAGCTCAAGAGGCTCAGTGGTTTTAGACCACAGCGCCACCCGCTATGTTCTAGACACCTAAAAAAACAAAAAACAAACAAAAAACCCAAGTCTACACAAATGCACTTCTGTCCAGGCAAGCTAGAGGCATTACCCAAGTTTGAAGGATGCATTTAAGCCAGGTCAAAGCACTCAAGGAAGACAGAAACAGAGGTGGTGAGGAATGTCACACTGGGGAGAGTTCAGAAGGCCAGAAAAAGAGCGGCATATTTGGGCCCCATGCCTGGGTTCCCTACCCCTGGATCTACACAATGACAATATGGGAAGACCACTTGCTAAATCAGTCCAGGAAACAGGGTGTCCTTTCCCAATTATGCTCTTCCTCCCACCAAGGTTGGGGAAAGGCTGCTTTAGGCTAATTTCCCTTAAGAAGTTCTGGTATTCCTACAAATCTTGAGGGTCTCCCAGTGCTCTTGATACTTCCCATTTGCACATGGATGCTGTCCTTTTAAAGGCACTCAAAACTGTGTAACACTTTGCTTGGACTGAATGTTAGAAGGTTCGGGACAGACAGAAGGAAGTATTATTATTATTATTATTATTATTATTATTATTATTATTTATACAGTAGTACCTCGGGTTACAGACGCTTTGGGTTACACATTTTCAGGTTGCAGACTTCAGGAAACCCAGAAGTACCGGAAAGGGTTACTTCCGGGTTTCGCCACTTGTGCATGCGCAGAAGCACCAAATCGCATCACGCACATGCGCAGAAGTGGCGCTGCAGGTTACGAACGCTGCGGGTTGCGGACGTGCCTCTATCACGGATTACGTCTGCAACCCAAGGTTCCGCTGTATACCCAGAGGTCTAAGGGCAGTTCACAAAAAAGATCATAATATAGAAAATAAAAACAAAAACTCAATAATATCCCCCCACCCCAAAAAAAGAACCACATCTGAAAAGGGTGTTCATCAGGTCAACCAAGGGCCTGGTTAAAAAGGAATGTTTTTGCCTGCTGCCTAAAGGTGTATAATGGAGGCGCCAGGTGAACTTCCCTGGGGAGAGCATTCCACAAATGGGGAGCCACTGCAGAGAAGGCCCAGTTCTCATGTTGCCGCCCTCCGGACCTCTTGGGGAAGAGGCACATGAACGAGGGCCTCAGAAGATGATCTCAGAGTCTGGGTAGGTTCATATGGAAAGAGGCAGTCCTTGAGGTATTGTGGTCCTGAGACATTTAAGTATTTCTTCCCATAGCACATATTTTATGGAATTCTCTTCTACAAGAGGCAGCAGTGGCTACCAGGTTACATAGCTTTAAAAGAGGATCAGACTGGTGAAATCTGTGATGATCCGCTGGCAGAGACCTATTGGTCACAATATTGAAATGGCTGCATGTGAGAAGCTATGGAATGTAGATTTAAAATTTGCAGTATGTTATACAATGAAAGGAAATTATATGAAAATGATCTATAGATCGTATTTACCTCCTAGCAGACTTGCAAAAATGTATAAATCAAAATCAATTCCTTGGTTGGAAATGTAAAGAAAAAGAAGGCACTTTCTATCATATGTGGGGGTCCTGTAAGAGAACAAAAGCTTTGTGGGAAATGATTTACAATGAATTGAAGAAAATGTTTAAAATAACTTTTAGTAAAAAAAAACCAGAAGCTTTTCTTTTAGGGATAGTGAATACAGAAATTGTGAAGGACCTTAGAAATTTGTTTATGTATGCTACAACCTCAGCCAGAGGTGGAAAGAGGTTGCTGTACCAACTAAGAAATAGTGGCTGATTAAATGGATTATGCCGAAATGGCAAAATTAACGGGTGTGGTAAGAAACTAAGAAGGGAGGGGACTTTATTAAGGAGTGAGGAACATTTGTGTAATATTTGAAAAATCATGGTATGCAACTACAGTGGTACCTCGGGTTAAGTACTTAATTTGTTCCAGAGGTCCGTTCTTAACCTGAAACTGTTCTTAACCTGAAGCACCACTTTAGCTAATGGGGCCTCCTGCTGCCACTGTGCCGTCGGAGCACGATTTCTGTTCTCATCCTGAAGCAAAGTTCTTAACCTGAAGCACTATTTCTGGGTTAGCGGAGTCTGTAACCTGAAGCGTATGTAACCCGAGGTACCACTGTAAGTGCTTTAGTAGGGTTAACTTAAACCAAACAGTTAAAAGTATTACCAAGATTAATTGAATAATAATTCAGAAATAGAGTAAAGTAGAAAATGCAGTGTTGAAAATTTAACTAAGAGAAGAAACCACAAAAGGGATGGGGAGGGAAGTCTGAGATGTATTTGTACTGAAAGTAAGTGATTGTAAGATGTGCATTTGTAAACTTTTGAAAACTACACACACACACACACACACACACACACACACACACACTGCCATGATGGAGGCAGTAATTCTTCTGAATATCAATTCATGGGAATCACAGGTGAGATGCTATCTAAATGGACCACCGGCCTGATCCAGCAGGGCTCTTTTAAGTAGGGGAGGGACTTCTTCTTGGAGGAAAGGAAGTTTTCGTATGCTCAGAAACACACAGCCCAAGGTGCCAACAAATGATGTAAACCTCTTCCCCCTTTGAATTATCTCCTAGAATAGATCTTAACAACTTTCGGGTTTTTACTTTTTGAACTAGGACAATCCCATCCTAGAAGCCAGAAGTGTCTGTCATTCCAGAGATGAAAATGAGATCACCCCGCAGAAAGCAATGCCTGATTTTGCCTGAGCAGTTTTCCCACGTCCCCTCAGAACATAGTACACACACAAAAAAACAATGCTATTATTCATATTAATTTACCTTTGTACTTCATACTAGCAAAGGGAATTTACAGACCTCAAAGAGCTGGGAGGCCCTTAACAAAGCAAACAAACTGTAACTCATCGCTGTATTCTTCCTTCAAGCCTAATGGGGAATGCCTTCCTTTTTTCTTTCCTAACTTCAAAAAAAAAGAATGCAATTCCTGTTTGTATCTGAAATAAAAAAAACACAGACCAGTATAGAATCATAGCATCATATGGGGTCGTCTAGTCCAACCCCCTGCAATGCAGGAAAATCAGCTAAAGCATCCATGACAGATGGCCATCCAACTAGGGGCATACAAAGTGGGGGGCGGAGGGGGCGGTCCGCTCTGGGTGCCCCTTTGGGAGTGTGTGACAAGATGGCCCCTGTCTCCCCCCAGCTGTAGAGCGGCCGAGGGTGCATGCAGTCAGTATGGGCGCTGCTCGCACAGCGTCCATACGGGCTGCCGCTCTCGCACGCCATCCATACGGGCGCCCCTATGTGCTGCCTCTTGCACAGCGACCGTATGGGCTGCCACAAATGCACACTCCATACAGGATGCCGTGCGTGCGCAGTCCATACGGATGTCGTGTGTGCGCCACTGGGCAGTTCGCCCCACCCCTCGGCGCCCTGCCCTGGGTGCCAGAGACGGTTCCTCCACCGCTGCATCCAACCTCTGCCTAAAAACCTCCAAGGAATTAGAGTCCACCACCTCTTGTGGAATTCTGTTCCACTGCTGAACAGCTCTTACAGTCAGAAAGGTTTTCCAAATGTTTAGTCGTATTCTCCTTTCTTGCAACTCAAAGCCATTGGTTTGAGTTCTACCCTCCAGAGCAGGAGAAAACAAGCATGTTCCCTCCTCCATGTGAAAGCCCTGCAGATATTTGAAGATGGCTATCATCCCTCTTCTCAGTCTCCTCTTTTCCAGGCCAAACATACCTAGCTCCTTCAACCGTTCCTCATAAGGCTTCGTTTCCAGACCCTTGATCATCTTGGTTGCCCTGTTCTGCGCTCATTCCAGCTTGTCACCATCCTTCTTAAATTGTGGTGCCCAGAATTGGACACAGTATTCCAAGGGTGGTCTGACCAAGGCAGAATAGAATGCTACTATTACTTCCCTTGATCTGGACACTATACTTCTGTTGATACAGCCTAGAGTAGCATTAGCTTTTTTTTGCTACTGCATCACACTGTTGATAACCGCCTGGAACCCCTGGAATCTCACACTGCTCAGATGAAATGTAGCAGACCAAAGTTATAAAGACCTGATATCGACAGGTTTGTCCATTCCTAACTACCCTATCCAGCTCAAGAACACAACCCGTTGGATAACTATAACATTCCTGGGCTGAAATCCTTGTCATGGAGGCACATCTCCAGGTTCTAATAACAATTCAAATCTTCTGGTGCTTCCTGTCATTAGATAGAATAAATTTTTGTGGCAGGTGACGAGGAGGAAATGAATCCATGCTTAAAAGGACGAAGGGAGGGAGGGGAAAATATAGCTAAGGAGCAATATATCAGACCAGCATGTAGAATAATATCCAGCAGAGGGGATGCTTTTAATGAAGTGGTGATTTCTGAATCCATGCTGAACAAGCCTGGAGTAGGAAGGGTCTTGCTTCCAACGCCTAAGGTAATGGAGAAGGAACTGACTTACACTGTTCACAAACTCCTGGAGACCATAAATCAAAAAAGAGATGATACGTTTATTTTCATAAGGTGCACAGACAGGGAAATCCAGCTGATGCTTGCTTTTTCTCTCCCTCTCCCCACCCCCTTGCCTTCTTCTGCAACCATACTCTTATAAAACGACGACACTTTGGTGAAAACAAAACAGGAATAGGGCTTTGCCCAAGAATATTTAAAGTGGCCTCAAGCTCCTAGAAGCTAAAAACAGGGTGCAACAGGTCCATCAACACCTATGCAAACAATGAAACAAGCTCCAAACTCTACCAGTTTCTCCTGACTTGGGATGGTGGAGGAACCTGGGTTTTTTTCTGTTCTTTATCACATTTGTCCTCCAAGGACTTCAAGGAGGTATAAGTGGTTCTCTTCCTCTCCATCGCAACCCCAAGTAGGTGAGGCTGAAAGATAGTGACTGGCCCAAAGTGAGTTTCGTGGCTGAGCAGGGATCTGATCCCTGGTCTCCCAGGTTCTAGTCCAACACTCTAATCACTGCACTGAACTTGTTGGCATCTGTCTGTCTCAAGTGACAATGGAGTGAGCCTCTAGAGGTGAAGTCAAACTGTTGCGTGAGCAGCACCAAAGTGATCTCCCCAGGGAGCAAGTCTGGACAGTGCACATGAATAATAATAATAATATTTTATTTATATCCCGCCCTCCCCAGCCAAAGCCGGGCTCAGAGCGGCTAACAACAGTAAAAATCCCTAAGTCACGGAGTCCCTAACTCACGGAGGGTTTGAGACCCATTAGCCACCTTCACCTGGTTCAGCTGGCCACACTTCATTGCTGTAGTCTGCTGGTGTAGTGTAAATGGATACATGTACCAATTTATATACAGAATTTTGTGATTTTGACCCCTTAAACTTTGGCTGCATTGGACTGACTCTTGCATCAAGTGCTCACTTCCATCTGAGTCTCTCATGGATTGTTGGGCAAAATGATATGCCCAAAATATGTATCATATTTGTGCAAAAGAGTGAATGGAGATGATTAGGAGGGCTTTGATTTTGTGTTTATGTGAACTCACTGGTCTCCATAATCCACAGACATTTGGGTCTTCACCCTGCCCTGGCTATTTTCAGTTTTTCAGCGTTGGTGTCGGCCATTAAGAGGCCATCTTTGGAACCCAGAGTGGGTTCCTCCTTCCTCTCAACATAGGCAATTTCCATTTCTGAAGCACGTTTTTGATCTTGGAGCAAGCTGTGTAACAGGACATCTAAAGTCACTTTTCCAAAGGCACTAAAGAGTTTGAATCTCGAACTTGCACCACGCCGGGGTAACATCTCGAAAAAAATCTAATTCCTCACAAGGTGGCAACAATCAACCTGAATTAGTGACACCATAAGGAAATGAAAAGTCAAACTGCTGACCAGGAGCATTTTACGGTATTTAATTAAAAGTAGATAAGGCAGTGGAAATGAATCGCAAATCAGATAAAGGCGAAGGCAGTAGATTCTCATATTTAACACAGATTTGACTCGCGGATACCTGACGGTATACCAGAACAGGACTGTAGTGATCTCCGAATATGAAATTGTGAGAATAATTAAAAAATACTGCAGAAGAGGAGATGCAATGGTAGCATTAAGCCTGAACTGTGCTGGTCTCAGTCACAGCATGTTTACTCATATTCCCTTTTGATAAGATGGCCATGTCTAAGGATGCTTCCATACAGATGCTTATTGTACATAGGAAGTCACACAACTAGAAGTCCTCACATTGGCCAAAGGGCTTAGCTGGTTATTATCCAATATGATGACATCACTGAATGTCAGTAGATATTTAAAAAATGAATTGACGTGCCATGTTGACAGATTGGGTGACATGGTGTCACTATGGGCAAGTGTGGACAACTGGGACTGAGGGCAAATGATGGCACTTTCAATGAAGAAGGATGTCCCCATATATATATATGCTTAAAACAAGAGATATTTTGTGATCCCAAGCTGGAAGCATCCAACCCATGTACTGACCTCCATTCTGACCGCTTTCTGACCAAGCTTTTGAGTCTCTCTCTAAAATCTCTTTCTGTACCAGAAGTGGGGAACCTTCCTTAGGTGAGCAGCTGTAGGAGCTTTGGCAGTTGTCGGCAAACATTAGCATGGACCCCGGGGCAAAGAAGGGCAGAGCAATGGATGTGTCATGTGTGCGTGCAGGAGCCAGGCCCTGTGACCAATAGGACTCTGCAGGACTAGGGCCTTCCTAAGTTTGTTCTGAAGAGGTAAGGCATGGCCGCACAGGTGAGGCCGATTGGTAACTCACAGCACCTGGTGGCAAGAGCCGAGAAGGGATATAAGGTCAGCATTTTCCCTTCAGCTCTTTGCCACAGCAACATGTTCCCTGCCTTGCTGTGTTTGACTCCTTGCTTCTTGATCCTCGGACCCCTGACTTTGTGACTCCTTGCTTCTTGATCCTCAGACCCTTGACTTTGTGACTCCTTGCTTCCTGACTCTCAGACCCATGACTTCTTGACTCCCGGCTCTTTGACCCTCGGACTCTTGGCTTTCTTACTCTTGGCTTCTGGACTCCCATTCCTGCTCCCACCCCGCCATCTTGCCCCCAGTCCTGACGTCCCCAGCCGGGACTTTGATTGTCCGTGAACAGGACCATGACAGGATGGGGTTCTTACCTGTGTACGGGAGGCCACATTCCAGTCATGCAAAACTCAGAGGTTTCTATACACATATAAACACCTCCCTCCAGGCCATAGGAGCCATAGGAGCTCAGCCTCTCCCCAATAAAATATTTGAGGGAGATGGGCCCCCCAAAGTTGATGGGCATTGCAATTCTTTTTTTTTCCCAATTCATCTTTATTGGTTTCTTTTGACAAACCTTCATGAAATCACATTGTAACTTCTCACTTCTCCTGTAACTAAACACGTGATTTCAAGACGTAATAAAGAAAACAAAATATGTACTTATTCATTTGATTCATTTCTACTCCGTTTACACTTGAATTCCCTCCCCTTCTTACTTCGGTCCCCTATTTTACTTTGTTGAATGCCCCTCATAACACATCTATATTTTTGGTAACCTATTTTTTCCACTATATTTTAATATTTTTCCTTACAAGTTATTCTAAACCAGTAAAAAAAAAAAATCTCCATAATGATCTTTCAGATATTGTTTAAATATATTCCAATCATTTCTGAATTTTTGTTTTGTTTGATCTCTTAAAAGATAAGAGGGCAGTGCCCTTCATATGGTGTGCTTGCGCCACATCTTGTGATCAGTTATGTGGGGTGGGGCTTACCTCCCCCCTCCATTTTATTCAAGCTGCCCCTACCTGCTCCAGGCAAAGAAGGACACGATCCAGCCTGGTGAGAGCACCCCAGGAAGGTGTGGAGCAGGGGCAACGAGGGATGTGGCCTCAGAAGAGGAAAGTCCCAAGAGCCAGGTTAGAGAGCTCCTGAGGGCCACATTTGGTCGGCGAGCCTGAAGCCCCCCACTTTTCCTCAGTCTCATAAGCCAGCAGAGCTCATTAACACCCACGACGCCAACCTCCCGCATTTATTTTAGAGTAAGAAAACATTAAGTGTGCAGGAATTTAAGAGGCAGGAGACACCACAACAATGGGGACCAATTACAGTTTTGTCTATCAAGGCTCCATTTATTAATGCAAAAGAGCTGCCACCATCCCGCATCTCCCCGGAGCTGTGTGATTCCAGCGGATTTCCCCCCCTATGTAGCATATGGCATAATGCAATATTTCATGCCTGTTGTCTTGAGGAGCCAGTGATAGCTCTTATTAAATCGGGAGCAGAGCTCTTGCTTATCACTCGCTGGGATCTGACTTCACACACTCTCTCTCTCTGTTTTTGCTTATGCCTGACTTTGCCTCCTCGCTTGCCTGAGAAAGTGCGCCGAAACACAATGGACTCGGAGCTAATCGATAAAAAAGCTTTGGAGGTCAGAGCCGTTCTTTGACAAACTTTAAGTTCATGATTAAATATTCTCCGGCAGGAACTGCAGCTGATATTTAAAAGTCAGGCTGGCCCCTGCAGCCCCGGATTTAGTTATCTTTGATGCAGTGTCAAGAGAAGGGTCGGGGCAGTTTGCTTGGTGCACCTGGGATGATTTGGGGAGAGATGGCAGCTCAGAGATGGACCGTGCAGGACGGGGGGGTGACCTGTGACCTTCTAAATGTTGTGGGACTCCATCTCCCATCAGCCTCAGCCAGCATTGCCAATGGAGAGGGATGAAGGGAGTTGTAGTCCACCAAAAACATGGAGAGTCACAGGTTCCCCATCCCCTGATCCCAGGTTCTTTTTTTTCCCCTTAAAAAAATATATATATATTCAGTTTTACTAACTGACTGACTGCTGCCCTAGGGAAGTAAGGGCAGGGCAGACATCTAAGAAGGGAATAAGTCCTCTGAAACCTGCAAAGGAAGTCAATATTATCATTTCCCCTTCCCTCCCCACCCCCACCCCCAAAATGGGGATGGTGGAGACTGAGAAAGGGAGCAAGGTAAGATTCAAACCAGGGACTTTCTGATCCGCAGCTCAGCATCTTCGCCGCGACGCTACACCAGTCAGTTCAGTGCTATTGTTCAGACTCTGCAATACCTCCAGGGTAATTACAGGCCAACCGTCTAACCCAGGCAGCTTTGAAGTGAGGAACGGGGAAAAGATGAAGGCAGCAGAGAAGCTGGCTGGGCCTGCACGCTTGTCCTCTGTGGCAAAAGACACGAAGTGTTTTCTCTCGGAAGAAATTGCGCTCGCCCCTCCTCGGCGCACGGGGCCGCCGGTGCGCACACAGCCACGCATGCACATTCTCTCACCTCCCCCTGACGATGCTCGACGGCTCGATCTCCGAGCCAGCTTAGCACCAGCCTCTCCTTGCAGATGTTCCATGAGGAGGTGCCCCGGTTGGTTGTGGCCGGCTTCAGGGGTCACTTGGAAATTATGTCAGCCAGGATGGCTTTTCCTGTTCGGCTCTAATGAAACTTTCATGCCCTCTTTGATTCCCTTTCCCGCAGATTTGGTATGCCTGACTGCTTGCGACTGGGCTGTCCACTCAAGATGGGGAAGGAGTGTGTTGCTCCCTCCCCAACCAGAGCTTTCTGACCAGCTAAATAATTCACCCTGCGAACAATTATGTAACGCTACGAGCTGCACTTTAGAGAGACCCTCTCTCAAGGCGGTTCAAGAGAAGTGCCACAAACGGAATCCCATTTGGAAATGGAGAGTCTTCTTCCTTCTGCCGGTCCCACGACGATTGCTTTTAATTAATAACCAGTTGCGTTAGGGCAATCGCATGCATCTGTTTTAAAAGGAGCCTTCTCTTTGCACCGGCGCAGGATCGCATCATTTCAAGGGTTATCTGAAGAAAATGTTAATGAACAGCATCCGAAACTTGTCAACCAAGGCTTTCACAGAGGGAGTGTTACTAAATTTTGGGCCTTGAGGCGAAGAGAAGGACTTTTGAGGCCTTTGGATCCCATTTTGTGGGAGGGAGTTGGCACGAGAGACAGTGAAGGAAACGGGGCTTCGTTCTTTGAGTTCAAAAGCTCGCTCGCTTTTTAAAAAAAAAAATCAGGATTAAACAGCATGTGGACTGCCAAGAATGGAAGACTTGCTCCAAATGTTAACGGGAGCAGGGGTCATGCAAAAGGCAGGAGCTGCGTTTTAACACTGACAGCCAAATCCTAGGCATCTTTCCACAAAAGCAAGCCTCACCAAGTTTGCGTCGGAGCTTACTCCCAAGAAGGCACATAGGGTTCCAGTGCAGCAGAGGTTTGAGGTTAGACGAGGCAAGTTGCACCTCATCCTCAACGTGATTAAGAGCCAAAATGGTTAATTAAGCCCCACAGGGCTGACTACCATTGCAAGTACAATGACTGCCTTTTGAGGGGGAAAGGAAATAAACACAGTGAAATTAAGTGAATGGCCCAAGGCCACTGTGAAAATCAGCATCAGAGAAGAAAATGAATTTTTCAGGAATTCTGCCCCGCCCTGCCCCTGCCAACCTTCACCACATTACCATCCTGAGAATGTTTCTGCTGTACATGGCTTGTGTCCATTTTACAGTCATAATCAGTGAAGACCCCTTTGGACAGTTCCCTTTGACGTCCGTATGTTGGTCTCATTGAACTTGCCGCCTGAGCCAGACTATTGGTTCATCTCTCTTAGCGCTCTCTTTACTGGCTGGAAGTGGTTTTACAGACTTCTGGACAAGGGTCGCATCCTGCCCTACCTGGAGATACGAGATTATGAACCTTGTACAAGTCGGAGCAAAACAGTACAAATTGAGAGCATTTGCAGATGACTTAGTATTGACATTGCAGGAGCCAGAATCTAGTACTAAAAGGGTTTTGGAATTGATTCAAGAATTTGATCAGGTAGCAGGATTTAAACTGAATAAGTTAAAAACAAAGGTCTTAGAGAAAAAATTAACTGCGATTGAGAGAGAGAGGTTTCAGAATGAGACAGGTTTAACAGTGGTTAAGAAAGTGAAATACCTGGGGATTAACATGACAGCTAAAAATGGGAATCTATTTAAAGACAATTATGAAAAATGTTGGGCTGAAGTGAAAAAAGATTTAGAAATTTGGTCAAATTTGAAGCTTTCACTGCTAGGCCGTATTGCTGCGATAAAAATGTATTGCCTAGAATGTTGTTTTTGTTTCAAACATTGCAAATTTTGGACAAAATGGATTGCTTCAAGAAGTGGCAGAGAGATATCTCTAGATTTGTCTGGCAGGGCAAGAAGCCCAGAATAAAATTTAAAATATTAACGGATGCAAAGGAAAGAGGTGGATTTGCCCTGCCAGACCTTAAACTTTATTATGAATCAGCAGCTTTTTGCTGGCTGAAAGAATGGCTGCTTCTTGAAAACACAGACATTTTGGACTTAGAAGGTTTCAATAATGTATTTGGATGGCATGCATATTTGTGGTATGATAAGGTCAAAGCACATAAAGTATTTAAGAATCATATTGTCAGGAAAGCATTGTTTAATGTCTGGATAAGATATAAGGATTTATTGGAAAATAAAACCCCAAGGTGGTTGTCACCGATGGAAGCGAAAGCACAGAAAAAGCTCAATATGGAGGCCAATGGCCGAAATATTGGGAAATTCTGGAACAAGATGGAGATAGATTGAAAATGCAGAGTTTTGAGAAACTAAAAAACAAAGTGCGAGATTGGCTTCATTATTATCAGATAATGCAGGCATATAATTCGGACAAGAAAATTGGCTTCCAGGTGGAAAAATCAAAATTAGAAACAGAACTGTTAGAACCCAAAACTAAGATTTTGTCAAAGCTGTATAACTTGCTGTTGAAATGGAATACTCAGGATGAAACGGTGACATCTGCTATGATTAAATGGGCACAAGATGTTGGACATAACATAATGATGGCTGACTGGGAACAGTTATGGACCACAGGTATGAAGTTTACGGCATGCAATGCCTTAAGAGAGAATATTATGAAAATGATATACAGGTGGTACATGACCCCAGTCAAGCTTGCAAAAATCTATCATTTGCCCGATAATAAATGTTGGAAATGAAAAGAAACTGAAGGTACATTCTTTCACCTTTGGTGGACGTGCCCAAGGATTAAGGCTTTCTGGGAGATGATCTATAATGAATTGAAAAAGGTATTTAAATATACCTTCTTGAAGAAACCAGAGGCCTTTCTTCTGGGCATAGTCGGCCAATTGGTGCTAAAGAAGGATAGAACTTTCTTTATGTATGCCACAACAGCAGCAAGAATACTTACTGCAAAGTATTGGAAGACACAAGATCTACCCACTCTGGAAGAATGGCAGATGAAGGTGATGGACTACATGGAACTGGCGGAAATGACTGGCAGAATCCGAGACCAGGGAGAAGAGTCGGTGGAATAAGATTGGAAGAAATTTAAAGACTATTTACAGAAATATTGCAAAATTAATGAATGTTAGAATGATGTCAGAATGAAGTTAAGTGGTTTTAGCAGCAATGTCATAAAGGTGTATGTAAAAATGGATTGTTAATAGCTGAGAATCTAAAGTTATAATATATTAAGTTAAAGGACTAAGACAAAAACAAAGAGGGAAAGGAATTGCTGAATTAACCAATTGAACTGGAATACAAAAAAGGGAGGTGAGAAGAGGTCAGGGAAGCAAGGAAATGAAATGTAAGATACGGAAGGATTAATTTGTTTTTAAGTTTTTTTTGTTTTTTTTCTGTACTTTGTATTTTGTATGTTTTTTCTCTTTTTTATTTTTTCCCTTGTTTCTTTTCTTTTTAACTATGTAACTTTTTGTTTCTGAAATTTTAATAAATATCATTTTAAAAAAAAAGAGATTATGAACCTTGTAGTGCTGTTGTTTCTGAGAACATGTAAGCACGCAGTTAAACAATGGAATGAGCTCCCAGAGGAAGTGGTGGTGGCCATCACTTGGATGGCTTTAAAAGAGGACTAGAGAAATTCAAGGTGGGACACGGGTGGCACTGTGGGTTAAATCACAGAGCCTAGGACTTGCAGATCAGAAGGTCAGCGGTTCGAATCCCCGTGATGGGGTGAGCTCCCGTTGCTCGGTCCCTGCTCCTGCCAACCTAGCAGTTCAAAAGCACGTCAAAGTGCAAGTAGATAAATAGGTACCACTCCAGTGGGAAGGTAAACGGTGTTTCTGTGCGCTGCTCTGGTTCACCAGAAGCGGCTTAGTCATGCTGGCCACATGACCCAGAAGCTGTACGCCGGTTCCCTCGGCCAATAAAGCGAGATGAGCGCCGCAACCCCAGAGTTGGTCATGACTGGATGTAATGGTCAGGGGTCCCCTTTACTTTAGAGAAATTCAAGAAGGCAAGGGCTATCGATGGCCACTAACCATGAAGACTATACTCTTTCTCCACAATCGGTGGCTTGAATTCTTCTGTGTACCAGTGGCTGGAAACCACAACAAGGGAGTGTGCTCTTGTGCTTCCTGGTTTTCCACAGGCAACTGGTTGGCCACTGTGAGAACAGGATGCTGTGGAATAGATGGGTCATTGGCCAACAGGCTCTCCTTAGGTCATTATGAGATACCCTGTGTCACTGTTGTAAGGGTTTGTGAGATAATGTACAGTGGTACCTCTGGTTGAGAAAGGGATCCGTTCCGGAGGCCCATTCGCAACATGAGCAGAACGCAACCCGCATCTGCGCACTTGCAGGTCGCGATTCGCCGCTTCTGCGCATGTGCGTGACGTCATTTTGTGCATCTGCGCATGACGAGTGGCAAAACCTGGAAGTAACCTTTTCCGGTACTTCTGGGTCGCCGTGGGACGCAACCTGAAAACGCGCAACCTGAAGCAAACGTAACATGAGGTATGACTGTATTAGTCATGCTTTTATCAGGAACAGAGAAACTGTGGCCTTATAGATGTTGCTGGCTTCCAACTGCAGTCAGCCAGTGCCAGCATGGTCAATGACCAGGAGAGATGGGAGCCATGGGCCAGTAACATTTGAGGAAGCCACAGATTCTCACCCCTTCTTTAGATACAGTGGTGCCTTGGATTACAGACGCTTCAGGCTACAGACTCCGCTAACCCAGAAATAGTACCTCGGGTTAAGAACTTTGCTTCAGGATGAGAACAGAAATTGTGCAGCGACAGCGCAGTGGCGGCAGGAGGCCCCATTAGCTAAAGTGGTGCTTCAGGTTAAGAACAGTTTCAGATTAAGAACGGACCTCCGGAACGAATTAGGTTCTTAACCCGAGGTACCACTGTACTTTAAAAGAGCAATGTGCATGACAGGGCCGTCTTAAGCATATACGGTGGCATGCTTCAAAGATCCCTCTGGTGTCCTGCCCCCCGCCCCCCAGTTTCCCAGAGTTGCTTTCCCCCCGTGGAGGCTTGGGAGGCAAGCTGCATGCCCGCCAGCCATATGGCTGATGGGGCACAGCTGGCGGGCATGCAGGGGAAAGAGGAGGCTACCAGCAAAGCCCCGCAGCTCCCCCACTCGCTGGGGCGCCCCTGAGAGGCCAGCGCCCTGGCGCAATGCGCCACTAAGCCCAATAGGAAAGACGGCTCTGGTGCATGGTATTATTAAGTCTGAGCATGGTTCAGTCGGTAGAGCAGGAGATTCTTAATCTTGGGGTCATGGGTTTGAGCCCCACGTGGGGCAAATGATTCCTGCACTGCAGGAAGTTGGACACAGGAGTGCCAATTTGAATAAAACATTGGGTCCCACTTAATCGTTCACAAGACATAGTGCACACACTCTGTTTGAGGGACCATTAACTTGGATGGCTTTAAAAGAAGATCGGAGGAATTCATGACGGGGAGGGCAAGCAATGGCTACTAACCATGAAAGTTATGCTCTGCATCCACAGCTGGAGGCATTAATCCTTCTGAATCGCAGTGGCAGCACCCTCAAATATTTTAGGGGGGGACAAAGACCCCCACGGCCCCCATGACTTGGCTCCTATGGTTGGACTAGATGGGCCTTCTGGTCTCTTCTGACTCTACAATTCTATGACTCTATGACAGGGGTCAGCAACGTGCAGCCCATGGGCCGGATGCGGTCCACGAAGACAATTTTACTGGCCCCCGAGCTGCCCCTGAACTGAGCCACCCAATCGGCGAGTCCCCCCCACACTGCACTAAACCAGAACAGCGAAGCGAGGGGACTCGCCAAGCGGTGCCGGAAATCGCATCTGCGCATGTCCAGACGCTGAAAATCGCTTCTGCACAGGCGTGATTTTCAGCGTCTGGACATGCGCAGAAGTGATTTCCAGTGCCATGGACATGCGCAGATGCAATTTCCAGCATCACGCTGAGCCAGTCCGGCTCCGGGAGACCATCTCCGTGGGAGTGATCCATCGGAGTAAACCTTGCTGACCCCTGCTCTATGATTCTAAAAAAAAAGACTTCCTTTCCCCTCCCTCCCTGTTCTCAGTTCCTAGAGCTAACATCTAAGCAAAAAGAAGAAGAAAACCAGTGGCAAATGGAGAGAAAAAATGCAGTGGATGTTTCATGAGCTGGCTAGCCATGAAATGGGTATCATTTTAAAATATTTACTATTCATGCAACACCACATGCCTTAATGACGGCGCATTTTGAGTCTCCACTTGACTCTTTCGGCGAGAGCACTCTCTGTAGCCATGGCATTTTTCAAATATTAAAACACCACCCAATCCAGGACATCAAAGCCACTCTTAATACGATTCGGGAGGTCAAAAACATACTACAAATAAACATTGCCAGGGTGTGTTTTTTTTTAAAAAAAACAAACATATTTATTCACTTCCCTAAGAATTCCGCCTTCAATCACAGCGCCTGTGTTCTGCCAGCAGTTTAACATCTCTCTACTGAAATTATCTCCTAGACCCATGAAATCATTATACCTGTTGTTCTGTTGAAAAAGAAACATATTTAGCAAGAGGCAGCCATACCTATTTTTCCTTGAAGGCAAGGAACAAACAGCTAGAATTAGGCAAATGTCTCTGGGGCTCAGTCCTTCCAAGTAATTCTCAGGTTGGTTTTAAGCGTGTATATCCCACCATTTTGACACACTTTTCAAAATACTGTTGTGAGTTTGCAGGGAGGGTGGGGTGTTAGGCTGTATGTCTGAATCCCTTCTAGTTCCAGGATCCAGCAAGGATACAACTGTTGGCTAACCAGCTTCTTGATGAGTTAATGGCCCTCTAAGTACTGTTCGTGCCACAGGGCGAAATGATGGGACCCCCTTTCTCACCTGACTGTTGGTGAGAAGGACTGGGGCAGAGTTATATGTGCGTGAGCTAGATACTGGAGGCAGGATGCGGGCAGAAGCCTGAGGGGAAGAGCCACGCTTGAATTCTGCTTAAATCCAAGGCTGTGACTATGGGAGAAGCAAGACCTTCCAGGGTTTTAATACTGTGAATGCATTAGGCCCAGGTTGCATTTGTTTTGTTTTTTTATAAGATATTTATTAGGATTTTTAAAATATTACAATAAAAAATGAAAAAGAAAAAAATTTACAAAATAAAAATGATTAAAAACACTCAGATTTTCTATTACTTATTTTTCCTTAGCTTGTTTCCCGGACCTCCTCATACCTCCCTTTCTTGTATTCCAGTTCTCATTTGTTGTTGTTGTTGTTGTTGTTTATACCCTGCCCATCTGCCTGGGTTTCACCAGCCACTCTGGACGTCTCCCAATAGAATAATAATAATAATAATAATAATAATAATAGCGATAAAACATCAAACATTAAAAACTTCCCTAAAATGGACTGCCTTCCGATGTCTTATAAAAGCCAGATAGTTGTTTATTTCCTTGACATCTGATGGGGGGGGGTGTTCCACAGGGCGGGTGCCACTACCGAGAAGGCCCTCTGCCTGCTTCCCTGTAACCTCACTTCTCGCAGGGAAGGAACCGCCAGAAGGCCCTCGGAGCTGGACCTCGGTGTCTGGGCTGAACGATGGGGATGGAGATGCTCCTTCAGGTATATTGGTACCCATTTTGCATCAGGTGGAGGGCCCTCAACCCTCCCCTTTTAACTAGGGATCCATCCAGGGCCGTCTTTAGCATATGCACTGCGGGGTGCAAAGATCCGCCCAGCACCCCCAAATTTAGTTTAGCCCTCCAAATTAACTTTTATTATGCCTTATGTCACTATTATTATTTGATAAATAGGGCTCATGCCTGTGCAGCTCAAAAGGAGGGGTTTTTTTTTTTGTTTAAAACCAGCTTTTCTAAAGAAGACAAAGAACACATTGGGAGTTGGTGTACAGACTCCACGCATGAGCTTACGGTCGTCGGGAGGTGTCTGAAAGATGAGACAGGCAGGCATTGTGTGCATGCGAGGTCCAAGTCCTGTCCATGGTCAAAGGTGCATTGTGGAGGCAGTCCGTAGTAGCTGAAGCTGGGTGCAGGGCAGGGAGTCGGGTGAAGTCAGGAACAGGCTTGCAAGTAGGGAGCCAGGGCTGGTCAGGAGCTCAGGCAGGAAAGCAGGACAGGGTTCAGGCAGGAACTAGCAACCAACAATGTTGCTCCTGCAACTTGGGACAGGGGCTGGCCAGCTTTTATCTGCCCCAAGGCATAGGGCGGCCCCGATCCTCTGGTGACTTGCCTCTCCTGGCCTGGAGGCGAGCACTCCTCCTGCGGGAACTTAGTTCCCTCCACCTCTCTGCCCTGAGCCTCTGCAGCTCAGGAGAGGCTGGAGAGTTACCAGACCCAGAGGCAACCTCAGCTTCCTCTGACGGGGCTGAGAGTGGAGCACCTGCAGGCAATGGGTCCTCCATCACCTCAGGAGCCAGAGCAGACTCAGCTGGTGCCTGCGCCTGAGGATCCAGCACAGGTGAGGACCCTTCAGGCTCATGCCCGGCTCAGCTGGTTCCGGAGGCAGGGAATCCTGTGCAGGCTGGGATCCCTCAGGTTCCAAATCTCAGGCCATCACACTTTCATTGTGGGAGCAACCTTATTTCTAGAAGAGTGGGGAGGGCCCTTGTGAGCGCACATATACGAGTTCTTCTTGGGAAGGAGCCTGTGCACGCTCCTGTCGCTAGATAGGCGCATCCTCTTTCTGTCTGTCTCTTCCTCTTTGCTGTCACTCCCCTTCCTCGCGACAGACATGCGGTACAAGATCAGTCGTGTCAAAGGTGCCGCTGGCCTCGTCGCCACATAGCAGCTCAATACAATACGCTTAGGTGGCTTCAGGGGTGGGCACCTGGTGCCCCCGCAGAATTTGACGCCCGGGTGCCCCGCACCCCTTGCACCCCCAGGTAAAGATGGCCCTAGATCCATCCCAATGCCTTATCCACCAGCAACGAAAGTGGTGACAGTTGCTTTGAGATGCATAAGGTCCCAGGTTCAGACCTCAGCATCTCCAAAAAGGGCTCTGAGAGACCTTCGTTTGAAACCCTGGAGAGCCTCTGCCAGTCAGAGCAGACAGTACTGAGCTAGACAGACCGATAGTCTGACTTGTTATTAACCACCTTTGTGTGCTGCTATGTTCCTAAATATATATTATTATTATTTTAAAAAGACCTGGGCAGGAGGAAGGCATTTAAATATGTTTAACATTTGAAAGTGGAGATTTCCTTTTTTTAAAATGGAAATGGAAACAGGCAGGCAGGAAGGAAGGAAATTTGTTCTGTGACGAAGATTTGCATACATTTTTATTTCATCTTGTTTCTGCCGCTCTTTCCTCCTCTCCTGTTGCTCCCCTTTGCAGGTGTGCAGCTGGTTTGCAAGCGAGACTCAGAAATGCTGACTTGGAACCAAAACTGTGCACATCAATTATGAATTGTCAAAAGTGGATGAATATGTTGTTTTGTAGAGTTGTTAATATTTCAGCAGGATAATTCGAAGTCTGGGGTAAACTGTGAATACTCCATTTTTCTTTCTCATTTCTAAGAAAGGTTTATTTTATGTTATATATATTTTTTAACAAAGCGGGGGGGGGGGGATTTCACATCCCCTTTGGCTCTCCATTCTCTGGCTGTGCTCAGTTTGCTCCCTTTCGAGCTGTCAAGCCAAGTGTTTTTCAGACCCCTCATTAACAAAACAGACAACCAATCTCAATATGCATTATCAAAATTAGATCTTTTCGGAACAGTTGACAATTATGTATTATACAGTTACATGCATATAAATCTGGGACTCGGCTTTGTTAGGTTTTGCCGCTGACTTTTTAACAAAGTGCTCCTAATTACATTTTGCATTGTGCCACCTCTCTGTGGGGCATCTTTTTATTTTATTTTATTTTATTTTATTTGGGGAGGGGGCCACTATACTCTGCAATTTGTTTCAGGCTGAATGTGAAAGAATGCACAAGAAAAGCCCCAAATCATACAGTGCAGAGGGTTTTTATTATTGTCAGAGAGTTTATTCTGCTAGTAAGCAGGCCCCCAGTAGACGCAGAAGTCGAAGTTTCTTCCCTCGTACAAACTTCTTGTATCTAAGTGCAAGCGCTGAGACAGATGGCGAAATAGAATCATGTCAAGGCCAGCAGTCTCAGGTTTGACTGGTTGCTTCTAGTGCTGAGCAAAGCTGCCACCTCCCCATTTCTCAAGGTTTTCTTCCTTTGCAAAAGACACTTCCACGTTTTTACCTGTCTTATTCTCAGGGCACTTTCTAATTCCAGTGGGTTTCGAGCTTAACTTGTGATTGCAAGGTGGTCAGGAATGATGCATATAGTGTAGAACCAGCGTGGTGTAGTGGTTAAGAGCGGTGGACTCGTAATCTGGTGAACTGGGTTCGCTTCCCAGTTCCTCCACATGCAGCTGCTGGGTGACCTTGGGCTAGTCACACTTCTCTGAACTCTCAGCCTCACTCACCTCACAGAGTGTTTGTTGTGGGGGAGGAAGGGAAAGGAGACTGTGAGCTGCTTTGAGACTCCTTATGGGGAATGAACGGACTTGGGTGGCACTGTGGGTTAAACCACGGAGCCTAGGGCTTGCCGATAAGAAGCTCGGCGGTTCGAATCCCCGTGCTGGGGTGAGCTCCCGTTGCTCGGTCCCTGCTCCTGCCAACCTAGCAGTTCAAACGCACGTCAAAGTGCAAGTAGATAAATAGGTACCGCTCTGGTGGGAAGGTAAACGGCATTTCTGTGTGCTGTTCTGGTTCGCCAGAAAGTGGCTTAGTCATGCTGGCCACATGACCTGGAAGCTGTACTCAGCCAGTAAAGCGAGATGAGCGCCGCAACCCCAGAGTCGGTCACGACTGGACCTAATGGTCAGGGGTCCCTTTAGCCTTTACCTTTACCAAGGGGAGTGAAAGGCGGGATATCAAGTCCAAACTCCAACCCCTCCTCCTCTTCTTCTTCTTCTTCTTCTTCTTCTTCTTCTTCCTGTTCAGCATTTCTCCAGTGCTCTGCAACCTCCCTATCTGCCTATGCCTGATGGGGCAGGTGACAATGTCTACCTAGGCTTTAATTGAAGTGTGGGCAGCTAGGGAGGCTGCAGAGTGTAGTCCACAGTCTGGAAAGATTTGTGGAATGCTGGGGGAGGGGAGGACAATTGCAAGCAACCCTCAGCCATTTTGAAACTAAGGTAAGGGCAACGATGCCCGCTGCAACAGCACCCCCCCTCCTGAGAATGTCGCAAGCATTTCCATTGACCTTGTATAATTTTTGGATGCAGTTTCTTTTCTCATTAATTGATGGAGCATAACTGGGGGTGGGGGGCAAGTGGAGAAATAATGCCCAGCTCCTTTGACCGTTCCTCATAAGGCTTGGCTTCTAGACCATTAAGTCCTCGCTTCCTTCCCCCGCTCACAGGGTCATGTGACTTCTCGATCCCTTGCCTGCAGCTTCACAACGTGCCAGCTGTACCTGGGACCAGAAATGAATTCAAAGTGCTTCCCAGATTAATAAATATTTCATATTTGATCATGAAATACCCAAGTCTTTGACAATGTGCCATGAAATATGCTATGTTTGTTACTGTGAGAAAACAATATTTTACCATAAACCTTTCAGCCCTAGCCGTAACCCTTTAATTTAAGGTTCCTCGTTGCCCATAAGGCCATAGGTTTAACAAGATTGTTAGGGAAACGCTTTATGCTGAATTCAGTGGGAAAAACTGTGCCTCAGCAAGAGAGTCGGGAAGAACAGTCTAACCTCTAGCTGAATATACCATATTGCCATTCTCTAGCCATTCTTTCTTTGTTGCAGAAACCAGAAATACAAGTGGGGTTTGCCAGTCAGAAGAAGGAAAAAATAAATTGTACCTCCCTATTTTAAAAAAATGGTGCCTATCCTATATAGAAGAAGCTAAAAGAAAGAAAGCCTCTGTAAAGTTACACCCGATCCTAGCTTTGATCACATTCCCTCCAACATTTCTCCGATTAAAATAGGGACAAACCATTCTATTATTATTATTATTATTATTATTATTATTATTATTAAATTTAATACCTCAGCCATCTGAATGAATTGCCCCAGCCACTCTGGGTGGATTATTATTATTATTATTATTATTATTATTATTATTATTAATTTCTACCCTGCCCATCTGGCTGGGTCTCCCCAACATATATAAAAACATAATAAAACATTAAACATTTTTAAAAAACTTCCATGTACAGGGCTGCCTTCAGATGTCTTCTAAAGGTTGTATAGTTACTTATCTCCTTGGCTCAGGGGTTGCATAACTCTGTACCCTCTGTTCAAAATAGAGACATCCTAAGGAAAAGCAGGGCATTCTGGGATCAAATCAGAAACTGGGGTGCCTTCTGTAAATGCGGAACTGTCCCTGGAAAATAGGGACACTTGGAGGGCCTGTGTTCAGGAACCTGGCTGAGGTAGAAGAAGCCTTTAAAACAGTGTTTGAGATACACCACCCTTTTTGCATGTGTCTTCTTCTCTTTTGGCAATCACTCGTAGCCGAGTAAGATTGTCTTCCATAAACACAGTTTTAACAACGAGTCAGTAAGTGGCTGTGGAAGCCAATTATGGTTCCACACGTCCTTCCACAGTGGGGACATTGGTTTCCAGGCGGGAGTTGATCACGGTGTGGATTTGCCAAGTGTGCCTTCCTCTTAGCACGTTTCTCCCTTTTCGTCCTGAGTTTGAGTGTCTTCAAAGCCCATGACACCTTTGGTAAATGCTGTTCTCCAACTGGAGGGCTCACAGTCCAGTGTTTCCCAATTGTTGATATTTATGCTATATTTTTTTAAAAAATGCCTTGAGAGAGTCTTTAAACCTCTTTGGTTGACCACCAGCGTTACGCTTTCCATTTTCAAGTTTGGAAGAGAGTAGTTGCTTTGGAAGACGATCATCAGGCATCCGCACAACATGATCAGTCCAACAAAGTTGATGTTGAAGAATCATTGCTTTGAAACTGGTGATCTTTGCTTCTTCCAGTACACTGGTATTAGTTTGCCTGTCTTCAGGTTGCCAGGTCACATGACTGAGCAGAATAGGTTTAGGATACAGGCTGCTTCCCCTCATTCCAAGGAAACCAAACCTTGGATAAGTGCCAGGGACCCGTGGAATTTTGCACCACTAAGAGATTGGGGTGGCATGCGACAAAACCTTTGTCCCTTTGCCCCCTTCCAGCTTGATGCATTACTTAAAAATGAGTATTTATTTAAAAGAGGGGACTCAATGGATCCTTAGGGACTTAGGTTTGCATCGCCCCACTGCACCGAGAATCTTCCGGCTCAGCTGGCGATCTGCTGGATCCCAACCCTGCTCATCCTGGTGTATCTTGCTGTAGGATTTCGCCCTAAATCATGGACCACTGGCTTTCTTCCGGTGGTTCCCCAAATGTGTTTCTCTGCAGGGCCAGAGCTGAGGGCATTCAAGTCTGCCATCTTTGTTGTCTTTCAGTCGAACCAGGACCAAGCCAAAATGTCTCAAGATAACATTTTCCCAGGAACATTTCTGAGATGTTTCTCTTTTCACCCCCTCCCTCCTTCTCCTAGAAAAAGATGGCCACTTTGCAGAGTTGGATATGGTCACTGTGGTGATCACACAGGGTCCCCGGACATTTAACAGTCTATTGATTTCTGTGCCACCACTGTGCTCGCTTCCCTGCTGCCACCAACCCGTTACTCTCGGGTAAAACACTGAGTCCAGACAGTTGTTAAAATTGAACCAAATAAACAAGTTTATTTTATAAGTATTAACAAGTTTATGGTTTCTCAGATATTATTCTTGTCAGTTTCTTAACTTTAGTTTCTTTACCGGCCTATACCTTCTTAATACCTTCTGACTGATTATATCAGCTGTTTGACTGACTCCTCTTAACAGATTCTCTCACTCTCCCACATCAGACTAGCCCAACCCACAGACTTATCCTCTCTATCTTTTCTCTAACTCCAGACTGACTTCTTAACAACTCTACCTCCTCCCCTTGGGTTCCCATTGGTTGGTCATTTTACAATTAGTTAACCCTTTCCTTATGAACCCAGTATGATGTCACACACCTAGGAGGGCAAACGCCACAGTCACCAATGGCCACTAGCCAGATGGGATTTGCCTTACTTCCTATGTCAGAGGAAGCATGCCTATGGATACCTGCTGCCAGGAACGACAAGTGGGAAGAGTGTTTTTGCTTTCATTATTTTATTTTATTTTATTTTATTTTATTTTATTTTATTTTATTTTATTTTATTTTATTTTATTGGATTGGATTAAGACCCACTTCTCAAGGAATAGAGATTCAATGTTGTCAATGGCAATTTCTTGTACAGATTGTAGCTTTTTTATTTTGAAAGTTTCTTTTTTCTGTTCACATAATATTTTGTAAAGATAATTTGGTTTGAGAAATCCCCTTTGGAGTACATTCCTGTAAAAAGTATTTTGCACTATTTAAAGAAACCCATATTTGAAGCCAGGTTGTGCAATATTATGTATAGTCGCAGTGTTCATCATTGTACCTGTAATGTAACTAATATTTTTTAATGTACTATTTTAAATATGTAAAATTAATTTTCACTACAAGCATGTTTTGATGAGGTTGAAAAGGACCAGTTTTTGACCCTCTTTAAGTTCTTATTTTTCTTACAATGTTTTGTTGCTTATTTAACAAATGTGTGAATACCATTTCACCTTTTTTTGAAATTTGTCAGTTTGAAATGACTAAACAATGCAAGAAAATGTTTTTGATATTAAATACTGAAGGTAAACTCCTTTTTGTAAAAAAGAAAAGAAAGAGTGTTTTTGCTTTCAGATCCTGCCTGCAGTTCTCCCATAACGTCTGTTCACACATTACATACAAGACATATTTCAATATTTTAGCCTGGAAAAGAGGAGACTAAGAGGAGATATGAGAGCCACCTTCAAATATCTGAAGGGCTGTCCCATGGAAGATGGAGCAAGCTTGTTTTCTCCTGCTTCGGAGGGTAGGACTCGAACCAATGGCTTCAAGTTACAAGAAAGGAGATTCTGGCTAAACATCAGGAAGAACTTTCTGAAAGTAAGAGATGTTCGGCAGTAGAACGGACTCCCACGAGAGGTGGTGGACTCTCCCTCTTTGGAGATTTTTCAGCAGAGGTTAGATGGCCATATGTCATGGATGCTTTAGCTGAGATTCCTGCATTGCAGGGGGTTGGATTAGATGACTTTTGGGGTCCCTCCCAAGTCAACAATTCGATGATTCTATGGTTCTAAGTAGTTGGGCTGTACATTTGTGGACGTGTAGTGTGTAGTGGTTAAGAGCGGTGGACTCGTAATCTGGTGAACCGGGTTCACTTCCCCGCTCCTCCACATGCAGCTGCTGGGTGACATTGGGCTAGTCACACTTCTCTGAAGTCTCTCAGCCTCACTCACCTCACAGAGTGTTTGTTGTGGGGGAGGAAGGGAAAGGAGAATGTTAGCCGCTTTGAGACTCCTTCAGGTAGTGATAAAGCAGGATATCAAATCCAAACTCTTCTCTTCAATGAGTGTACTGTCTGTGGCCTGTGTACAGAGCAGTTCCTCACCATCAGTAATATTTATATGCTGCTTAATATGCAAAATCCCTAATTGTTGTACATAAAACACATTAAGATAATTGGAAAAAGAAAAATGCTGAGTTGTCGGAACCACCGTGCACAAACGCTTTTATGTGTATAGCGACAGCTTGTATCTGTGTTCAGACTAACATGTGAACAAGCCCATATGCATCCAGAAAGAATTGGACACAAGTTTAGACGGGACATCAGTGTTATTCTTACATTCTTGATTTTCCCTCGATATTCTTGACCATTTTTTTGTGGCAGCTGTGACTTACACATGCATGCGCAAACCATGCTGTGATTTGCACTTGCATGCACAAACAATGCTGTGATTTCCACATGCATGCACAAGCAACACCCCAGAAGGATGCCAGATCTTGCGCATTGTAAACAAAATGGTACCCAGCCTGACAACAAAATGCTGCTGTGATTTGCAACAGTGGCAACAAAAAAATAATATGGGAGGAACTGCTAATGGGGAGCCTCCCCCAAGAAACTGTTGGAGAATTTCTCCACCCCTGGAGAAATTTGTTGAAATAATTCCCCTTCCCTCCCCAGTTTGCTTCCCCCACAAACAAGGTGGAGAGTTTCGAGAGTCCATTTCAGCACAGCTATATTTTAAACGCTCTGCCCATGTAAAAAGATATAGAGGTTGCCAGTTTCGTTTGTCATATATTTTTATAGGCCTTTTCTGAACGCTGTTGTGTTTGACAGAGTAACTGACTACAGCTCGAAATGAAGTGTAAGTCAATTCCATGCTTCCATAATTCACTGCCCAGGATTGTTGAAAAAAGATTTAGTGATGGCGGTGATAGACAGCAAGCCTCTTGAAGTTTTCATTTTCACTTAGTGGCTGTAATACCTCAAACTTGCTGACCTCCAGAGTACAGAACGGGGGAATGCCTGCAGAACTTCTCCGACGGTGTTCACTCAGCAGAGCATTCGCTCTCACTCCCAGTGTTCCTGGGAACAAACGGCAGATTGGCTGGGGCTGGGGCCTGGGGGCGACGATGGAAATGTTTATCTTTATTCTTCACTGCCAGTGTGTTGCCTTGAGACCCTGCGCCCTTGTACCGGTTTGTGGTCCACCTCATCACCGCTGCACTTAATGGTCACTGTGGTGTGATAAATTCACCTTTTACCAATAGTAAAAATGCATTTAAAAAAAAAAAAACAGTTTCTAAGCATTCATGTGCCATTTACAACATTGTGCAAATTGACTTCCACTTCTGCAATGGAGCTTCCCCACTATCTCCTTTTCCCCACCTTGTCCCCAAACTAGGATCTGATTTGGACGGCACAGAAGGACTGCAGAAAGGAAGGGGAATCCAGTCCATTCTCTTGGCAGATGAAAACAGTTGGATATTACCTGACAATTTTGTTTTGTGTGTATTTTCATATATATATTTTAAAAATCCCTCCTGTTCTTAATTATTTTGTATCGCTGAGTACATCCCATGATGTACTTTGCACCATTTAAATTTTTTAATTTTTGCATTCTTTGCCCTCACTACCACTTATTTTTATTTTAGAGACAAGGAGGTGAAGCAGTTAGCATCCCATACTAGGTCTGAGTAGACCTGAATTCAAATTCCCCCCTCCACCCTAAACAAGCACAGCATGATCTAGGATCAGTCATTACCTCCCAGCCTAGCCTACCTCAGAGGCAGTGGGACATAGATGGCGCTGTGGTCTAAACCACTGAGCCACTTGGGCTTGCCGATCAGAAGGTCGGCAGTTTGAATCCCGTTGCTCAGTCCCAGCTCCTGCCAACCTAGTGGTTCGAAAGCACGCCAGTGCAAGTAGATAAATAGGTATCTCAGTGGCAGGAAGGTAAACAGCATTTGTGTGCACTCTGACACTCGTCACTGTCCTCCGTGCGCCAGAAGCGGTTTAGTCCTGCTGGCCACATGATCTGGAAAAGCTGTCTGTGGACCAACGCTGGCTCCCTCAGCCTGAAAACAGAGATGAGCGCCGCATCCCATAGTCAAATTTGACTGGACTTACCCATCTAGGGGTCCTTTACCTTTTCTTACCTCGCAGGGTTCTTGTGTGGCTTGAACAGAGAGGCAAAACCATGCATACCATGGCTCTTTGGAGCCTTGGAGGAATCCCAGAATATTGGCTATGGCAACCCATGTTATTTTGTTCATGATGTCACAGATGCTTGCGATCTCCTTAAATGACAGCGTTGGCACACTTCATCGGAAGTCAGTGCGCTTAAGAAGAAGGAAATGCCATCAAGAAAAAACAGCACACAGGAAAATAAGGTGTCAAAGGACATATAAACCATCTGAGAGTTTGCCACTTTAACAATGGGAATCCTGAAAACTGTGGTTTGCTAAAGCTGCTGAGATATTAGGAGACCCTTAAGAATCTGCAGTTCTCAAGATCCTTCTTTGGGCAGTGTGGTCTTTGCCACTTTTGAGATGAACATTGAAATCAAAAAATATTTGGTGCAGGCATAAGAATATTTTCCCTCCCTATTCACTGACAATAAGACATCATCATGCAGGCATAGCCAATCTCTAAATAATGGTATGCACATCTCTATTATAGTATTGTTGCTTGCTCATTTGGGTGCCCAAAGGTAAATAAACGCAGTGCACAAGAAGAAACCTCATCAGATGTTTGTTTGTTTGTTTGTTTGTTTGTTTGTTGAAATTGACAGATTCGTCTATCCCTAACTGACAGGTTGGGAGCCCCACTCATTATTTTTTGTCATGGAAGGGTCAGAATGTCAGAGAATTCCAATGAAAACAGAAACGGGAGAGGAAATTGCCCATGTTTGCTTACTCGCCCCACACCTAGAACGGAAATCAATTTGGCGAATACAATCGGTATTCCCTGTTGTTGTTTCTTTCAGTCTGCAGACAATACATAATTGATTGCTTCCCCCGCTTTGCCTTGTGTTTCCTTTCCATTGAAAGGAATGGGGTGGGATAACATAAAGATGACACCGCTTACATAATTAAGTTACATGATTTTCGCTGTGGGAGACTGCAAAGTGAATTATTTTTGACAGAAGGCAAGCTGCAGCGGAATGGAAACCACTCTGCATGCAATGGATGTAGAGAAGAATGAGGAAAGATGCCTTTTTGCATCCCTATGCAAGGATGAGACGAAACTGCACCAGCTTGAGTTCTCTCGCATATGTAGCAGTCAATGCTTTGGGGGTCCTGTTTTTCCCTCCCTACCTGCTGTGCTTCAGTTCCATGGATTGAGACCTTGTACTGGGAGCATCTGAAGTAAGGCTGAACCATAAGGTTTACTTGGCAGAAAGGATCTGGCCAAAAATGGCATGCCTTTCTCGGTGGCTGCTCCCAGATTTTGGAACTCCCTCCCTAATGGAGCTAGACTGGCTCCCTCCTTGATGTCTTTCCACAACAAGATTGTTTTATTCTGACAGGTCTTTGGGGACTGACTGTTTTTTAAAGGGCTTTAGTGGGGCTATGCTCTTTTAATTATCTGTATGTTAACAGCAATGGGTCGTGGGTGGTGCTGTGGGTTAAACCACAGAGCCTGGGACTTGCCAATCGGAAGGTCGGTGGTTCAAATCCCCTCGACGGGGTGAGCTCCCATTGTTCAATCCCAGCTCCTGCCAACCTAGCAGTTCGAAAGCACATCAAAGTGCAAGTAGATAAATAGGTACCGCTCCGGCGGGAAGGTAAACAGCATTTCCGTGTGCTGCTCTGGTTTGCCAGAAGCGGCTTAGTCATGCTGTCCACATGACCCGGAAGCTGTACGCTGGCTCCCTCGGCCAATAAAGCAGGATGAGCGCCGCAACCCCAGAGTCGGTCACGACTGGACCTAATGGTCAGGGGTCCCTTTACCTTTAAGATAAATGGATCAGGAGTAGCTTCTGATAATCTTTGGCTGGGGGGTGAACTGGATCCAGTATAGTGGTACCTTGGGTTAAGTACTTAATTTGTTTACCTTTTATGTTAACAGCAGCAGCAACAACAACAACAACAACAATTTGTGGAGTTTAATTACTTTTTTAATGATGATTTTTTAAAGATTTATTTAGCATCTTGTATTCTACTTGTGGTGCTTTAATTTGGGTAAGCCACTTTGAGTCCCAGTCTCGGGAAAAGTGGGATATAAAAAAATGTTACAATAAGAACAGGAATAATTCTCCACTGTAAAACCCATGGGGCATTTTTACTTTTTTAGCATGCCCTTTCTCGACCCCACCCCAAAGCCTAGAAGAAGAATGGACGGATGATGGATGAGAGAAGGATGGATGAAAGAAGGGAGGAGAGGATGGATGCATGGGCGTGTGTGATTGGGTGTATGAGTTCGTGGGTGGGTGTAAAAGACAGAATGAATGGATAGATGATAGAGGGAGGGCAGATAGTGAGAGACAGAGAAAGGGAAGTGAACAGGATGGAAGAAAAGGGTGCCCCATCCATTTTTATTTTTATTTTGACCCTAGCCACCAGCACATGGACCCTGACCACATTCCCACAAGGAAATATGCCCCTAAATCCTGGAAAAGGTGTACACCCTTGATTTGCTCCATCATGTTACAAAGCGGCCAACAAGATTTTAGGCCTATGGGAACATTTGGACTTCTGAGCAGGGGTTGTTGGCTCCACTCCCTCTGGTCTCCTCTTTTCCACCCCACCCCCCAGATCAGCCCCCTGCCCCCTTGAGACAGAAGAATAAAAGTGCAGACATATACACTACATATGCACACACACTTCACTTCTCCAAGGGAGCTGGGTAAAGTCCCATCCGGCGGAATTAATCTGAGCCTGGAAAAGCATGTAGAGCTGAAAGAGGAAGTGGGAAAGAGCGTCACTCTTCCAACTTCCTCCTTCAACTCTATTTACTGTATTTTTCCATGTATAAGATGCCCCCTATTGGAGTCCCTAGGGGGACTCCAAATTAAGAAAACACCCCTCAGCACTACCCGTGTATAAGACGAACTCCAATTGTAAACCTATTTTTTTTTTTTGGTAAAAAAACCCCTTGTCTTATACATGGAAAAATACGGTACTTTTCAAGTGGGGGGGGGGGAGGTAAGCAACCCTTACTGCCAATGGGGGAGGGAGAGGGGCTCAAAAACTTTGTGAGAGTCAGGAGAAGACCCTAAGGGCACCACTGCGCCCAAAGACACCATCCCAATAAGACATCATCACTTTGTGTGTTGCCCTGCCCATGCATTGCAACATTGTGTGTCGAGGTCCCCAAGCCACCCTCAAACAAATCACAACTCACACAGAATTTTTGTTTAAGGTTTTTGGCATAATTTTGCTCACAACTTTATTAAAATACATAAATGTGAGTGGCTGCTTAGGCATTGGTTCTGGCTATCTGTCCCCGTCTAGGGACTTCCGGATTCGAGTGAAAGCCAGTAAGGGAAAACAATATTGGGGAGAAAATGGAGCTGAGCCCCAGGCTCTCACCTCTCTCCGCATGCTCCCAGGGATTCGGACAAAAGCATGGCGAGCCCCTGGATTCCTTTAACGGAATTCCCTTGCAGCAGCAACATTGGAGGGGCAGGCACTGCCAATCCATACCCCTCCACCAACCAAAAATTAACCAATGCCTAACCGCAACCTTACAAGTTGTGACGATTTGCTACGCAGTAAGCAAAAACCAAATGGCACCAGCCAATCAGCCAAATGGACAAAATTCCTTTTTTTTTTTTTATAAGATATTTATTAAGATTTTTTAAAATATTACAATAAAAGTGAAACAAATAACAAAAATACAAAATAAAAATGGTTAAAAACACCCAGATTTTCCATTAGTTATTTTCCTTTAGCTTGTTTCCCGGACCTCCTCATACCTCCCTTTTTTGTATTCCACTTCAATCTGTTGGTTCAGCAAATCCTTACCCTCTTTAATTATCCTAATCCTTGATCTTAAAAATAATAGCATTAGATTTTTACCTATTTATAACCCTTTTTTCATATTCCCTTAAAGCATTACAGCTGGAAACCACTTAATTTCTATCCAACATCATTCTAACATTCATTAATTTTACAATATTTCTGTAGATAATCTTTGAATTTCTTCCACTCTTCTTCCACCGACTCTTCTCCCTGGTCTCGGATTCTGCCAGTCATCTCTGCCAGTTCCATATAGTCCATCAAAATTCCTACCAGGCCCCTGCCCCAAAAGCAGACAACCCCATGGCAGGCATAGCAAGGTCAAATGCAAGAGCCCTAAATTAGGGAGGGTGGGCAGGTGATCTGGTGCACGCAGCAAAAGAGAACGCTCAATGCCGCGTGCCCTGCATATAAAACCTTTGGTCCATTCCACAAATTGGCAACATCAAAATTAGCCCAATCACTGCCAATGGCCATCTAAATGATCCCACCCAGCAACTGAGGGGGTGGCCTGTCAGACCCCACTGCAACACGTGCTCTCCAGGAAGGAGAACATACTTTGGCTACACCTGGTGGGGATGTAAGCTGAACAGAAGAACAGAAGAAGAGCCTACTGAATCAGGTCAATGGTCCATCTAGTCCAGCATCCTGTTGTTACAGTGGCCAATCAGATGCCTGTGGGAAACCAGGGAACAAGATTCAAGCACAAAAGCCATCTCCCCTCCAGCGGTTTCCAGCAGCTGCTATTCGGAGGCAGAACACCTCTGAAAATGAAAGTGAGCGATGCAAGCTAATGTTATGCTGGGAAGGGGGAAAGTCAGGGAAGTCATATTCAGAGGCCTGCCCCTCCCCAATATGGTTTCACCTCCAACAACTGTTGCAGCTTTAAACGGCACTCAGAATTTTGGCAGAAATGAGCGGACTTTTTAATAAGAAGAAAAAAAAGAACACAAACTTTTTAGAAAGCCTACCATAGCCATGGTCATAAATGTGAACTAATGAAAAAGAATTAGCCATACCAATAAAAGAGGGGGAAATGGTTTATTTGATTTTGATTTTCTTGCCTTTTAGGGACTATTGAAATATACTTGTAAATCATCCTGCCAGACAATTTCTACCGTTCCGTTTTGGCCGGTTCGTTTTAACCCTTTGCCAGTTCCATAAGCTGACCTGCCGACTTAGCAGTATGAACCTGTCCCCTCCTTGATCTTTCGAAGTGCAATCAAAGAGCCAGTTTTATTTTATTATTTAATATGACGGATAACACAGCAGCTGCCTTTCAAAAGCTGGAAAGCGTGGGGAGAATATAATTTTTAAAGAGTGTCTATGCAATTGGATAGGGGTGAAATATTTGGAAAGTTTCTTACTTTCTTTCAAATGAAGTTTGGCACAATATGGAAGACATTTCAGTCTTGGGCTGGGCAGCCAGTCCTAATCTTGAGAGTCCAACAACCATGTTCACCTTCTGCTGGGATAGCTCAGTTGATAGAATATTCCTGCATTGCAGGGGGTTGGACTAGATGACCCTCGTGGTCCCTTCCTAATCTACAATTCTGTGATTCTTGACCCTTTTCCAGAATTGGAGGCAGAACAGGCGGGGGGTAGGATCCCATTGATCCATTCTTAAGCATGCATGTGAGAGCCAGCCAGCATGGCGTAGGACCTGGGAGATCAGGATTTGAATCCCCACTCAGCCATGAAGCTCACTGTGTGACCCTGAGCCTAACCTACCTCACATGGTTGTTGTGAGGATTAAATGAAAAAGAGGAGAACCATGTACACTACATTTAGCTTCTTAGATGAATAGGTCATCTATAAATGTAACAAATAAATACAGTCGTACCTTGTTATGTGACCGGGATCCGTTCCGGAGCCCCGGCCACTAGCCAAAAAGGACGCAGGTCAAAGCGCACGTGAGCAGTGGCGTAGCGTGGGTTGTCAGCACCCGGGGCAAGGCAAGTAATTTGCACCCCCTAACCCGTGGATTTTAGGTAGGGGCAGAGAGCGGCGAGTGTGAGCGCGCCCCCCCCAGATGTTGCGCCCGGTGCGGCCGGCCCCCCCTGCACCCCCCACGCTACGCCACTGCACGTGAGCGTAGCAGTTTGCACTTCTGCGCATGGGCGAAGCGAGATGTTGTGCTTTTGCGCAAGTGCAAGCAGCAAATCCGGAAGTAATCCATTCCGGTACTTCTGGGTTTGCCGCGGATGTTTGCCGGAATGGATGCTAGACGAGTCGGACATTCGAGGAGGTATTACTGTGTAAAAGAAGAAAAAGAAGAAGAAGAACTGTTGCTAGATTTGCAATGTAGCCCACATTTACACACTGTGAAGGCTGTGGTTTATGAATGAGAATGCATGCATTTACTACGGGTTTCCTACTCAATTCTACATGGTGAGGGGGCATAGCTCAGTGGTAGATCATCTGCTTTGCATGTAGAAGGTCCCAGGTTCTATTCCCGGCATCTTCAGGTAGGGCTCAGAGGGACCTCTGTCTGAAACTCTAGAGACCTACTGTCAGTGTAGATAGTACTGCACTAAATGGTCCAATGGTCTGACACAACCAATAGCTAGTTTCCTGGAAAGCACGGGTGGCCAACTCCCAAGAGACTGCGATCTATTCACAGAGTTAAAGACTGGCAGTGATCTACCCCCTTTGAGGGGGTTCAGGTCAAAGTTGTTGAGCTTTTTCTAGGGAAGAGGGAAGGCCCATATTTTGGGGGGCTGAAGAGCCAAAATGTTGAGCTTTTGTTAGGGAAGTCAAAGTTGTTCAGCGTCTTTGGGGGGAGCCACTGATCTACCAGTGATCTACCACAGACGTCGAGTGATCTACCGGTAGATCACGATCTACCTGTTGGACATGCCTGCTGTAAAATGACTGGGCAAGGTTCTCTCAGGTTCCTTTCAAAAAAAATCAGACATTGGCAGGACAGAAAGAAGGGACTCTCTGTGGAAGATGTCAACACCTAGACGGCTTTGCATGGGAGAAGGTGGTCTTTCAGGTAAAGGTAAAGGGACCCCTGACCATTAGGTCCAGTCGTGGCCGACTCTGGGGTTGCAGTGCTCATCTCACTTTATTGGCCGAGGAAGCCGGCATACAGCTTCCGGGTCATGTGGCCAGCATGACTAAGCCGCTTCTGGCAAACCAGAGCAGCACACGGAAATGCTATTTACCTTCCCGCTGTAGCGGTACCTATTGTTCTACTTGCACTTTGTGCTTTCGAACTGCTAGGTTGGCAGGAGCAGGGACCGAGCAACGGGAGCTCACCACGTCGTGGGGATTCGAACCGCCGACCTTCTGATCGGCAAGTCCTAGGCTCTGTGGTTTAACCCACAGCTCCACCCGCATCCCGGTCTTTCAGGTAAGGATGCACAAATCTGTCAGGTTTCTACTTTTCTCAGGGCTGCGTTTGACCTCTGGGTCTGAGATTCTCCACCCCTGGTCTAACTGTAAAAGGAAGGAAGGAAGGAAGGAAGGAAGGAAGGAAGGAAGGAAGGAAGGAAGGAAAGAAAGAAAGAAAGAAAGAAAGAAAGAAAGAAAGAAAGAAAGAAAGAAAGAAAGAAAGAAAGAAAGAAAGATGGATGTATGATGATGATGAATTATATGACAGGAGGTTGCTCTTGAGATAACCTGGCCCCACAAGGTTTTAAGAAGGAACCAACACCAGCATTTTAAACTGAGCCCGAATTAACCTGTGAATAAGTCACTGTGAAGCTGGAACAAGACTGACACTCTGACTACCTCCAGGCCCCAGACAACAATGAGGTGGCTGAACTTTCAGCCATTTGGGGGTCATCTGCAAAACGTCAGGTTCTCTGGGGGGATAGCGGCAAAGAATTCAGCCCTAAATGATTGCAAAATAGTTGAGAAATTGAGCTAAAGACACTAAACACGTTATCTCTTTTAGAAAAGAAAACTTGGACGTGAAACAATGCGAGCAATTCTGTTCCATCCCTAGTCTGAGACCTTCTTCAGACCATTTTCAATTTCCTGCATCACTAAGAACCCCCTCCATTCATCATGGCCATCAGCATGTTCATTATTGTTATTATTATTTGATTCTTTCATTATTAAGGCACAGATTGGGAAGAAACCATTTTTCTCCAATTGTCGTGTTTCATCCCAAAGTCTACAAATGGTTTTATTATTTTTGATGATCTCAAGCAAGGATCATTTAATCTGTGAAGAATGGAATACTCGGCACCAGTATATTGTCAGTTATTATCTTTTATTTTCAAATTGAGTGTTTTTAGCAGAAGGAATAGGTTGGTTTAATGGGTTTGTTTAGTAAAGTCTTGGCATCAGAGGCAACTGCAAAAAGAAGGGGGGAATGGCGCGAGATACCCTAGTTATACTGTTTCACATTCCCTGCTATCTTCAAGCAACAGGATATTTCCCTAGCTGTCAAGTGTCCCTTATTTGAAGGGACAGTCCCTTATTCCAGCGCCATGTCCTGCTGCTGTCCCTCATTGATGGATGTCCCTTAAATGATGTCCCTTAAATGATGTCCCTTAAATTTCAAAGGAAGCAGCTCCTCTCCCTCCCTCCCTGCCGGCCAGGGAGGAGGGAGGCTCCAACTGTGTTGCTTGGCTGTGTTGCTCACCCAATAAGAAGTCTAAGAACGACTGGGGGGTGGAGCTTGCATGCCTTGTGTGTGGCTAGTTAATGCAAGCTGAGGGAGTTTTTGAATGCTGGACGCCATTTTCTTGCACGTGCTGCTGCAAACTTTGCAGTGCAAAGCCAGGCCGGGGAGCCATCTTAAGTTGAGGCTGCATAGGCCTTGTGGTGCATGTGATTCAGATTCTATTCAGTTGAACCTCTGGTTACAAAGTTGGTTGGACAGTGTTCTCGAAGCTACCAGCATGTGTTTGACCAGATTGCAGGAGGACAGGGAGACTGGAGTGCCTGGAACAGGTGAGGCTGCAGGTCCCTTATTTTCAAATCTGTAAGTTGACAGCTATGGATATTTCTGGAGGGCAGCCACTTACGGGGGTCATTCTCTTAGCAAAGGACCACTAGCCTGTTGCTGTTGCTGTTTATTAATATACAAGTTGAGCAGGTGGGAGCAGGCAGACTCCTGGGCGGTGCTCATCTTCAAGAGCAGAGTCATTTCCTGCAAGGCTTGGCGGAGAAATTGGATTTGGTTCACATTCAAAGGCGAACTTTACCTAACACACAGTTTCTGAAACAGTACGAGAACTGAAGGACAGACGTCCTTCAAAATCCGCCCTTCTGCGAGTTTCATGGGGCAGTTCTCCAACCAAATAGCATTTACAAAAATGCATATAGCTAGGGGGAGGTAAAGGTAAAGAGGTAAAGGGACCCCTGACCATTAGGACCAGTCGTGACCGACTCTGGGGTTGCGGCGCTCATCTCGCTTTATTGGCCGAGGGAGCCGGCGTACAGCTTCCGGGTCATGTGGCCAGCATGACTAAGCCACTTCTCGCGAACCAGAGCAGCGCACGGAAACGCCGTTTACCTTCCCACTGGAGCTGTACCTATTTATCTACTTGCACTTTGATGTGCTTTCGAACTGCTAGATGGACAGGAGCAGGGACCAAGCAACGGGAGCTCACCCCGTCGCGGGGATTCAAACCGCCGACCTTCTGATCGGCAAGTGAATATATTAGTGGAAAGAACATACAAAATGCATTAGATGGGGAAAGTCCCTTGCAAAACTCTACCTTAGTCAAAACCGCATACAAACAATGTGTTTAAAAATCTGCTGATGAATTGTTATGAGGATTTTTTTTAAAAAAAAATGCAGATTGCAAGAGAAACATGGAGAACTGGATTTAAGATTAGAAAAACAGAATTCCTATTTCTGCACAAAGCAAGCAACATGCTCACAGCAACACAACTCAGGCCATTTTCAGCTAGAGGAATTTGATGTGATCACCACCTCATCCACAGCCCTGTGATCTTCAGATGAGGGACAGTATATGAATTTCATAAGTAATAACAAATAAATGCTTATACGGACTAGAAACAACCCCTAATTAATGTGAAAGAAGGACCGAACAGGCTCATGGGTGAGAACATGCAAAAATGCCATGGACCGGGATTCGCCAATTTCTGCTGTCACACCCAGAGCAAAGGAAGTATATTGAAAAATTTATCCAGTTAGCCACTGTTAGCTCTGATCAAACATCCAAGAGATTTGAATGGAAGCTAAAAGGGTTTCAATCAGGACAGCCAGACATCTTACCCTCTGCGGTTCATTCAAGGCCATATCTGAGACAAATTTATAGGTACCTGCTTAAGCAAAACATCCAAGGATGTCAAAGTTAAGAGAAAAGAGTTACCGTAAGGCTGTCAAAAATTCTCAGGGGAGTTCCGAACATCCCATTTCATTTTGAGCCTTTCTTTCCCTCTCCTCACCCTCTTTCCTGTCTATAATGAGCATCCCTTCTAACGAGCTCCCAGAAAGTTAAAAATAAATGCAATGTTATTACAGACGAGCGGACGATACTTTTTGGGGGGATTGAAATGGTATAAGGAAATTGGAAGACTAACCCCTCCTCCACTCACCCCCTCCTTAATCAGAATTATCTTTTAATTATCTTTTATTACTTTGAAGTTTTTGCAATTGTATAAATATGGGAATAAAAAAAATTGCAATTTTTAATATTAAAAAGCCTTACTTTACCTGCTTTGTAAATTTTTTGTGGCAGCTATCCCACCCCCCAATTATCCTATTTACCGGATATTCTGGGAGTGATGTTGTGGCCACCAGCTGGTGGAGATAAGAACAGGAGTCAGCAACCTTTTTCAGCCGTGGGCCGGAACTATACACTATTGTCCCTAGGTTGCAATGTTTTTTGAGAGGGAGCAATTTAGGATTCTCAATTCCCATCCTTCACCAAGGACCTATAACAGCTCTGATATTCCGCAATGAGTATAAATCAGGCACTCCCACTGCCACAGCCAATAAGCACTAGAGCAATCTTTTTCAGCAGGGGGCCGGTTCACTGTCCCTCAGACCTTGTGGGGGGCCAGACTATATGGGGGGGATGAACAAATTCCTATGCCCCACAAATAACCCAGAGATGCATTTTAAATAAAAACACAAATTCTACTCATGTAAAAACACTAGGCAGGCCCCACAAATAACCCAGAGATGCATTTTAAATAAAAGGACACATTCTAGTCACGTAAAAACACGCTGATTCCCGGACCATCCGTAGGCCGGATTGAGAAGGCGATTGGGCCGCATCTGGCCCCCGGGCCTTAGTTTGCCTACCCCTGAGATACATAGCTGTCAACTTTTCCCTTTTCTTCTGAGAAATCCTATTCGGAATAAGGGGATTTCCCTTTAAAAAAGGGAGACGTTGACAGCTATGCTGAGATAAGAACATAAGAAAGTGATGTGTTTGTGCTCACTATACAGTGGTACCTCAGGTTACATACGCTTCAGGTTACATACGCTTCAGGTTACAGACTCCGCTAACCCAGAAATAGTGCTTCAGGTTAAGAACTTTGCTTCAGGATGAGAACAGAAATCGTGCTCCGGCGGTGCGGCAGCAGGAGGAGGCCCCATTAGCTAAAGTGGTGCTTCAGGTTAAGAACAGTATCAGGTTAAGTACGGACCTCCGGAACAAATTAAGTACTTAACCCGAGGTACCACTGTACTTGAAAGGTTTAAATCTCAATAACTATCCGTGCCTGTACAGCACCTAGCACGGCAGAGATCCAGTTCTGACCAGCTTAATGCTGCAGCCGTCTCAGCGACACTCTCAATGTCTGCACTTGGATTTGCTCGAGAGCTGGCAACATCCGTCAGACATCAAGGCACTTTTTCATTCCACCCACCCTGCTTCTTTCCAAATGTCATTATTATTTAATTTTTCTTTCTGGTTCTTGCCAAGGTCTTAATCTGCATTGCACCGGCAGTGGGAACATTTGAAAGAATCATTTCCCAAGGCGCGTTTAATACATTTCCAGTAAATTGTACCTAAACCTGTCCAGCTAGCTGGGTCATTTAGCAAGTGACACACCCACTCTGCGTTGGTTAGATGCCACCTGAGAGTTACCTAGATGCTTTCAAAACAAAACAAAACAGAGAACTGTATATGATGATGGGATAAAGCTTTGCTAATGTGCAAATGCGATGGGGGGAGTACAATGATAACTGCCCACTGGGGAGAGGAAGGCTCTTTTTAAGTTTTGTTATGGGAAAGCTTACAGCACAGGATTAGACAAAAGGTTTTGGAAGATCAGTGCTGAAATTACACCAGCCTTAAAAGGGAGCAGCTTTAAAAGGCACTTGAATATTTAAAGCCATGTTTTCTTGGCTTCTTACTTTTATATTTTTATTAAAAGAAAGCCAGACACTAAAGTTTATCAAGTGCTTTTTGGCCAGGGTTTTTTTGTTTTTGTTTTTTTTTTTGAAAACCACTCTTCTAAATGTAAACAGCCAGCTTTTCTTTGCAAAAGGAAAGAGCTAATCTTTTTTCCTAAAAGCTGGGTAAACAATTCACACAACTGGGCACAGAATTCACACTTCTTTGTCTGAATGTTGATCATATCATCAATGTGCATATGACTTTAGAGAGTAGCATAAGAAGATAAAGACCGGTCTCTGCACCAAGGAGCTTACAGTCTACATTTTGGCAAATGTGGGACACACACGCAAAAAGTAAACAGGGAGAGTGTCAAGAGAGAAGATGGGCAATTTTGGTTTCTCTTACTTTCTCATTTTTCTGGTCTTGCCACATTACATCATCTGTTTGCAGATTTTTATTTTTAAAGTCCTCGTGAAAATATGTCAACATTTTAGTGCAAATTTCTCCTAAAATACACATTTTTGTATGCCCTTCCCCTTAATAGAATGCATTTGTGTGTGTTAACTTCACAAATGCATGCACACACTTTCCAATAATTTGTCGGGGGGGCTGTTGTAGACATTGTTGGTTGGAAAACTGAATCACGTTTAGTGACGTGCCAATTTCTCAGGGGAGCTAAAATTCACATTTGTTTCAGGAGAGGCAAATGTGGTCTCTTCCTCCATCCTGAGCAAAGGCTAACAAGGACTATCTTGGTTGTGTGTCCTGAAAACCTGCTCCCTGCCTTGCAGGTCTTTTCCCACCTGGCCTGGGAGCTATGGGCCCTGACTGACTCCAGCTACAAAAGCTGAGACTGCTGAACAGACTCTTGGGCTGGGGAATTGTTCAGGAGATTTTGTTAGGGGGTGGGTGTTGTTGCTATTTTTGCTATTAATATTTTGTATCTTTAGTAATTGTTGTTGTTGTTTAGTCATTTAGTCGTGTGCGACTCTTCGTGACCCCATGGACCAGAGCACACCAGGCACTCCTGTCTTCCACTGCCTCCCGCAGTTGGGTCAAACTCATGTTGGTAGCTTCGAGAACACAGTCCAACCATCTCATCCTCTGCCGTCCCCTTCTCCTTGTGCCCTCAATCTTTCCCAGCATCTGGGTCTTTTCCAGGGAGTCTTCTCTTCTCATGAGGTGGCCAAAGTATTGGAGCCTCAGCTTCACGATCTGTCCTTCCAGTGAGCACTCAGGGCTGATTTCCTTCAGAATGGAGAGGTTTGATCTTCTTGCAGTCCATGGGAATCTCAAGAGTCTCCTCCAGCACCATAATTCAAAAGCATCAATTCTTCGGCGATCAGCCTTCTTTATGGTCCAGCTCTCACTTCCATACATCACTACTGGGAAAACCATAGCTTTAACTATACAGACCTTTGTCGGCAAGGTGATGTCTCTGTTTTTTAAGATGCTGTCTAGGTTTGTCATTGCTTTTCTCCCGAGAAGCAGGCGACTTTTAATTTCATGACTGCGGTCACCATCTGCAGTGATCATGGAGCCCTAGAAAGTAAAATCTTTAGTAATAGAATCATAGAATTGTAGAGTTGTAAGGGACCCTTAGAGTCATCTAATCCATCCCTCTGCAATACAGGAACTCAACATGGGATCTCAACATTTATTTTAGATCTTTATATGGAAACGGTTCAGTTTGGTTGTGTATTTTTTGCTGTTTTATTTACTACTTATAACTACTTTTGCCACATTGCAGTTATGTAATTGTTTTTCATGTTGTAATCCCCCTTGAGCGTGGTCTGAACTATGGAAAGGTGGCATACAAATAAACGATGTGTTATTTACGTAAATGCTAAAATGTAAATATGAGCACAATGCGATCTACCAGAACAACTACGTGCTAGCTTCACTTCAATTTGGGATGAGGACTAAAGCATTAAGTCAAAGCCTTGATGAAAAACGGTGGGTTTGAAACAGTGTGTGTATGTGTGTTTCACTCAAGCTTTTGTAGAAATAACGTTGCATGCATTTCCCATGGCCATTACAGGTTTAGCCCAATTATAATTAACGTACTCTCGAAGAAGTATTGTCTAACCAAGCAAACAATAAAAAACCCTCAAACATTCAGGTGTCTGAAGCCGAATCTCATAAGTCCATCTTAAACATTCTTTTTCAGAGCTCCCTTTTTGTTAGTCTTCAAAAAGATTGAGCTGAGATGCTATGCATGGGCTACAGCTAGTAAGTGGAACCCCACTAGATCCTGTAAGGAAAAAAGGTTACCCAGAGTGGCTGGGGAAACTTAGCCAGATGGGTGTGGTATAAATAAATTATTATTATTATTATTATTATTATTATTATTATTATTATTATTACTACTACTACCTAAAACAAGTCTTCCCTTTCTCTTGTTTCAGCTTCTCCTATTTTAATCTGCCTTTCTTGTGTGTTACTCAATGCTAAGGGTTTGTTAAAGCCTCTGGCTGTGATTGGATGATCTGCACTGAGATGAGAGAGGCATTGGATAGACATTGGGCAAGCTGCTCTGATCTCAGGGGTCTCTGACAACTGTGATTGGCTGAGCTGCTGAGATGGGCGGAGAGGGCAAGGTGGGATCAGAGGACTTAGTGAGAAGCAAAACTGAAAAATAAAATGGACCAAGAGGAGATGCCCATGAAACAAGTTGGATCGATGAGGGATTCTATGTTGACTCAAATGAACCTACCAAGCCCACGGCTGTTGGACTTGACTTATTATGGGTCGTGGGATCTTTGCCTATGTACGTCACCGCCGTTTAAGTTGGTTTAATAAAATTATTTCTCCCCCTCCACCCCAAAAAAATGTTTTAGATGCCATATCTCCAAGCCATAAAATTTATTGTACCTTTATGTGGAATTATACTGGAGTTGAACATATAAATCAATTTATAAGGTCTAATGACACACAAACGCTTAAAAACGAAAGGTGATGTAGTAAATTCAAATTACCATTACAAATGTAAGCTTTGTAGTCAGTGTGTGACCCGCTAAGGATTATATTTAACTCCCCTGAGAGTGGTTTATCATAAAACTTTATACTTTTATTACAGTGAATTATTAACTCCTCCATGATGTGAGTCATTCCATGCTCTGACTATAGCTTTTTAAATGACACTATAATAGACATCTTGCTAATAGCAGTGGGATTGCTACCTCTGAGGTAAAAAAAAGAAGGGGGGGTTGGAAAAATAAAACTAAAAGAAGAAGAAGAAAAGAAATGGAGGGGACAAATAGCTTATTTCCCAAGGGAACAAAAACAGCGGTTCAAACGAGGAACTGTTTGAAACCGCGGAAGGCTGAACCCGCCACTTTTTACTCTTGTTGTAAAACAATAGCTTAACAGGGTGACATCTGAAAAGAACTAAATTTAAATGTCATACCTTTAGAAGGGGGAAAAAACCAGGGTCATTATGAGCTCTTTTGCCTCAGGGGGAAAAAAAGGGAACAAAAGTTCCTCTCGCCACCACTGAAACCTATCTGAATGACTGTGAAAACCACTCGTTGCGAAAATTGTTCACTGTCAGCAAGATGCCCAACAGTGGTAGAGATGGCTATAGAACTATGGCCACACTGATGGGCGGCAGGTGAGTGGGCAGGCACTAGCCCCAACTTCCCTTTCCTGTTCTCAACAGGCTGGCCACACTTTCCTTTCACAACTGAGTTCCTGCCGCCATTTCCCCCCCGGTTCGGCCTACGTGCTTTTCAGAAGAGTGCAAGAGTCAGAACTCTTAACAGCTGGGGCTTTCCTCGTTGCCGGATACTTTAACTCGGAGGTGGGTAGGGAAGAAATTTGATTCAGTTCACGTCGGACTGAAACTTGCGTTTTCCTAAACGATTGGCAGGTTGAAAAAACAGCCACCCTTTGAAATTTGCACTCCTACAAATTTTGCAATGCGGTTCTCAAAGCAAGGAATGTGTATGAAAAGCCATATTTTGGAGTAAAGTGAGCATAGAATGCAGAGATAAGTGAAAATAGCATACGAGCGTGTGTTATACCATATTGGCCTGAATATAAGCCTCTTTTATTTCCAAATTCCGACCATGAAAAGTTAAAGTGCGGCTTAAATTTGCGACCTTACAAAAATTGGCTTTTACGATATTGCTGTAGGATTTTCTTCTACGTTTGCCATTTACGGGTGTGAGTGCCTATGGAATTTTGAGAGGCTTATATTCGGTTATTGACTTCTTCTTCTCTCCCCCCCCCCCTTGAATTTTAAAGGTGTGGCTTATATTCGGGTGCGGCTTATATTCTGGCCAATACGGTACCTGGGGAAATTGCTTTGCAAAAGTGTGCCTATTAGGCAAAATCACACACAAACATGTTTAAGCACATTTCATATAGCCATAACTTTTGTGCGGACGTCTCTCAGGATACATTTGGAGGGCTTATATTAAGTTACATGTTTAACGTAACATGTATGTATGCATGATGATTGCATTCAGATTGTGCACTGATCAACCCGAGCTGGCATGGCCATTAGTGAGTGATGATGGGATATGTACTCCTGCAACTTCTGGAGGACACACCTTCTTAACACATACCAGCTGATGATGTCATAATGGCCTAAACATGCAAATCAGGCAAAGAGAAGGAACTTGGTTTACAGACTCAAGTGTCACAATATCTTGTTGGCAGTGGCAGTGGGCAGTATGGCACCCAGTGTGAGTCACTGGGTTTTGGAAAGGAGGCACGAGGCTCTGGCAGGGAACTCGAGCCCTCCTACCTCCTTTCCAAAGCTGGGAACACACTTACCAGGTGCAGAGGACCAGGTGCACAGCCTGGGAGTCATTTTGGACTCACAGCTGTCCATGGAGGCACAGGTCAATTCTGTGTCTACCAGCTCCATCTGGTATGCAGGCTGAGACCCTACCTGCCCGCCGACTGTCTTGCCAGAGTGGTGCATGCCCTGGTTATCTCCTGCATGGACTACTGCAGTGCACTCTACGTGGGGCTACCTTCAGGAACTAATAACGAAATGTGTCAGCTAAACTCGTGACTGGGAGTGGCTGTCAGTACCATATAACACCAGCATGAAAGGATCTTCACTGGTTCCCAGTACATTTCCAAGTACAATTCAAAGTGTTCGTGCAGACCGTTAAAGCTCTAAATGGCCTCAACCCTGTATACCTGAAGGAGCGTCTCTACCCCCATCGTTCAGCCTAGACACTGAGGCCCTCCTCTGAGGGTCTGCTGCTGGTTCCCTCACTGTGAGAAGTGAAGTTACAGGGAACCAGGCAGAGGGCCTTCTCAGTAGTGGCACTCTCCCTGTGGACTGCCCTTCCTTCAGATTTCAAGGAGATAAAGAATTACACAACTTTTAGAAGACACCTGAAGGCAGCCCTGCATCGGGAGATTTTTAATGTTTGATGTTCTTATTATGGTTTTAGATATGCTGTAAGCCACCCAGAGTGGCTGGGGAAACCTAGCCAGATGGGTGGGGTATAAATAATAAACATTTTATTATTATTATTACTAGGCTTTGGGAGGGATGCGGGTGGCACTGTGGGTTAAACCACAGAGCCTAGGACTTGCCTATCAGAAGGTCGGCGGTTCAAATCCCCGCGACAGGGTGAGCTCTCGTTGCTCGGTCCCTGCTCCTGCCAACCTAGCAGTTCGAAAGCACGTCAAAGTGCAAGTAGATAAATAGGTACCGCTCCGGTGGTAAGGTAAGCGGCATTTCTGTGCGCTGCTCTGGTTTGCCAGAAGCAACTTAGTCATGCTGGCCACATGACCCAGAAGCTGTACGCTGGCTCCCTTGGCCAATAAAGCGAGATGAGCGCCGCAACCCCAGAGTCGGTCACGACTGGACCTAATGGTCAGGGGTCCCTTTACCTAGGCTTTGAGAAGGTGGATGGGAGTTTCTAGAATTCTGTCAGAGCATCACACCTCCTTTCGAAACCTGGCACCTCACTTAGCAGGCTTTGAGAAGGTGTTCCCATAGGCTCAGTGCCCAGTGTGTGTCCATCACTCACACAGCCCAAAATACGCCCCTGCTATTGGTCCACTTATTGCTTATGTAGCATTGAGGGACAAGGCATACTCTGCATTGAGGGAGCTTTTTCCATACTGAAGAGCAGGAATGGGCAGATCTGTCAGGTTCAGTTTTTCTCATTTCTTTTACCTGATCTTCCGTTCAGTTCACTACATCTTCGCGTCTGTTTGACAACATTTTTTTTAAGTCCTCATGGAAACTCATCAGTATTTAAGGTGCTTTTCTCCAGATATACACATTTTTGCAAATGATTTCCCATAATATAATGCATTTTGTATCCGTTGAAAAAACAACAACTCATTAGCCACTTAGGGCTTTAAAAAGAAAAAAAGAAAGAACATTAAAGTGGTTTGTAAATGCTAATAAATAAGCAATGCCTATTTTATGCCCACTTTCCCCAAATACATGAAATTTCTTTTTCTTTGGTACAAGAGAAACCAAGCAATATCTCTCATGGATTGTATGAGCGCTGCATATGTGTACATCACACACAACTGCCAATTTCCTGGGATCAATACTTTTCTCAGCAGGCCTTCTTTGTTCTTCTTGGGGAACTTCTATTTTTAAAAAAGATACTCCCTGGAGCTCGCTGCATTTGCTGCAGAACTGAAGGCATAAGAAACCTGATTCAAAACAACCTTGCTGTAAAGCCACCCCACAAAAATGAAAAGAAAAGGCTTCAGTAGCCTGGCCCAAGATATTCTGGCACTTGGAGAGGACCCCAAAATGGCACCTCCCTCTTCACCAGGGAAGAAGGAAGATCTACATCTGCCCCAATGAATTCTGCCGCCTGAGGCTATTACCTCACCTTGTCTCATGGGCGGGTCGGCCCTGTCAGTAGATATATTCCTGCGCACTGGCTCATCATCATCATCATCAAAATTGTTGGCAGCTGTTCTGGCACTTTTGTTGGGCGTCCTAGCCCTTTGTCTTGCCTCCTCTTCCCATCTCTCCACACACACACACACACACACACACACACACACTCCTCCAGCCCAACCGAGGGCTTTGTGTCCATCAGAGCCTTGAAGCAGTTAAACTTCCTTTCACCTCTGTTGCAGTTCCTTGAAGAGAAATAGAGATCTTCAAAAAGGTTGGGAGGTTGGCAGGCCAGCGACGTAAAGTGTGTGCAATCACTCAGATACAAGTGGCACCACTAAAAATTGCCTTCATATATCTGCTTATGGTTTATACAGTGTGGCAGAAAGGACACAAAAAGGTCAGCAGGATATATATATATATATATATATATATATATATCCCCTGAGCTGTAGCTTCAAAGATCTTGGAAACAGACCCAGCAAGGTTCTAGAAGGATTGGATAAACACTCTTCTTTCTTGATACGGCAGGATAGATAGATAGATAGATAGATAGATAGATAGATAATAGATTTTTTTTTAAAGGAATTTGCCTGCAAACGTCAGCATCTAAGCCCAAGGTATATTCCTGCAGTAACCTCTTGTTACGACCCTTGGTGACAAGACAGATCATTCTAGTCATCTGTAGGTGAACAGTGGGAACTCTCTGCATTTAAGGGGGAGGGAATGTTGTTGCTTTTTCTAAAAAAAATAAAATAAATAAATTCACCCCTTGAAATCCCTGGATAAATGTCTTTGCCGGGAAGCGTGACACCATTCGCCAACGTCGTGATCCATCGCAGGCCCGTGGTGAAGTCAGGGGTAGGCGAAGAAGGGGAAAGTGTATTAAGAAAATAAAAGGTGGCAGCTTGGGGAGAGGCAAATGAGATTCTCTGGGGCTTCAGAGATGCAAGCTCATAGCCAGCAAAGCATCTCCCACTCAGTGCTAATGGAGAACCTGACTTCCAAACAGAGGGATCAGCAAATATGCTCTAAATTAATAATGTGCCATTTTAGTAGCAATTGCCTTGTGAAAATTGCTCTGTGTGTGTGTGTGTTTAGCGTTCCCTTTATTCCTCCTTTTTTTTTGCTTCCCTCGCCCCACACACACCTTTCTCCTCCTAATGCCCTTCGCCTCCTTTCTCATCCCCCAAACCCCCACAAGCTTGGAGGAGGAAGGGGAAAATAAGTGGGTCTCGCTGGAGTTTTTCCTTTAAGACTGACCACCCTATTTTATTAACCTTGTAACATTTTTAACGTAGTTTCTTCCTCCCTGTCTCCTCCAGCAAAGTCTCTATTGATCACTGTTTACTGTTATAATCCCTTTCAAATTTATCATCCATGACTAACACACCATGTATTGATTAACACTGACAGATGTCCCTGTATAGTGTATACCCACAGAGATAGTTCAGTGGCCGGTAAAAAGCAGTGGGGGTTTTTTGTGTGTGAGAGAGAGAGTTTGTGTGTGTGTGTTCATTTGCTTTTTATAGCTCTTTGCTGCTTTTTCTCTTCCTGTCTCCCTTTCCAAACTTTCTCTCTCTCTCTTTCTCCAACCGCTAATATTTCACACAAATGCATGGCAGCTCATTCCTAAATTCAGGGTCATTTCTCTTTTACTTTTTAAAAAATAGTAATAGTAACAATAATTTTGGGTTGTTTTTCTTCTAAATAGGAAGCTTCCGGGAATAGATAGGGGATCAGATTTTACGAGGGGCAGCCACAAGTCTGAACCTCAGGCCTAAGGTAACAAAAATGCAAAGGGGGGGTGTGTGTGTGTGTAAGAGAGAGAGGGGGGGAAGGGACAAATTGGATGTCATTGGTGACTAAGGACAAGGTGTCCGAAATCTGGACTGTAAATGGACTCATTTGTCAACCCCGCATTTTCTGCTTGCTGCTTGCAAGATTTCTTCCACCTCTTGCAGGCCAGAAATAGAGTTTAAGGTTAATTTCTGTTGGGGCTTATTTTTTTATTTTATTTTATTTTCAACACAGCTGCATTTCATATATGTACGTTCTTGCCTCAGACGGCCTTAGGAACATTTGATGGGACAACGCGGCACAGCGAAGCATTTGGAAGCTGAAGAAGGAAGGAGGGTCAGTTCAAGAATGGCTGGTGGCTTAAAGCAACGGCACTGCAGTCCTCAATTCGTTTACTTGGGAGTAAGTTCTCATGAAGGAAATCAGCCCTGAGTGCTCACTGGAAGGACAGATCCTGAAGCTGAGGCTCCAATACTTTGGCCACCTCATGAGAAGAGAAGACTCCCTGGAAAAGACCCTGATGTTGGGAAAGATGGAGGGCACAAGGAGAAGGGAACGACAGAGGACGAGATGGTTGGACAGTGTTCTCGAAGCTACAAACATGAGTTTGACCAAACTGCAGGAGGCAGAGGAAGACAGGCATGCCTGGCGTGCTCTGGTCCATGGGGTCACGAAGAGTCGGACATGACTAAACGACTAAACAACAACAAAGTTCTCATGCAGTCAGGGGGTCTTACCGTCGAGGAAGCATGCACAAGATTGTGGCATATGTTCCACTGAAGTCAACAGACCTGGAAAGTGCTTAATGTAGCCTGGATTGGGCCCACGGTTAGTTAGGGCACTTTGGCAACCCTGAAGTTAGAATCATAGAATAGAATCATAGAATCATAGAGTTGGAAGAGACCACAAGGGCCATCGAGTCCAACCCCCTGCCAAGCAGGAAACACCATCAGAGCACTCCTGACATATGGTTGTCAAGCCTCTGCTTAAAGACCTCCAAAGAAGGAGACTCCACCACACTCCTTGGCAGCAAATTCCACTGTCGAACAGCTCTTACTGTCAGGAAGTTCTTCCTAATGTTTAGGTGGAATCTTCTTTCTTGTAGTTTGGATCCATTGCTCCGTGTCCGCTTCTCTGGAGCAGCAGAAAACAACCTTTCTCCCTCCTCTAGGTGACATCCTTTTATATATTTGAACATGGCTATCATATCACCCCTTGATAGCCATGTTCAAAGTTCTAGCAAAGTGGAATGGTTCTATTCTGAACATCAGAAGAGCCTTCTGGATCAGGCCAAGGCTCCATCAGTCCAGCATCCTCTTCTCATATGAGGATGCCCATTGCAAGCCCATTGGAAGCCTGCAAGCAAAACCTTGGCCAACAACTCTGATTTGCGCTTCCAGTAAACCCCTTTGAAGTTGTTGCCTCTTGTCATAAGAGTGTCAGCTGGTTGGCATGTGGGTGGCTCAGAATTGGTCCACAGGGCCAACCTTTTGGTCAAATCCAAGTAGCCACCCCTGCTTTGCAGAACAGAACCATTTTTTCTGCTCTCTCCTTGTACAGAGGGAGCCTAAGCCCATTATCTTTAATGGATAGATGATAGATAGATGATAGATAGATAGAGGATAGATGATAGATAGATAGATAGATAGATAGATAGATAGATAGATATAGAGATAGATAGATAGATATAGATAGAGATAGAGATAGATAGATAGATAGGTAGATAGATAGATAGATAGATAGATAGATAGATAGATAGATGATAGATAGATAGATGATAGATAGATAGATAGATAGATAGATAGATAGATAGATATAGATAGATGATAGATAGATAGATAGATAGATAGATGATAGATAGATAGATAGATGATAGATAGATAGATAGATAGATAGATAGATAGATAGATAGATGATAGATGATAGATAGATATAGATAGACAGACAGACAGACTGTGTGTCCAAACAGATAATGAAATAAGAGTGATGGTTATAAGATTGATTTTCAAATCTGGAAATGGCAGTAAGAGCTTCAGACCACTGAGTAATGGATTATGGGTCTTTAGCCTCCCAGCCTTGTGGTATAAGTCTCTTTGCAAATCAGATGGGCTCATGGGATCCACTTCCATGGCTCATCTGTTTGTCCCCACATCACAAGAATATAATTTAACACTGCGTGAACATCTGCGAATATCAAGGATTTCCCCCCCCCCCAAAATGGAGTTAATGGCGAACGACTATTTCTGACCACCAAGAAGAAACCCTAGGATGTGCCCACATCATATGCCTCAAATAGGCATCATCAGCATTACATCACCAGCATATGCAAATGTTATGCAAATAAGCACCCTCTTTTGCCCTCTTTTTTGGGGGATACACTTACTCTTTGAGGTCAAGGTGTAAGCAGCCCTGCTATTGACACCAGCATCCAACCGCCTCCTTGCTACAGCTTAGTTTGCCCGTCCCTCCTGATGTGCGACAGACTTTATGAATCATCCCCAAACCCAGAGCAAGCAAATTCATCAAAGAGTTAGCAAGGTGCGGGGGATTTTAGCGGACTATTGTTCTTCTCTTCCTGCCACAATCTGTTGAGACTGTGTTTTGAGGAAAGATTCCTGCTTCAATTACGCAAGCTGCCAAATTCCCTTTGTCCCTCGCTCCCTTTCTAATGCAATATTTGGAAGGATCGCTATAAAGACGCTTGCGGCTTTTAACAGATCATTCGTAACATCCACATGTTTGGGCATCCTCGGCCACCCCCTCTCCACCCCGCTTGCTTCTGTGCATTTTTTATTCAGGTGTAATAAGGTGGCAACAAGCACATGAAATAGTTGTTAATCCTCGGCATGAAACGATTCTTAATAATCGCTTGGCATTTATTTGATATACAAGCCCTGTCTTATTAAATCAAACTCTTTAGATTTAATAGGATAGTTTATTGTATTATATGGCTTTGCAGCTGCAATGCTACAGTTCTGCTTGAAGAAGCATTTTCATTATAAACTGCTTGTTGCAAGTTTCCCCAAGTAGCACTTTTACTTCACATGCTGCATTCTACGCTACTCTCCAAACCGCCCACCCTAACAGCACCAGATTCCTTTCATTTTTCATCATGCGAAAGGCTGGGCTGGATGAGTCCCAAGCCGGAATTAAGATTGCCAGAAGAAATATCAACAACCTCAGATATGCAGATGACACAACCTTGATGGCAGGAAGTGAGGAGGAATTAAAGAACCTTTTAATGAGCGTGAAAGAGGAGAGGGCAAAATATGGTCTGAAGCTCAACATCAAAAAAAAAAAAAAATGAAGATCATGGCCACTGGGCCCATCACCTCCTGGCAAATAGAAGGGGAAGAAATGGAGGCAGTGAGAGATATTACTTTCTTGGGCTCCATGATCACTGCAGATGGTGACAGCAGCCAGGAAATTAAAAGACACCTGCTTCTTGGGAGAAAAGCAATGACAAACCTAGACAGCATCTTAAAAAGCAGAGACATCACCTTGCCAACAAAGGTGTGTATAGTGAAAGCTATGGTTTTCCCAGTAGTGATGTATGGAAGTGAAAGCTGGACCATAAAGAAGGCTGATCGCCAAAGATTTGATGCTTTTAAATTATGGTGCTGGAGGAGACTCTTGAGAGTCCCATGGACTGCAAGAAGATCAAACCTATCCATTCTGAAGGCAATCAGCCCTGAGTGCTCACTGGAAGGACAGATCCTGAAGCTGAGGCTCCAATACTTTGGCCACCTCATGAGAAGAGAAGACTCCCTGGAAAAGACCCAGATGCTGGGAAAGATTGAGGGCACAAGGAGAAGGGGACGGCAGAGGATGAGATGGTTGGACTGTGTTCTCGAAGCTACCAACATGAGTTTGACCAAACTGCGGGAGGCAGTGGAAGACAGGAGTGCCTGGTGTGCTCTGGTCCATGGGGTCAGGAAGAGTCGGACACGACTAAACGACTAAACAACAACAAAAAGCAAAATATTCAAATCCCCCCAAAAGCTGCAGATCCGTTAATGCAATATTAAAGCAGGAATGGGGAAGTGTGCAAAAGAGAGCAGAACTTAACCCCTTCTCCCTCCCTCTCTCTGACACAAAAAATATTGCATAGTCCCTTCTCCAAGGGCCTCAGGGTACTCTATACAGTGGTACCTCGGTTTAAGAACAGTCCTGTTTAAGAACGATTCGGTTTACAAACTCTGCAAAACCGGAAATGGTGTCCTGGTTTGAGAACTTTACCTCGGTCTAAGAACGGAAGCCGAACGGTGGAAGGGCACCAGCGGCAGAAGGCCTCATTAGGGAAAGTGCGCCTCAGTTTAAGAACGGTTTCAGTTCAGAAGAACTACCGACGAAAGACGAAGAGTGGCAAATGAAATTAATGGACTAGGCAGAATTAGATAAGATGACAGGAAGGATCCGAAACCTGCAGGACCAGAGATTCTTAGAGAACTGGAGTAAATATTTGAAGTATTTGGAAAGCAATTGTAATAAACAGATTACGCTAGTAGGACTGCAAGAAGTTTTGTAAGGAGGACAGTGTGAAATATTGCAATGAAGACTATGAAGAGAGTTATTAGTTAAGGATGATTAAAAGTAATAGAGAAATTAAGAAATGTAGACAAAGTGATAAAGATTGAAAAATCTTCAGATGTGGCCAAGTTTTTACAAAGTCTTTTACAAAGTCTAAAACATTGTATAAGATAAGAAAATATGTTAAACGATTGTTGGAAATGATATGTTAAAAAACAGCCAACCCAAAGCTGTGCTTTGGGTTTTGAACGCTTCGGAAGTCGAACGGACTTCCAGAACCGATTCCGTTTGATTTCCAAAGTACGACAGTAATTTTTAATATGTTGTAATCTGCCTAGAGCCTGGTTTTAATATTGGAAAGGCGACAAACAAATTGATTGATTGATTGATTGATTGAACATGAGTCTCCTAGATGCTCAGATGGTAGCATAAGCCTGGATTGCATACTTTTGTCACAGACCCTGGCCTGGCCAATAGCTCTTCAAGAAGCTAGTTTCAAGGTCTGACTAGTCCTCCTTCATCCGGAGCCTAGTATTGGATAATAGGGCTTATTCCTTCTGTTCCTTTCTTAAGACACAGTTTCAGGACATTCTGACATAAGGAAGAAGCTGTGCTCTCTGGAAGAAGGCAACTGCCAAGGCTGCAGGTCAGTTGCTGACAATGGCAAGTTCAGGCATGTGTCTGAACACATGAAGGCTCATAGTATGGATTGGAGCAGGAACATGAACAGAAGTCCTAACCGCAACAATCTTGCATGTGCAAGGAAGGCCTTCAACTTGTTGTTTTTGAGCGGGTGGTGCTGTGGGTTAAACCACTGAGCCTAGGGTTTGCCGATTAGAAGGTCGGCGGTTCAAATCCCCGTGACGGGGTGAGCTCCCATTGCTCAGTCCCAGCTCCTGCCAAGCTAGCAGTTCGAAAGCACGTCAAAGTGCAAGTAGATAAATAGGTACCGCTCCGGCAGAAAGGTAAACGGCGTTTCCATGCACAATTCTGGTTCACCAGAAGCGGCTTAGTCATGCTGGCCACGTGACCCGGAAGCTGTACACTGGCTCCCTTGGCCAGTAAAGTGAGATGAGTGCCGCAACCCCAGAGTCATCCACGACTGGACCTAACAGTCAGGGGTCCCTTTACCTTTACCTTAAATTCCTCTACACAATCGAGGACCCTAGTTGATTAGCATCTCCCTGCCAGGGCTGGGTGAATCCACCCATTCCAATGTCTCTCTGTACCTTAAATTAAGTTATCCACATTTCCAAAAGAGTTTCTTGATTTAAAAAGGAAAAAAGAAGAAGAAAATCCTCAGGGAAACTCATCAGCCTTTGAGTGCAAATCTCTCCAAAAACACACATCACTATGTGCAATTTTATCCCCTGAGTGTACACATATTAGGATTTTGTACACTATTTTCATTAATATTCACATATCTAAGCATACTTAACACTAACTCAGGCAGTTTTCGACACATCACTTTGCTGGATAATGGCATTGCAAACTTCAGAAAAGGGTGGATTTCAAAGGGGGGCTGTGTTTCGGTTTGCACATTGTTTCAGGAAGTGGGGTTGCCATCCCATTCATAACTGTAAACACCTCTCTAATGCCCCCCGTTGGTTAATTTGTTTTCCTTCTCCAGTCCATACAATAGCATTGTAGCTCAGGGGCAGAGCATCTCCTTTGTGTGCAAAAGGCTCCGGGTTCAAATATCTCAACATCTCAGGTTTAGGACTGGGCAATGTCCCCTGCTCCAAATCCTGAAGAGTCCCTGCTACTCAGTGTGGACAATACTAGATGGAGCAATGCTCTGAGGTGCTAGAGGAGGGGTAGTACTTCTGGTGGGGGAGGGTGACACATGTTGGGCTCCTTCTGTGGTAGTTTGTCCACCTTGGGACAAACCATACTAAGCTCTCACCTGTGGCTCCGAGAAGTTGTTAGCATGCAACAGCTCAGTTGCTTAGAGCCTAGTGCTGAGAATGCCAAGGTTGCAGGTTCGATTGCCATATGGGACAGCTGCATATTCATTGCTGCATTGCAGGAAGTTGGAATAGATGAGTTGGGGTCCCTTCCAACACCAGAATTCTAGGATTCTGTGACAGCAGCCACACCTCAGGAAACGGCTTTGACTGGCCAGCTAAACCAAGTGAGGGTAGCTGATGGGACTTAGGGGCCCCATGAGTTAGGGGCTTGTCTATCCCCTGCATACAAAGACAAGGTCTGGCGGATTGAGCGAATGAGACCAATAGTGAGTCCAGCGGTAAAGGAAGCAGTTTCTGCATATGTTGTAGAGGGAAGTAAGGAGAAAATGGGGCTCATCAACCGGGGAAGGTACCCCATCTAGGAGAAGGAAGACTCTGATCTTTAACCTCCACTGCCTTGCAGGATATCTTCAAGAGAAGAAAAGGTTAATAATAATAATAATAATAATAATAATAATAATAATTTATTTATACCCCGCCCATCTGGCTGGGTCCCCCCAACCACTCTGGGCGGCTTCCAACAAAACACTAAAATACAATAGCCTGTTAAACATTAAAAGCTTCCCTAAACAGGGCTGCCTTTAGATGTCTTCTAAAAGTTTGGTAGTTGTTTATCTTTTTGACATCTGATGGGAGGGCATTCCACAGGGCGGGCGCCACTACCGAGAAGGCCCTCTGCCTGGTTCCCTGTAACTTGGCTTCTTGCAGTGAGGGAACCACCAGAAGGCCCTCGGCACTGGACCTCAGTGTCCAGGAGTAGACCCTACACAAATTCAAAGTGGAGTCCCTAAGATGGTTGGATTGCGCCTTGTACGCCTCCTTCCAACAACTCCTGCAGCCAATCTGGTGCCAAACGTCTTGCTCTGCTTTCCTTTGAACCACATCAGCAAGGCTGGGGTTTGGTGGGTCTTGTCTTCTGGGCAGCCCAGGACCTCCATGCACACTGTCCAGGTTCGCACCCCAGGGAGGTCACTTAGGTGCTGCTAACACAGAGGTTTGACTTCACCCCTGAAGGGACACTCCATTGTCTCTCGAGACAGCCGGATGCCAACAGCGCTGTGACTCAAGGCAGCTTCCTCTCTCCCAGTAAGCTAGAGGCAAGCGGCGCTCGATCTGCAAAAGAAGGCTAGTGGAAGCTGTAAACAGAGTGCAGAAACGGCAGCCGGGCCCGTTGCCGAATGCCCTTGCCCCTCACAGGCAGCCATTGCATCCCTCCCTCCCTCAATCTGAGCCATCCTGGACCAGCGGGCAAACTCTCAGGGGAGGCTGGGCAGGCAGAGAGCTTCTGCTCCTCGTGAAGGTTGCCGGAGCCGCACTACTGGTCCGCTGACCCTGATGATATTGATGACAATTAGTCGGCAGAGATTAAAATGGAAATGAGGAGAGGCTTTCGTCTGTCACTTTATCCATCAGCTGTAGCTTGCCCCAGGCAACGGACGCGTGCTGGGCTTTCTGTTTTCTTGTTATTCCCTTGTTTCAGGCTCACTTGGTTTCGGCGCTCGCTGCTTCTCGTCGCTAAATTCCCCCTCAAAGCCACTTTTTAAAAGAGGCAGAGGAAGAGTGGGGGGGGGAGGTTGTCAAATCCCCCTGGCCCACATTTCATGGCACATCACAGGGCCGAATCGCAAACTTGACAGGACGTACGGTTGGCCTCCTGCAGGTGGGGAATTTCAGCTCCTCCTCCTCCTCCCCCCCCCCAATTTCCATGTTTTCCTTTGTTAATTTAAGGAGTTGTGGGGAGCCATCAATTGCATTGCCCCAGAAATGAAGGTGTTGTATAGGTGTCGCTGTAAAATGGCAACCGTGTTTCTTCTTCCTTCCTTCATCCTTTGCCTAATTAAATGTCCATTCAGCATACCCCTTGCATCTGACATCCTAGTGGTTTTTAATATTAAAAAGTTGCATGAGAGGTAGGTAAAGGGACCCCTGACCATTAGGTCCAGTCGTGACTGACTCTGGGGTTGAGGCGCTCATCTCGCTTTACTGGCCGGCGTACAGCTTCTGGGTCATGTGGCCAGCATGACTAAGCCACTTCTGGCGAACCAGAGCAGTGCATGGAAACGCCGTTTACCTTCTCGCCGGAGCGGTACCTATTTATCTACTTACACTTTGACGTCCTTTCGAACTGCTAGGTTGGCAAGAGCAGGGACCGAGCAACGGGAGCTTACCCCGTTGCGGGGATTCAAACCGCCGACCTTCTGATCGGCAAGTCCTAGGCTCTGTGGTTTAACCCACAGCGCCACCCGCGTCCCTTTGCATGAGAGGTAACAGGCTAAATGAAGACCCAGGTGAGCTTGGAGACTGGACCTCGCAGGTGTGGGGCTTCATAATTGGAAGCTCCTCCATACTGAAAGGATAAACCTCCCTGCTCATAGCAAACTAGGTACCAGAAACAGGAATTCCAGGCTGGCCTCCCTTATACACCAGCTTTTTATGTGCAAGGTGTCTTTGTGCAAGGAACGTTCAACCACACCATCCGCCTTGCTGCCTGTAGTGTTGCTGTCCAAGAACAATGTTCCCATCTTTGCATGAGCTGAACCAGACTGCTGGTCCAGTCGAGTGCAAAGCAGAGGTAAGTGTGCTCCTTCCAGCATTGGCTTGGCATTGGCTTGAGCTAAGATATACCCCCCACCAAAAAAAAAATGAAACAGCTCAGCTCCCATTTCCAAATCAACCAGAATTTGCTTACTTTTCACGCATGCATCCTTTGAAAGCAGAGAACGTGGAAATGAACGACAACCACCGTTCCATTTGCATAGGAACTACTTTCCAAATTAAGGGTATGTCTGGAAGTCTTCTGCAGATTGGATTTTAATCCAGACCAGAGAAGATTTTTTGGGAGGGAGGGGCCTCTAATCACTGCCACTGCTCTGAGTCCAGAAAAACTCATCAGCATCTTAAGCAAAAAGCAGCATTCCGTATCTGCGTCTTTAGTCTCACACTTCAAACACACACCAAAAATGTGAATGCTTCTCCTAGATCCACTTATTTTCTTAAGGTCAACCATCTGGATCCAAATTTCATTAGAGGTTAAACCTGATTTTTAAAACAAATGTGAAACTTTCCACATGATTAAGCTTAAAATTATCTGGGCTTCTTCTTTTCTTTTCTTTTCTTTTCTTTTCTTTCTTTTTTTGCTGCCGCTAATGTACATCTGACTAATCAAGGGGTCAAGAGTGCAGATTCCCCGGCTTGGCTACCAGCCAGAGATGCAAACAAAAGGCCTCCCCATGGCTCAGTCGGGTGCAGCAATACAGATTTCTCTGCACAGCCCGTCCTCGGCCGGCAGCAGACTGCGCCCAGACAGAGCCTACAACGCTAGCATGACAAGAGAGAAGGGAAAGGGAACGAAAGGAAAGCAAAACAAACCAAGGAGTGGGATCTTGCATTGAGGAATAATTTCTCCAAGTTGCCTTCATGGCAGCCAGCTTCATCCTGACTGCATTGTATGTATGAGAGAATGGAAGGGGGGATCAAGAAGAAACAATGGGTCTGTCGCTTATCAGAACTTGCCCTCTGTCACCCCGGCCCAATGGTGGGAAATGTTTTTCAGTCCAAAGGCCCCCTCCCCTTTGGCTCTGGCAGGACGCTGAAGCCCTACTGCCTCCATCACAAAACTGGGAGTGCTTTGGGAAGGTGGTATGAGGGCTTTTGGACCCACCGGAGCATCATGCCTTTCTCACTAAGCTGAGCAGAAGCTTCCCAGGCTTTTGTTGGTGCTGAACTTTAAAGCCCTAAACGGCCTCAGCCCAGTATACCTGAAGGAGTGTCTCCACCCCCATCGTTCTGCCCAGACACTGAGGTCCAGCTCCGAAGGCCTTCTGGCAGTTCCCTCACTGCAAGAAGTGAAATTACAGGGAACCAGGCAGAGGGCCTTCTTGGTAGTGGCGCCCGCCCTGTGGAACGCCCTCTCATCAGATGTGAAGGAAATAAGCAACTATCTTATTTTTAAAAGACATGTGAAGACAGCCCTGTTTAGGGGAGTTTTTAATGTTTAATGCTGTATTGTGTTTTTAATATTCTGTTGGGAGCCGCCCAGACGGGCGGGGTATAAATAAATTATTAGTAGTAGTAGTAGTAGTATGTGCCAGGGGAACATTTAGGGGACTAGCCTTGTTCCCCTCAGTCCACTGACCACACGCCACTGAGAGGTACCGTGCCTCTGAATACCAGTTTCTGGAAACTGCAGGAGGGAAGCATCCTGTTGCAGTCTTCTCCTGCTTTCAGGTTTCCCACAGCAATGTTCTCTTTATGATCTTATGAAACAATCAACATTGACTCATCTCCCTGCAAAAAAAAAATTAAAAATACTGTACTTTTCTGTGTTTAACACGCCCCCTTGTATAAGACACCCTCTATTTTGGGGGACTCAAATTTCAGAAAAAGGCCCAAAGATCTTGAGCTTTTTTGGGGGAGGATTGCCCAGAGTTGTTCAGCTTTTGGGGGGTGCAGTAAATCACTAACCCAACGGCTGCAATCGCTCACACTGATCGCTAATATTCACTCGCATATGCTACAAGCATCTCCCCGATCACCAACAGCAGAAGTAAATAGCAAGCACAATTGCCACAGCGGCAGCCAATCCTCTGCAACCCTTGACACAGCAACCAATCACACACCCATTTCCCACAGACAATACAAAAAACCTTTGCCACAGCCACCAATCACACTACAAATGGCCAATGAGGCGCAGGTCAATTCTGTGTCTAGTTATCTCTTGCTTGGACTACTGCAATGTGCTCTATGTGGGGCTACCTTTGAAGGTGACCCAGAAACTACAACTAATCCAGAATGCGGCTGCTAGACTGGTGACTGGGAGCGGCCGCCGAGACCATATAACACAGGTCTTGAAAGACCTACATTGGCTCCCAGTACGTTTCCGGGCACAATTCAAAGTGTTGGTGCTGACCTTCAAGGCCCTAAACGGCCTCAGACCAGTATACCTGAAGGAGCGTCTCCACCTCCATTGTTCTACCTGGACACTGAGGTCCAGCGCCGAGGGCCTTCTGGCAGTTCCCTCGCTGCAAGAAGCCAAGTTACAGGGAACCAGGCAGAGGGCCTTCTCGGTAGTGGCACCCGCCCTGTGGAACGCCCTCCCACCAGATGTCAAAGAGAACAACTACCAGACTTTTAGAAGACATCTGAAGGCAGCCCTGTTTAGGGAAGCTTTTAATGTTTAATAGACTATTGTATTTTAATATTTTGTTGGAAGCCGCCCAGAGTGGCTGGGGAAACCCAGTCAGATGGGTGGGGTATAAATAAATTATTATTATTTTTATTATTATTACAATCTGCAGCTCGCAGCTGCAACCAATCACCTGTCACCCCTACCCACTACCAGTGTATAAGACACCCCAAGTTTTTGAAGCTTATTTTTGAGTAAAAAAAAATAGTCTTATACACAGAAAAGTACGGTCATAAAAATAAATGGATGAAAACCAGAAGGAGGTTTTCTAGAAGCACACAAAGTTCCGGTTCTCACCTAGGTGCTCATGAGCTGTGGGACATATTTGAATTTGAGAAGGCCATTCTTGGATTCATCGACAACACCTGACCAGCCAATTGGTCAGCATTCTATTGAGGATTATTTTGTTATGCCTGCCTGTTTTTAAAACCCGTTGATTTTATCTGCATTTTCTCACAAATATTTTACATTATTTTATGCAATAAAAATAAATCCCTTCTGCCAACTTGCACCTGTTAGCCTCCCATAGGGACAGAGGAGATGGAGAACGAGGGGGAATTTATTCCATTTGCATCTTAAAGCAAACCGATCCAATTCACAGTTCTCCCAAACCAATGCATGAACCAAAATGCAGTTATATCCTTTGCAATCCACACTTCTCTGAATGTTGTGATGCAGTTCTCCAGCCAAGCAAAATGCAAAGGGGGCGAAATATGTAGGCAAGTGAAAGTAACATGCTAAAACATACTAAAAACACATTATATTAGGGGAACGTGGTTGCAAAAATGTGTAATTAGGCAAAATTTCACATTGGGAAATTTGAATGTGAAAATTCATACAGATTTTAATCCACACCTTTTTTTTTTCCCTTTTAGGGGGAAAAAGATGACAAACAGATGCAGAAATAGGGTAACTAAAATGGAAACTGAGAATATCCAAAATGGACAGATTTGTCTACCCTACTTTCATTCATAATACAGTGTGCTTTCATTTTGTTTTCTCCATTTTAGAATCAGAGAGCATTTGATTCTGCATACAGTCATACATTGGTTGTCAAACGGAATCCGTTCTGGAAGTCTGTTCGACTTCTGAAAATGTTCAACAATCAAAGTGCGGCTTCTGATTGGCTGCAGGAGCTTCCTGCACTCAATCAGAAGCCACAGAAGCTGTGTCGGACATTTGGCTTCCAAAGAACGTTCACAAACCAGAACACTCACTTTTGGGTTTGCAGTGTTAGGGAGCCAAAACGTTCGAGACACAAGACGTTCGAGATCCAAGGTACTACTGTATTTTAAATTTACTCAAGACATAAGAAGATTCTGGTGGATTAAGCCATGTAGACCAGCATTCTGTTCTTGCAGTGACCAACCAAATGCCTTCACAGAGGCCCGCACACAAGACCCAAGTGCAACTCCTCGCACCAAATCAGTCCCTACCACAAAAGGTTTTTCTGTCCTACCCCACCTCCCTACAAATACGCCAGACTCCACCACCCTAAAGAATCAACGACTGAAAACCTCCGAGGGCACCCAAAATCCAAAAATCCAAGAACCAGCCAATGCCATAAAGCCTCTCCTCCTTACAAAGGGGAGGAGTTTCCTGCATTGGCAGGGGGCGTTCCAGCCCCTGCCCAGCTGGCCTGGCTGCCGTGCCATGCCCCCAAGTAGCCAACCAATCAGGTGGAGGCTTGGAGGTGGGGTTTTGCTGCTCAAATGCGGCCGCAGCAGCACTTCCCTTTCATTCCGCTGCTGGTTTTCGTCAGATCACCACCCACCCTCCCTTTAGTTCATTGCTTGGTTCTTGACCTTGCTATGGACCTGTGGTTGGTTGCCTTGGTAGTCCAAGGTGCCTGGTAGGAATTTTTATCCGACTGGCAAATTGGCACCGACCACTTGGTTTTTCGCCTACCTCGTAGCAAATCATCACAACCTTTTAGGTATTAACGGTTAGGCATTGGAATATGTTTGTGTATTGGAGGGCAGGGTGTGGCCATCGCCTACCCCTCCACTTTATGGGCATTCCAGTAAAGGATTCCGGTGGTCGTGTATCCTGTCTGATGCCCTTGCTGGTGGCTAGGGCCATGGCATGACCCCCGGTGACATCAGGGGGAGCTTTCAGCTGTATTTGCATCAACAAGCTCCTCCCACTGGTGGTTAACCCTTGATAGACTCACCCCTCCCTGAGGGGGTGGAGTTACGCTCTGTTGTTTTATCCAATGCCTAAGCCAATACATCTCACATGCTGTAATCAATAAAGTTGTGGCCTTCTTTAGCTCATTAACCTAATATACTGTGTCCATGTGTCTTTCTTATCCCCAAGCGGGTGGCGGGTCCTTGAATCACAAATATCCTTTCCTGGAATGTGGCCGGTTGGTCTAGATGTTTATCTCAATCTACAGATATTCCATTCTATCGCCAAAACTTTAACATCATCACCCTTCTAGAGACATGGGCAGCGGAAACTCCAGTTCTGGAAGGTTTTTATGCTTATGCAATTAGGGCTGTCCTGGGCAGAGGCCCGGGGAGGCTAAAAGGGGGGCTTTGCGTCTTGATTTCTCAATGTCTAAATGCCACCTGTAAAGAGCTGCCCTCCCTAGACCAACTAGCAGTGGCCTTACTTATATCATGGGGAAGATTTAAAGTGTTATTTATAAATGTTTACATTCCTCCAACTAGCTTAAATATTGTCACCGATAGCAAGTGGAAAAGATTAGAAACCTTTGTTAAGTTGCTGATTTCGGATTATCCGGGGGCAAAGGTCCTTCTGGTGGGTGAGCTAAACACAAGGCTATGGCCAGATGACTCCAGTTTAGCAACCAAGGTAAAGGAACCCCTGACCATTAGGTCCAGTCATGGCCGACTCTGGGGTTGCAGCGCTCATTTCGCTTTATTGGCCAAGGGAGCCGGCGTACAGCTTCCAGGTCATGTGGCCAGCATGACTAAGCTGCTTCTGGCAGACCAGAGCAGTGCACGGAAACACCGTTTACCTTCCTGTCGGAGCGGTACCTATTTATCTACTTGCATTTTGACGTGCTTTCGAACTCCTAGGTGGGCAGGAGCAGGGACCGAGCAACGGGAGCTCACCCCGTTACGGGGATTCGAACCGCCGACTTTCTGATCAGCAAGTCCTAGGCTCTGTGCTTTAACCCACAGCGCCACCTGTGTCCCACTTAGCAACCAAATACAGGTGCAAAATCGGGTTTCCTGAGACGTCTAGCCCAGAAGCCCGCCAGACCCCAAGGCTATCTAAGGACCATTATTTTAACTACCGAGAGCAACTTCCGCAATTCAGCGATAAGCACATAAGAAAAGGCTGCTGGATCAGACCAGGGGACCATCAATCATCCTGTTCTCACCGTAGCCAAGCAGATCCCTGTGAGGAAACCGGCAAGCGGAACCCAAACACAAGAGCCCTCTCCCCTCCTGCAGTTTCCATCCATTGGCATTCAGAAGAAATACGACCTCTGACCAGGGCAGACGTAGTTACCTTTTTTTTCGCTCCATAAGGCGCACCGGACCATAAGGCACACCTAGTTTTTAGAGGGGGAAATCAAGGGGGGAAATCTTATTTTTCCCCCCCGCCCCAAAGAGCGGGAACTCACGCTGTGCTCCGAAGGCTTCCGGTGGCTATCCCTGAAGCCTGGAGAGTGAGATGGGTCAGTGCGCACCAACCCCTCTCGCTCTCCAGGCTTCAGCGAAAGCAACTCGAAGCCTCCGGAGCGTGGAGGGAGCGCTCCCTCTGCACTTCGGAGGCTTTGCGTTGCTATTGCTGAAGCCAAGGAGCCTGCATTCGCTCCATAGGACGCACACACATTTCCCCTTAATTTTTGGAGGGGAAAAGGTGCGTCCTATAGAGCAAAAAATATGGTATAATGGCTAGGGTTTGATCATTTCGGTTGCCCTCTCCTTGCGCAAAGCACATTGCATGGTAGACCTCATTCTCTCCCATGGTTCGACTGCTGCCTGTCCGGACGTAAACTGCTGAACCAGCAGAGCTCCAGATTCCCTTGAAGGTGTTTCTAATTACTGTTATTAAAATGCAAACTTACCGCCGCTTGCAGCAAGCAGGTCTCAGTTTTACAAGCCTGAGGAGGAGGATGTCAACATCGTTTCTCTCCACTGTACATAGTTTAATATGGCCTTTGTAAAAACTCCTCCTCCTCCTATGATATCAGTTTTATGGGGCAGGTGTCATGTCTTTATATGTCTGAACTGTTCCATGACTACCGATGTGCCAAATCCTTGCCCACAGTTATGCATCAGAAGAGTCTCTGGGAATTTATAGGCACAGAATCATCATAGGCTTTTCTCTCATCAGAGAAACGGTCCTAGAGTCATGCCAACATTGTCATGGACAGATCCTGTAGCACAACATGTGGATTCAGTAGGGGTGGGTGTCTAGGGTCCCAACCGACATATGCAGACAGAGATTCTAAGATCTTCAGAGGAAGGGCGGTCTATAAATATAATAATTATTTAATTAATTAGAGATCTATTTATTCGGGCACATAAAGGTATAGGCTTAGCAACAGACCCAGGGCTCAGGAGTCAAAGTTCAGGCATTCCAGAGCAGGGGGGAAAGTTCAGGGCTGGACTTGCAAGTGATGGAAGCAGTGGAGATGTCCCAAAGTTTCTCAACCCTCCCACCAGCTTTTAAAGATAGGACATGGTACACTCACTTGGAACGATAGAATTGTGGAGCTGGATGGAACCCAAAGGGTCATCTGGTCCAAACCCCTGCAATGCAAAGAAACTGCAATGCAAAGAAACAGATAAGGTGGCCTCACAGAAAGTACAGTGGTTGTGAGACCAGGTGGTCAAGATTGCAAATGGGCGCTCCGTCCGGGCAGTGGGGGCCTCTGCTCCCATCTGCAGTGCCTGGCTCTAGGTGACAAGGTTGCACCCTCCTGTTCAGACTCTCCCACCCAACTGACCAAAGCCCACCCACCATAGAAGCCAACTCCTAGGGGCCAAGGGCATCTCATTCCCCCCATACATTGATGGCTCCTTGTCAGGGACCTTGCTAAGGAGGGCTGCACGGAGGAGGAATGGTGGGAGCCTCCCCCACCCCCTGCTCCTGATCAGGATCCTGAATCTTCCCAGGAGCAGGAGAACAGTATAGTTTTGGAACAGCAGTTTGCAGAAGGTTCAGAAGGCAGAAGCTGAGGAGAACTGGGTGGAGAACAGCTAGGAGGAGGAGAACTGGGAGAGATAGAGAATTAACAAACTCAGTGTCGTTGGAAAGCGTTCATCCACTCATCCCAAGGTCAAGGAGAGCAGATAAGGTGGCCTCACAGAAAGTACAGTGGTTGTGAGACCAGGTGGCAAGACGTAGTAGTGAAGTGGGTGACTAGGGAGGAAGCCTGACACACCCACCCAAAGTTGATGGGCATTGCCATTCAAATCGTGTGGGTGCACCCCTTCCACCTGACAGTCTTCACTGAGGCTCTCTCCTCTGCAGGAAGGCCAAAGGGGAGAGGTGTTATTCCGGCTCCCTGTTCCAAAGTTGGTGAAAAGATGAGATCCAGCCTCCTCTACCCCAAGTTCTGCCTGTCCAGCCTCCTCGTCTGGTTCTTCCTTCTCATCTTTCTCCTATATGAGGCCTGACAACCCAAGTACTGTCCCTACAATGGTTCATGGCTCATGGCAATGAGATAGGCTGCCAGAGTAATTTGCCATCGTGGTTAGGATCATAGCTGTCAACGTTTCCCTTTTTTTTAAGGGAAATTCCCTTATTCCCGGTATGCCCCACGGAGGACCTCAAGGTCCATAAATAGCAACACCCTAGTGGTCCCGGGCCCTAAGGAAGTTAGATTAGCCTCAACCAGAGCCAGGGCTTTTTCAACACTGGCTCCGGCCTGGTGGAATGCTCTGCCTCATGAGACCAGGGCCCTGCAGGATCAGATTTCTTTCTGCAGGGCCTGTAAGACAGAGTTGTACCACCTGGCCTTTGGCTTGGAATCAGTTTGATTCCCTCCCCCTCTTTCTTTTTCCTTTCTCCTCCTCTGATGAGGCTGCATTTTAATATTTTAATGTTTCAATATTTTAATGTTGTATTTTAATCTTGTTTTTAAGTTGAATTCATTCAACTTGTTTTTATTATTGCTTGTTAGCCGCCCTGAGCCCGACCTTGGCTGGGGAGGGCAGGGTATAAATTATTATTATTATTATTATTATTATTATTATTATTATTATTCCGAATAGGAATCCTCGCAAGAAAAGGGGAAAGTTGACAGCTATGGTTAGGATGCTGGTGTCAGGGACCAAGAGACCAAGACCTTGGGAAAAGGGACTTTCTCAGGTAAATAGGAGCACATACAGATTTCTAAGAATAAGTGGGAGGGTGGGGGGTTAAATTATCCACCCCCCAAAATGCCAGCTCCCTCCCAGAAGCTGGAGACTCAGCATTCCTTGCAGCAGGGGGTCCCAAATGAGCATTCTTTCCATCCAGTGGAAGCACTGGGCACAAGCCTGGAACAGTTTCTTCCTTGAGGAATGTGGGAGAGGAGGGGGGGGACCCTAACAGCACAGAAATGTCACTTCAAGCTTGAACAAGTTTATTCTACTGGCTGCAGAGCTTGTCAGAACACAGTGAGGGAGAAGCTGACAGCCATAAATCAGGTTCAAGACCTAAGAATATACCACTAAACAAGGACCCAGTCACAGCTGCTTTATAGGGATACACTGCCCTTGTGACAACAGACATCTAACACCCCCCAACTCTCAAAAATCAGCAGAGCCGTAACCTTTATTCCATTCCATTCACTTTTGTAAGGTAGAGTTTGTTCGAAATTCTTTCTTTCTTTCTCTTTCTTTCTTCTAAAGCTGAAAAAAAAAAAACAGCCCCTCATCTCCTTTGCTGAAACCAGCCAATCAGCCCTTGCAATTGATTTTTCTATTAAGTAGTTCTAGTAAACATTTTGACTAGCTGTGGTAGCCTAATACAGACGTTCCCTTTTGAAGGCGCTCTGCAAACAGGTGACAACAGTGTTTCAAAGCAACAGCAAAGGGTTTCAAATAGACCGAAGGTGAAGAATTGGCTCGGAAGGAGAACGAGAATGGGCAAATCTGTCAATTTCAGTTTCTTTCAGTTTTTCAGCCTCAAGTGCAGCTTGCCGCATTTCCGTGTCAGTTAGTGATTTGTTTGTTTGTTTAAAAGTCCTCAGGAAAGTTTATCAGCATTTGGCTAGAAATTTCCCCAGGTATTCACATTTGCATGTAATTTTGCCAAATATACACATTTTTGCAAAGCCATTCCCCCTAAAATGATGCATTTGTGCATGTTGTTTTCACTAATGTGTTCATTTTTAGGGACACATTATCTTAGTGGATGCTCTCTCTCTCTCTCTCTCTCTCTCTCTCTCTCCCTCTCCCTCTCTCTCTTCCTTTCTTTTCCTTTGGCTGTGGAACTGCATTTTGCATTGCAAAATTCAGAGAAATGTGAATTTCAAAAGACGGCTGTGCAAATTACACAGAATTGCCCGCACACGTCAGCAGAGCGTGTATATGAGTGGTCTCTTCTGTTAGGCCCCACCCCTGTTCCCCCCACATTTGATGCTCACACATCAATTGGACGTGCCTAAAATGGTTGCCGCCTACAGAGGACCTCTTTGAAAAGATGGCTGTCCTTCAATAATGATGCAGGCAGTAGTGGACCATCTAAAGGGCAGTCCTGCATGGCCAACCATCTCAGGACTCATAGCCATTGATAGGCTTATTCTTGATGGATAGCTCTGAAATGAATGGCAGTGAATTTGATGAGTTAACTACTCCTTATATTATTATTATTATTTCTTATTTATACCCCGCACATCTGGCTGGGTTTCCCCAGCCACTCTGGGCGGCTCCCAATTGAATATTAAAAACACAATACAGCATTAAACACTAAAAACTTCCCTAAACAGGGCTGCCTTCAGATGTCTTTTAAAAGTCAGATAGTTGTTTATTTCCTTGACTTCTGATGGGAGGGCGTTCCACAGGGCGGGCGCCACTACCAAGAAGGCCCTCTGCCTGGTTCCTTGTAACCTCACTTCTTGCAGGGAGGGAACCGCCAGAAGGCCCTCAGAGCTGGACCTCAGTTTCCAGACTGAATGATGGGGGTGGAGACGCTCCTTCAGATATACTGGACCAAGGTCGTTTAGGGCTTTAAAGGTCAGCACCAACACTTTTAATTGTGCTCGGAAATGCCTTGTGTGAAGAAGACCCATCTTTGGTCTTTCCTAAATCTTCTGCCAGCCTGACTCATTGGGTAACCTTCACTTACTGGCCATATCCGTACCATGCATTTGAAGCACTATGATACCACAATCATGGCTTCCCCCAGAGAATGCTGGGAGCTGTAGTTTGCTAAGGGCACTAAGACCCACCTCCTGCAGCCTGTCAGTCACTTGAGAAATGAGCGGGACTGTCCGCCTCATCTGATGTCATCACGATGTCAGGTGACTAACAGGTGGGTGGCCCCACTCACCCATCAGAGTTGGCCTGGAGGGTGGGGTGGCGATAAAGAACAGGCCCAGCAGCCAAAATCATTCTTACATCCCTGCCTTGGGAGCAATGTGATGCAAAGTTCATGGAATCACTTCTAAGGCGTTCCAGGAACTATGGAGAAAGCCTTTCACTCTTCTGTGCCATTTGCATTGCCCAGAAAATCTTGGGTGTCGCATGTGTGATGCAATGTGATGTCACTGCCAAGACATTCCCAGAAGTAGAGCAAGTGGGATGCTGTGGAGAGAGCCTTGCACCACCAGACAGAGGGCCTTCTCAGTAGCCGCACCTGCCCTGTGGAAGGCCCTCCCATCAGATGTCAAGGAAAAATCCAACCATCCAACCTCTTAGAAAATATCTGAAGGGAAGTTTTCAATCTTTGGTGTTTCATCATGTTTTCAATAGTCTGTTGGGAGCCACCCAGAGTGGCTGGGGCAACCCAGTTAGATGGGTGGCATACTTCTTCTTCTTCTTCTTCTTCTTCTTCTTCTTCTTCTTCTTCTTCTTCTTCTTCCTCTTATTATTATTATTATTTTATATCATGCCCTCCCCAGCCAAAGCCAGGCTCAGAGCAGCTAAAAACAGTAAAAAAAATAGCACAGTTTACATAAAATTACAATCAATTAATTGAAATACATTCTAAAATCAATTCATTCTAAAATCAATTCAAAATGAAATTAATGGCAACCATTGGGCTAGAGTTCTATGAGGATTGCCAAAAGAGGGGGTCAGACTGTGCCCTGGCCAAAGGCCTGGTGGAACAACTCTGTCTTGCAGGCCCTGCAGAAAGATGTCACGTCCCACAGGGCCCTAGTCTCTTCTGACAGAGCGTTCCACTAGATTGGGGCCACAGCTGAAAAAGCCCTGGCTCTGGTTGAGGCCAGCCTAACCTCCCTGTGGCCCGGGACCTCCAAGATGTTTTTGTTTGAAGACCGTAAGGTCCTCCGTGGGACATACCAGGAGAGGCGGTCCTGTAGGTACAAGGGTCCTAGGCCGTATAGGGCTTTAAAGGTTAAAACCACCACATAATAATAATAATAATAATAATAATAATAATAATAATAATAATAGCATTGCAGGGTTTTGAAAAAATATTTTGAATGCGTAGAAATAAATATTGAAACTCTCAGGTGCCTTGCAAGATGATGTAGGGCAGGCAGCTAAATAAACACACAGCCGCATTTCAGAGGAATTCATTTTCTCGATTTTCATTTTCAGTTTCTCGATTTTCGAGAACACCCACCTAAGGAATAGCTACTACTAATAAAAATTTATGTGAATTTTCAGCCCAACTTTATAATAAAATAAAATAGACTCTGCGCTCGCTGACCGCTGCTCTGACCTCTAAGACCCTTGCAGCACCCAATTGTGATATCAGAGGCCCCAGACAGCAGGGCAGCAGAGGCACCCACCCATGTTCAGTAGCACAGCACTGATGCGGCTGTGTGGCTCACCTGGCTTCCCCACAGTGTACATTGCTATGGGGTACTGAGGGGGGAAGGGAGGCAGGTGGGGCAGCGGGGAGCTCAGTACGGTGCGGGCACAGCAGCAGGAGCGAGATTGGGTTGTCTCTACTGCCGCACCCGCACCTGCCAAGCTTCCCTCTGTCTTATCCCTCCCGCACTTGGCAAGAGCCTCTTAGGAAACTGCTGGATCAGACCAGGGTTCCATATAGTCCAGCATCTCATTCTCACAGTGGCCAGCCAGCGGCCAGCAAGGAAAAACTGCAAGCAGGATTTGAGCACCAGAGCACTCTCCTCTCTTGCCCTTTCCAGCAGTGGTATTCAGAAATGTGATGGCAGAGCATAGCCATTCAGGCTGGTTGCCATTGGTTGCCTTCTCTTCCACGGTCATATAGAACTGTAGAATTGTAGAGTTGAAAGGGACCCCAAGGGTCATCTAGTCCAACTCCCAGCAATGCAGGAATCTCAACAAAAATTCATTAACAGTCAAATTCATCAAAAACCAACACCTTCTGAAGAGTCTTAAACCATATTTACAATGCCAAAATAATAATGGCATACACAACTCAACAGGCCAAATATAACTGCACAAGTCCAAGAGAATAACGCTTGACGTGTATACTTGTTGCTGGTGCGATTCCGACGGAATTCCGACAACAAGCCTTTTCAAAAAGTGCCTTTTCGAGGTTGGAGCTGATTTATTTGGTTGAACCATTGAATTGCCATTGCATAGCTCCTCTTCTGGCCGACCAGAAGAAGACTCGCAAAACAGAGATTGAAATCCGGTTATCTCGTTGTCCAAGTTCTGCCCGACTGCTTGAGTTTGGATTTTGATATCCCACTTTATCACTACCCTAAGGAGTCTCAAAGCGGCTAACAATCTCCTTTCCCTTCCTCCCCGACAACAAACACTCTGTGAGGTGAGTGAGGCTGAGAGAATTCAGAGAAGTGTGACTAGCCCAAGATCACCCAGCAACTGCATGTGGAGGAGCAGGGAAGAGAACCCAGTTCACCAGATTACGAGTCCACCACTCTGAACCACTACGACTGTTAATGGATTTTTGCAAACCACATACAGAGTTATTTAGTTTGTGATTTGCTTTTCTGTATTCCTTGGGAAGTGGAAACTCAACTAAAACATCCATGACAGATGACCAGTCCTCACTGCTTGTTGGGGAACCATGTTCCATAGCTTAGCTGTTCTGTATAAATACTCCGCCAACTGCTACTGGTGAGACCCTCCCAGCGGTGTGTCATCACCCCCTGCCAACAGATGCCTGATTCCACTTAACTTCTTCGCTAACCAGCTTCCAGTAAATGCTAAAGACAGACCTCTTTACCCTGGCGTTTAACACCTGAGATGTGTGCTTTCAGAAGCCACACTCTTCTTGAGAGCTTAATATGTTTAAACTGTTTTTAATTCTGAATTTTAAACGGTTACAACCCGCCCCGAGACCTGCTGGCGAAGGGTGAGTAATACATTTAACGACAACAGCAAGAACACGAACGATACACCTGGTGGTTTTGCTTTCTTTTAAAGTTAGCCACACTTTAAATAATACGTTATTAGCCCTTTGGAGCTGCTCTATTGTTTAAATTTTTGATTCTTTATTATCTTTCTTTCTGCCACGTTGGCACTTCTTTGCCGTTAACAAATCAATAAAATTTTAAAAAAATAAAAGTTGGCTATACATTTCAAGGTCTCTGGTCTCCATGAAATGCCCTGAGGAATCTGGAGGAGTTTTGATACAATGGGTGATGTTTCTTTCAGGCTTTCTGGCCTTCTGTACTGCATGGCCACTGCGTAATCTTTGTGGCCACATGAGGAATTTGAACTGCGACTTCCCAGAGACAAGCTTGACACTCCAGCCAGTTTGCCACTTGCCAACTCTCTTTCATTTCCGTTTCTCGAAGCTGCTTAAAAAGATTTTGCAAAGACAAGGACAAAGTTCACACTTCCCGCCGTTTAGAAAACAGGTGGAGGTGTGCTGAGTCGAGAGCATCCCTCACAGCACGAAACATGAGGGCTCAGCTCCCGAAAACCTTGGCAGGTCACAAATCCCAGTCCAGGATTCGCTATTTTAAGCTTTTCATCCGGGCAATCGCCAGGGTTTCACAGTTGGGCCTCTGCTCAGAAGAACCTGCACCAGATCTGCAAGTCAAAACACAAGAGCTGACTCTTCCATCTTTCTCACACGCCACCTGGCCTCAGCTACACCCACCAGGCTGCCAATGAATACAGCAACAAGCCTTGGCCTGCGACCAACCAGCGAAGCATCCTGTTCACATGAGTGACATGAAGGGAACGTACTTGGAGAGGGGGCGGCAGGGTGGAGAGCCAATGCAGAGCTGCAGCGAGTCTCAGGTGCCGGGGAGTGGAGAAGTGAGATGTTCAGAGTTGTTGCTGAATTTCGCCTGAGCGTCGAAAAGCCCCCAAAGGTTCCCACTCAGGTGAAATGTAGACAGGGCTTTTTTTGAGGAAAGCTTAAAACAGCTTCCAGAAGACATGCAAAAATTCCTGAGGGAGGACAGATACTCCGTTTTGGCTTGTCGTCCCAGCTGTGGGAAGAGCCGACCTTTCAACCTGGGGGAACTCTAAAAATAGGCAGTATTTTATTGTCGTTTGGCACATTTGGATCCCGCCCTCCCACCTGCGAGGATTCGCCGCAACGTTAATAATAGTACATCGCAAACAGGGAAACAAACTCAGTGAGCAATCAAGAGTGTACACGTCGCCACAGCCAAGCAGCAGTGAAGCCTTGGAGCTATGCAGCAAACTGAATTCTCAGTTTGGGGAGCAGCCCTGGTATCTCTTGGTAGGACTGGGGAAGCCTGTCTGAAGGGCACTGGCAGTCCGTGCAGACAATGCAGAGGCAGATGGACTGAGCGCTTGTGTTGTTCTAAGGCAACTTCATATGTTTCTAGCTGCCCTGAAAGTTCTCAATGGCTGCATCTACATCCTAAAGAAGCTATCATACCAGGTCATTGCTTCTTCCCCCAGAGAATGACAGGGTCTCAGGAAGGGGTAGTACCTCTGGTGGAGGACATGTCATGCTCCTTCTGGGTTAGTCTGGACACCTTTGGTCCCCACCCTGTACTTAGGTCTCACCTGAAGGAGTGTCTCCACCACCATCATTCTGCCCGGACACTGAGGTCCAGAGCCGAGGGCCTTCTGGCGGTTCCCTCACTGCGAGAAGCCAAGTTACAGGGAACCAGGCAGAGGGCCTTCTCGGTAGTGGCACCCGCCCTGTGGAACGCCCTCCCACCAGATGTCAAAGGGAACAACAACTACCAGACTTTTAGAAGACATCTGAAGGCAGCCCTGTTTAGGGAAGCTTTTAACGTTTAATAGGTTATTGTATTTTAGTGTTCTGCTGGAAGCCACCCAGAGTGGCTGGGAAAACCCAGCCACATAGGCAGGGTATAAATTATTATTATTATTATTATTATTATTATTATTATTATTATTATTGAAGCTGTCAGCGTGTGACAGTGGCCACACTTCGGGAAATGGCTTTGACTGGCCGGCTAAACCACATGAGGGTAGCCAAAGGGTCTCAAACCCTCAGTGAGTTAGGGACTTCCTCTGCATACGAAGACAGGCTTCCGGCAGATTGAAAAGACAAGACCAATAGTGGGTCCAACGATCAAGAAGGCCATTTCTGCATGTGCTGCAGGGGGAAGCGAGGGGCAGATAGGGCTTGTGAACCTGGGAAGGGAGCCCATCTAGGAGAAGGAAAACTCTGGCCCTAAACCTCCACTGCTTTGGGAGATATCTTTGGGAAGGAGAGAAGGCAAAGGAGCAAACACCACACAAATCTAGAGTGGAGTCCTTGAGATGGTTGGATTGCGTCTTGTACGCCTCCTTCTGGCAACTCCTGCAGCCAGGCTGGTGGCCACCATATTGCTCTGCTTTCTTTTGGACCACATCAGTCTGTTGGGGTTCTGAGATTTCTTGTTGTTTAGTTGTTTAGTCGTGTCCGACTCTTCATGACCCCATGGACCAGAGCACGCCAGGCACTCCTGTCTTCCACTGCCTCCTACAGTTTGGTCAAACTCATGTTGGTAGCTTCGAGAACACTGTCCAACCATCTCGTCCTCTGCCGTACCCTTCTCCTTGTGCCCTCCATCTTTCCCAACATCAGGGTCTTTTCCAAGGAGTCTTCACTTCTCATGATGTGGCCAAAGTATTAGAGCCTCAGCTTCAGGATCTGTCCTTCCAGTGAGCACTCAGGGCTGATTTCCTTCCGAATGGATAGGTTTGATCTTCTTGCAGCCCATGGCACTCTCAAGAGTCTCCTCCAGCACCATAATTCAAAAGCATCAATTCTTTGGCGATCAGCTTTCTTTATGGTCCAGCTCTCACTTCCATACATCACTACTGGGAAAACCGTAGCTTTAACTGAGAGTTAAGCTGAAAATTCTTAGGAGTCTCCTATATTGCTCTCCCAGGGCTATGATTTCCAAGGAGTGGATTAGAAAACCATCTCTCTTCCCAGTGAACTGTAGCTCTGTGAAGGCGGTAGAACGACCCCATCCTGAAACCCTGGAGAGCCACTGTCAGTCAGTGCAGACAGTATTGAGCTAGATGGACCAAATGGCTGACTAAAGCCCATATTCCTATGGAATTACTTCTGCCCATTGGGCCACCATCCTTTGCCACTCCTTTACACCTCACTTTGGCTGGTGGGTCTCAAGGCCCTAATAAAAGTAATATGAACAACACCAACATCCAAAGCAGAGCCCAGGCCTACTCAGAAGCATCTGACCAGAGAGCTGGTCCTGACAGAAGAAGTCTCCTTCCCAAATTGGCCAAGACATTTTTCCCATCACACTTGCACCTGCCAGTGTTTAAGGACATGCCAGAAAGGCTGCAGATCTCGAAGCACTTCTTCGGGCATAGCTAGTGGAGACACAACGCAATCTATTTCTGGCGCTCTCCACTCTGAGCGTTGCTTCTTTATATATGGAACAGGCCTTGGGAAATGGCAGAGCTTCTTCTTTTTTCCCTTTCTTTTTAGTGACCATGACATCCCACAATGGGATGCAGGCGTTCACCTCTGCTTCATAGGTTAAATGAATATTCTGAGAGTATTGATTGTTAAATTCTTCTAGCAGCTGGAAAGATGTGATTGGCATCAATAATCAGAGGGTGGGTGGGTGTAGTGTGTGTGTGTGTGTGTGTGTGTGTGTGTGTGAAATCAACCAACGACATCTGATATAAATATGTCGCTTTTTTTTTCTTCTTCTTCTTTTTTTGCACCCACCCCTCATGTCATTTCCTGGCTTGACAAGAAAATATCTGGAATTGAAGCTTAATAGCAACCCAGTGATTGCATTTCTATATCTATCTATGCATATCAGTATATGAATATATGCATATTTTGGCTACAAAATTGGGTACTGGAAACTCACATGCTCTTGTAATTTGTGGACGTGGGGGAGGCAGGCTTTTTTTGGCTGGTGTCTGTTGCTAATGCAGATTAAGGTTAATATAACATAATGGTTCTGAAATTTGAACTGCCATCCCAAAACTAGTGTGGTGAAGTGGTCAAAGTGCTGGACTAGAACCTAGGAGACCAGGGTTTAAATACCTACTTGGCATTTATTTGTTTATCTGTTTTTCTGTTTATTTGTTTATCTGTTTATTTATTTATTTTTGTTTATAACCTGCCTTTTTCCCCCTGACAGGACTCAATGTCATTTACAGATAAATGACAAAGCTCATTGGGTGACGTTGGGCCAGTCACAGTCTCTCAGCCTAGCCTACCTCACAGAATTGTTGTGAGGATAAAATAGGAAGGAAGAGAACCATGTGCCCCACCTAATAATAATAATAATAATAATAATAATAATAATATATTTATACCCCATCCATCTGGCTGGGTTTCCCCAGTCACTTTGGGTGGCTCCCAACAGAATATTAAAAATACAATAAAACAATAAAACATTTAAAACTTCCCTAAATAAATAAATAAAAATGTCTATTATTTATTGATTATGACTATTATTGATTTAATTTGCATACCGCCCTGCATCCGTAGATCACAGGACGGTTCCCAACATAAAAATACGAGATGGAAACCCCCCCACAAAATATATAATAAAAACAAGAACAGGGGGGAAATACCACAAACCAGGAACACCCGTCCTCCTCCCACAAACACGTTTAAATGGGGTATAAGATGTTGACCAGCCCAAGGCCTGGTTGAATAGGAAGGCTTCCGCTTTGACACCTGAAGGTGTGTAATGAAGTTACCAGGTGAGCCTTCCTGGGGAGAGCATTCCACAAAAGAGGAGCCACTGCAGAAAAGGCCTGTTCTTATGTTGCCGCCATCTGGACCTCTTGTGGAGAAGGCACAGGTAGACATACCCTCCAACATTTCTCCGATGAAAATAGGGAGGTCCGGTGGAATTTTTCCCAGAAAAAGGGGTGCCAGAACTCACCATGAATCCCTCCCTTGTTCTCTTATAATGGCAGTGGCACCCAGCTGAGAGGTGCAGGAACTGAGTTCCAGCTGAAGAAGGAGAAGAAGAAGAAGGAGAACGCCCTTTGGGACGTCCTATTTCATACCCTCCAGCATTTCTCTGATGAAACTGTCCTAAGGGAAAGTGGGACATTCCAGGATCAAATCAGAAACCGGGATGGCTTTTGTAAACCCCTGGAAAACAGGGACATTTGGAGGGTCTGGGGGGAAATTAACCCCAGTGAGTTCAGCGAGACTTACTTTGAGGTGCGTGAGGAGGATTGCAGCCTAAGGCTAGGAGTGAGTAATATCTGCATTTTTGGACTCTCCTTGGAGGCACGGTGGTGGCTGCCTTTAGGGATGTGGCTACAGAGCAGTCATTGTGAGTCCTCGCGATTCAATTTTTTCCCACTGCACCACTGGGGTTAGAGGGTCGGTGCAAGCATTATGGCTGAGGGCACCTCAAAACCTGGAACTGGCACCCCCCCACACAAGCCAACTGAGAACAGCAGCAAATTGGGGTTTCCTTGCTTGCCTCAGGACTCACCCAATGCCCAATTTCACCCATCTTCTGGAGCCAGCACTGAGGTAAAATCCAGCAAGTATATTTTAAATGGAGCGTTTCATCCGCTATCTCGTGAACTCGTTTTCCTCATCTGATTGCATCGTGCGAGGATTAGAAACATTCCCAAATTAATAGAATAAATTGGTAAAATGTACTCACATGAAAGAGAGCATTAATGCGCCATGTTGCGTGGTTCTTTTCTCTGGTTTTGTATCAGAGCTCTGTGAACAATAAATAGATATTTCCAAGAGAGGTTCCCTAAGCTGATATGCATGTAAGGTATTATCTTTGGCTCAGTTTTCGCTTCTGGGTAGAAGGTGGGGGAAAATAATTGCACTTCCATTCAGAAATCAACCGTGGGAATAAGGAATGCTACTCATTTTATGCGCAGCTGCCTTAAGACTTTCTCCTTAAAACAAATTACAGCGACTTCTATGCAACTCACACTCAAAAGCTAATTCTAACCCTACAGCTAAACTCTAAAATTAAACTTTAATCTAGGATATAAACAATTTTGTGCTTGCGATCGGTTTCAGTGAGAGATTTCTTTTCTGTGTTGTGAAAGTGCTTTCTCCCTGCCCGCCTTCCTCCAAATACAAAACCAGCAGGGGGAAGGCAGGTTTAATTTGTGCCAGGGCTCGATGCTGGAACAAAGGGAGGAAGAGGGAAACTAGAGAGCGCCTGAGAATGTGCAGAGAGCGTTTCCCTCACCACTGAGCTGAGCAGGAACACTTGTAAATAATGAACACTCACACTTTACATTGTGGCTGCCCTTTGCAGGATTGTGCACTGTGCTACAGTTCCCAGGGAACTTAATGGCCAACAAGGAGTGGTCTGCCTCTCAGTGTTATTATTTGGAGGCTCATGCCCAGCCTCAGTAATCAAGTTTCTTGCTGGGAGGTGGGGCCAGCCCAATATAAATAAGGGGTGGAGCTGACAACAGCCAGTCAGTCGGCTCTGGAGATTCACCCTCCTTACCCTCCCTTTGCTTAATGTTTTCTTGTTTGCAGGTTAACTTTTTCTTCCTGTTTAGCGGGCGCTGCCACAGTCTTTGACTGGTTGCTGTTGAAGGACCAGGAAGAAATTTTCCTGCACTGGCAGGTTTTGTCTTCCCCGTAGCAATTTGTCACAACTTTGGCGATTTATGGCCTTGGGTGGAATCCTTTAGTCTTTTCTTCCCTAAAATCGGTGGGTGAAGTGGTGACTCACCCCCCTGCGGCAGCAATTCCAGGATCCCCTCTTAAAAGGGGTTATATAATGGGTGTTAGTGATGTGTGGAAGTGAGAGCTGGACCATAAAGAAGGCTGATTGCCGAAGAATTGATGCTTTTGAATTATGGTGCTGGAGGAGACTCTTGAGAGTCCCATGGACTACAAGAAGATCAAACCTATCCATACTTAAGGAAATCAGCCCTGAGTGCTCACTGGAAGGACAGATCGTGAAGCTGGGGCTCCAATACTTTGGCCACCTCATGAGAAGAGAAGACTCCCTGGATAAGACCCTGATGTTGGGAAAGATGGAGGGCACAAGGAGAAGGGGACGACAGAGGATGAGATGGTTGGAGAATGTTCTCTAAGCTACCAGCATGAGTTTGACCAAACTGCGGGAGGCAGTGGAAGACAAAAGTGCCTGGCGTGCTCTGGTCCAGGGGGTCACGAAGAGTCGGAAATGACTAAATGACTAAACAACAACAATGGGTGTCACTGGCCATACACTGCAAGGTTGTCAGTGAACTACCTGCGTGCGGGGATATGGGCTGGGCTGCCTGCTACACTTCCTTCTTGCAGAGCACCCCCATATTCCATTTACTCTGATGTTCCCCAGTTCCCCCCAGCTGGGGGGCTGGGAGGGGTACACGCCCAAGGCCTAAGCCAAGGTCTTCCTACATTCAGAAGTTTAATAAGGTTGTGGCCTAATTTAATTCCATAACACATTGTCAGGGTCTTTATTCCTTTCTTATGATCCCTGGGGGCTGGGGCTGTCGCGGCCTGGTCATGTAATAGTAACACACCTTGAGTGACCCAGGCATATTTCCAGGTGAGCAGGAACAGAAGCTTTTCTAAAACCCCATGTTTTTGTTTGTTACAATTATTTATATCCTGCCTTTGAGGAGACAGTTTCTTCCAAGGTGGCTGCAAGTAACATCATGAATTAATGCAATCACAGTGAAGATATCAAAACCTGAGTCGTCAGGTTCCTTTCCACAAGAAAGCCTTGGTCTACCATCAGAAGGTACTGATGTCTTCTTCACCCAGAAATCCTTCTGACAGGGTAGTTAGTGGCAGAGGGGGCAAAAGAGACAAAGTGACGCAGTGGTTAGAGGACATAAGAGACTAGGGTTGAAATCTCTGGATGACTTTGGGTGAGTCACCATCTCTCATTCCAGCCTACCTCAAGAGGGTTATTGTGCGCACTGTTGTACCACTGTAACAGTCATGGCTTCCCCCCGCCAAGAATTCTGGGAAATGCAGTTTGTTAAGGTTACTGAGAATGTTCAGGCGCTACAATCCCCAGCACCATCAACAAACTACAGTTCCCAGAATTCTTTGGGGGCATAGTCATGACTGTTACAGTGGTACAAGAGTACTTTAAATGTATGGGGTACTTGCAAGCCAAGATGCAAATGAACCCTCATACACTGTGACGGCACCCATGCAATTGTTGCAAATCACACGCATCCGAAAATAATAATAACACTCTGCAAGTAGAAAGTCGCCCTTCGAGTTGTTTGCAGGCATCCATTTGCAAATCCGAAAACGGCAGGCTCTGAGGCTGCCTTGGCACATGCACACTTGAGAATCCCCTCCTCTCTGCCCCCCAGAGCCTCAGCTGCAGCGGCGTCCCAGTGGGAACGACAGATCTACCACGCGGATCACATTTGCTGTGTACCGCGGGAGAAATGGGCAAGCTGCCATGCCATTAAAGCAATTATTCCTACTCTCTCCGATATGAAAGCATTAGATTCTGTCCCTTGGAATGGCATACCTCGGGGGATCGGAATATAACAGCTCTATCCAGAGAGGACGAGAGCAGGGTACAGGCGGATGGAGGAGGATGGAGGCGACACAATGCTTGATATAAATATATATATTTAAAAGGTACCGGGATGCAAGGAGTTAAGGGAGTTCAAAGGGCACAGAACTGTCTCCTCCAAAGTTGATGCGGCAATTCGCCATCCTGCAAGAACCTGTTCAAGATGCTCTGATAAGTCAGACAGAATTCACAGGAGATTACCATACAGCTCCTGCCAAGCTGTGCTGCGGCGCGGGTAATAGATACGCTCCAATACTAAATCCTAAAAGGCCCCTGCTACATCTGTCAAGCATGCCCTGGAAAAGCACCTTCAGTTCAGATGTTATCACTGTTCTGCCTGCATCAGAAGATTTAGTGTCCACCCTGGAGGTTGCTTTCGCTGCACAGTTTTCAGGGGCAAAACAACAAGGAAGAAAGATGAGAGGCAGAGAGAGAGAGGGGGAGAGCGAGAGAGAGAGAGAGGGAGAAAGGAGGAGAAAAGCAGGAGAGAGAAAGAGGGATGGAGGAAAGAAGGAGGGGAAATGAGCAGGGTTGTGATGGGGGGGGGAGAGAGAAGGGAAATTATTCTTGCTTAAAGCAAGTGGAATAAAGTGAAGGACTAGCAGAGAAAGTCAGCTCCCCCGCCTTCCTCCGAGAAAATTCCCAAGCCCCACGTTACGACGGTGCTGTTTTTAAAATGGTTAGCTGGGACATCTCTTGTTTCCTTGGATTGAGACGCCAGGAAGATGATCTTCTCTGAGTGACTTTCTCTCTCTCTCTCTCTCTCTCTCTCTCTCTCTCTCTCTCTCTCTCTCCCAACAGACCCAGGAGATTGTGGAGATGAGAGATGGAAGATACGAGGCCTTGATCATTCACAGGGAAACTGGCCTGGATGCAGCCATTTTTGTCGTGGAGCAAATGGAGGAGGTGAAAGGAGACGAAGGACTCTTGCAGACTGGGGGGGGGGAGCTGTATTTTGCAACTAGTCGTTGACACAATCATAGTGCGTTCGTTGTGGACTTATGGTGGACCATGTGGGCACGCGGGGTTTATCCTGGACACATCATTCCTCTTTATTTCTTGTTCCGCAATGCTTCCCCAAGGTCGCTGCGTTATTGCCATACGAAACAAACACTGCAACGACACCATGAACGTCGGTGGTATGTAAAGTTGCAGGGTTTCAGCAGGAAGCGATGGGACATTCACCGAATGGAAACTAAGCAATATATCCACATCAGGCTCAAACGGTAGCGAAAGTGGATTAGCATCTGGCTACCCTGATAACGATCATCAACACCAGTCATCATGGATGTGTAATAAAAAGGATGTCTGGAAAGGCCCCAAATGCAAAAGGTGTGAGAGATTAGTTTGAAAATGGCAGAGCAAAGAGGGGAGTTGTTGTTGTTGTTGTTGTTGTTGTTGTTTAATTGAAACTACAGCTGAGCTGAAATTTCTCAGACGGCCCTGAGAAAGAGGAAAGCAGGGAAAAGAAGACTTGGGGGGAAATGAAGTTAGCTGTTCTTCTGCTCCTCCAGATGGTGAGCCCCGCTACCCCACCCCTAGAGCAATTCAGTAAGATAGCCCCCTCCCTAATAATAATAATAATAATAATAATAATAATAATAATAATTTGTTATTTATACCCCACCCATCTGGCTGGGCGGCTTCCAACAAAATATTAAAAATACATTATAGCATTAGTCATTAAAAGGTTCCCTAAACAGGGCTGCCTTCAGAAGAGTAAGATAATTGCTTTTTTCCTTGACATCTGATGGGAGGGCGTTCTACAGGGTGGGCACCACTACTGAGAAGGCCCTCTGCCTGGTTCCCTGTAACCTCACTTCTCTCTCTCTTTTTTCTTTTTTTTTTAAAGAATACTTTATTTGACAAACAACAATAACTTACACGACAACCCACCATACACCACAATACATGTAACATCACTTCGCACAGTGAGGGAACCACCAGAAGGCCCTTGAAGCTGGACCTCAGTGTCTGGGCTGAACGATGGGGGTGGACACGCTCCTTCAGGTATACTGGACCGAGGTCGTTTAGGGCTTTCAAGGTCAGCACCAACACTTTGAATTGTGCTCGGAAACGTACTGGGAGCCAGTGTGGGTCTTTCAAGTGAAATAATTTCAGGTGAAGAATTTCAAGAGGCCAGTTTCAGAAGCCCCAGTTTCATCACACCAAGAGATAGGGTTAAGCACACAGCAAAATATTCCTGTTACATTAGCAAAAGTCAGACCAAATATAGCAGCCTTTCTCAAGCTGTGGGTCCCCAGATGTTGTTGAACGACAACTCCCATCACGCCTAGCTAGCAAGGCCAGATCTCAGGGATGATGGGAGTTGTAGTCCAACAAGATCTGGGGACCCACAAGTTGAGAACCACTGAAATATAGCATTGTCTCCCATTGAATAGATGCCAGTGGTCTGTGCTCAAAACTAATTTGTAGCATGGCTTCGAATGCTTTCTAGGAAGCAACTTATGCAAAGGAAAGCTGTCCTTCTAGGAACAATTTCTAGATCCTGACTGAAGTGCTGTGAGAATGAAGCATATCTCGATCTGGTTGCTACCTGAGGGTGTCTATGCTAATGTACACTTTGTCTTGTCCTCTAGTGGTCAACTAGAGAAGATTAAGAGAAGCATGGGCTAAGGGTGAGCCAAGTTGTCAGAATTGGTTTCTCTTGGTTTCTCATTTTACCAGTATTGAATTTCAGTACATTTCTACATCAGCTTTTTTAAAAATTCACCAGCATTTTAATGCAAATTTCTCCTAATATACGCATAGCTAGTATGCAATATTGCTTTAAAATATACATATCTTTGCAGCATGTCATCCTTTCAAACACATGTATTGGTATGGCTACTTTACCCCAATACATGCATTTTTGTATACATGGCTTGACAAGAGACCTACATTGCAAAATTCAGAGACCTGCAGATTTCAAAGGACACGGTCGTGTTTTGGTTCTCTGTTGTTTCAGAAATTTTGAATTAGGTAAGTTTGCCTTTAAATGTGAACTGAATCACACTTCTTGATTCTGGATTTATTTTGAATTACATAAGGGGGGCACCAGAATGTTTTCAGTGCTTAGGGCCTTGAAAGGTCTTAATCCAGCCCTGGTGTTTTCCCTAGGCATCTAGTTGAGAACAGGGTGCCAGAAAGGAAGCTAACCTCATCCAGCAACCTCTTCTTATCCTCTTATGAAGAAATATTGAACGTCTAATAATAATAATAATAATAATAATAATAATAATAATAATGTATTATTTGTACCCTGCCCATCTGGCTGGGTTTCCCCAGCCACTCTGGGCGGCTTCCACAGAGACCAAAAATACACTAAAATATCACACATTAAAAACTTCCCTGAACAGGGCTGCCTTAAGATGCCTACCGAGAAGGCCCTCTGCCTGTTTCCCTGTAGCTTTGCTTCTCACAATGAGGGAACTGCCAGAAGGCCCTCTGCACTGGACCTCAGTGTCTGGGCAGAACGATGGGGGTGGAGACGCTCCATCAGGTATACTGGGCCGAGGCCATTTAGGGCTCCAAGAAGCAGCTTTAAAACACACACACACTAAAAAAAGATAGGGTTGTATTCAACATTTGAAATTGTTTGCATAAAGTAAATCATTTTAATTGTTTCTAGACATCAAATTTTGTGTTTACGTGTGGAATTATTTTGGATGTCCTTGCATTTACATGTTTTTTATGGTTAAATCACTTCCAAATGTATCACCGGAAGCCGCTTATGAATGGAATGGAACAAACGAGATGAATAATTAGACAGAGCAGACCCGTTGATAATAAAGGGCATGACTGGCTTAGCTCCATTAGCTCCGGTGGGTCTACTTTGAGTAGAAATGTGTTGGCGACAACCCAGAAGCACCTTTTTGAAATTGCTCTGCGCAAGATGAAAGGCACCTCTCACGCTCAGCCCAGTAGCCCTGGCGCTCATAAGCGGTTTCTGCATGTTTGCCTGGTTTGATGCCGACATAAATCTTCGACTAGTTCAAAAAAGTAAGGACTTTGATTCTGACCTTCTGCTGTCAAAAACAGCTACTGTCAAGAATAATCTAAAACAGCTTCATAAGGGCTGTTTTAACTGATTAATCTCTGAAGGTCACACAATCTGTTTAGACTATCACACATCGTTGCCACTTGCTGAATATCTAAAGTTGTCAAGCCTTTGCAAGCGTCGCCCTGGGAAGGCGAGCTCTGGAGGGCAGCTATAAATAATTAGCACAGTTAAAAGTTCAGTTACTTTAGGTACTCTGCCTTTTTCCATCTTCCAAGGATGAGCAGCCAGAAGCAGATATGTAGCAATCATATCTCCTGAATAATCTAAAAACAGTGGCCATGGTAACTATGACTTAAAAGGGGGGAGATGAACAGTTTTCACTTTCCTCTTCAACTATCCTTGGGTGTCTGTTCAGGACATATGGCACCAGGAACGCAGTTAGGTAATTTTAGACTCTGGACTTAATCGTCTTCTCTGCCCCTGCCAAAAATAACAATAACAAAAAAAACCAGGAAAAAAATCATAACCAAATTAAACCATAAATTTTTGTTGACTTCCCTCCACTCCCCCTCGTTTCCATTATAATATACTTGTTCATGCACATTCATAAAAACTTATATGCTTAATCCAATTTTAAAACCTTCTCCATCTTATTACAAGTGACTTTTAAAAGTTATACAGTGGTACCTCGGGTTACAGATGCTTCAGGTTACAGACGCTTCAGGTTACAGACTCTGCTGATCCAGAAATAGTACCTCGGGTTAAGAACTTTGCTTCAGGATGAGAACAGAAATCGTGCGGCGGCGGGAGGCCCCATTAGCTAAAGTGGTACCTCAGGTTAAGAACAGTTTCAGGTTAAGAACGGACCTCCAGAACAAATTAAGTTCTTAACCCAAGGTACCACTGTACTAATGTAAAAAAATGTGTACATGAAGTTTAAAAAATATGCTTTAAACAATTGCCCTTTTTTGTAATACTTTGTCCTGCATACTTCAATAATTTGTTTTGCCAATCTTCTTTATGTTCTTTGGCCAAGGCTTTTTCCTTCCATAGGGTCTGGCTGGTCTTGGCCTAGAATTCAATAGTTGTGATGCTCTGTGGTGCCCCCAGTGTGGGGAAACTGGTTGTGCTGCCTAAAATCTGCAAGTAGGAATGGACAATACTTACTGCCGTAAACCCTGAAGAACCACTACCACTCGCGCTGCATTTACACAGCAGCTTATTCCATTTTCACAATGTTCCCCTAGCTGTTGGCTTACCCGTGTCATAAGCACTTCAAGAAATACAGCAGAATATAGAGCAACTTGAGCGCTCATTTCTGTGTTATTTGCAAACAGATTTTTTTCCCCTGGAAGCAAACAACACAGAAAGAATGCAATACATTCTGCAATAGTTTCATGAGCATGTGAAAGCTCAAACATATGCAGAAATCAACGCTTAGGGAAATGTCAGAAATATCAGATAAATTGTGCTCCCTCATCCCAGCTCAGTGTTCCCTCTGCCATTAGGTGGTGTGGATGGCTGCCTCTGTCTCTCTTGAGAAGTACATAGAGCTGGAAAAGGAAGTTAAAAGAGTGGCGCTCTTTCCCACTTCCTCTTTCAGCTCCGTGTGCTTTTCAAAGCTCAGATTAATTCAGCAGGGCATGACTTTCACCCAGATCCCTTTAAAATACGAAGTTTACTTGCACACACTTTCTCTCCCTTTTATTCTCACCCTGATCTGAGGGAGGGAGATGAGGAGTGACCAGAGAGGGTGACATCCACAGCAGTCACTCAAAACGCCAAATGTCACAACAGGACAAAAAAAAAAAAAAACACTCGGCGATCCCTCAGTTAACTTGTGCAACTTTCCCTCTTTCCCCCAAAAGCATCTAATTTTTTGAATTGATTAATTAATTGTCCCATAATCCATTGCCAGTCATCATCTCTTTTCCCACAAGGTTCTCCTTGGGTCAATGCAAAGCTGTAACATTAGGTATACATACGGATGTTATCCCACAATATGTAACGATGGCGACCGACTTGGATTGTTATAAAATAGTATTCATGGAGGATAAATCTACCAAGCCACAATGGCTATCGTCGACCTTTATTGTTAAAGGGTACTTCCATACCCTCCAACATTTCTCCAGTGAAATTTAAGCTCCCTCCCCTCCAATCTTTGATCCACAGACAATTTGTGGATGTGTTTCGTATGCGGGCTATGCAGGACATGTTATTCTATGTGCTTAGATGTGTGTGTTTTCTTACTGGATAAAACACCCCTCACCACCATCATCTTATTATTTATACCCCGCCCAACTGACTGAGTTGTCCCAGCCACTCTGAGCAGCTTCCTACATCAATGAAAACATAAGAAAACCTTAAACCTTGAAAAACTTCCCTATACAGGGCTGCCTTCACATGTTTTCTAAAGCTTGCATAAGCTACTTATTTCCTTGGCTTGGGGGTCGGATAAATCCATACCCTCCAATATTTCTCCCATGAAAATAGGGATGTCCTAAGGAAAAGCGGGACATTTCGGAATCAAAGTAGAAACTGGGGTGCCTATTTCATATTTCATATATGAAATATACATTCTTAAAAAAAACCAGAAGCATTTTTACTTGGTATTATAGGCCAAGACATTAATAGGCAAGATGTTAAATTGTTCTTATATGCAACAACAGCGGCAAAAGTATTGTTAGCCCAGAAATGGAAGCAAGAAGAAATTCCAGCAAAAGAAGAATGGCAGACAAAATTAATGGACTATGCAAAATTGGACAAAATGACAGGAAGGATTCGAAACCTGCGGGACCAGAGATTTACAGAAGATTGGAAGAAGTATATGAATTATTTGAAGAGCAACTGTAATCAACAAATTACGCTAGTAGGACTACAAGAAGTTTTGTAAGGAGAAAGATAAGAAGTGTTACAAAGTAGGAAAAGATAGAGATATTGGTTATGAGGTTGAAATGTAATAGGGAAAATAAGAAATGCATACTAAGAGACTAGATTGGAAAATTTTCAGACAGGACTGATGAAAGTAAAAAAAAAATTGAATAAGATGTAAAAGTATGTTTAATTACTGTTGAAAATGGTATGTTAAAAAACTAATAAAAATTTATATATATATATATATATATAAAAGAAACTGGAGTGCCTTCTGTAAATGTAGAACTGTCAATGGAAAATAGGGACATTTTGAGGGTCTGCACTTATGATTATCAGTTGCTGGGGATCGAGAGCAGGGAAAGTTGCAGGCACTCTCAGGTCCTGCCCTCTGGGACACCAGGGCGTTGCATGAGATGGGCATTTGGTAGGATCCAGCAGGCTTTTTCTCATGCCTAGGCCTCATTCCCCCCCCCAGCCGCCCCCATCACAGCCTTCCCCAGCGAGCGCGGTCGACTCTTTCGGCACTCTCCACCGAGCCTTTAATTTATTTAGAACTCCAAGAAGAGGAAACCAAAATAAAAAAATAAAAAAATGCACTATCTGAAATTAAAATAAAATGGCATAAAAGCTGAAACAGCATTTAGGGAACAGGGGTGGGGGGGCACCAGTGCCACCCTGGCATATTAACGACATTAAAAGCTTTTGTCTGTGTGACAGCCAAATGAACATATAGCATCGTAGACGGGGAACAGTTATATTGTAATGGCTTACAATGCCCCCCTGTGAGGAGAGAATGCGTCGGGGTTTTTTGGTGTGTTTTTTTTGGAAGTATTCGATTCACTTAATATATACAAGCTGAAGCAAACTGTATATTAAAAAAAAAAAGCGAAGTGGCTTCAATAGATTTCAAAGTGAGCCTCCGATTCCTCCCCCCACCTTTTCCTCTTTTTTTTTAACTTGTCGTCTATGAAAGACTGGTTTTAAAAAATGAGCTATGTTAATGACACGTGTAAGCCTGGCGCATGCAAAATATGTTTTCCCCCTTTCCCTTTTTTTTTTTTAATGGCCTGCAGAATACATTTTTGCATCGGCACAATGCCTTGACGAGCTTAGCGCTGCTCAGTTGCTATGAATCATCATTGCTAATATATTCACAACAGACGCAGACCAACTGCTGCTATCAAAGGACCTGCTTGAATAACTGTAATAACTGGAAAATTATTTTGATAGCCTGAAACAATCTTATATATCACAGAACTTTATTAAAATAATATCAAATCAAATTAGCCTGTATCCCCATAATGAATTAAGTAACAGGTTATGCTGATATTAATCTCAGCTAGCTTGCAGGCATTGTGGCTGGAACACTTAATAAGTTGGTCCCCGTTGCTCGGAACGGGGAAGAAATCCTCGAATACCCTGTGCTTATTCAGAGAAAAATACATCAAAAGGCTCTCTCTAAATAATGTGCCCATTTTGTGCCTTTGGTAAAATTATTCATAAGGCGAAAGAGGAGGGGGGGGGATCTTTGGCAAATCTCCTGAGAATTCTGATTAGCTGTTGACCTGTAGAGGAAACTGTTTTTCATAATCTCCTAAACACTGTCTAATTCTTGCCTCAATCAGCTCTGGAAATGCTGGATTTACCTTAAAATAATGTGATAATATTTCCTTATCATCTTTAAATGAAACAGGCAGTTACAAGATGGTTCTGTCTCTTATTTTGCTCTATCCCACCGCCTCGCTCAGATTTAAGCCCCCTCCCCTCCGATCTTTGATCCACAAGCAATTTATGGATGTGTTGGTATGCGGGATATGCAGAACATGTTCTTCTATGCGCTTAGATGCGTGCATGTGTTTTCTTAATGAAAAACAACAACAACAACAGCCCTCTCTTTTGGGTTGGTAAGCAATATCACAGAATTATATGTTGATGTTTTCCACCCCTCCTTTCTGCACTCAGAAACACAGAACAAGTTGAATAAAAAGCAAAGCCCCTCCTCTACCACATTTATATTTTAGAAATATGATATGCCGGGTGTTACATGATGCTCCTATTCATGCTGGAGCTTGCAACTGCCAAGGGTATTGATGGGTTTGGAGGGGGGGTTGTATGTGGGTTTCTTTCTTTTCTTTTTAAACGAACTGCTAATCTAATTCAGGGAAAGCAGGAACTGGTCAAGAAAAATGGCAGTGGCCAGACTTCCGGGGTGGCGCCATCGGCAATGGCGGACTCCCTCTGATCTGGAGGGACTAGCTCCGCGCGAAACTGGTCTTTTCCGCTACGGCGAAGCAGGGACCCTTTCAAAAATCACAGGCGGATGAAGCCTGTGACCATGGGACTCGGCGGGCACCCTTAGCGCCCCCCCAACCCGCAAAGGAACCCACTAACAGGCTCCAAAGCGAAGAGGGGGAAGTGGCGCGGTGCTGAGAGTCAACTGCTATTTCCGTGGAGCGAAGCTGCATAGCTGTTGCCGGAGAGCGCTGCCTTTTTCCTGGGACAATTTGGCTTCTAAAATAATCACCCGTGAGTACTTAAATTTCGGACAATTGGACTTTAAATAAGGACTTGCGAGCAGAAAGGAATTGGACTTAAAAATTTATTTCAATTTGGCACTGAAACGGGAAGGTCTAAACAGGAAGTCAGCCTTCCGTTTCTTTGTAGACAGAATAAAGCAAAGACAACGTAAACTAGAGCTCAGAAAATAGCTTCTAAAAGATTAACTTTCATCATTTTAAAATTGTTGAACCCCCCTTCGGAAGCAGGAGAAGAAGGGGGATCTTTTTCAGACTGTTTAAACCTGCAGAAGTGAGTTTAAAGTAAAGTAACTTTCCACCGTCCTGATCCTGGAGCGGGGTGTCAGGACTGACGTTTGAAGCTCATTGACCAGAGACAAACGTTTTTGACAGATAGCTAAAAGAAGAGAAACATAGTGATTCCACTGTTCCCTTTCGCATTTTAAAGGAACAAATATTGACAAAATATCTCAAAAAGGAAACTTTGTTGCTAGATTTGTACTTAAAAGAAAGAACAAATAGAAGTTTTCCCCCTAGAGGGAGACTGTGAAACTGTAACTAATTCCAGGGAGCTTGCAGCTGTTACAGATTACAATCGTGGGAATAGACCTGTGACCTTGTAGGACAATGTATTCAGAAGCTCTGTGGTGTGCTCTCTGTAAAACAAATGCCCTACTGGAACAGTTAAATGAGAAGACGGATTTGATGACTAATGCGGTCAGAATTTTTGAACAGGCAGTGGGAAACTATATGGAGCCCACCCAGGAATCAAATCAGGAGTGTGCCCTGACAGAACAGATGAGAGAAGAGGATGTTGCTGAATTTTGGGCACCAGAGATGGAGGGAGCTGTGGCCCTGCAGGAACATGAGCTTTTGGACTTGATAAATGAACTTGGAAAAAGCCAGATTTGGAAAGATAAAGTTTGGACTGGTTTGGAAATGGGGGGTTGGATAGACCCCCCTATGCAGGGATGTTTGGACTTTCCAAGTCTGGCAATGGGCCGTGAGATGTTTGGGGCTGTGGGGGCTCTTAATTTTGGAGGGATTCTGAAACATGTTTTCAAATACCACATGGAGTTTAGTCTGGTCTTTGGAAAAGGGGCTGATTTGTTGAAAAGGGTCAAAAACATTACCAAGCTGGAGTTCCCACGAGTGAAAGGAGAATATGAAGAAGAGCCGCGGAAGGGACATGGACGAGACTTAAGGGCCTCGGATATAAGGTTACCAGGTTAATGCGCTAGATCAATGGGATAAAAAGGACTGACAAAACCCGGGACCAGGAGGAAAGGACGCTGGATGAAGATTGGATTGTTTTTATTTCTTTTTTATTATTATTAGGATTGTTTTATAAAATTGATGAATGTTAGAAAAATGTTGGAACGAAATTACTTGGCTCTAGCAAAAATGTTTAAAGAATTAGGTAAGAATATTATGGTTATGAGAAGTTGGTAAAAATAAGATTTAAGTTTTAAGTTTTAAGGTTTTCTATAAGATAAGATGAAAATAGATTAAGGTAATGTAATGACAGAATATTATGAAATATGGAAAGGATTTGCTGCGATAATTAATAACTAGGATACAAAAAAAGGGAGGAGGAGGAGGTCAAAGAAAGAAGGTAATGAAAGTTGAGGATTCGAGAATGATGGATTTGTTTTTATCTGTTTGTGGTGTATTTTTGTTTTTTGAATCTGCATTGTTTGATGTGGTTTGTTTTCTCTTTGTTTTCTCTTTTTTCTTTTTCTGCTGTGTTTTTTTCTGTAATTTAAAAATTTTTCAATAAATATCATTTAAAAAAGAAAAAAAGAAAAATGGCAGTGGCCAAGCAGTCAATTGGTGGCGGCGGCCAATATGTCAACTCGGAGGGTTCTGGAGGCAAGGCTGCTGTTGGCTACCAGCCATGAGAGCTATGTTCTGTCTCCATGGTTGGATGTACAGTGGTACCTCAGGTTACAGACGCTTCAGGTTACAGACTCCGCTAACCCAGAAATAATACCTCGGGTTAAGAACTTTGCTTCAGGAGGAGAACAGAAATCATGAGGTGGTGGTGGGGCAGTAGCAGGAGGCCTCGTTAGCTAAAGTGGTGCTTCAGGTTAAGAACAGTTTCAGGTTAAGAACGGACTTCTGGAACGAATTAAGTTCTTAACCCGAGGTACTACTGTATGTATGTGTGTGTGTGTGTGTGTGTGTGTGTATTTTCAGGGATCAGAAACTGCCTTCGCCCCTTGGAGTCCATGTCTATGTTGCAACCTAGTTACATAAGTCATGCAGTTAATTACATAAGGTATGTAATTTTGCGACAGCAAACGGCGAGACAGATGATATCGTTTTTGGCAGAAGATGAACTGTAGTGGAACAGAAGCACTGCTGTGTGCAGCGAACACAGGGCAGAAGGAGGAAATGCCTTCTTACCCCCCCCCCCAATGCCCACTGGTCCTAAAAGTTCAGTGAACCCTGTTCTAGAGGAAGCTGCTTTTCATCCATTCATTGGGTGGGCAGCACTGAACCAGCAGAGAAAGGAACTAGTTATGACAGCACCTTTTATGCTAGCTCCTCAGCCTTACCTCTTCAAGGAGAGGTTGTGGTCATGCCCTCAAAAGCATCCAAAAATGCTAGAAGCTTGGAAGGAGTCACAGCGGGCTTTTCATTTATTGATCTCCAATCCAAGTGCTAGATAATATGACAGATTACTAAGGTTTGTCCAGGGGAGACTGTAGCTAATACATCAAGTCATAGCTCACACAGCCTTCCTCATTCAACTGGGACTTGTCAAAACACAAGCAGAGAGAGTTTGGGATGGATGGTTAAAAAGCAACAAGACAGTGTCCAGAAGTGGAAGGTCAGCGGGAGCTAATTCATGCAACTCTCTCTCTCTCTCTCTCTCTCTCACACACACACACACACACACACACACACACACACCCTCACACGCATCCTTTCTACATTGTCAAAACCCACCCACCCCACCAGCACGACAGTTTGCCAATGCTTGCAAAGACTCTGATACAGGAATAGCCAATATGGTGCCCTTCAGATGTGGTGGACTTCCATTATTCCTGGCTGTCCGCCCTGCTGGTTGGGGCCGGTTAGAACACCTTCTTAAAGGTAAAGGGACCCCTGAGCATTAGGTCCAGTCGTGACCGACTCTGGGGTTGCGGTGCTCATCTCGCTTTATTGGCCGAGGGAGCCGGCGTACAGCTTCCATTCATGTGGCCAGCATGACAAAGCTGCTTCTGGCGAACCAGAGCAGCGCACGGAAACACCATTTACCTTCCCACCGGAGCGGTACCTATTCGAACCGTGGGGATTCAAACCACCAACCTTCTGTTCAGCAAGTCCTAGGCTCTGTGGTTTAACCCACAGTGCCACCCGCATCCCCAAACACCTTCTTAGTTCTGAGGAAATCTGAATAAAAGTAGCCACTGTAGATGTGTGGAATTTGTTGCCATGAGATGTAGTCATGGCTGCTAACATGGATGGCTTTTAATAAGAATCAGACACGTTTGTGAAGGATCAGGCTAACCATGCTTTCTAGCTATGAGAAATTGTGTCTGTTAATATCAGTTGTTGGGAGAGTGCTGTTGCACCCAGGTCCTGTTTGTGGGCTCCTCTAGAGCATTTGGTTGACCACTGTGAGAACGGAATGCTGGACTATATGGGCTTTTCATCTGATCCAGGTAGGGCTTTCTTATATTATGGAGGCTGCTGCCTTGGCTATCCCTGCCTCAATGTATCCAGAAAACAGTTTAGAATATCTTTGTGGGGCATCTAAATGTCAGGCTAGGTGTCTATACCCTCAGGTGTCTGGGGACGCTGAAAGTGAGACTTGGGGACCTTGCATTCTGTTTCCACCAGGGTAACTAGTTAGAAGCAGAGGTTGCCTCAGGCAGAGGTTCATCTCCATCCCCCCCCCCCCCGGTATTTTTTGATTAAAGATTTCTTGGTTTACAAAAGTCTATGCGACATCTCTTTTTTCAAGTTACATTTTCTACAGATCAGTTTCATTTGTTGAGACATTAGTGTTACATTAGGAAGAAAAGGGGGAAAGAGGTGGAGGGGGGAATGGTGAGTTGGGGTGGGGTCGGGTGGTGATGTTTCCATTTTACTTAATGTATGTGTGGGGTTTTGTGTCAGTGTTGCTTGTGCGGGTTTTCTTTACTATTCGCTTGTGTTCCTTTGGTGGTGAGAGAGGTTGGAGTTGACCTAGGACATGGGTAGGCAAACTAAGGCCCGGGGCCCAGATCCGGCCCAATCCCCTTCTCAATCCAGGCCTCAGACGGTCCAGGAATCAGCATGTTTTTACATGAGTAGAACGTGTGGTTTTATTTAAAATGCATCTCTGGGTTATTTGTGGGGCATAAGAATTCGTTCATTTTCCCCCTGCTGGCCCCCTGGCTGAAAAAGTTTGCTGACCCCTGACCTAGGATGTGGTTTTTCGTTTGTGATTGGCTGTGGCGAACTTTGTTTTCAAGTGTGAGTGGGGTAACACCAAGGAAACTAGTGCTAATACGCCCAGGAACCTCATCAAAATGCTGGAGAGGATGCACCTCCACAGGTACATTCCTCCACATGTGGTGGGAATGCCCCAAAATCCAACTATTCTCCACAACAACCATACGAGAAATATGCAAAATAACTAAGCAAGTATTAGAAGTCACCCCAGAACTGGCAGAGGGTCATCTTAAAAGATGTTATCTGGGGATTCTGCCTGGAGCTTTTTGCAGGCACACCATGTGACCTATCTGTGAGGTCAGGGCCAGCCCATGACATCCTGCTTCTCAAAGCAAAGGACGAGTTGCCTCTCTCCCTTCCAGAAGGCAACTGATAGTTGTCTCTTCCTTCATAGGTGGCCAAGTCCTCCACCACGTCCGGTGGCAGCAGGCAAGCTTAGAGGGTGCAGAGCAGGTTGCACAGCACACAAAGCCCCATCCTCCAACCCTTCACTGCTGCTCCCTAATCCACAACATCTGTTGCCTGAGGCTCCCGTGTCACTCTGGCCAACAGTAGGGCCAGCCCTGATGGAGCTACAGCCATTGCCTTCAGCTATGATGCTTTTGAATTAACTCTCAGTTAAGGCTACGGTTTTCCCAGTAGTGATGTATGGAAGTGAGAGCTGGACCATAAAGAAAGCTGATCGCCAAAGAATTGATGCTTTTGAATTATGGTGCTGGAGGAGACTCTTGAGAGTCCCATGGACTGCAAGAAGATCAAACCTATCCATTCGGAAGGAAATCAGCCCTGAGTGCTCACTGGAAGGACAGATCCTGAAGCTGAGGCTCCAATACTTTGGCCACCTCAGGAGAAGAGAAGACTCCCTGGAAAAGATCCTGATGTTGAGAAAGATGGAGGGCACAAGGAGAAGGGGACGACAGAGGACGAGATGGTGGGACAGTGTTCTCAAAGCTACCAGCATGAGTTTGACCAAACTGCAGAAGGCAGTGGAAGACAGGAGTGCCTGATGTGCTCTGGTCCATGGGGTCACAAAGAGTCGGATACGACTAAACGGCTAAACAACAACAACAATGAACACCTTGAATTTGGCTTGGTAGCAAATTGGCAGCCAGTCGAAATCCTGCAAGCAGGGTGTTCTATGCTGGTGCTAATTTGTCTCCGCAAGCAGCCTCCAGATCAACTCCAAGGGTAGCCCCACAAAGAACACATTGCAGTAATCCATCCACAATGCATGGACCACTGTGGTCAAGCTATCATGATCATAGGAGCCAACTCCCAGGGGACTAAACAACTAAGCAACAACAATGGCTCCACCCAGAATTAGAAGCATAGGAAGCTGACAAGTCAGGGTGATGACCCATCTAGCTTAATACTGCCCACGTTGATTGGCAGCAGCTCTCTGGGGTTTCAGGTTTCCCAGCCCTTCCTGGAGGTCCCAGCGATTGAACCTGGCACCTTCTGCATGCCAAGCAGTTGCTCTGCCACCAAAGCCATGGGCCTCAGCTGAAGTGGATGGAGCTTCCATAGCACACATTGCAGCTACACAGGACTTTAGGGACCTGAGTCTGAGCTGAACGGTGTTCACACACACACACACACACACACACTCCCTTGTACAGGCAGCCTCTAAAAATGACAAGAATTAATGCGTATTGAATGTACTAATCTGCAGCTTGAGACTGCCGCTGAAATGTAGGTTTGCTTGTTTTAATTTAGCCCCTTCAGTTCTTTTGTTATGTATTATGCTTGGCTCTCATTAATTCACTCTCTTTGTCTCTCTGTGTGTGTGTTGAATTAGGGAACCTTTATGAATTACGGAGGGAAATATTAAAGGATTGTCCCCCGCAGTCGGCGCCGCACTTGTCTCCACCGTGTAGCTTATACAACCTCAATGACAACAATATTTCCTCCTCTGCATTATAACCACCGTACCGTGTACATAACGTACATCATTTTTGTGATAAGTGCCATGTGGGGGGGGGGCGAGGGAGGGAGGGGGGATATCCATCCAGACTCTAATTATAGTGTAACAACAGTGCGTCTTCCCCCTCTATGAGGACAGCAAACCCCAGGGTGAATCGGAATTTCAGCCTATTTGAGTGGGTTCAAAATTAAGTAAAATGAGTTTAGCCATCGCTGTTTCTCTGATAATACTTAGCACTTAGCAGTTTTCATCTTCAAAGCACTTTACAAACATTAACTAATTAACTATTAATTGGCAAATTCGAAAAGGTCCGTAGGTGAGGGGAGAGCCAGAGAAGCCCCAGAAGTAAGGATGTTTCATTTATCTGCAAATTGCCTAATCATCAGAGAATCATTGGAATTAGAAAGCGAATAGACCCACGGGGTCATCTTGTCCAGCCTGCTTCTATGACAAGTCCCCCCCCCTCCATATATATATATATATATATATATATATATATATATATCTGCTTTGTCTTGTTTAATTATGCATTCTGCACGTGGTTGAGTTATCGCTGCCTCCCAAGGGAGGGGAGATTACGGTGGGATTCAAAAGAAGAATTTGAGAACTTAAAAAGTGTCTACTGGATCAGGCCAGTGGCCCATGGAGTGTGCATTCGCACAGTACCTTGTTCCATTTCCCTAACTGTTGATTTCTGCATCATATTTGAGCTTGCACACAACCTAAAAGTCACTTCCTGAAATCTAGAGGGCTAGAGTGCATTTTTCGCACTCGTATCTGTGTTATTCGACTCCAGATCTACTGACCCAGAAAATCACAGGAGCAAAAGTGGTGAATTTTAGGGCCGTGTACCTCCTTGAGTTCTACCTCAGAGCAAAGCAGGACTCATATATCATTTGGACCTGGTGGGCCTCACTGGGGAAGGCATGCCAGAGGGTCGGTGCCTCAACTAAAAAGGCCCTGCTCCTGGTAGACATCGGCCAAGAATTTGAGGGCCTTGACAGAATGACTGGGCCTGGGATGCAAATTGCTCAAGCATAGGAACATAGGAAGCTGCCATTGGTCCATCTAGCTCTGTATTCCCTTCGGCGTTGACTGGCGACAGCTCTCCATAATTTCCAACAGGGAGTCTCTCTCATCCCTACCTGGAGGTTCTGGGAATTGAACCAACAGGTAAGGCCGATGCTCTATTACTGAGCCATGGTGCTATCCCATTCATTCATTCATTCATTCATTCTGGTCGTATCCCACCTTCTTCCAGGGAACTGAAGGTGGTGTAGATATGGCTCCCAGGCAAACTCCTCTTCAGCTCCTGACTAACCCCAGATGAGCTTAGTTTCAGTAAAGTTGGTCCATCCTGTGCTTTGGGGTGATTCCATAGGCCCAAGGTCAAATCCAGCCCTTTGCATGGACACTAGCCGAAGGCAACAAATTACTTACTTGGTTTGGCTTCCTTCCATAAGGAGCCTCAAAACCTACGCATTCCCAGTACTCATCACATCCTCCTTTTGCATTGGTATCATCTGATTCTATGGCTGTGGTATTGTTTTAGAATCTGTCTTCAGGGACCTGGTCAAAGCCAAGTGAGATGACTGTAATAAAAGAAAGGTTCTCTGGTTCCTATGGAATCTGCCTCTGAGTAGAAAGCTTGGCCTCTTCCTTCTCTAGATGTAGCCAAACTGTCAGACTGTTTATGTTCCGGCAGTGATTTAATAGTGCAGCTACAGGGGCAAGAGAACATGATAGGTTGTCCAAAGTCAACCAAACATGGGAGAGGTTGGGTTGAGGTTTTGGACAGTCTTCTGCTCTTAATCCAACAGTTTTATGGCTTCGACTTTTAAATAAGCCCCAGCGATTTAACGTATAAAGGAAACCAGCTGGCAGACACAGCCCAACGTGTGTCTAAGATAACAGTTCACTTCTGGCCATTTTTTATTGGGATGAGTAGACAGCGGAGTATTTAAAGTCTTAAATCCACGTAGACAGAAGTAAATACACTTGACCCAAGGCACTCCTCAGAGAGGTCAGGTCAGGTCACCTTAATTACATTATGACCCAATAAAAGCTAATGAAAGGTTTTACAAGATTCCATTAAAAGGTCTTCTTGTCTATGGCTGCGTCTAGGACAGGCCGTGAGTCCGAAGAGCTGTTCCACAATCTCAGGTCAAGGAATGTGGGATTTAAGGCCCTGGAAATCATTTAAAAGGTGATGGGCTATTGTCCCAAGCTGTAAGTAGAGATGGCATGTTTTTGGAGCAGAGCACATTCATATATATATTTTTAAGATACACATTACACTGTAAGAATCTCAGATTCCATTTCAATTTCTTTTTAAGTCTTCAGTGATGGAACCTTCTGTAAGTGCCTTCGTTGTACTATTTATCCGGCTTTTGAATGGATTGCCTGCTTTGTTTTTTAAAAACATAGCTGGTGCTCTAGTCCTTAAAAATGAAGAGAGGGGCCTTCTGGGGGCAGTGTTGAACTCAAAGCACTGAGCTGAGAACTTTCTGCTCAGAATTTGAGAGGTGAAAGAAGGGCCTGTTTGAAGATGTGGACAACATCCGCCCACCTCCATTTAGCCAACAAGAGGGATACTCCTCACACAGGAAGCTGCCTTATACCAATGAAGATACCAGGGATTGAATCCGGAACCTTCTGCAAGCAGAGCAGGTGTTCTACTACTGAGCTAGTGTTTCTCTGTCTGAGGCAATATTACCAGCATCTTCAAATCAGAAAGGATGAAACTGATGGTTAGCATAAGAGCGGATGGCTGGACTCCATTCAGACGAAAGATTGAATCCGTAGCTTCAGCACACAAACATTTTTCACAGACCCACACGCCAGGCATACCCTGCCTGTGTCCTATCTGGTTTTCCAGGGATTAGGACTGACTCCCCATGGCTTTCTTCCCCCCGCCCTCACCCACCCCGAAGACCAAAAATAGTAGGTCACGAGTGAGTCGGGAGCCAGCAAAAAATGAATAGTCATGAGCCAGTTTCAATAGAAACCGGCTCATTACCATGCCAGCGGCTGATCAAACCAAATGCTCACAGTTCTCTCTCCAGCAAATGAGGTGCTGGAGGCTGCGTCTGTCCGTCTGCCTGCAGGAAATAACTCACACTTTCAGAATTAAAAAGAAATCAAAATAAAACTTTCGGGATGGCGCTCGTGTTGGCGCCCACACACTCTCTCTGTGCCATTTTCTACCTGATGCGGAAAGCGCTCCAAGTAATTAAAATTTAAGCAGGGAGGGCGGGAAGGGGGGGGGAGGCTGCCTCCTGATCGCTCTTTCAACAAGAGTGTGAAATTGGGCCTAAATACCCGAAGAGAAGCGAGAGATGGAAGCTTTGACTTGAACTGATGGGTGTAAGTATATGAAACAGGTTTGCTGACATCTTTACATCATCAGTTTCGGTTAGTTCATAGAATTGTAGAGTTGGAAGGGACCCCAAGGGTCATCTAGTCCAACCCCCCTGCAATGCAGGAATCTCAGCTAAAGCATCCATGACAGATGGCCTGTTGACAATACACAACCTCTCCACCTTCCATCTTCCATGTACCATAATGGGACTGTGATTAGTTTTTATGCCATGAGAGACCAAATTTGATAAAGTTCATTCATAGAAACATAGAACTGTAGAGCTGGGATCACTTAGTCTAAGGGTCACTTAGTATAATAATAATAATAATAATAATAATAATAATAATAATAATAATTTATTTGTAACCCGTGCATCTGGCTGGGTCTCCCCAGCCACTCTGGGCGGCTTCCAACAAAGATTAAAAATACATTAAAATGTCAGATAGTTGTTTATCTCTTTGACATCTGATGGGAGGGCGTTCCACAGGGCGGGTGCCACTACCAAGAAGGCCCTCAGGCAGTTCCCTTCCTGCGAGAAGTGAGATTACAGGGAACCAGGCAGAGGGCCTTCTCGGTAGTGGCACCCATCCTGTGGAACGCCCTCCCATCAGATGTCAAGGAAATAAACAACTACCAGACTTTTAGAAGACATCTGAAGGCAGCCCTGTTTAGGGAAGCTTTTAATATCTGAAGAACTATTGTATTTTAATATTTTGTTGGAAACCGCCCAGAGTGGCTGGGGAAACCCAGCCAGATGGGTGGGGTATAAATAAATTATTATTATTATTATTATTATTATTATTATTATTATTATTCCCTAAAAAAATCTGTTTAGAAAATTCAATTTTCTTCACAGAGCTTGAAGTTCCCCTTGCTCCCATCTCCAGTGTCAAGCCTTCTATCGTTTTGTTGTTTGGGTTTAATTATTGACTTGTGCTTTGCTTGGTGGTTTATTCTGTGATAATAATAGCATCAAACATTTCTGTGAATGGACCTTCCTACAAACCAGGTGTGTTCATCTTAGCTGTCCACTGATATTTTCACCCCAAATCATTCGCCTTCCCCCTCTCGGGTCTCCTCTCGGGGAACAGTTCCCCTTGTACACTGACCTTTGGCAGGCCAGCTCCGTTGACTGAGTGTCAGTTCACTCAGCTGTAAAATGGGGATAATAATACCTGTCTACATCACGGGACTGCTTAGCCAATTAAGGACAATTAGAGCGACCACTGGGAGGCCTGGGCATTGTTCAGTCGCACATGCATCTGTGAGGACCTACCTCTGACGGTTGCGCACATATATGTATGGGCCCTCGCATCTCTGACGGGATTAAGAGCTTATTAGCACTAATAGAAAACAGACCGCGCACTTAAATTTCCCAAGCAGCGTTGCTTAAGAAAGCTCAGCGGTTTCCACAGCATGCCTTTCGACTCCTCCAAATTGTTTCATATTAGGCTAATATATTCAGAAATAGAACTCGGATTCTTTACGCTGGAGCAACCTGGCTTTGAAAAACCTGCTTCCATGGGAAATTATTCCAGACACAAAGCCTCTTGCTTCCAGGAGAGAGAGATGTGCATTGGGCGGGGGGACGAGGAGAGGAATGGCAATTCTCTTTTGGAAAAAAATAAACAAAGAAAGAAATAACTAATATCGGCTTCCATTGTTGACTTGGCCTCTCTCATGTTTAGCCTGATTCTCAGTTCACACCACGCGCCCTGGGATCGTCGCGCTTGTGCGTTCTGCTTGCACGTGCTGGCTGCTGAGAAAGATATTTGCGGGAGATTTGAAATCTGAGGGAACGTTTCCCATTTGGGAGGTGCAGCTCTGGATTTGGGATCCACAGTCATGTGACCTTACAAAGTCTCCCTCAAATGGCTTTGATTCCAGCAGGCATCAAATACTACCGTCAAACGTTAGGGCCGGCTCACCTTCTGGAATGACCGGAAACGGAAGCCCCAATTCGCCATGCCTGTTTGAAGGTGGGAGATCAGGGGTAGCATTTCATGAAAGCGTTTTGGGGCAAGGCTCCTGAAATGCAAATTGATTGGGTAGGGAAAGGATGCTAACCATGACGGCTCCTTTCCTGTTCGAAGTATATTTCAAAATGGCACCTGTTGCAGCAGGTTGCAGTCACTTCTCTCCTCCCTCCCCAGGAACAGGCTTCTCTTCATCAAAAGACAAAAAGAAAGTGCCGTCACACATGCTATACCTTTTCAAGGGATCTGGAGAAAAGTCCTATCCATGAGAATTAATCTGAGCTTTGAGAAGCACATAGCCGTGAAAGAGGAAGTGGGAAAGAAAGGCACTCTTCTAACTTCCTCCTTCAGCTCTATGTGCTTTCCAAGGAAGATAAAGGCAACCCAATCACCCCCACCTCATGGTCAAGGGGGCCCTGGGTGGGGGTGAATTGGGGAGCTCAGAGGCCCTGTTATGTATTGAAGTTCTCACCCTGAGCCAGCAGGGGGATACTGTAGATAGTTATGCAAATAAGGGATCGAAAGTGATGTTCAGTGATTGGATAGTTTTAGAAAATTGTTACAATTACGTTGTACTGGAGCTCTATATAAGCAGGCTGACTGAACCCTTCAGTTCAGTTCAGTTCTGTTCTGGCCTGTGAATAAACAAGAGGTGTTTGAAGAATCTCTGTGTCGTCTGATATGTTCATCCACAACTTAACAGGCCCCATGGGCACCAGGCGAAGAGTCCACATGTCAGGAAAAGCAGTAACAACATCAACAACATCACCATCTTGCCATAGTAATCCATGCTCTGGGCCTCCCACACCAGAAAGTTGATATTATTCACTGGCAATTACAGTAGGGTTACCAGATGTCCCCAGTTCCCAGGGACAGGCCCCGGATTTGCAAATCTGTCCCCAGACAAATTCCATCCCCGTAATGTCCCCAGATTTGCAAATCTGTCCCTGGGAAACGTGGCAGTGGCAGCCTCAGCAGCCCAGCTCCAGCCTGGTAGCGCAGTTGGCTCTGGCTGGCTTCAGGAGCTGCTCGCTGACGCCACCACTGCCGAGGGGGAACCAGGGATGTCCGGCGGTACAGATCTCATGCCCCCTTGTTTTGACAGATTGGGGGAGGCTCAGGAGTCATGGGTGGGTGGTTGGCCATTGCCCAGGAGCGGTGCAAGGCGCACGGTTTCTCTGCCAGGCAAGGTGCAAAGCCCTTCTTTCGCACCCTGTGAAACATAAATGCTCTCAGTTTTTAAAAAACTGGGAAACGGCAGTCCGCCCCAACTCCCAAGCCTCCCCCGATCAGTCAAAACAAAGCGGGAAGGGGGCAGGAGATCGGGGGAGGCTTGGGAGTCACAGGCGGGTGGCACGCCGTTTCCCAGTTTTTTAAAAACTCTGCGCATTTATGTTTCACAGGGTGTGAAAGAAGGGCTTTTCACCTTTACACAATATGCATGTGTGCTTGGGCCCAGGGTCTTTTGCCTCACCATTCCCACTACTGACTCCCTGTTGCTACTCAGTTTAAAAATAAATAAATAAAAAGTGTCCCCGGATTCATTGGAAAAAATCTGGTAACCATAAATTACAAGCTGTAACAAAACCAAAATAGCTTTGAACAATAGACTATTATTTGAAAAATCTCCTTCATTGGAGGTTTTCAAACAGGACGCTTTTGCTGTGCTTAATACAGTACACTGTGGGGGGTTGGACTAGATGACCCGTGCAGGGGGGGTGTCCCTTCAAACTCTATGATTCTATGATTCTAGGATCTCACATTAATAAATACAGTGGTACCTCGGTTCCATTCCGGAATACCGTTCGAGTTCTGAAACGTTCGGAAACTGAGGCGCAAAGGGCTGTCTGCAAATTCAATTAAGAAAATTGAAAAACACGCAGCGGAAGTTGTTCAACTTCTGAGGCGCATTCGAAAACAGAAGCATTTACTTCCGGGTTTTCAGCGATTGGGTTCCGAAACGTTCATCAACGGAGACGTTCGAGAACTGAGGTACCACTGTCTACAATAAAATTAAACAGCCCACTGATAATCCATAAGGTCTAAGAACCAGTTAAAAGAAACTTAATCCTGACAGCTATAAAATTAATGCATCTCTAATGCTAAATCTTTGCTCCAGTGACAACTCCCAAATAAGACCTCTATCCTGATAGCCTCTAGGCATCCTGAGCAGCAGCAGAAGCCTTTGTAGCTGAAAGATGATGCAGATCAGACTGATGTGCAAGCAGTTTTTCTATTCATCTGCTCAGTGAGAAGCCAACCTTTTCTCACCTTCTGACCAACGAGTGCTAATACTCGTTCCTGTTTTTCATTATGTCGAATGGTTGTTTTGTTTTATGGTATTATGGTTTCATACGATAGTTTTTGCATGAAGGTGCAAGCATTGTAATATGTTTATGGTCATGTTTTGTGTGCGTGTGTGTGTGTGTGTAAATAATTTTTATTTGATGTTACAAGTGTAAAATTATAACAATATCAAATATATTTCTCTGAATCTCAAGACTTTCCACGATCCCCTCCATGGGTCCTGTTGTCATTGTTTTCAAGTTCATATTATTTCATCATTCATATTTTAAGCCTATCCATATTGTCCAAAGTAATTGTTGGACTACAAATGTTGTTAAAATCCTGCTAATGTTTTCATTTGCTTGCAGTGGTTTCTTAAAAAAATTATAAACCTTTCCCATTCTTTTTTGAAACTTGAAACTTCTGTCTTCTTGGTTTCTGAGCCTTCTGATCAGTTTTGCCATTTCGGCGTAGTCCAACAACTTGATTTGCCATTCTTCCGTGGTAGGGACTTTGTCTTCTTCCCATCATGTTTTTAAATGTGTTGTTAACACATTTTGTGTAACATGCAACAAACAACTAAGATTAATAATAATAATAATAATAACAATCATAGCAATAATAATAATAATATCTATAATTTTTGTTGTTGTTTAGTCGTTTAGTCGTGTCCAACCGGACACCATGGACCAGAGAATGCCAGGCACTCCTGCCTTCAATATCTATATTTAGGTTTCTATTTATTTCTTTTGATTTATATCATGCTGTCCCCCAAGGAGAACGTGGGTCTCAAAAGCAGCCCTGTGAGGTAGGTAAGGCTGAGAGACAGTGTCTGACCCAAGGTCGCCAAGTGAGCTTCAGACCTGGGTGGAGACTCCCAACCCCAGACTCCTGCTACTTAGTAGAACACTGTAACCACTATAGCTCGCTGGCTGTCCATAGTAACATGTCTCAGCCCCTTTGAGTCCAAATGAGTAAAGTAGCACAGCATCATTGAACCCCACCATGCAGCCATCTTCACCACACACAAAATCCGCCTGTGTTCTGTGCCAAATATTCTCCAAATTCAATTTTCGGATAGAGAAGAAGAAGAAGAAGAAGAAGAAGAAGAAGAAGAAGAAGAAGAAGAGGAGGAGGAGGAGGAGGAGGAGTTTGGATTTGATATCCTGCTTTATCACTACCCGAAGAAGTCTCAAAGTGACTCACAATCTCCTTTCCCTTCCTCCCCCACAACAAACACTCTGTGAGGTGAGTGAGGCTGAGAGACTTCAGAGAAGTGTGACTTGCCCAAGGTCACCCAGCAGCTGTATGTGGAGGAGCGGGGAAGCAAACCCGGTTCACCAGATTACGAGTCCACAGCTCTTAACCACTACACCACGTTGGCTCTAGAAACTAAAGCAGCTGCAAGGCAAGATTTCACAGCTGCTTCCCCTTATTTCTGCTTCCCCTTATTTCTCCAGCAGAGGCACTGCCCAACGGGATTATGCTACTCAAGGCAGCTGTCTCAGTCTGCCTCGTGGACTAGCCCTGTTCTGAGTAGACATGGGACTCATCTATACAGCTGCAAATATAACGTGTGTTTTAAGTGCATTATACAAATGTGACACTAGATGACACTGGTGAGCTAATGGCAAAGTCCATATACATTTTAAAACTTTTTTTATATGTTTTTTTTTATATGTGTGTAGATTCAGCCACGGTTAAGATTGCACTGCGAATAGTAAAAAACAAAACAGTCCTAATGATGTTTACTCAGAAGCGAGCCTCATTGCATTAAATGCAACTCCATGCAACCAGTCACTGTGATAACATTATAAAGCACATCTGAGAACTTGGAAGTACTGTATTTTTCGCTCTATAGGACGCACTTTTTCCCCTTCAAAAATGAAGGGGAAATGTGTGTGCGTCCTATGGAGCGAAGATGCCATAGCCCGGCGACCCTCTCCCGGCTGGAGAGGTGACACGCGGCTATGGCAGGAACCTCTACAGCCCCGTGTCACCTCTCCAGCTGGGAGAGTGCGCGCGTGGGGCTAAAGCAGCACCCCGCGACCCTCTCCCGGCTGCAGAGGTGACACACGGCTTTAGAGGCTCCTGCCATAGCCGCGCGTCACCTCTCCAGCCGGGAGAGCGTGCGACCCTCTCCCGGCTGGAGAGGTGAGGCGCGGCTATGGCAGGAGCCTCTATAGCCGCACGTCACCTCTCCAGCCGGGAGAGCACTCGCGGGGCTAAAGAAGCACCCCGCGACCCTCTCCCGGCTGGAGAGGTGACGCGCGGCTATGGCAGGAGCCTCTACAGCCCCGCGTCACCTCTGCAGCCGGGAGAGCGCACGCGGGGCTAAAGAAGCCAGAGCCCTGCGACCCTCTCCCGGCTGGAGAGGTGACGCGCGGCTATGGCAGAAGCCTCTCCGCTGCGCCTTTCCGCTGCTCCCTGACCTGCTCTTTGGGGCTGGTGGTGGGCTTCCCCCCGCCAGCCCCAAAGAGCAGGTCGAAAGGAACCTGAAGCCTGGCGAGCGAGAGGGGTCAGTGCACACCGACCCCTCTCGCTCTCCAGGCTTCCAAGGTAGCCGCCTGAACGCACCTTAAACGGCACCTTGTTTTAGAGCGGGAAAACAAGAGGGGGAAAGTTCTCCCCCTCTCTGTGCAGCGCCTCCTGCTGCTTCACTGAAGGGGCGCTGGGCAGAGAGGGGGAAAATTTTTTTCTTGTTCTCCCCCCTCTAAAATAAAGTGCATCCTATTGTCCGGTGCGTCCTATGGTGCGAAAAATACGGTAATGTTCTCTGCATTTCCACTTCAGTTTGCTTTTTTATTTAGTCCTCCTGAAAATTCATCAGTGTTCGAGTGCGAAATTTCTACAAATAGGCACCTTTTTTTGCGTGCAAATTACCCTGTGAACATTTCTGCAAAGCAATTCTCTCTAATAGAGTGCATTTTTGTGTGCCATTTACATGCACACTTTACCCCAGAATATGCAATTTTCTACATATTGCTTGGCTGGAGAACTGCACTGCAAAATTCAAAGAAGTACACATTTTGGAGGATCTTCAATTTGGGACAAGCACAAATTAGGCAAGTTTGCCTTTCGAGGCAAACTGAATGAGAATTCTTCCCCGTCCCCAAGTGAGAAGGAATAAGCAAACATGTTTGCAAGGTGTGCCTAAATAAAACTGAAACAGCGAGGCTTTGTTTTGCTTTTTGACGAGGCTAAAAATGTTTGTGAATAACTCTGGGCCATCTCAGCCGAGCTCGAGATGAGACAGACATCTGTCAGCAAAAAGAGAGAGAGAGAGAGATCACACTCCCATTGCCAGAGTGAGCCTGAATAGCGGGCCATAAAGAGCGTTGCTTTTGCATGTTGAGGATAATTGTCTTGGGACTCTTCCATGCGCACACAAAAAGAAAGAAAGCCCAGCCCAGCCCTTTTCGAGGAAAGATGAGTCACAAGGAAAAGAGCGGGGTCAATGGCCCTTCATCAAGGTTAGGAGCCTACAAACACCTGCTTGTTCTCACACAACACCTGCTCGCGGGGACAACAAAACAGGTAGGGCTTTTTTGACCCGAAGAGAGTCGCAACCTCATTCACGATTTTAACGAAAGGAAATGAAAGGGAGGCTCCCCCCCTCCCGTCTCCAAGAGGCCCCCAAAGGTCAAGTTTCCTCCCCTCCCCCCTCCCAGCATTGTACTTCTGAAAATACTAATTGGGGCCTTCAAGAATCCCAGGTGTCCACATTCACTCTGGCACTAATTGAAAGCCAAGGAAATGATGCCTAAAGTGAAGTTGGTCCTCGTAGAAGAAGCCAATCCCTTTTCTTCCTCTGCCTCCTTTTTTCCCGTCTTTCTCTCTCTCCCATTGTGTCCCTTTCGGCCAAAGGAATGGAATGAAATAATCTATAGATCAATAGATGTTCCTTCTCTCTCTCTCTCTCTCTCTCTCTCTCTCTCTCTCTCTCTCTTTCTCTCTCAGCCGCACACACACATGGAAAAGTTGTTAATTTTCTTTGGGATACAGTTTTCAGAGCACGCGACGTCCCCATTTAAACGTATGGCATCTTCTCCCAGCAAGGCGAATAACTGACCAGGAGAAATTTACAGTGACCCAGAAAAATGTAACCCTATCAGACCAATGTGGCTATCAGTTCCAGGTTTGTTTGTTTATATGTTATGATATTTTAAAGCATTTCAATTTAAGAGAGAGAGAGTCCCAGCGAGGTACGCAAAAATAGCATGGACAAATAAAACAGAATCGTGGCAGGGGGCGATTTGAAAGAAGACGAAACTGGGAACCGGTAGAAACAGGAATTCAGAAATAAAAGGTGGGAGAGAAAGGCAATCAGTGAAATGTAAATGATACAGAAATGGCAATTGCATCACAGGGGTAAATGTATGAATGAAGACTTCTTGCATTCACTGGAGATGGCGTGGCACAAAGGAGTTAAACAGTTACCGGAAAATGCAGCCCACTTTATGCGAAAGTGTAAACATTTTACAAACAGAAAATGTGAATAAACAGGTTTTATATATGCATACATTTTTAAATCTATCAGTGTTTAATTGTATTCTAATTATCCTTCTATGTTTTTAGCCATTCTTGTTTTTGCCAGGGCTCCACTCCTTGTTGACTTCAAAGTCTAAAGCTGTGTGGCTCAAGAGGTAGATTTGCTTAGAATTGAGTTAGTGTTCTTCATCATTGTTGGAGCCACCGAAGTCAGGGAGGACCATAGCTCAATGGCAGAGCACATGCGTTGCATGAAGAAGATCCCACCTGTGACTCCCGGCATCTCCTCCAGCAGATGACAGGAAAGTTCTCTTACCTGAGAGCTTGGAGAGCTGCTGTCAGTCAAAGTAGGCAGTACTAGGCCAGGTAGGCCAATGGTTTGATGCAATAAAAGGCAGATTTATTTAGGCCGTCTTGGCGGTGAGTCCTGGAAGACCTGCTCCCTGCTTTGCAGGCCTTTTCCCACCTGGCCTAGGAGAGCACAGCCTGGACTGACTCCAACTACAAAAGCTGAGGCTACTGAACTGATTATTGGGCTATAACTTCCTTTTGCCGACACTTTGCCTCAAGAATCTTTAGGGGGCAAAGTAAGTCCATGAGGATATTCTTCCCAGGTCCATCTAGCCAGCATCTGGATTTCCACAGAAGCTTCTGGAAAGCCTACCAGCAGCTGGAACTAGCTGACCACCACCATAATTTTGCTAGATAACAAACATTGCCTTTAATGTGGGGCCTCTAACCATTTCAGCATTAGCTAAGGGCCGACTGCCTCTGCCTTTCCCCTTGATTAAGTTGCACGGGAGGTCAGAATATTTCTGGAGACACTTAGAGGACGCCTCCAGTCGCAATGCGAAGCGCGGGTTGACCTCTGTGTCTCGCCCGCTGTAAGCGGCGAGTCTTGCCTGCCACTCAGTCCTGTCCTACCTGGTTATGTTTGAGGCAGATCAACAGTTTGCATAATGCGGTGCTAACTGCCGCTTGCAGAGGGAGATTTAAGGCCGCCTAAAATTGGGAGTGACAGCCTGATTTCAGCACAACCTGAGATGTGGCAACCCAGCATTGCTTGCGCATTGGAAAAGGGGAGGAAGTTCCTGTTTGCTGATAGCAGGGCTCAAATATCACTCCACTAGGAGTGGGGAACCTAGAGGGGGTCACAAGCTGGTGATGGGAAGGCCCAGAACTAAAAATATTGGGCATGGCAATTGTGGTTACTTCTGCATTTTTACAGGCGGGGACGCGGGTGGCGTTAAACCACAGAGCCGAGGACTTGCCGATCAGAAGGTCGGCGGTTCGAATCTCTGCGACGGGGTGAGCTCCCATTGCTTGGTCCCTACTTCTGACAACCTAGCAGTTCAAAAGCAGTTCAAGGTGTAAGTAGATAAATAGGTACCACTCTGGTGAGAAGGTAAACGGTGTTTCCGTGCGCTGCTCTGGTTAGCCAGAAGCGGCTTTGTCATGCTGGCCACATGACCCAGAAGCTGTATACCGGCTCCTTCAGCCAATAAAGCGAGATGAGCGCCACAACCCCAGAGTCAGTCACGACTGGACCTAATGGTCAGGGGTCCCTTTACCTTTACACTCCAGACAGCCCAAAGTCAGAGGTCCATATAGGCAAGCAAGAAACATTAATTCAAGGTGCTTGGGGCGGGACAGTCAAGGATGTGGTCCAGAGAGAGGGGTGTGGCCTGAGGAAATTCTGGAGAGGTGGATGTTGTGACCGAGAGGGTCACACTGTCACAGCTTGAGGTTCCTTAACCCTGGATTTGGGGATGGAGCCTGCCAGTATGGCAGGTAACTCTAGCACGCACAATAAAGCTGATCGCTGAAAGATTTAGGACATTCAGGGGGGGAAGGAAGCGTTTATTTGTAGAGCGCATAACTTATGGAACTCACTGCGACAAGGTATAATGCTACGGAATATTGTGGAGGTTGTTGAGGACTGGGAAAGCAAGCTGGCGCTCCTGCAAGTAGGTTGGGTCTGCTCACACTGGTGCATTTGATGGCATGAGAAGAAGAGCCTCCTAGATCAGGCCAGTGGTCCTATCTAGTGCAACATCCTGCTCTCACAGGAGCCAATCAGATGCTCCCGAGAAGCCTGCAAGCAGGACCTGAGCGCAACAGCAACTCTCCCCACTAGCGATTCCCAGAAAACCTCTCCTCCATCTAGAGGGGAGAAGTTCTGAGTGGGAGCCATTTCCCATGTCAGCAGGGGGCATTTTGGCCTCTGCGTCTGCTGTCCCGGCTTCCACACCGCATCCCCTGGCTACTAACCAATCAGGCGGAAGCTGAAGAGGCGGGGTTTAGCCACTCAAATGTAGCCGTGGCAGCATTGCCCTCTCATTGCGCTGCTGGGTGTCGTCGGATCACCCACCCACCCTCTCTTTAGTTCATTTCTATGTTTTTGACCTTGCTATGGACCTGTGGTTGGTTGCCTTGGTTGTCCAAGGGGCCTGGTAGGAATTTTTATCCAACTGGCAAATTGGCACCAGTCACTTGGTTTTTTGCCTAAAGGTAAAGTGACCCCTGACCATTAGGTCCAGTTGTGGCCGACTCTGGGGTTGCAGCGCTCATCTTGCTTTATTGGCCGAGGGAGCCGGTGTACAGCTTCTAGGTCATGTGGCCAGCATGACTAAGCTGCTTCTGGCGAACCAGAGCAGCGCACGGAAATGCTGTTTACCTTCCCGCCGGAGTGGTACCTATTTATCTACTTGCACTTTGACGTGCTTTCAAACTGCTAGGTGGGAAGGTGCAGGGACCGAGCAACGGGAGCTCACCCCATTGCGGGGATTTGAACCGCCGACCTTCTGATCAGCAAGTCCTCGGCTCTGTGATTTAACCCACAACGCCACCTGCGTCCCGTTTTTTTGCCTACCTTGTAGCAAATCATCACAACTTTTTGGGTATTGGCGGTTAGGCATTGGAATATGTTTGTGTATTGGAGGGCAGGGTGTGGCCATCGCCTACCCCTCCACTTTTGGGTATTCCGTTAAAAGAATCCGGTGGTCTTGGATCCTGTCCGACGTCCTTGCTGATGGCTAGGGCCATGGCACGACCCCTGGTGACATCAGGGGGAGCTTCCAGTTATATTTGCATCAACAAGCTCCTCCTACTGGTGGTTAACCCTTGATAGACTCATCCCTCCCGGAGGGGGTGGACTCATGCTTTGTTGTTTTATCCAGTGCCTAAGCCAATACCACTCCCACGCTGTAATCAATAAAGTTGTGGCCTTTTTTTAGCCCATTAACCTAATATACTGCATCTTTGTGTCTTTCTTATCCTCAAGTGGGTGGCAGGTCCTCGACTCACAAACTGGTATTCTGGAACATTTGCTGCCTCCAACCATGGAATCAGTGTGAACGGGTGGAGATCCTTGACCAGCTGAGAAAGCCTAGCAGCCAGGTGATTGCAGAGATCCAATCCTGTGCCGCTCCGTGCTGCTGGGTGTTGACCCTGCCGGGCTCTGAGTTGACTGAGCCAACAGAGGGCAACCCTGTCCTGATCGCCAGCGACGCTCACGCAAGCAGCTGGCTCACATTAACAATGGTGAGTTCAGGAGAGGCGGCGGGGCGGAGGAATCACCCTCCTGCTCCCAGCCATGCCCTTTCACACTGGAAAGTATGCAGAGCCGGCTTTCTATAGACACCACGCCAGCCTCTCCCAGGTGTCTCCATTTTACTCAGGCTTGCAGATCAAGTCTCCCCTGACATGTCTCAGCTGGCCCTGCCTCGCCAGACATGCCGATCAATTAACAAAGGGATTTTTTTTCCCCCTTCCCCTTCTTGTCTTTCCTTCCCAGCCCTGCCCAGAATGCTCTTAGCCCGCTGTGGGTTTTCTTTGTCCAGGATGCTTCCAGTCCGACTGTGCTGAGTTTCCGATACAGCAGAATCCAATTCCTTAAATGCAATGAGTGCTGAGGCCCAGCAATTCTAAAAGAGGAGGCTGGAACTCTGCCTTAGGCCAAGGCAGATGGCTGCAACTAGGTAAATAGTATACCTGAAGAAGCGTCTCCACCCCCATCGTTCTGCCCAGATGCTGAGGTCCAGCGCTGAGGGCCTTCTGGTGGTTCCCTCACTGCGAGAAGCCAAGCTACAGGGAACCAGGCAGAGGGCCTTCTTGGTAGTGGCGCCCGCCCTGTGGAACGCCCTTCCATCTGATGTCAAAGAGATAAACAACTATCTGACATTTAGAAAACATCTGAAAGCAGCCCTGTTTAGGGAATGTTTAATGTTGATATTTTATTATGTTTTTAATATTCTGTTGGGAGCCACCCAAAGTGGCTGGGGAAACCCGGCCAGATGGGCGGGGTACAAATAATAAATTATTATTATTATTATCATAAATACTGTTGACATCAGATTCCCCCAGCCTGGCGCTAACCTCCAAGTATTGTTGGACTACAACTCCCATCGTCCCCAGTGAGCAGGCCAAGGATGATAGGAGTTGTAGTCTAAAGGATTTGAAACATCCGGCCAATGGAGCAAGCATGTTTTCTCCTGCTCTGGAGGGGAGGACTTGAACCAATGCGTTCAAGTTGCAAGAAAGATGATTTCCTCTCAACATCAGGAAGAACTTTCTGACAGTAGGAGCTGCTCAACAGGGAAATGGTCTCCCTCGTGAGGTTGTGGACTCTCCTTCCTTGGAGGTTTTTAAGCAGAGATTGGATGACCGTCTGTCATGGATGCTTTAGTTGAGGTTCCTGCATTTCAGGGGGTTGGATTAGATCATCCTCAGGGTCCCTTCCAAGTCTATAATTCTATTTTAAATTTATATACCACCCTTCATCTAAATACCTCAGGGTGGTTCATATCTCAGGGAGGTTCGTATTAAACATGGGGCCTTCTTCATGCAAAAGAGACGCCCGGCCACTGGTTACAACTCTTCCCCAAAAGCATAGGAATACAGTGGTACCTCAGGTTAAGTACTTAATTCGTTCCGGAGGTCCGTTCTTAACCTGAAACTGTTCTTAACCTGAAGCACCACTTTAGCTAATGGGGCCTCCTGCTGCTGCCGCGCCGCCGGAGCACGATTTCTGTTCTCATCCTGTAGCAAAGTTCTTAACCTGAAGCACTATTTCTGAGTTAGAGGAGTCTGTAACCTGAAACGTCTGTAACCTGAAGCGTATGTAATCCGAGGTATCACTGTATAGGCAGCTGTCTTACACCCAGACAGACCATTGGCCCATTTAGGTCAGTATCACCTATTCTGACTGGCAGCAGCTGTCCAGCATTTCAGACTGAGGGTTCTCCCAACCCTACTGGGCTCTGGCAGCAGTGGCAGACTTTGGGCTTTGAAATTTCAGCAGCGCCCTGTGCAATGCCAAAATTTGGCATGCTCCCCCGTCTCTCACCTTCCATTGTTTGTCATTGTTGTGGCGCCCCCTGTGGTGCCCGCCCGGCTCTGCGCCCAGTGCAGGCGAACTGGTCCCACTCACCGAAATCCACCTCTGCTGGCTGTGAGCTACAGCCCTTCCGATTATCCTGTCCACATGCTACCTCACTCCCCCCCCCCCCGTGCTTCTTCCTTCACTGGATCCCAGCCACTGTTTCCCTTCCTATTTTGTTGTGTACACTTAACCTAATTTTATCAAAATATATTGTTCGCACCTATCCAGCCTAGAGGCTTCCATGGCAGCAAACAAAAAAACGTTAAAAATCACAAGGTAACAAAAATGTGTGCAATTTCAAGGGAAAACAGTTTGGGGGTTTTTTTAATAATAAAAAACCTAATATAATAAATAGTCATCTATGTGTCAGCAATGAATTCTGCTTGAAAATTTGCCAGGATCTAAAATCTGCCTGTTGGGTAGTTGCATTAGCAAGGAGGAGGCAGGGAGAATAAGAGGAAATACTATTCAAAAAGTTAATAAAGAATGGTCAATCTTCAAAGAATATCTTAAAAATTATACGGGTAATGCTTATAGAGTTAAGTTTGGAAACAAAGTATAAAGAGAAGACTTGGAAATCAAATATCTGTGGTGTATATGTCAGATATGTAGGTATGTAGGGTCTGTATTATATGTAATGTATGTAATGTAATGTATTGTATTGTATTTGTTAAGTTCTATGTAAATTCACCCGGTGCTATACCAGCTGCCCTGGCTCCCGGTGGAGTACAGAATCAGGTTTAAGGTGCTGGTTTTAACCTTTAAAGCCCTATACGGCCTAGGACCCTTGTGTTGGAAATCAAGCCTATATCGGGAGATACTGGCAGCTCTCCCAGGCACCCGGCTTGGTCTCCGGTTGACCTCCCTGGCTGCATTCCCCAGCAAGATCCAGGCTAGGTCTCGATAGGCGATTCTTCCCAGCGTGGAAAGAGCACACCCACTCCCTCCTGCTCCCCCGGCAGGGAAAGGAGATAGACAGAAACGTATTTACATGCTTTTATTTCTGTCTCTTCAGCATTACAGAAAACGTGTCTGTACTCTTCAAACTCCAGCAATCAAGTAACAAAGACTTCCTGTACTTCCTGTACATACGCAAGAGGAAGGTCTCAGATTACACTCTGAGCAAATTCCGGGTGCATTGCCCTGTGAACTGACTGTCCCACTGTTTCCCACGGACAGTCCCAGCATTCCCATCATGTGATGTTTTCAAGCTAGCAGTTCGCAGCTACGTTGCTTCCATATCGTAACACCTTGTACCTATGGGACCGCCTCTCCTGGTATGTCCCACGGAGGACCTTACGGTCTTTAAACAAAAACATCTTGGAGGTCCCGGGCCACAGGGAGGATAGGCTGGCCTCAACCAGAGCCAGGGCTTTTTTGGCTGTGGCTCCGATCTGGTGGAACGCTTTGTCACAAGAGACTAGGGCCCTGTGGGACTTGACATCTTTCCGCAGGGCCTGCAAGACAGAGCTGCTCCACCAGGCCTTTGGCCAGGGCACAGCCTGACCCTTTGGTAATCCTCACAGAACTCTAGTCCAATTGTTGCCATGAATTTGATTCTGAATTGATTTTAGAATGAATTGATTTTAGAATGTATTTCAATTAATTGATTGTGATTTTATGTAAACTGTGTTACTTTTATTGTTGTTAGCCACTCTGAGCCCAGCTTCAGCTGGGGAGGGCGAGATATAAATAAAAATTTATTATTATTATTATTATTAATGCCACAGGTTATTCCTTGGAAGCCCATTCTCAGTGGATAATCTAAATGCACCCCAGTTTACCTACCCGTTCCTTAAGGGAAGTGATGAGGGGTGTGTGTATTGCATTTAGTCCACATTTTAATAGTCTTTTTCTAGTGTGTTAGGGATAAAGGTGTATGGGGTATTAGGGGAGAGGTAGTACCTCTCGTGGGGGACATGTCATGCTCCATTTGAGGTTTGTCCACCTTTGGTCCCCACCCTGCACTCAGCTCTCACCTGTGTCTCCTAAAAGCTGTCAGCATGCGACAGCGACCACACCCTGGGAAACGGCTTCAGCTGGCCTGCTAAGCCAGGTGAGGGTAGCTGATGGGTAGCAAACCGTTGGCTAGTTAGGGACTCCCCCTGCCTAAGAAGACAGGCTGCAGCCCACTGAGCAAATGAGACCAATGGCGGGTCCAACGGTCAAGAAGGTGGTTTCTGGACGTGTGTAGAGGGAAGCAAGGGGCAGGTAGGGCTTGTGAACCTGGGAAGGGAGCCCATCTAGGAGAAGGAAAAATCTCATCCTAAACCTCCACTGCCTTGTGGGACATCTTGGGAAGAAGAAAGGGTTAAGCAGTAAATCCAGAGTGGAGTCCCTAAGACGGTTGGGTCAAGCCTTGTTTGCCTCTTTCCAGCAACTCCTGGAGCCAAGCTGGTGCCAAATGTCTTGCTTTCCTTTCCTTTGGACCACATCAGTGAGGCTGAAAAGGGGAGCTTGGTCTCTGGGCAGCCCAGGACCTCCAGACACGCTGCCCAGGCTTTCACCCCAGGAGATCACTTCAATGCTGCTAACACAACAGTTTGGCTTCACCTCCAAAGGCACACTGCATTGTCTCTCAAAACAGAAAGACACCAACAGTCACTGCTGCTTAATGGGCGTGTAGAAGAGGCACCGCCTCTCCTGTCCTTGCCCCGCCTCCCCATGCTGCAAACTTGCAACTTAAGGGGAAGTTTCGGCTGCACGTCACAACCTAATTGTCAATTGACAGTTCCATCCACCAATCATATGTCTTTCTCTTTGATGTGGATTAAGCTTCAGTTTGCTCTTTCAGAACCAGCACCTGGCAAGCAGATCTCTTGGTCTTTGTATGACAAGAAGCATGAAGGAAGGCCCTGGGAGTGACCTCTAGGTCTCCTGTGGAATCAGGTAATGCTTCAGATGTCCTAGTCCCAGGTGATTTAGGGCTTTAAAAGGCAAAAAGCAACATTTTGACCCAGTGGGGGGGGGTCCAAAAACTGAGAGTCAGTCGTATTGGTGAAGTATAAGTAAAAAAATGCTCTAAGTGGCTAATCCCCATAAATATTCCGGTGGCCAGGGGCGAGCGAAGGCTAACCGATACCCGGAGCGGCACGCATAATAATAATAATTTATTATTTATACCCCGCCCATCTGGCTGGGTTTCCCCAGCCACTCTGGGCGGCTTCCAACACAATATTAAAATACAGTAATGCATCAAACATTAAAAGCTTTCCTAAACAGGGCTGCCTTCAGATGTCTTTTAAAAGTCTGGTAGTTGTTGTTCTCTTTGACATCTGGTGGGAGGGCGTTCCACAAGGCGGGTGCCACTACCGAGAAGGCCCTCTGTCTGGTTCCCTGTAACTTGGCTTCTCGCAGGGAGGGAACCGCCAGAAGGCCCTCGGTGCTGGACCTCAGTGTCCGGGTAGAACAATGGGGGTGGAGACCCTCCTTTAGGTATACTGATATAGACATGTGCAGCGTTGCTACGTATAGTGTATGTGTGCAACACCGTGCATGCATTGTATGTAGCACTTTGTCGCCGGCGCCCCTTGAATGCCATACAGACAGTGGCGGGATCCTCTGCTCACGGCTGTGGCTGCAAACGGAGGGTCCTCCACATGTGGGTGCGGTGGTGCAATGGCTGCTCACATGGCTGTGCCCAGGGGAGGTGGGGTGAGCACCCCACGGGGTGCCTTCTTGTCACCCCTCCAGACATGGCACCCGGGGTGCACTGCCCCCACCTTGCGACGCCCCTGCCGATGGCCATATTATTTGCAACAAAGGCCGTTTCCCCATTTCAGTATCTGCAGTCCCAAAGTAAATGCCATTTCCTTTGTGTGTGTTTTCCCTTTTCTACCAGTTTCAAAGCAATCCTTGTAACAAAGTGTTTGTGTGTGTGAGTGTTTATATATGCATGCCTTACCTAAATCAGCTGGACCTTCTCGTATTTAATAATTTGATTCAGAACGCAAGTCGTATCAAAGAGCAAAATATTCAATATTGTTAATTCAGTTTTGCAAAATATATTCTTAATTTAAAAAATGATTTTGCTCCAAGTGGTAGTGTAGTAATAAAGCAGTTATTGACCAGCTCTTATTGATTGCTCAGCCCCGGGCAAAGTACACTGACCTTGCTCACTCTCTTATTGCTTACATTTTCCCTGGCCTTCTTCATCTATGCCCGCTCAATAATATTATTATGAATGTATATTTTTAGCAAAAACTCTCTGTTACGAGGTTAGGACTTTGTAGTGATTTCCCTTTCTTAGCCCGGACCCTGTGTCATTCTCTGAGGTCCACAGCAAAGCTGCGGGAGAGGTGAATAGACCACAGCAAGGAGAATTCAGCACTTTCCTGAGGACCACATCTCTCAAGTTTCTAGTCCCTCAGAAAATTGCAGAGGGGAGGGCAATTCATGCTCCCACTTTCCCTTTTGGTGAATGCCCTTCTTCCTATCTCTGTCCTGGGGGACTCCTGTTCCCTCAGAAATCACCAATCGCTCTCCCTAGCTACCCCTCAAGTCTGCAACTGCTTCTCAGATGACCTAAATGGGGACAACCTCCCTACCTCACAAAACCTCCCACTTTCACAAAACCTTTAGTTTCACTCAGGAGCGGGGAACCTTCTTCCACTTGAGAACCACATTCCCTTCTAAGCAACATCCACAGGCAAAACATGTGACTTTGGACAGGAGACTACACAAATTCAGATGTCTAGACACATAGATGGCCTGTCCCATTTTGCCGCCTGGGGTGATATAGGAAGGGGCCACCCTGTGGCCGAAGACTCCCTTACCTGGGTCATAGAATCACTGAAATGTAGAGTTGGAAGGTACCCCAAAGGTCATCTAGTACAACCCCTTGCAATGCAGGAATTGCAGGAATTACAGCTAAAGCATCCCTGAGAGATGGACACCCAACCTTTGCTTAAAGACCTCCAAGGAAGGAGAGTCCACAATCTCCTGAGGGAGACTGTTCCACTGTCAAACAACTCTCGCTGTCATAAAGTTTTTCCATATGTTTAGTTGGAATCTCCTTCCTCGTAACTTGAAGCTGATGGTTCGAGTCCCGCCCTCCAGAGCAGGAGAAAACAAGCTTGCTCCCTCTTTTTAGGAGTTCAGCCTAAACTCGAGTAGGACCCTGGCAGAGACACATACCCGACTGGCATGTTCCCTCCCTCCTGGTCGATCGTTCGGGAGCCTCATAAGCTTTCTTCAGCCTGAACATCACAGCGATCGATGTCAACAGACACCGGCACACTTAGGGATCCGCAGAGTTTGCACAACTTGCGTGTGACAGACCTCACCATCTCAGCATTTTGGCTCATCTACTTTATTTACACATAAACACACATGGAGCACTGCAACATGGCTCCCTCTCTCTCTAGCATCAGACAGCAAAGAGGAAAAGAACAAAGGACAATAGTCCCACTTCACAGAACACAGTAACACAAACATCCTGTTTCTGTCACTTCCCACTCTGTGGAGTCAAAACATATACCATCATGTGACAGACAAAAATCCCATGACTGCAATCATGGATCAGGAATTCTAACACCTCTTCCATGTGAGAGCTTGAGATATATGAAGATGGCTATCACATCTCCTCTCAGTCTCCCCTTTTCCAGGCTAAACATACCTAGCTCCTCATCAGGCTTGGTTTCCAGACCCTTGATCGTCTTGGTTACTCTCATCTGCACCCGTTCCAGCTTGTCAACATCCTTCTTAAATTGTGGTGCCCAGAATTAGACACCGTATTCCAAGTGTGGTCTGACTAAGGCAGAATAGAGTGGTCATGCAACAGTGACATGTTCCAGTGAGATCTTGTGAGATTTAATGAGATCTCACAGAGCGAGAAAGATCTCATGGGAACTGCCACTGCTGCTGCTTCTCTACCTACAGCAGAGATAGCAGAGTTGATGGCCAGCTGCCATCTCTTGAGGTTCTGCTGCCTGAGGCAGCTACCTCAGCCTGCCTCACGGTCAGTCGGGTCGTATTTATGACATAATAACAAAAGAAGAGTCCTGCTGGATCAGGCCAATGGCCTATCTAGTCCATCACCCTGTTCTCACAGCACCACCCAGATGCCTGTGAGAATAGAGCAAGCAGGATTCGAACGCAAGAACACGCTCACCTCCTATGGTTTCCAGCAAGTGATATTCAGAAGCATTACTGGCAAAGGTCTGTATTGTTAAAGCTATGGTTTTCCCAGTAGTGATGTATGGAAGTGAGAGCTGGACCATAAAGAAGGCTGATCACCGAAGAATTGATGCTTTTGAATTATGGTGCTGGAGGAGACTCTTGAGATTCCCATGGACTGCAAGAAGATCAAACCTCTCCATTCTGAAGGAAATCAGCCCTGAGTGCTCACTGGAAGGACAGATTGTGAAGCTGAGGCTCCAAGACTTTGGCCACCTCATGAGAAGAGAAGGCTCCCTGGAAAAGACCCTGATGTTGGGAAAGATGGAGGGCACAAGGAGAAGGGGACAACAGAGGACGAGATGGTTGGACAGTGTTCTCGAAGCTACCAGCATGAGTTTGACCCAACTGCGGGAGGCAGTGGAAGACAGGAGTGCCTGGTGTGCTCTGGTCCATGGGGTCATGAAGAGTTGGACATGACTAAACGACTAAACAACAACAACAACAACAACAACAACTGTCACACCCAATATGTTGTACCTACTTAGGTCTGTATGGTGGTCAGCGTGTCCTATTCTCCTAATTTATTTATTTTTCCATTTCATTTCTCTACCACCTGGTATTTTTAAGAAGAAATCTCAAAGCAGTTCACAACACAGGAAAACATCAAATAAAACAATCTGGAGTAAAACATTACTGAAGAAAGTCAGATCTAATGTAAACGTTCAAAGCAACATCATTAACAGGGAAATAAAATGGTAATCTTAAAGCTTCAAAATAAAACACTACAAAGAAGGTCAGCTACAGAATGCGCATTTAACAAAACAAAGTTAACACACGCAAAATCTTAAACGTTTTGAAAGAAAGCGTTACTGAAAAAAGGTCAAATATAGAATGCACGTTACAACAGCATAATCAACGAGAGAAGAAAATATTATCATAAGCACAGAAAGTATCTGTTGCTGTCAGCCCTGCCAAAGGGGGTTCAGAGCTGGTGGCAGCTGTGGAAGCCAAGATTCTACCATTCTACCATATATGGTGGACGTGCAAGATAACAAAAGCATATTGGGAAATGATTTATAATGAGTTGAAAAAAATGTTTAAAACAACTTTTGTGGGGAAAACCAGAAGAGTTTTTATTAGGAATTTTAGGTCCAGAAATACCAAAGGAGCAGAAAAGACTGTTGGTGTATGCAACGACAGCTGCACAGATACTTCTTTAAAAAAAATTGTTAATTTTCTTTTCTCAAAACAAATATCCAATATTATTGTTAAACATACATTTTCCAATTTCCCCCCTCCCTGTTGACTTCCCTCAAGTACCATTTCTGGTTTAGATGATACATTCTGAAGTATACAATACACAATATTATGTTATCACATTGTTATACTTCTTGTTCTCTGTAAATAAAATTGTAAATGTTTATTTAAATCCTTCCAGCAAGACCATTTCTTTCTGTTGTTTCTGCAAATACATTGTAAAGGGTTCCCATTCTTTTTCAAAGTCACTATTGTCCTTTTCACGCAGTTTGTCCACTGACTTTGCTAACTCTGCGTAGTTCATCAACTTTTCTTGCCATTGTGCTTTTGATGGTACTTCTCTCGTCTTCCAATTTTGAGCTATTAAGATTCTTGCCGCTGTTGTAGCATACACGAATAATGTCCTTTTTTTCTTTTGACAACTCTTGTCCTAAAATTCCTAAGAAAAAAGCTTCTCGTTTTTTGACAAATGTTATTTTAAACATTTTTTAAAGATTCACTGTATATCATTTCCCAAATTTTTAAAATAATCTTGCACTCCCACCACACATGATAAAATGTTCCCCTTCTTTACGCCTCCAACAATTCTTTTGTTCTGTTCTATACATTTTTGCCAGTTTTCTGTGTGGATACTTCTGGCCCAGAAATGAAAGGAAGACAAAGTCCCTACCAGAGAAGAATGGTTAATAAAGATGATGCACTATGCCGAAATGGCGAAAATGACCAGGAAGATCAGAAACCAAGAAGATAATAAATTTAATAAAGAATGGGGGAAATTTATAATTTACTTAGAAGAACACTGGAAACAATTAAAAACGTTGGCAGGGTTTTAATAACACTTGCAATGTAACAAGAACTATGGTAAGAGCTGAGTTTTATGGAAATATGGAAAACATGAAAGGCAGGGATCAGGTCCCACAGCCACAGCCAAGATGTTCTTGTTATGTACTGAAGTTCTCACCCTGGGCCAGCAGGGGGATACTGTAGATAGTTATGCAAATTAAGGATCTAAAGTGACTTTCAGTGATTGGATAGTTTTAGAAAGTTGTTACAGTAACGTTGTACTGGAGCTCTATATAAGCAGGCTGACTGAACCCTTCAGTTCAGTTCTGCTCTGACCTCTGAATAAACAAGAGCTGTTTGAAGAATCGCTGTGTCGTCTGATATGTTCACCCACAACTTAACAGTTCTAATGCTCTTATGCAAGTGTGAAATCTGCACCGTATGTGGGGCTGACCCAGAAACTCCAGCAGGTGCAGAATGCAGCAGCGAGACTCCTTACAGGGTGCTCGTCGCGGGATCACAATCACCCAGTGCTATACCAGCTGCACTGGCTCCCAGTGGAGTACAGGATCAGGTTCAAGGTGCTGGTTTTAACCTTTAAAGCCCTATACGGCCTAGGACCCTCGTACCTACAGGACCACCTCTCCTGGTATGTCCCATGGAGGACCTTACGGTCTTCAGATAAAAACATCTTGGAGGTCCCGGGCCACAGGGAGGTTAGGCTGGCCTCAACCAGAGCCAGGGCTTTTTCGGCTGTGGCCCCGATCTGGTGGAACACTCTGTCACAAGAGTCTAGGGCCCTGCGGGACTTGACATCTTTCCACAGGGCCTACAAGACAGAGCTGTTCCACCAGGCCTTTGGCCAGGGCACAGTCTGACCCCCTCTTTTGGCAACCTTCACAGAACTCTAGCCCAATGGTTGCCACTAATTGGATTTGAATTGATTTTAGAGTGAATTGGTTTTAGAATGCTGTGTTGCTTTTGTTGTTGTTAGCTGCTCTGAGCGCAGCTTTGGCTGGCGAGGGTGGGATATAAATAAATTACATTATTATTATTATTATTATTATTATTATTATTATTATTAACCACGCTCCCATGGCACCCACTTAACAAAGCTTTTCATGATTCTCTCTTGAAAGTTAGGAAGGGTGCCATATACTGAGTCAAAGCATAGGTCCATCCACCTCAGTTTTGTTTCCATTGATTGGCAGCAGCTCCCAAGGATCCCCTAAAGGGTTCTCTCCCAGCCCTATGGGACCTTCTGCGCATGCATTGCAGGGGGCTGGACTAGATGACCCCCGGGGTCCCTTCCAACTCTACAATTCTACTAATCTATGTTTCTGGGATTCTGCCTCTGAGCTGCAGCCTTTCTATCTTCTGGCTGAGGCACATGGCAGCTTATAAGCTCCAGCCTCAGCCGGCTCTTTCTATGGAAATCCTGTAGCAAGCCCCCGAGTCCTCAGCGATGATTTTGCACAAATGATGCTATGAATAATAACAATAATTGTATCACATTGTTATTGCTGGCCACCAAAGGGATCCTGGCTGGTGATATTATTACATGTTTAATAAAACAGTGTCAAATTTTGATTGCATCTTTTGAGCTCGGTCCTTTCTCCCATCGCCAGCTGGCTGATGACAAAAGCGCTCTCTTTTTTTGTTTAAAAGAAATTTCAATTATCAGCCTCTGGCTGGTGCTCACCCTCCCAAAACAAGAAGGGGGAAGAGAGTGTGGAAGCGGCACTATTACGACCAATCCGTCGAGTCAGTTTGTGTCAGTGGCTTTCAACCCGAATTCCAGGATCAACTTGTCCACCACGAGACATTCTTAATTAGACAAGGTAACCCAGACGTTTGGAAATTTTGGATGAGTTTTCATTTCTATTGCGGTTCTAAGCTTCTGTACATTTTAAATTACGCTTGTAAATTGTTAGCGGTGATGTCATTGTTCTATGCTTTTGGTAAACTGCTTTGAGGGCACTTTTTCTACAATCGAGAGGTATATAATGAAATGAAATAAATAGTCCAGAATTTATTTCCTGCATTTATAGCCCACCTTTCTCTCTAAGGCGCTCAAGGCAGTGTCCATGTTCTCCCCGCCCCCTAATTTACGGTAATCCCCACAACATCCCTGGAGCAAATAGTTGTAGACCAAAGTTTATTGTGCAATAGGTTCAAAGAGGAAATTTGAACCCCGAGACTTTTAAAACTTTCCCACCATATCCCAGAATACAGTTCGTACAGCATCATTGCTACATCATTGCTACATCACTGACATGTCACAAAAGGGGAGGGGTAGACAGGGGTTACACTAGTTTAACCTTGGCAAACATGTCCAGACAAGTCCTTGGTACAAGATTAGCATAAGCAGACAAGTCAGGGTAAGACTCAGGTATAAGATTAGCATAGGCAAACACCTCTGAAGTCCAACCACCCAAAGTACAATAGAACTTCCTTTGCACGTCTGGACCCCTTGGCAAGTTTGGTGATGGAATTAGGCTTTCCTTGGCCAACAATCAGCTCAGCAATTGTCACCTCTGGGAACTTCCTGGAGTCCTTTTTCAAGGGGAAAATAGCTTTGGAATGGAGGAAACTGGCAAAGGAGTTGATTTCATCTTGTCTTTAAAGCTGGGTAACTTCCCTGAGCTGTCAAGTTGAAAGGATACATTCAGGCATAATATTTGTAACATTTAACTTTAAAGATGTGCCCCCACCCCTGTAATTTCTGTAACAGTTTGTTTGTTTGTTATTAAGGAGCCCAAGGCACCGAACAGACAAGCGATGAAACAATTAAAGCACCTTAAAAACAATTCCATGAAGATGAAGGCTGCAAAAGATCTCTACTTAACAGCCTTCTTGGAAGAGGAAGTGAAATATATTTGGAGTCGAGTGTGGATTTCATGCTCTTTATTCAGCTCATAGTAGCGAGGAATGAAAGTTCCCCCACAATATCTGCTTTATATACATTATTTACACAATGGGCCGCATGGGATTGGCTAATTCTGGGATTCTCCTGTAGGCCAATCAGGTTGCAGATTCACTTCCACCTGGAGCTGGATTGGGTGGCTCCTGCAGACCAACCATACTGCTGCATTGTTCTAGGACCAATCAGACTGCTGCATTCTGAATCCTATTGTTCTAGGACCAATCAGACTGCTGCATTCTGAATCCTATTGTTCTAGGACCAATCAGACTGCTGCATTTTGGATCCTATTCACTCAGTACATAACAGGAAGGTTTTCAACACACACCGAAGAGAAAACAGAGGCAGAGTCTGTCTGATATGTCACAGGAGGGAGTTCCACAGCGGAGGTGCCCCCACACTAAGGACCCAATCCCTATCTTATACAGAAAGGAAGACTGTGTCTGCACGAGACCCCAACCCACAAAACCCAGTGATTGACAGGACTGAGACGCTATTTTGGGTATCCTGGCCCCAACCTGCATAGAGCTTTATTCAGCAAAACCAGCCTTGAACCTACCTGGTAGCTACTTGGGGATCTGTCGGGGGGACAGAGCTTTATCTCATTTGCAGAACCATCCACCTGCCTGTCTCCTGACATCGTGATAGCATCAGGCAACCTGTATTTCCCACATTCCCATTGTCGGGACTTGCAAAGTGCTGTGTGAGGAGTTTTGCAAACCTTGGTGATCGAGAAGAGCCTTGTTGGGTGAGGCAAAAGACTCGTCTAGCCCAGCGTTGTGTTCCAACAGTGGCCAAACAGATCCCTAAAAGCAGAGCAAGAGTGTATGAGCCCAATGGCATGGCGTGCGGTGGGGACACAGGGGCGGTTGCCCTGGGGTGCAAAATTTCAACACCTGGTGCTGCCTCAATACAGCTGGGTGCTTCCATTTCTGGACTCCATTGAAAAGAGCTTCTCCATGCGAACCAGGAAGTGACCTTTCCAGACAATGGAACAACTTGTCTTATCTGTGCAGCTGCGATCTCCTGGGTGACTTGGACGCTGTTAGGTCCTTGCATACACTGTTTTCCTCCCTTTTCCCTCCTCTGCATGGCCCCGGGCACTAGCAACCCACACTATGCCACTTGTATGTTCCATAAGCAGAAGCTTGGAAAGGTTTTCTGGAAAGATGTATATGTTAAGACTTCTGTGTGGGTGTTTATATGCTCCCGTGAGCACGTATGTGTTGTTTCTGTTGATAAACTCTGATAAAACCCTGGTCTGTTTTCTGCTTTCAATTAGAGAGAGGGTAGAGGTAGCCTTTTGTGGCTGCGTCAGTTTAGTCCATATTATTATGTCCAGATGTGCTCACTGAAGCTGCGCATTATCTCTTTGATAGTGCTAAGAACTTTACAGTGGGTCACGGAAGTACAGCTCTCAGCCAATAGATCTAATTGCAATCCTTTTATGTTCTCTGTGATTGCAGGTTCCTCCAGCATTGCAAACAAATAGTAATCAACTCAACCTGTTACCTTGAGGCAGCAGTGTTAGGATGTGAAATATCAACTAGGCTGTAACAATAGCGTTGTCTTTTTAAACCCCCCCCCCCAAAAGTCACTATCATTATTATTATTATTTGTGTCGTTCCTCAGCTGTGATAAATGGCTCACACTTCCAGGCAAGGCGGATCCTCCGAGTTCTCTCTCTCTCTTATGTGCAATGAAAAAATGTGTTTGTGGGTGACATGGTTTAGGTGGTCAAATGCAGTGTCAACATTGTTCCCCACTCCTGCTACAGCAGCACAGTATTAGCCATGTCAACCATAATTCCCACTTCCAAATCTACATTTTTATGACGCCATTATGCTAATGCAAACCAAACTTATATTGCACCCGGTGTCTAATCCACCCCACAAATTAACCCATTTGTATTCCAGGGGATCGAACAGGCGTCTTCTCCCCCCCCCCCTCTCTCTCTCTCTCTCTCACACACACACACACACCTCAGCCACCCGACCCTCTTCAAAACAAGAAGCGTAAGGCGAAAAGAAGCCTAAATCCTGTGCTGAAAAGATGCAGCAAGCAGACTGCGAAAGATTTAAGGAAATGCCCAACCATTGGGCAATGTGAAGCTGGGCTCCTTCAGACAAGCAATTTGGTACTCCATTAAAAAGTAGCAAATTGTCAGTTGTTTCATTAAGTGTTATGGACGCAGTCCAGACTGTGGACTCCATAACACACAAGTAGGGCTAGTAAGTGAGGAAAAGAGCCCATTAAGGGAGGAGAGATGAGTAGTAAGGGATACCTGGATGCTCTGGAATGGAATGGAAGGGAAGTGGCCAGGAATTGCCCCTTATGTGTGTGCATGGTTGTTTTGCAGTCTGCAGGCAAGGCTTTAATATGGATCTTAGACATTCAACTGTAATAGGTCCTCAGTGGGTCTTAACATCCTCATTAAGTGATGCATCCAGCCAGTTCTGTTAATCCATTGGGATCCAGGTGTGATTCCATATCAACACTGAAGGTATGCATGGAAGAAGACCTCTTTCTCCATTAGTCAAGGATAGGAAGAGATCTGGGCTAGGAGTTCCAACCCTCACCATCTTCTCCAGACATCAGTCCTTCAGTCTCCTGATCCTGGTCTGCTTATTTCGCTCCTTCTGTTTTATTCTCTGCCTTTGTGAGGTTTGCAGAATGACGCCCCGGCCGGTGGTTCATTTGGAGGTGTGCGAGACGGCCTGGGGCAAATCTTTCATCATGGAAGCAAACGTAATGGAAAGCGATTCCTGGAAATAGCAGATCACCTCTACGCTGCCAGTATTTTTCAAGAGGGGTTCGATCTCATACCAGCAACTGCAGTTTGTGCAATTGAAGCAGATCTGGCGCAACACTTTGGAGAACAGCAGTCAGGAAAGTGACAGGAAAAAGTGTGAGATAGATGCATGGTTTGTGGGAAGGCATATCAACACCCCCAACACAAAAAAAAAAATCAGGGTGAACGCTTATTGTTGTTGAACCTCCACACAAATAAATCACAACAAATGCTCAGTCAGGAGCGGACAAGTTCTAACGCTTGTGCAAGCTACGTGGAACCAAGTCAAAAGTCTGAATACTGTGAGACCTGCCATGTTTTTGAACGCTCCCACACATCGAAAGCTCCTTGCATGTGAGAAATGCAATGGAGGGAGGCTTAATAAAGCGAGTTTGCTACCGGCAGGAGGGAGGAAGTTCTGCCATTGGGAGTAAAGTGGGACAGTCCAGAATTCGACCTCCTCAGAACTCAACCACCACTTTATAAAAAAAAGCAATAATAGCAGCCTTGGCGAGGGAGAGGGGAGGTCAACTCCTATTGGGGATTTAACCCTTTCACACTGTGGCATTTACTCAACCTGAATTCTACCACCACCATCTGCTATTTGCCTCATGTGTCCAATTGCATCTAGAGGGGTTGGATCCAGAGGGTGGGATTCACTTAATAAACCCCATCAATGGAAACTCTCTGCAAGGGCTTCCACCACGGGCGCCAACTTGGGCCCCAGGTTATGGGGGCCCAACATGCGTGACGTCATGATATCACATCGTCAGAGACCTCGCGAGACCTCAGAGATGGTGTCTGAGGCCTTCCGAGACCTCTGAACCCAACTTCCGGTGCCACCTTGCGAGACCTCAGAAGTTACGTGGGAGCCCTGTGGTGTGGGTGCTGAGCACCCACAATGTTTTTGTGGGTGCTCAGGCACCCAGAACCCCCCATATGTGGTGCCCCTGGCTTCCACATGTCCAATGAGCCCTTTTCCCCTCTCCTCCAGCCAGGTACTCCCCACAATTGACTCAGAGGGTTGGGAGAACCTCCATAACAGCACACAGAGGGAGGGAGGTCATTCAATCTGGCAAGCTGATATGTTTGAGCAGACAGAGCCTTCATAATAGCATGAAGAAGAAGAAGAAGAAGAAGAAGAAGAAGAAGAAGAAGAAGAAGAAGAAGAAGAAGAGGAGGAGGAGGAGGAGGAGGAGGAGGAGGAGGAGGAGGAGGAGGAGGAGTTTGGATTTGATATCCCGCTTTATCACTACCTGAAGGAGTCTCAAAGCGGCTAACATTCTCCTTTCCCTTCCTCCCCCACAACAAACACTCTGTGAGGTGAGTGGGGCTGAGATACTTCAGAGAAGTGTGACTAGCCCAAGGTCACCCAGCAGCTGCATGTGGAGGAGCGGACACACGAACCCAGTTCCCCAGATTACGAGACTACCGCTCTTAACCACTACACCACACTGGTTCTCTGGTGTTGAATTCCACCCACTGTAACTCTTCCAACAAAAAGTGATTTTTGCCAACTCTACTTTCTGTGCCTCAGGCCACCCCTTGCACTGCTCTGTAGGCCCACCACCATCTAAAGCACCTTTTCAGGGGAATACTAGGGGCTGGGAAGGGGAGGAAGAATCAGCAAAATTCACCCACCCACTCTTCCTCCAGCAGGAACATCACTTGAGCAACCTTCTGCCATGGGAACCCTGAATCGGATCTCTGGTACTTGGAGTCTATCCACCCAATTGTATAACATGTAGAACAGTCTTTAATTTGAGTTTACACTGCGTTCTGGCTGATGAAACATCTACAAAACACCAGAGGGCTGCCAAATCACCTACACCAATAAAAGTTTGCCCAGGAAAAGGTGGCCACTGCACCTCTTCTGTATCTTGCAATAAATAACACAAGTGGTGTCTACAGTGTGGAAGAGTGTGTGGTTTTATACCTTTTTGTAGTGCTGGCATTCCTATTTTTAATGAAGGTTTTATTAGTAAACTTAGCACGAAGTTCTTAACACACTGCGTGAACCACCTAGAGCCTTCAAGTACGACGAATAAATAAAAGAAAGCAAAACAAGAGTTTCGTGATGTGCCAAGAATTCAGGGAAGACCAGGGCTATTAGCAGGGTAGCCAATGTGAAGGGCAGGTCTTGTTAGTATCATTACGTTCAATCACACAACTGGGCTCCTGGCTAATGTCACCAATTTAAACAGATTTCATGGAGACGAGTGTGAAATAGCAAATAAATCTAGAGCAAGGCACAAAAATATATACAGGTATACCTATGCAACTGGGAATGATAAATGAGCACCAGGGAAATCCTATCACTGATTTTAATTATACACATTTTCTATTATGATAGTCCCATATATATATATATATATATATATATATATATATATATATACATACACACACCGTATTTTTCGCTCTATAAGACGCAACAGACCACAAGACGCACATAGTTTTTGGAGGAGGAAAACAAGAAAAAAAATATTCTGAATCTCAGAAGCCAGAACAGCAAGAGGGATCGCTGCGCAGTGAAAGCAGCAATCCCTCTTGCTGTTCTGGCTTCTGGGATAGCTGCACAGAGCGCATTCACTCCATAAGACGCACACACACTTCCCCTTACTTTTTAGGAGGGAAAAGGTGAGTCTTATAGAGCAAAAAATACGGTATATGCATGAAGAAGGGACTCAGATGATGATCGCAGTCTGGGTTGGTTCATATGAGGAGAGGCAGTTCTTAAGGTATTGCGGTCCTGAGCCATTTAGGGCTTTATAGGTCAAAGCCAGCACTTTGAATTGGGTCAAGAAACTAATCGGCAGCCAGTGCAGTCAGACCAGGATCAGTTCAGTATGCTCAAACCGTCTTGCCCTGGTGAGCAACCTGGTTGCCAAATTCTGCACCAGCTGAAGCTTCCAAATGGTCTTCAGAGGCAGCCTGTTGTATAACTCATTGAAGTAATCTGACCTAGAGGTTACCAGAGTATAGACAGCAGCAGTTAGGCCATCACTGTCCAGATAGGGGTGTAGCTGGGCTACCAGCCAAAGCTGATGAAAGGCATTCCACGCCACCAAGTGTGGGAGTGTTCAGGGAGGCAGGAGAGGATATATTGTTTAATGATATCCTTCCTAATTTGCCTTAGCAAGTTCTATATCTTAGCAGAGTTTAAACATTCCCCTTAAATGCACAGCGGTTTGCTTATTGCAGGCTAGTTTTAGCCTCTAAATATAGGATTCCTGGTAAGATCCCTTCTTGTCCCTCTTAAAAATAATAGACACGGCAGTCTTAGTCAATACAGTGATACCTTGGTTTACAACCATAATCTGTTCCGGAGGTCCGGTTGTAAACCAAAACAAGTTGTAACCCAAGGCAAACTTTCACCAATGGGGCATCAAAAAAAAAAAAATGGGTTGTTATCCAAAAAAAATGGATTGTAATCCAAAAAAAAGGGACACACACTTCAGGGTTTGATGTGGTTGTAATCCAAAATGGTTGTAATCCAAAACAGTTGCAAACCAAGGTACCACTGAATAAAAGTAGTCTACTCACATTCATTCAGTTCACAGTTGGATCCCTGAAGGCAGACTTAGGTTACAAAACTATATACACATGTGGAACTATCCTGTTAGGTCGTGGGTTGACATAGCAGCTGGCACAGCGATTTCTTCAAGTAGCTCTTTATTATGGTAAGCTGGAATAGAACTGACTGCGAACAGCTCAGCCGGCCTGTATTTATAGGCAGCCGGCTGTCAACATTGTAACCACAACAGCCCAGAGTTCCCGCCTAAAATAACTGGCGCGGACCTGAGTGAAAACTATCTACAGACCTGAGTGAAAACTATATACAGTATCCCCCTGTTGGCCCAGGGTGAAACTACACTACATAACATATCCCATAAGGGAGTTAGTTACTAAGTGACTGCAGACAGGCAGTCACTTCTGCTCACATATGGAGAAAAACAAAATGGAGAAGAGAGGAACAGAAGAAGATGGTGTGCTCTTCTTCCCCAGATTAGCCCCCCCCACACACACACACACAGGCCTCTAGTCACATGCAGAGGAAGTTTGTCCCAGCTCAGGAGGAAACAGGAAGTTAGACTCCTGGCTGGTACAAACCATCCACTAGCATGTCCATTCTAGGAATGTTGTACTTGACTGCTCTGTGTTTCACAGCCCACACCGAGACCACCTGAGCCTCAAACAACAGCAATGGATCCCCAAATCCCCCCAAGCTATGTACCTGTTCCTTCAGTGGGAGTGTAACCCTATCAAGAGCAGGCAACCTCCCATCCATCCATTCTAGGGAACCACCCACTAACATCTGGATTGATCTTCATTTTGTGGGCTCTCCTCCAGCCCATTATCAAGGCAAGACAATGGTCCAGCACTTTCTAGGCACAGGTCTGGGTAGTTTTCTCTTTGCCCTGCCCCTTTCCAAGGGAAAAACCCAGTCTTTAGTGATAGATCGAACCAATGGTGATCTGGGGACAACTCAATTGCTGTTTGCTCTGATTGAGTGCCAAAGATCAGTTTTCCTTGATGGAAAGCAGTCCCTCAAATCTATTGCTGGATTCACAGTTGTGCTATCCGCTTATAGAGGAGCTGATTTGCCTTCACAAATCTCTGCCAGTATAGTTGTTTTTTTAAAAAAAAGAAAGCTGAAAAATATTATGCACATTCTAAAGTTTCCTGTGTTCTAATTCTAAAGTCCCCTGTGTTCTAATGCCCTTGGAACTTCTCACCTCTCAAAAGTAGAGAGCGTATGGCAATATGAAGTACAGATTCCCTAATTTGTTGGGTATCAATCCTGTTATTTAGTTGACAGTTGGGTGGACTTTGCCATGTGGGAATTTATTTCAGTGGTGATCGAGGAGCTGAGAACTTTGTTCCATATCTTTTCTGGCCAACTTGATATTTCTTTTTAAAAAAATTAAAATGATGGAAGATAGTCTTTTGTATCAAAGCAAAACCCTGACTTTTTTATTATTAATTCCGTTGGCAAGCTGGACCATGTGTTCCTTGCAACCGAGCATTTTTAGAAGGGTCTGACTGTCTGGGTTAATTGTTTAATGCTTTTAGTTAGAATTAAACTTTGCACCTGCTCTGACAGTGATAAATTAAATGTGCTCTTTTTCCAATACCGCTGCCCTCTTTAAGTAGAGACCAACGAGTGTATCTTTCACTTTCTTTCCCAGCGTTTAAATCTGTGCTATACTTGAGTGTAAACCGGCATAATCCGTCACCGGAGCTACCGCCAATTAAATTGATTGCGTTGGACTGAACTTCAAGACCTCTAATGTAAGCGCTAAGGGGGAAAATGGGCTGTTTTCAGCCCATTCCCCCATGTGGCACTTAGACATCGCTCGACAGTGGAAGGCTTTCAAGGTTCAAAAGGGTTTTATTTTCAAAAGAAAATGGACATTGATCAGTCACATTTAAAGGCAAAGATAATTCCCAAGCCTGAAGGGTTGGTTTTGTGTTTAAGGTCTAAATCTCTTTCTTTAACCTTGGGGGGCCTGTGTAACATAAAAGCAAGGGAGAGATTAAGATTACAAAGGGGGTGCCTGCATCAAAGTTGCAGTGGCATCCTTCAAACAAGGAGCAGCCCAGTCCACATCCCACCAGGACCCCGGTCAGTCTTTAACATGTTGGCTTTACCATCTGCAACAACAAGACCTGTGTTTGTTTGTCCCTTTGGTGTTATCTCAGCTAGCATTTCAAGGAGGAAGCCGTGGCACACCTGCGTCAGCTTGCTTGTGCCGGGCGGGAGTCAGCCATGCTGATTGGGAAGTCAAGACTTGAAAGGTCAGCGTGGCAGTGAAATTATAGACCGGACTTTCCCAGCCTAATGTTTCTCTCCACCTGGTTTGGACCACAACGCCGATTGTGTGTGGAGGTCCCCAAGCCACCCCTCAAAATAATTAACACATCACACATAATTTTTGTTTAAAAGTTTTTGGCATAATTTTGGCCACAACTTTATTAAAATACATAATCTGTGAGTGGTTGCTTAGGCATTGGTTATGACTATCTGTCCCCCCGCCTGGGACAGAACTGACTTTCCGATCTCCCTCGGAAGCCAGTGAAGGGAAAACAATATTGGGGATCAGTTGAGCTGAGTGACAGGCCCTCACCGCTCACCCACGTGCTCCCCAGGGCTTGCCGGCCCTAGTCCCATTTCAGGGATTGGACGAAATCGTGGCAAGCCCCAGGATTCCTTTAACGGAATTCGCTTCCACACCACCATTGGAGGGGCAGGCCCAACCTATCCTTACCCCTCCTCCACCAATTTTTATAACCAATGCCTAATGCAACCTTACAAGTTGTGACGAATTGCTAAGTAGTAGGCAAAAACCAAATGGCACCAGCCAATCAGCCAAATGGACAAAATTCCTACTAGGCCCCTGACCCAACGGCAGACTACCCCATGACAGGCATAGCAAGGTCAACCGGAACACAGGGCGGGCGGGCGGGTGATCCGATGCACTCAGCGAAAGAGAAAGCAAAAGCGGAGTGCCCCAATATTTAAAGTCTTTGCTCCCACCCATCCAATTTGCAACATGCAATTTGCCCCAGCAACCCGGTCATCCAATAGTTGCTTCAGGCAATCACCATTTAACCTGCCTGGCAACAGAGGGCTGGCCTGGCAGACCCCACCGCAACACGTGCTCTCATTTCAGGGAGAACACGCTTTGTCCCTGACCGTTGACCATACGAGCTGAGGGCTGATGGGAGTTGTAGTCCAAAACCTCTGGCATGCACTCAGGTAGGAAACGGAAAGTACTCTTTCTCTGCTGGCAGGACACAGTCTGCAGTAGGTAAAAAAAGGTAAAAATAAAGGACCCCTGGATGGTTAAGTCCAGTCAAAGGTGACTATGTGGTTGTGGTGCTTATCTAGCTTTCAGGCCAAGGGAGCCGGCATTTGTCCACAGACAGCTTTCCAGGTCCAGCATGACTAAACCGCTTCTGGCGCCACAGAACACTGTGACGGAAGCCAGAGCGTACGGAAACGCCGTTTACCTTCCTGCCACAGCAGTACCTGTCTATCTACTTGCACTGGTGTGCTTTCAAACTGTTAGGTTGGCCAGAGCTGGGACAGAGCAACGGGAGCTCACGCCATCGCAGGGATTTTAACCGCCGAAATTCTGATCGGCAAGCCCAAGAGGCTCAGTGGTTTAACTAATATGCAGGTGTTATTATTGTCCAAATACATATATGTTTATTTTTTTACCTACTATATTTTGTAAAAATGCATCGCAAATGTCACTATACTTATCCATGCAAAGTCTACATCTATAAGAAATCCGTTCATAAGTGTAGTCATATCTAAAATCCATTGATTCAATGGAGCCATACACTTATCTTTCCAGTAAATCAGTATTAGTCTTTTAGCCATAGTAAGGGCACAAAGAAGCCATTTATGCCGCCCAGTTGTCAGATCCATATAGCAGCTACGTAGCTCAAAAGAGTATTTTCCTCTGAAAATGTCAAGGGTCTGCTATCATGATTCTGTTCCCCCTTCAACATCTTTCTTATCCCCGCCCCCCACTTTGGTTGCATTAATAAAGTGGGGGTGCAACAAAATACAGCAAAATAGCTTAAATTAACATCAAGTAGCCCTGATACACTAACCAACAATTGAAAGGCTTTTGGCAAACCTGGGCTTTCGCATTTACCAGAAACTTCGCAGCTGAAGCCAAGAATTGCTTCCAAGGATCTGTGAAGTCCATTTGGCTATACAAAATCCCTCTCTTTTCTAGATGTTTTTCTTTTAAAAAATAATAATAATAAAATAATGGAAGGTGCTATTTTAGGACTCGGTTCAAATAAATCAATATGAGGACTCGGTTCAAATAAATCAATATTCCTTTTTTTAAAAAAAGAAAAGGAAAACTCCTCAATAGAAATGAAATAAAATCCAACTCTCATCTTTGTTTCTTCTTCTCCATTTGGAAAAAAAGAAGAAGCTTAAGCCCATATTCGTTCCTCCTCTCGCTTTTTCGACATATATACGTTCCAAAAGCAGAATCTTTGCCATACGTCGAGGAAAACAATTTTGCTCCACATGGCTGTTGATTTCCAGCGGAAGCCAAAAACCCATTTGCAAGGCAGAGTGCAGATCTCGCACGGCAGCTGTGTGGACAGAGGACAGATTTATGCAGGGTAATATTAATAGGCGCAAGGAAGGTGTCCAGTTTTTAATTAGAAAAGGGCACTGCGCAGACATTGGCTGGGGATGAAATATACAGGGGAGAATGTATGCCAAACTATGCCTTATTGATTCATGTAGCAAAGGGGAGCGAGGGAGAATCAACCTGCTAATTCCTTGAGCAGAGGAAGCCAAGATGGGAATCCAGCTGGTAGGACACAGGAGGGAAAAGTGCTCTCGTGATTGAATCCTGCTTGCTGCCTTCTATTATTATTATTATTAATAATAATAATAATAATTTCATAACATTTATACGCCGCTTGATTATTTTCTAAAAGAAAAACCGCAAACCTCAAAGATTAATTAAAAAAAATAACACTATCAATAAAAAGAACACAGTTAAAAACAATTATTTTAAAAGGTTATTTATTCATGCCACTACTGCAGCCCAAAAACGGAAAACAAACGAGGTCCCAACCAAAAAAGGAGTGGCAACTTAAACTAATGAATTGAAACATAATGAATTGAAAAAATGTTTAAAAGTGCTCCCCCACAAAAAAACCCCAGAGTCTTTTCTGTTGGGGATAATTCAGACTGAAATTTCCAGGTATCAGAAAAGGTTATTTATGTATGCCACTACTGCGGCCCGTGTTTTGTTAGCCCAAAAATGGACAACAAAGGAGGTCCCAACCAAAGAAGAATGGCAACCTAAACTGACAGAATATGCACAGCTTGCAGACTTAACATACAGAATAAGAGAACAAGAAGAACATACGTTTAGAGAAGACTGGAAAACGTTAATTGAATATATGAGAAACAACTGTGTACAGCTGAAAACGCTGGCAGCATTAAGATAAATTCAACAGTGCAAATAAGTTATGATGGATGCAATAATGGAATAACGAATGGTATGGTTTCTGTAAAATATGCAGGGATTTTTGTTGTGGAAAATCAACCACAGAAAGAGAAGAAGGGAAGTTTTTGATATTTTAAGATTGTTTTTTTTTTTAAATAAATTTTTATTAATTTTCCAAACACAAAATAAAAAAAAAACAAACAATACACAATACACCAACATACAAACATATAAACATGTATAATTTCATGGCCATTTTTTCATAAACCTTACTTTCCGGACTTCCCCATACCTCCCCTTTTCTGCATCCTTGTTTTATATTTCTTCAGCAACTCCTCACAACTAAATATTCAATTCAATTTCTTTTAAGTTCTTCTAATATTGTTAATTACAGCTGCAATTCTCTGTTTCCCAACCCCTTGACATTTTAACATTCCTGAATTTTACAACAAGTTCTAAGATAAACTTTGAATTTCTTCCAATCTTCTTCCACTGTCTCTTTCCCCTGGTCACGGATTCTGCCAGTCAACTCTGCCAGTCCCATGTAGTCGATCACCTTCGTCTGCCATTCTTCCAGTGTGGGTAGTTGTTGTGTCTTCCAATACTTTGCTAGAAGAATCCTTGCTGCTGTGGTCGCATACATAAAAAACGTCCTGTCCTTCCTTCTCACCAATTGGCCGACGATGCCCAGGATATTTTAAGATTGTTCAAATGAATATTCTAAATTGCAAAACAGAAAATCTAATAAAAAATATATTATTATTTTTTAAAAAAAATTAAAAATTAAAAGAATCAATAGACCAAAAGCGGATTAAATTGCCCATCGGCATACTACATACGTTGCTTGGCTTGCCTAAACAAATATGTTTTTTGTTGTTGTTTAGTCGTTTAGTCATGTCCGACTCTTTGTGACCCCATGGACCAGAGCACGCCAGGCACTCCTGTCTTCCACTGCCTCCTGCAGTTTGGTCAAACTCATGCTGGTAGCTTCGAGAACAGTATCCAACCATCTCATCCTCTGTTGTCCCCTTCTCCTTCTGCCCTCCATCATTCCCAACATCAGGGTCTTTTCCAGGGAGTCTTCTCTTCTCATGAGTTGGCCAAAGTATTGGAGCCTCAGCTTCAGGATCTGTCCTTCCAGTGAGCACTCAGGGGTGATTTCCTTCAGAATGGATCGGTTTGATCTTCTTGCAGTCCATGGGACTCTCAAGAATCTCCTCCAGCACCAGAATTCAAAAGCACCAATTCTTCGGCGATCAGCCTTCTTTATGGTCCAGCTCTCACTTCCATACATCACTACTGGGAAAACCATAGCTTTAACTATACGGACCTTTGTGGGCAAGGTGATTTCTCTGCTTTTTAAGATGCTGTCTAGGTTTGTCATTGCTTTTTTCATTGCTCTAGGTTTGTCATTGTTTTTTAGAAAGCACCAAAAAGAATACAGCAAAGGTCAATAGGCAAGGAGTTCCAAAGGGGTCAGCAAACGTTTTCAGCAGGGGGCTGATCCATTGTCCCTCAGACCTTGTGGGTGGCCAGACTATTTTTTTGGGGGGGGGGGGATAAACGAATTCCTATGCCTCACAAATAACCCAGAGATGCGTTTTAAATAAAAGGACACATTGTAATAATAATAATAATAATAATAATAATAATAATAATAATAATAAATTGATTTATACCCCGCCCTCCCCAGCCAAGACCGGGCTCAGGGCGGCTAACACCAAATATGCAAACAATTGATTGAAATACAGCTTAAAAAACAAGATTAAAATACAACATCAAAACATTAAAATGCAGCCTCATTTCGATGGAAACCCAATCAAAAACTTTTTGGGGGATAAACACCAGGCTGGCCCCACAAATAACCCAGACATGCATTTTAAATAAAAGGACACATTCTATTCATGTAAAAACATGCTGATTCCTGAACCGTCCGTGGGCCGGATTCAGAAGGCGATTGGGCCGGATGTGGCCCCTAGGCTTTAGTTTGCCTACCCGTGGTGTAGGCAATCAACTGCGGAATGGGTAATATGTGGAAGAGTGCCAGTTCTGCAGCTCAGAGTGGGCATATATGGAGTAAAGCATCCCACAGGAACTTCTTTGGCCACAGTGAGAACGTTGTGCAGGGCCTTATATGTCACTGGCCTGATCTACAGCCTCTTCATTTCCCCTAAGATTGTTCCTTTATACAAGTGCCGGTCTCTGCCAATGGGGACATCATCAGTGGGCCTTCTGCCTACCAACATGCTTTGCAGGCAGATGGGGGAGGTCTAAACTGGCAGAGTAAAAGAAGTACCAGTCCATCATTGGCACATGCCAGGAGGCTGGCAGAGTCAGTTTAAGCGAGCAGAGGGATTTCTATGCTGAATCCAAACTGCCCTCAGCCTACCATAAGGGAACTCTGGATTGGAGCTAGGGATGGAAAGATCTGTCACCTCGTGTTATCTCAGTTTCTCACTTTCCCAGTACTAAATTCAGTTCTTCCATGGCTCAGTTTTTGAAATACGTCAGCATTTTAGTATAGTTTCCTCCCAATAAACACATTTTTCATTTTCATTGTTCTGCATGGGACAATGACAATAAAGATATCATATATTTTTGTGTGCAGTGTTGACTGATGTGCACAATTTTTGCAAAAGAATGTCCCCTATAAGTTGTTTTCACCACATATTAACTGTTAAGCACACTTTCCCCTACCGCGTGCATTTGGTTAGAGAACTACACAGCAAAATTCAGATACGTGCAAATTTTGACAGACGGCTGTGTTTCGGTTTTCAGATTGTTTCAGGAAGGGCGAATTTGATAGATTTGCTTTAAATGTGAACTGATTCGAATTTCTCCCTGATCTCTAAGTGCAGCCCAAGTCTGGATCCCACCCATTATTTTTAAACTCAGGTGCCTGAAGTGTTCTTTTAGTCCACTAGATATTCACTAGACAACAGAACTAACAGAGTCCAAGTTCATTGAGGATAACAATGCCAAACTGTGTTCAGAAAATTTGAAGGACTCGGGGGAGAAATGCAGCCCATGCAACTCCAAATTTGTCTGTCAGATTTGTTCCATCTCTCTTCTGGGTTCATTTTAATTTTTATTCTTGAAACCGATAGAGTTCCATATTTCCACTCCACTCCCCCCTCTAAACTCACCGGTCTCTGCATTCCTGGGTGAAATTCCAGACCAGAAACCATTCAGTTACAAGCTCAGTCACCAGGTGATAAATATAAAGGCTTGCTAAGCAGGAGTTGAACTATAACAGGTATTTCAAATGTTCGTAAGTCACAACATATCACCCTGAAGTGAAGCGTTTCATTCACTGGCAATGCTTTTCCTAAATCGTCAAATATTTAAAATCATACTCGGAAGAAGAAAGAGCAACGCTGTATTGACGAGAGAACAGATTTTGACACGTTGTCAAAGGCGGCCATAGAAAAATGGCCGTCATTTTCCAGCAGGTGTTTTCTGGGCAGCTAAGCCTGCTACAAACAGAAATGATATAGAAGACAGGAAGAAATTCAACTGGTGCAGAGTTTCACAGCTTGGAGGACATTCGATTGGTGAGACAGCTATGGCTATTCCTGGATCAGGACCAGGGGTGCCAACTTAAATAAAATATTGGGGCGGCAGATAAGCCCCACCCCGCATAATCAATCACATGATACAGTGCATGCAATGCCTATCAACTTTGGGGAGGGCAGCCCCCTCATATATTTTACTGGGGGGGGCCAAAGACCCCTCAGCCCCTGGGAGTTGGCTCCTATGATCATGATAGCTTGATGAAATATACTTGGAGTCGAGAGTAGATTTCATGGTCTTTATTCAGCTCATAGTGGTGAGGAGGAATGAAAGTTCCCCCAAAATATCTGCTTTATATACATTATTTACACAATGGGCTGCACGTGATTGGCTAATTCCGGGATTCTCCTGTAGGCCAATCAGGTTGTGGATTCACTTCCGCCTGGAGCTGGATTGGGTGGCTCCTGTGGACCAATCATACTGCTGCATTGTTCTAGGACCAATCAGACTGCTGCATTCTGAATCCTATTGTTCTAGGACCAATCAGACTGCTGCATTTTGGATCCCATTCAACTCAGTACATAACACCTGACCACAGTGGTCCATGCATTGTGGGTAGATTACTGCAATGTGTTATTTGTGGAGCTACCCTTGGAGATGATCTGGAGGCTGCTTGCGGAGACAAATTAGCACCAGCATAGAACACCTTGCTTGCAGGATTTCGATTGGCTGCCAATTTGCTACCAAGCCAAATTCAAGGTGTTCATTGTTGTTGTTGTTTAGTCGTTTAGTCGTGTCCGACTCTTCGTGACCCCATGGACCAGAGCACGCCAGGCACTCCTGTCTTCCTCTGCCTCCCGCAGTTTGGTCAAACTCATGCTGGTAGCTTCGAGAACACTGTCCAACCATCTCGTCCTCTGTCGTCCCCTTCTCCTTGTGCCCTCCATCTTTCCCAACATCAGGGTCTTTTCCAGGGAGTCTTCTCTTCTCATGAGGTGGGCAAAGTATTGGAGCCTCAGCTTCAGGATCTGTCCTTCCAGTGAGCACTCAGGGCTGATTTCCTTCAGAATGGAGAGGTTTGATCTTCTTGCAGTCCATGGGACTCTCAAGAGTCTCCTCCAGCATCAGAATTCAAAAGAAAGGATTTGCTGAACCAACAAACTGAACTGGAATACAAAAAAGGGAGGCGTGAGGAGGTCCGGGAAACAAGCTAATGAAAAATAAGTAATGGAAAGATTGTGTTGTTTTTAATCATTTTTATTTTGTATTCCTTTTTTTATTTTTATTTTTTGTAATATCTTGAAAACCTTAATAAATATCTTATAAAAAACAAAAAAACAAAACAAAAGCACCAATTCTTCGGCGATCAGCCTTCTTTATGGTCCAGCTCTCACTTCCATACATCACTACTGGGAAAACCATAGCTTTTACTATACGGACCTTTGTTGGCAAGGTGATGTCTCTGCTTTTTAAGATGCTGTCTAGGTTTGTCATTGCTTTTCTCCCAAGAAGCAGGCATCTTTTAATTTCATGACTGCTGTCACCATCTGCAGTGATCATAGAGCCCAAGAAAGTAAAATCTCTCACTGTCTCCATTTCTTCCCCTTCTATTTGCCAGGAGGTGATCCCTTTACGACTCAGGACCAAGTTACTTGAGAGATTGCTGACTCCATTTTACACTCAGTAGATCACTGTGGTCTACAAGTTCCAAAGAACTCAGAAGCCCCCGCCCCAAGAATCTTGCAGCAGGTTTTGTTGTGTGGGAGCATCAAAATATGAGAGCAGCCACCCATAATGGGACACAAGGGCAGAGAGAACTGGCTGCATCAGTTTTTATATATCTAGGCAGTGACCATTTTAGCTGCATCCAAATGATGTACAATGACTGATGCGTGGGTACTTTTGGACCCAGGAGAAGGAAGAACAGGGGGGGCAAAAGGGGGAGGAACAGGGGCGGAGTGGAACAGGGGAATAATAGGGTGGGTCACACTTATGTGTGGGGGTCGGGACCGGTACAAAAAATGCACAAAATGGTCGTCACCTGTATATAAAGCCCGATAGAATAGCAACAACAGCAAGAAGAGCATCCAGCAACAAAATGTTGCAGCGTGGAGTGTTGCCAGTCAGGATTTTAGCCACTCTCCCTTTCCTGGCTTTCTGCTCCAGCATCACAGTCCACAAACACTGAGCAGGCTCAGTCCTCTTGGAGCTGTTTGGGGCTCGGCCCTTGCGATTTGTTATGGTTTTAGCTTTGCTTTAAATGGATCTGTTCTTAGGGTTGCCATATCTTGAAGAGCCAAAAAGAGCCACTGCCAGCCTGAACCATGTACATGTCTCCCAACCCCCCAAAACCTGGACATTTCCTTTAAAATGGGCATGATGGCCCCCATAAAGAGGACATGTCCAGGTTTCCCCAGACGTATGGAAACCCTACTGTTGGTTGGTTGGTTGGTTTTTGCATGTTTACCTGTTTTTGACTATTTTACGTGTAAATTGCCTTGAGACGGCAGTTTAGAAGGCAATTAATGTATCACTTGTAATAATGATAGCCTTCTGCTATTTATCTGTGTTGTTTTAATTTGTGTAAGCCGCTGCGAGTCCTGGACTAGGGAAAGGGTGGGCCATTAAAAAATATAATTATAATACTAATATTGCCCCCCTCTCCCTACTTGGCCCTGTTAGGCATATTCACGAACTAATATGTGCAAATGACCAGTGGGGTTTCCCCCCCTCCCACCACCCTGCCTATTTTTTTAGCCGCGCTTCTTATCAGAGAGGCAGCCTTATCTCGCGCATCTGTGTTGGCCCATGTGGCGCACATTACGTGAGGGCTTAGGTTACCCTCTCGCTGCCAAATCCTGCTTTGTTAATAACTCCCAGAACTGACAGCCACTTATTTTCACAAAACATTGTGTTTGAACCATCTCTCATTTCCTTCTCAACTTTTCAGGGAGCGAAAGGGATGTTCTGGGATGAAGCAATTGCCTAAATAATTTGATATGGAGAGGGGAGAGAGAGAGAGAGTTAAGTTGAGTAGAGATGGATAGAAAACAGCTCTAGAGATGAATGAAAAGCCAACTAGCCCTGGAGGGCCAAAAAGGGTCCCAATCCCTTCAAAAGGAGCGCATGCGTTCTTGTTTGTCTTTTTGTTTTGTCTTATTCTTCTTTGGTGATCACTTGTAGCCGAATAAGATTGTCTTCCATAAACACGGTTTTAAAAGTGAGTTCGTAAGTGACTGTGGAGGCCAATTCTGGATCCACACGTCCTTCCACAGTGGGGACAGGGGCGGAGGAAGGGGGGTGCGGTGAGGGTGGGTTGCCCCGGGTGTCACCACTGACAGGGGTGACAAAATGCCAGGCGGCACTCACTGTGGAGCCTGCAGCGCACCCAAGCCACTCTCCTGGGAGTGACGCAGTGGCTAGTGTCAGAGCTTCCGTACGACCGAGCTGTAATGGCTCTCCTCCTCATCGTATCTTCGGAATCCATCGACCTCTGCTCCGACGGTGATTAACAACTTAAGCCTTTAACGAGGCTTCAGGCATGCTCCCCATTACGCAGAGTATCCAAACAGCAGCAGAAGGGGCCGAAATACGTGCTACATTGCTACGTTTATTTCTAACTACTCAGGACAGAAAGAATATGTGTCTGCTCTCTGTGAGAGCCAGTGAACAACAGAAACAAAGAAACAGGAAACCAGTAACATCAACAGCTGTCTCCCGTGAGACTTCCAGCAGTCTGGAATGTCAACAGAGTCTTGTGACTCCAAAAACTGCACAGTGGCATAACAGAAATCTAACATCTTGGACGCCTGCAGGCCCACTGCTGCCCCAAACGGTCTGCCTGCCATCTCCCCCTCAGCTGTAGGCCGGCTGAGTGGGAGGAGATAAGAAGACTCCTCGGAGGCCCCATGGAACGTCCTGCCCCGGGTGGCGCCGCCCCATAAGCAGCTGGCCCCGCCCCTGGGCGCAGGGCTTGCGCGCCACCCCAGGCACCCAATCGGCTTGCTCCGCCGTTGAGTGGGGACATAGGTTCCGGGAGGGGAGTTGATCACAGTGACGGTTTGCCAAGCGTGCCTTCTTCTTAGCTCATTTCTCCCTTTCGTCCTGAGTTCAAGCATCTTCAAAGCCCATGACACCTTTGGTAATGGCTGTTCTCCAGTTGGAGCGCTCACAGGCAAGTGTTTCCCAGTTGTCAGTGTTTATACTACATTTTTTTAGATTTGCCTGGAGAGAGTTTTTGAACCTCTTTTGTTTGTTTTGTATTCCACAAGTGTAGAGGGAGAAGGCGAGGTGAAATGGAAGCAAGCGGGTGGGGGCGGGACCATGCTGGGGAGATTGTTTCAGTTGCACCACTGTAATCCAACCTTCGAGAGCCAGTGTGGTGTAGTGGTTAAGAGCGGTAGTCTCGTAATCTGGGGAACCGGGTTTGAGTCTCCGCTCCTCCACATGCAGCTGCTGGGTGACCTTGGGCCAGTCACACTTCTTTGAAGTCTCTCAGCCCCACTCACCTCACAGAGTGTTTGTGTGGGGGAGGAAGGGAAAGGAGAATGTTAGCCGCTTTGAGACTCCTTAAAGGGAGTGAAAGGCGGGATATCAAATCCAAACTCTTCTTCTCTTCTTCGTGGAGAGCGATTGGTTGGGGCAATAGAGGAAGCTTGGTGAGTGAAAGGCCTGTAAGGTCCATGTGTTCTATTTTTCAGAGGACAGTATTTCATTTGAAGGGGTCCTCGATTTGAAGGGATATTTTGTCCTCTCCTGGTTTTAAAGTTAAAGAATTATAAAAAAGAGATGAGGAGCAGGACTTCACGCTGAGATAGAAACACAGAATTGAAATTTTGTGGTTTTACATTTTGATTTTGTTCTGTGAACCGCTCTGAGACCTCCGGGTATAGGGCGGTATAGAAATTCAATTAACAACAACAACAGCTCAAGAATTCCTGACAGATGCCCTTCCAACCTGTTTGGACAATCTTCAGTGAAGGCAGTTGCATACTGAGAGGACCAGGAATTTGGTGGGAAAGCCGATTCATTCTATGCAGAAGGATCTAGATCCAGTTCCTGGAATCATAGGATTGTAGAGCTGGAAGGGACCCCAAGGGTCATCTAGTCCAACTGTCCACAATGCAGGAATCTCAGCTGAAGCATCCATGGCAGATGGCCCTCCAACTTCTGATTAAAAGCCTCCAAGGAAGGAGATTGCAGGTCTTTCAAAGAGCAGGACTGGGAAGGTCCTTCAGAGAGTTGCCAAACTGAGATTCCACTCACAGCCGACCAGACTGAGATCATTCATGGTCAGCAAGGTGGAGCAGGTGGGGCAGCATTGCTCTCCTGGCTTCTTAACTCACCAGGAGAGGTGAGATGCATGGAGCTTGGTCTGGTGTAACACATGGCGGTGGAGCCAATCCAACATTTCCACCATGCATCGTACCAAAGTTCTTCCACCCCTTTCATCATTTTGGTTTCCCTTTTCTGACCCTCTTCCAGCTCTGCAACATCATTTTTTAAGTAGGATAGGTCTCTAAGGTGCTACTGGACAATTTTTTAATTTATCATTTTTTTAACTGAGGCAACCAGTACTGTACACAGTACAGTCATACCTCATGTTACGTTTGCTTCCAGGTTTTGCCGCTCGCGCATGCACAGACATGCAAAATGATGTCACGCGCATGCACAGATGCAGCAAATCGCAACCCTCGCGTGCACAGACTCGCCGCTGTGGGTTGCGTTCCTTTCATGTTGTGAACGGGCCTCCGGAACAGCTCCCGTTCGCATCCAGAGGTACCACTGTATTCCCAGTGTTCAAAATCCCCCAGGTGCCTTTTGTTACTGACCTGGGTCCAACTGCAACTACGTGGAAATTTCTGGGCACCAGGTGGGTGACCACAGTTTAAAAAACCTCCATCTTAGTCCAGAGTTAATACCATTTCCATTTCCACTATGTGTGTTTCTTCTTCTTGCATACTGGGACAAGTGAATTGTAAGTGCAAGCTACAGTCAAGCAATGTAGTTCAGATCAAAGAACTGTAGAATTGTAGCATTGGGCGGTATCTCAAGGGTCATCTGGGCTGACCCCCAGCAAATAGGCATTCCATTGTGGCGACCGCAACTGAGTTTAAGGTGACATTTGGCACCTAGCTTATATATCTGAGTTCCTAACAATGAGTATTTCAAGTGTTGTTGCCCCATAGACTTGAATAACAGCATTAGGAAGAACTTTCTGACAGTAAGAGCTGTTCGGCTATGGAATACCTCAGAAGGTAGTGGACTCTATTTCCTTGCAGGTTATTAAACAGAGGTTGGGTACCATCTCTGATTACTGTGGGGGGCTGGACTAGATTCCCCTTGAGGTCCCTTCTAGCTCTCCAATTCTATGCTTCTCTGTTTCTGTTAAAACTGTTCAGTTTTATTTCCAGTCTCTCTGCTAAGGAGAATGCTGCTCCTCATCTCAATCTATAATATTAATAACAATTTTATTGTTTGCACCCCACTCATCTGGCTGGGTTTCCCCAGCCACTCTGGGGGGCTTCCGGCAAAGTATAAAAAATAATAAAATGTCAGATATTAAACAGGGCTGTCTTCAGATGCTTCCCAAAAGTTGTGAAATTCTTTATCTCCCTGACATCTGATGGGAGGACGTTCCACAGGGTGGGCACCACTGTCGAGAAAGCCCTCTGCCCTCAAAAGCAAATGTTTGTAAATAGGATGGTGTCAGAGCTGGCTCCAGGTCCCAGCTCACAGAGGACCAACGCTAGCCGGCAGTAATGTACAAAAGTCTTTATTGAAGTACAGTTTCCATTTTCAAGCCGCAGCGCCCCAGCTCTACGTCTAGGGGTTAGATCGGCGAAGCTCCATCTGAGTCTCCGCCCCCTGTACACCAGTTTAAGATTCTAGCCTTACTCCACCTCTTACGTCTCTCCTTTCTCCTCTGGGTCCTGCTACCCCCCGGGGTCCCTTCCTTCCTGGATTCTTCTGACGCTGACGTTGACCCCCCTGACTCCTCCCCCTCTTTTCGGCGGGCTTTGGGACCTGGCTCCCTATCCGGGCTGCCAACTGCGCCGCCCTCCTGTACATTTGAACTTGGCGCGCGCGCCCAGCCTTCAACCTTCCTCTCGACCGTTTCCTCGCTCCCCGATGGAGGCGTGGCCAATCCTGACTCATGTCCTCCCACTGGCAGTGCGCCGCCTGATCCCGATGCCTGGGACTCCTCCCCCCTACTGCACTCTGGTGTGGACGCTGGTCCTGATTTCCAACTGCTGCTCTCTGAGTCCCCTCTGGCCCCTTCTTCCTGGGGTGTCCCCCTCGGCACCCCCCTTGCTCTGACCATGGGAGCCCCTTTCTGTGAATCTTCCGATTCGCTGGAAAGACTCAGAGACCTCGGACCGCTGTCATCGCTAACATTTCCTTCGGACTCCTCCCCCTCGCTCTCTATTTCCTCCCTTTCCTGTGCCTCTGCTCCTGAACCCCTGAGATCCATCCCCCCCTCGAAGCCCCCCCTTCCCCCCTCCCCTCCTTCAGGTGTGGGTACTGGGTGCTCCGTCGTTGTGGGGGTGAGTGCCGGATACAGTTCGTCCCCCGTGGCGTGCATCCAGCCGGATAAGTCCGGCTCGTCCTCCGTGCTCTCGCCGACCTCCATTTCCTCTGCTTCCATCTCTTTGCCGCCGTGCTCGAACCCAAGGTCCTCCCCCAACACGTCCATGTCCGTCTCTCCCCCGGTCTCCTCCGGGGACGTTGCCTGCCAAGGACCCCCCAGCCACTTCCTGCGCCACTGCTCCTCTGGTCGATCGTCCCACCAATAGGAACGGTCTGAGGCAGGCCCCGAGGGTGATCCCTCCGGGGAACGTGTTTCTAGTGCCGGTTCCTCGTCCGAGGTGAACCCCTGGAATGTGCTGGCTGAAAGTATGGGTGTGAAAAGCCAGTCGTCGAAATACTCGGCTGGCATGGGCCTGTGTGGGAAAAGGGCATGAAACTCGTCCTTGAGAAGAGGTTCGTCCAAGGCATAGTCTGGCACCCAACTGTTGGCGCTGGCCGGGGTACCTTCTCTGGCGAGAAGATATTCTACTCCCTCTTCCCCCCATCTCGAGTCTAAAATCTCTGTGACTTCGTTGACGGGTTCCCGCCTTGGCGACCCCCCCCTTGTGGGCGTTTCCCTGAACGGGTCTGGTGCCGTGCCTGGCTCCTGAAATCTATGAGGTGCTTTGTAGGGCGTGAGCACTGATCTATGGAAAACTGGGTGCATTCTGGATCCCTCCGGCAGTGTCAACCGGAAGGCCACTGGATTGACCTGTGCCTCGACTTGGTAAGGTCCTAGCTGCTTATGCCCTAGCTTCTTCTTCGCTAACGATCTGGCCGGCACTGCCTGGGCTGCTAACCAAACCCAGTCTCCCACCTGTATGTCTTCCCCAACCCTTCTGTGCTTGTCAGCCTGCAGTTTGTATGCGTGCTTTGCTAGTTCTAACTGCCTCCAAAGCTGTTCGTGAACCTCCTGCAACTCTGATGCTAAGGCTTCCGCTGCCTGTGGCTCCCCCTCCCCCGCTCTCGCTAAGCCCGGGAAGGTTCTGGGATGCCTCCCGTTGTTGGCGAAGAACGGTGTCACCCCCGTGGACACGTGCTTCGTGTTGTTGTAGGCGAACTCAGCGAGCGGCAGGTAGTCCACCCATGTTGCCGGCTGCTGATTTGCGTAGCATCGCAGGTACTGCTGCATGATGGCGTTGACTCGCTCCGCTTGTCCGTTGGTCTGCGGGTGTCTTGCCGACGCTAGGTTGATCTTGACGTTCAGGAACCCCATCAGCTTCTGCCAGAAGTTCGAGATGAACTGTCGCCCCCGGTCGGACAGGATAGACCGTGGCAGACCGTGAACCCTGAACACGTGGTCTATGAACAGTTTGGCGGTCTGTTCCGCCGTGGCCACCTTCGCGCACAGAATGAAGTGGGCCATTTTGGTGAACATGTCCACCACCACTAGCACTGCCGTCTTGCCCCTCGAGCTGGGTAGATCCGTGACAAAGTCCAGGGCCACCCTCTCCCACGGTTCGAGCCGTGTCTGCAGCGGTTCGAGCAGTCCCGCCGGCGGTTTGTGCACTGACTTGGCCCTTTGGCAGGTGTCGCACCTCGAGACGTAATCCGCGACTTCCCCCCGCATCTTGGGCCACCAAAAATCTCTGGCTACTAATTCTACCGTCTTCTCTTTGCCAAAGTGCCCGGCGGTGGGTGCGTCGTGCAACTGCTGCAGTACTTTCGCGCGGAGGTCGTCTCCCGGTACGTAGAGGGCCCCTCTGCGGATGAGCAATCCGTCGCGTATCTGGAACTCGTCGTCCTCCGCCGTGCCCCTTTGCACCTCCTCCATCTTGGCTTGTGCGAAGGGGTCCTTCTGCAGTGCTCGACGTACAGCATCCAGGTCCACGGTTGCTGAAGCGCACGCCCACGCTTTCGGTGCGAAAATGTGCTTGGCCGCTGCTGGTGCTGCCTCCTCGAGGTATTGCGGCTTTCTGGACAGTGCATCCGCCATGATGTTGTTGTCGCCTGGGATGTACTCTATCCTGAAGTCGAAATCCGCAAAGAACTCCGCCCATCGTATGTGCCTCTGGTTCAGGAACCTTGCCGTGCGCCAGTACTCCAGGTTTTTATGGTCCGTGCGGACCTGCACTGTGTGTTTGGCTCCAATGAGGAAGTGCCGCCACGCCTTGAATGCTGCATGAATGGCCAGCAACTCCCTGTCCCAGATGGCGTAGTTCTGCTCTGACTTGCTGAGCTTCCTGGAGTAGAAGGCACACGGTCTCCAGTCCCCATGCGGGTCTTGCTGCAACAGTACTGCCCCCACGGCTCTGTCTGAGGCGTCCGTTTCAACCCTCATCGGTCTGCTGGGATTCACATGCAGTAGCTGCTCTTCGGACGAGAAGAGACGCTTGAGTTTCTGAAAGGACTGCTCCGCTTGCTCCGTCCAGATGAACTTCTTCTTCTTGGAGCTGAGCGTGTCGGTAATGGCCGCCGTCTGCATCGCGAACCCCTTGATGAACTTGCGGTAAAAGTTGGCGAAACCGACAAACCGCTGGACCTCCTTCCGATTGCGCGGGCTCTTCCAGTCCAACACTGAGCGAACCTTGGCGCTGTCCATGGCGAGCCCCTTGTCCGACAACTTGTAGCCCAGGAAATCTACCTCCTTCATGTCGAACTGGCACTTCTCCAGCTTGGCGTACAGCCTGTGCTCCTGCAGTCTCTGCAGAACTTCCTTGACGTCTCCCTCGTGGGTCTCCTCTGATTCTGAAAATATCAGGATGTCGTCCAGGAAGCAGACGCATTTCTTGTAGAGGAGACCCGCCAATACGTGATGCATGAAGGCTTGAAAACAGTGGGAGCCATTTTGTAATCCAAAGGGCATAACTCTGTATTCATAGGTGCCCAGGGGCGTGAACATGGCAGTCTTCCATTCGTCGCCCTCCCGTATGCGAATCAGGTTGTACGCCCCTCGCAGATCCAACTTTGTGAAAACGCGTCCTTTCCTCACCGTTGCGAGCAGGTCATCTATCTTGGGCATGGGAAAGGCTGTGGGCTTGGTTTTCGAGTTCAAAATTCTATAGTCCACCACAAGCCTTTTTTGGGGCGTGTCCTTCTTCTTCACAAAGAATACAGGACTGCCCCCCACTGCCTTCGACTCCTGGATGAAACCGCGCTTCAAGTTGAGGTCTATGAACTCCCTGAGTTCCTGCAGCTCGTCTTCAGACATGGAATACAGTTTCCCGGTTGGCAGCGTCGCCCCTGGCAGGAGGTCAATCTTGCAGTCATAGGACCTGTGGGGAGGCAGCTTGTCCGCTTCCTTCTCGCAGAAAACCTCCAAAAACGCTGCGTACTTGAGTGGCACTGCTTGCAGCGTGCCTAATTGTAGCTGCGGGTCATCCTCTTCCCCTTCCGGGCTAGGCAGAATGCAATGTTCCGCACAGTATGAGCAGCCGAAGGTCAGTTGTCGCTGGTACCACGCCAATGCTGGGCTGTGCCTGTGCAGCCAACTCATGCCTAATACTATAGGCGTGTCCGACAGTTGGGTGACATTGAAGCTGATGACTTCTCGGTGATTCCCAATTTGCATCACCATCGGAGGCGTTTGCTGCACCACCTGCCCCCCCAGCAATTCCCTGCCATCCACCGTGACAACCTTCAGAGGCAGCGTGGCTGGCAGGAGTGCTATGTTGTGCTCTTGAATGAAATCCAGTCCTATGAAGTCTGCGTTACTACCAGAGTCAATGGTAATCGGCACTTCCATAGTGAGTCCATTGGGTAGTTGGAGCGATGCTGTGAGCTGCACCACTGGTTTGGGCGGGAGGGGGTCTGTGGGCTGCAAAATCTCTGGGGACGGCTTCATTGACTTGTCTGGCTGGGCCCCAGTGCCTCTTCCTCCAACCAGACTCTGTCGTTTCCCTGCTGTGGTTCTCTCTGCTGAGTTGCGTCTGTTACTGTTGCTGAGGCTGCAGTGTGCTTGTGGAGCCTCTGGGGACACTCTTTCGCCATGTGCTGAGCACTGTCGCAGATGTAGCACTTCCTGTTCCCTCTAGGAGGCTTCGCTTTGACTGCTCCCGGTGTTAGGGCTCTGGTTGCTGACTGAGCCCTGGCGCTTCCAATCTCCATCGGTTCCTCTCCCCCTCCCTGCGGAGGTGTGGATTGCGCACGCGCTGCATCCTTGGGAAAGAGGGGAGGTGCTCTCACTGGCGTACGTCCCCAACGTCCTTCTTCTCTGTTCCATGGACGTTCTTCCAGACGCACCCCAATTTGCAGCGCCCGCCGGACAACCTCCTGAGTGCTCTTTGGTCTCTCCCCCCTTGCAATCTCATCTTTCACATTTGCATTCAAGCCTTCCCAAAAAAGGTCTCTGGCTGGGGCAGAATCCTTCTCCCATCTCAGCGCATGGACTAACGCAAAAAAGCGGGAATGGTACTGCCTTACACTGGCTCTGCCTTGTTTGAGCCCATGTATGTCTTTTCTGGCGATATCAATGTCTATATTTGATAAAAAACACGAATCCATCGCTTTAATGAATGCATCCGCATTTTGGAGCGCCGGATCCTTATCTCTCCACAGATTGCGCAGCCACGCTTTAGCTTCCCCATGCAAATGGGACAAGATAAACCCCACCTTCTCTTGCTCATCTCTAAAGTCTTTATCCAGCAGTTCCAGCGCAAACAGCACGTCTGCTCGGAAGTTAGGGTACTGCTGCAAATTCCCATCGAAATGAGATACCAGGCTGCCTCCTCTTTTTCCCAGCCCAATCCCCTCTGATTTGGGTCCCGGTTGCCCCTGCTTAGCAAGCACTTCCAACCTGGCTTGGAGATCCCTGCAGGCGGCAGCCGCTTCCTCTTCCCTTTTCCTGGATGCGAGTACCTCCGCGTTGAGTTGTGTTACTGCATCTTGCAGGGCTGCTAGTTGCTGTTCTGTAGTCATCTTGCCTGACTTTTGTGAGCTCGCGAAGCACCAATCTTCTTCCCTCGCTGCGTCCACTCACGTTACGAGGTTTTTGGTGCAAAACTTTTGGAGATGGAGCTTACTGTCAGAGCTGGCTCCAGGTCCCAGCTCACAGAGGACCAACGCTAGCCGGCAGTAATGTACAAAAGTCTTTATTGAAGTACAGTTTCCATTTTCAAGCCGCAGCGCCCCAGCTCTACGTCTAGGGGTTAGATCGGCGAAGCTCCATCTGAGTCTCCGCCCCCTGTACACCAGTTTAAGATTCTAGCCTTACTCCACCTCTTACGTCTCTCCTTTCTCCTCTGGGTCCTGCTACCCCCCGGGGTCCCTTCCTTCCTGGATTCTTCTGACGCTGACGTTGACCCCCCTGACTCCTCCCCCTCTTTTCGGCGGGCTTTGGGACCTGGCTCCCTATCCGGGCTGCCAACTGCGCCGCCCTCCTGTACATTTGAACTTGGCGCGCGCGCCCAGCCTTCAACCTTCCTCTCGACCGTTTCCTCGCTCCCCGATGGAGGCGTGGCCAATCCTGACTCATGTCCTCCCACTGGCAGTGCGCCGCCTGATCCCGATGCCTGGGACTCCTCCCCCCTACTGCACTCTGGTGTGGACGCTGGTCCTGATTTCCAACTGCTGCTCTCTGAGTCCCCTCTGGCCCCTTCTTCCTGGGGTGTCCCCCTCGGCACCCCCCTTGCTCTGACCATGGGAGCCCCTTTCTGTGAATCTTCCGATTCGCTGGAAAGACTCAGAGACCTCGGACCGCTGTCATCGCTAACATTTCCTTCGGACTCCTCCCCCTCGCTCTCTATTTCCTCCCTTTCCTGTGCCTCTGCTCCTGAACCCCTGACAGATGGGATTAAGAACAGTGTGAAGGGAATGGCTGGAAGTCAAAGTTTAAAGAGAAATGTATAACAAATTTGGAATCTGGAATATATATGTAAAGTTTAATACAAATTTGATTCCGAATGTCAAAAAAGCTTTGTGTGCCTCAAAGCCTTTTCCTCCGGCAGCAGCAGAAGCAATTGAGAACCTGGAATGTGAGCAAGACGGTCTTAATTTCATCTCCGACAGGGAGTGACCACAAACTGAGTTCAGTCCGGTGAAACCCAAAGCATTCCCACCCAGCGCTCCCAATAACACGCTGCGGGGCTGCCTGCAGACATTGTCCAGCTCCTTCAAACTTTTTGCAAGCCTCAGCAAACTCTCCGGGCGAGGGAGGGACCAGTTATAGATGGCTTGCAGCTGTAATGACTTTCACCTGCATTAGGGTTCTCGTTCCCGAGGTTTTCCCACAGCTCCACTCAGAGCTTGAATGGCAACATTTAGATCCCGTTTCCTCTGCGCTCAGAAACCACTGCCAGCTTGAAATTTCAGAAGGAGGGGTGAAATCCCCAAAAAGGATGTTACTTTTTTTCTGTATGCCACAACAGCTACAAGAACATTGTTAGCGAAGAATTGGAAGAAACAAGATTTACCAACTATCAAAGAATGGCAGATGAAGATGATGGACTATATGGAACTTGCCGAACTGACCGGGACACTCTGAGCCCAGAGAGAAGAGACGGTGGAAGAAGACTGAAAGAAGTTTAAGGAATATTTGAAAAAATATGTCAATATTTAAACCTTAGAATAGCTTTGGAAGTAGATATAGGCTGTAGGGTTAGAAGTAGAAGATAGGGTATTTTAAAACTGTATTATTTGTAAGTGATAAAATGAAGTGAAGTTATTTCAAGTATGATTAAAAAAAAAGATGGTTAGAAATTATGATATATGTAAACTGCTAAAGATGAAGTAAAATGATAGGTGAGACTTGGGGAAGCCAACTTAACAATGTTTAGAAAAACAAAGGATATGACAAGAATTTGTTCGCATTGTTTGTCTTTTCTGTCTGTGTTTTTTATTTGCGTTATAAAATGATTTTTAAAAAATTGGGGGGGAATGAAATTTCAGAAGGAGGGAGGTGGACTGGTGCTCCTTTGCCCTTCGAGCACCGGAGGAATCCTGGCAACTGGCAGGGACCCTGCCCTCTGGCCTCGGACACCTCCTGTGTCAGAAATTTGCTTGGGCAGCCGCACAGAATCATAGGGTTGGAAAGCTTGCAAAAATCTACCATTTGCCCGATAATAAATGTTGGAAATGTAAAGACACTGAAGGTACATTTTTTCACCTTTGGTGGATGTGCCCAAAGATTAAGGCTTTCTGGGAAATGATATATAATGAATTAAAAAAGGTATTTAAATATACCTTCTTGAAGAAACCAGAGGCCTTTCTCCGGGGCATAGTCGGCCAATCGGTGTTAAAAAAGGATAGAACTTTCTTTATGTACGCAACAACAGCAGCAAGAATACTCTTCGCAAAGTATTGGAAGACACAAGAGCTACCCACACTGGAGGAATGGCAGATGAAATTGATGGACTATATGGAACTGGTGGAAATGACTGGTAGAATCCGTGACCAGGGAGAAGAGTCGGTGGAAGAAGATTGGAAGAAATTTAAAGATTATCTACAGAAACATTGCAACATTAAAGAATGTTAGAGTGATGATGGATTGAAATTAAGTGGTTTCTAGCTGCACAGGCGTTAAAGTTATATATAGACTAAGATTAAGGATTAGGCATAAAAAGGTTAAAAGAACGGAAAACTGGCTATTAATAGATATGAATTTAATGTTATACCATATTAAGATTAAGGATTGGGATTAAAAAAGAGGGAAAGAAATTGCTGGACAAACAAATTGAACTGGAATACAAAAGAGGGAGGTATGAGGAGGTCCAGAAAATAAGTAAATTCAAAAGTGGTGATGAAAAGATGGTATTGTTTTTAACTGTTTTTTCTTTTGTTTTGTTTTGGTTTTTTTGTATTTTGTATTGTGTATTTTTGTATTGTGTATTTTTCTTTTTACTTTTAAATTCTTTTTTACTGATGTGTCTTTTTTTATCGGAAACTTTAATAAACATCATTAAAAAAAAAAAAGAATCATAGGGTTGGAAGTGACACCAAGGGTCATCTAGTCCAACCCCCCGCAATGCAGGAATCTCAACTATAGCATCCATGACAAATGGCCATCCAACCTCTGCTTAAAAAGGAAGGAGTGGGAGACCATTCCACTGCCGAACAGCTCTTACTGTCAGAAAGGTTTTCCTGGTGTTTAGTCGGAATCTCCTTTCTTGCAACTTGAAGCCATTGGTTCGAGTCCTACCCTCCAGAGCAGGAGAAAACAAGCTTGCTCTCTCTTCCAACCCTTGAGATATTTGAAAATGGCTATCGTATCTCCTCTCAGTCTCCTCTTTTCCAGCTCCTTCATAAGGCTTGATTTCCAAGCCTTTGATCATCTTGGCTGCCCTCCTCTGCACATGTTCCAGCTTGGTCAACATCCTTCTTAAATTGTGGCACCCAGAATTGGACACAGGATTCCAGGTGTGGTCTGACTAAGGCAGAATAGAGTGGTGCTATTACTTCCCTTGACCTGGACACTATTCTTAGAATAGCCTCTAAGTGGTGGGAAATCTCAGCACATGTTCTCTCTCTGCTGGTGCAATGGGAACATAGGAACGTAGAAAGGAGCTTTATCCCAAGTCAAGCCATTGGTCCATATAGCTCAGTAATGTCTACTCTGACTGGCAGAAGCCCTCCAGGATTTCAGGCAGGGAGTCTCTCCCAGTCCTTTCTAGACAGGCCAGGGATTGAACCTGGGACCTCCTGCTTGTAAGTCAGATGCTCTACCACTGAGCTACGGCCCTTCCCCACAATCTAGAACCATCAATGAAATATACTCGGAGTCGAGAGTGGATTTCATGCTCTTTATTCAGCTCATAGTGGTGAGGAGGAATGGAAGTTCCCCCAGAACATCTGCTTTATATACATTATTTACACAATGGGCCCCACGTGATTGGCTAATTCCGGGATTCACCTGTAGGCCAATCAGGTTGCGGATTCACTTCAACCTGGAGCTGGATTGGGTGGCTCCTGTGGACCAATCAGGCTGCTCCATTCTGGATCCTATTGTTCTAGGACCAATCAGACTGCTGCATTCTGAATCCTATTGTTCTAGGACCAATCAGACTGCTGCATTCTGGATCCTATTGTTCTAGAACCAATCAGACTGCTGCATTCTGGATCCTATTGTTCTAGAACCAATCAGGCTGCTCCATTCTGAATCCTATTGTTTTAGAACCAATCAGGCTGCTCCATTCTGAATCCTATTGTTCTAGGACCAATCAAACTGCTGCATTTTGGATCCTATTCAACTCAGTACAAAACAATCAAAATCCATTTCCAAACAGACGTGCACAGGAGCCTGTTATTTCAGGGCTGCGGCAAAAGCTATTGCGCCTTTTCTCCTACCGTGCATGGTGTTAGCTAGGAACAGGCAAATCTGTCGATTTCAGTTTTGCAGCCTAAGAATGTAAAAAATGCCCTGCTGGACCAATGGCCCAATGGCCCATCTAGTATAACATCCTATTTTCACAGTGGCCAACTAGATGCCTGTGGTAAAGCCCTCCAGCGGGGCCTGAGTGCGAGAGCATTTTCCCCACCTGTGATTCCCAACAACGGGCAAGGAAACAGACTAGTTTTGCAGCTTGTGGACTCTCCGTCCGTGGAGGTTCTCAAGCAGAGTTTGGATAGCCATCTGCCATGGATGCTTCACCTGAGATTCCTGCATTGCCAGGGGGTGGACTAGATGATCCTCAGGGTCCCTTCCAAGTCTACAATTCTATGATTCTGTGAGGCATCTTCGGTTGAGAAACAGCAACTGCTCTGAGTCTACCCAGTGCTCATCATGGCTGAGTGAGGATTTGAAGCCGACTTCCTCTGGTCACAAATCTGCTGCACTAACCACTACACCACACTCCCTCTGCCTAGATTTCAGTGATTCTACTGTGTGGCATATCTAACACTTGATTTTTAAAGCTCAGAGCTCAGGTCCACATCCATATTAAGCTCTGGCCTCTAAGAAGAGCCAGTGTGGTGTAGTGGTTAAGAGCGGTAGACTCGTAATCTGGTGAACCGGGTTCGCTTCCCCGCTCCTCCACATGCAGCTGCTGGGTGACCTTGGGCTAGTCACACTTCTCTGAAGTCTCTCAGCCCCACTCACCTCACCTCAGTGTTTGTTGTGGGGGAGGAAGGGAGAGGCGAATGTTAGCCGCTTTGAGACTCCTTCAGGTAGTGATAAAGCGGGATATCAAATACAAACTCTTCTTCTTCTTCTTCTTCTTCTTCTTCTTCTTCTTCTTCTTCTTCTTCTTCTTCTTCTTCCTCTTGTGTGGCCCACCCAGTCCAGACCTGCAGTCTGTTCTTCTCACACCAACCAACCAGATGCCCATAAGAAGTCCTGAACTCAACGCTGCTCTCCTCACTTGTGCTCCCCAGCCAATGACATTCAGAGGCATATTTCCTCCAACACTGGAGGGAGGGAGTGCAGCCATCATGTCTGCTCGCTTTCTCCTCCATTAATTTGCCTTTAAACTTTAAATCTAGGTTGGCAGCTATCTAAATCCCATGGGAGCAAATTCCAAAGTTTAAACTGGTATGCAGGCTGAGACCCTCCCTGCCCATGGAGTGTCCCACCAGAGTGGTGCATGCTCTGGTTATCTCCCGCTTTGACTACTGCAATGCGCTCTACGTGGGACTACCTTTAAAGGTGACCTGGAAGCTACAACTAATCCAGAATGCGACAGCTAGACTGGTGACTGGGAGCAGCTGCCGAGACCTACGTAGGCTCCCAGTATGTTTCCAAGCACAATTCAAAGTGTTGGTGCTGACCTTTAAAGCCATAAACAGCCTTAGCCCAGTATACCTGAAGGAGCGTCTCCACCCCCATCATTCAGTCCGGACACTGAGGTCCAGTGCCGAGGATCTTCTGGCAGTTCCCTTCTTGCGAGAAGTGAGAGTACAGGGAACCAGGCAGAGGGCCTTCTCGGCAGTGGCACCCACCCTGTGGAACGCCCTCCCATCAGATGTCAAGGCAATAAGGAACTACAGTCATACCTCGGGTTGAAGTAGCTTCGGGATAAGTATTTACGGGTTGCGCACTGTGGTGTCCCAGAAGTAATGAACCACATCACTTCCGGGTTTTGCCGCTCGCACATGCACATACGGTCAAAATGATGTCACGCACATGCACAGAAGCGGCAAATTGTGACCCGTGAATGCGGGTTGCGTTCACTTCTGGATGCGAACAGGGCTCTGGAACGGATCCCGTTCGCATCCAGAGGTACCACTGTACCTGACTTTTAGAAGACATCTGAAGGCAGCCCTGTTTAGGGAAGTTTTCAATGTTTGGTGTTTTATCGTGTTATTAATTCTGTTGGGAACCACCCAGAGTGGCTGGGGAAATCTAGCCAGATGGGCAGGGTATAAATTATTATTATTATTATTATTATTAAATTATCTGCTGTGTGAAGAAGTACAGTGGTACCTCGGGTGAAGTACCTTCGTTCCGGAGGTCCGTACTTAACCTGAAACTGTTCTTCACCTGAAGCACCACTTTAGCTAATGGGGCCTCCTGCTGCTGCCACGCTGCTGGAGCACGATTTCTGTTCTCATCCTGAAGCAAAGTTCTTAACCTGAAGCACTATTTCTGGGTTAGCGGAGTCTGTAACCTGAAGCGTATGTAACCCGAGGTACCACTGTACTTTCCTTCATCTGTCCTGAATTTTCAGATATTTGTATCCGCTGGATGTCAAGAAAGAAAAAGAAAAAGAAAAGCTCCCCTCTATCCATTTTTCATCCAACATTCAACTTCATCTCTTCATCTGGCAATATTGTTCTAAGGAGCAGCTACGTGAAATGCATTCTCGTTGCCCATTTCCATTCTCCCTTCCTTTCCTCTCCCTTCCCCACACCGAACCCACCACTTAGTTGGGTTGCTTTCCCCCCCTCCTCCTCCACCCTTGGTTGCATACTTCCCTCTCCCCCCACCCCAATCCCCCCCCCCGTCTTCCCACACCTCACCTCATCCATTTGAATCAGTTTTGCTTGCCCCATTTTACCACGGGCAGGAAACCATATAAATGTAACATCCTCCCGGGAGGTGAAATAAACATAAACATCTGCTCTGCAAATTCCCTCGCAGTGCAGAGTGTGCGTGGCATTAGAATGGACCCCAGGCTGCGAGGAGCAAAGCCAGCCTCATAAACAAAGCTCAGAGCATAAAAGGAGAGGGTCCAGCCTCAGCAGTCCACGTTCGGGAGCTGAGCATCCCTTCTTGGCCCTGTCAAGTGAGGGTGGGAAGCCGCTGTGCTCTGGAGGGCAGGCGGAGAGCAGCGGAGGGGCACGAAGGCAGGGCATGGGCTGGTGGTGAGTGGTATGTACACATGTGCAGGTCATGGGGATGTGCATGGCTGTTGTTGTTGTTTAGTCATTTAGTTGTGTCCGACTCTTTGTGACTCCATGGACCAGAGCACGCAAGGCACTTCTGTCTTCCACTGCCTCCTGCAGTTTGGTCAAACTCACGCTGGTAGCTTCGAGAACACTGTCCAACCATCTCGTCCTCTGTCGTCCCCTTCTCCTTGTGCCCTCCATCTTTCCCAACATCAGGGTCTTTTCCAGGGAGTCGTCTCTTCTCATGAGGTGGCCAAAGTATTGGAGCCTAGCTTCAGGATCTGTCCTTCCAATGAGCACTCAGGGGTGATTTCCTTCAGAATGGATAGGTTTGATCTTCTTGCAGTCCATGGGACTCTCAAGAGTCTCCTCCAGCACCATAATTCAAAAGCATCAATTCTTTGTCGATCAGCCTTCTTTATGTTCCAGGTCTCACTTCCATACATCACTACTGGGAAAACCACAACTTTAACTATACGGACCTTTGTTGGCAAGTTGATGTCTCTGCTTTGGAGACATCACCTTGCCAACAAAGTAATAAGAGAGTAATAATAATAATAATTTATTAATTATACCCCACCCATCTGGCTGGGTTTCCCCAGCCACTCTGGGCAGCTTCCAACAGAATATTAAAATACAATAACCTATTAAACATTAAAAGCTTCCCTAAACAGGCCTGCCTTCAGATGTCTTCTAAAAGTCTGGTAGTTGTTTTTCTCTTTGCCATCTGATGGGAGGGCGTTTCACAGGGCAGGCGCCACTGCCGAGAAGGCCCTCTGCCTGGTTCCCTGTACAATTCTATGATTCCATGAATAACTGTACAAGGACATAGCTCATAGGATTGTATAGTGTGCACTCATTGAAGGCAATGTGTGAACATCCCTGGTGAAGTCTTTTTTAATTTGTGGCCTGACTGATCAAGCCAACCAAAGCCACTTATTTTGGCTTCCCAGTGGCTTGATGAAACTCCTGCTTGTGATATATGACTGGGGCAGCAAAACCAGGGCAGCTGTCAAGAAACTGGCAGACCACAATGCATTGGACTTGGTGGGTCAGAATTTGTGTAGATTTGGTCTGAACCCATTGCATGACCTCCACTTCATTTCATTTCCCTGATTGGAACTTTTTTCAGCTACAGTCCCTCTCGGAGCACAACTTCCTCTCATTTCAAGCAAGTTTAAATTCATGACTGTATCCAGACTTGCAGGTTAAAGTTACCAGAAAATATGCTGGTTATCTTCTTCTTCTTTTTTGTATGAGTAGTATTATTACTATTAGTCTCTTGATTTGTATCTTAATTGAATAATAAGAGCAATGGGAATATTGCTTCTTTTATCTACAAGGCTCTGTAAATACAACGGGCCTCTGAAAAGCTCACACTATTATTATGGGAAGTCATTGCTAATTGTACACATATGCCAGCGAGAGAACATTTCTTTCTTTCTTTTTTTAATACAGCTCATAACTAGTTGTTACAATAAAGACATTGTTTCCAGCCCAGATCTGGGCAAAAATACAGCTTTTCCTCCTCCTTACGTTTTGTAAACTAAGATTATGAATCGTTCAGTATAATCTGGGGCTCTTAGCCAATAACTGGATTATTTAGCAGTGACGTTGCCTAGTTTCATATTTCCTGGTTTAGAAATGTGAATCTTGCCAGTACGTAACACTCATGTCCAATGTGAGAGGAGAACTGTGTACCAAAGTCCTCTCCTTCTCATATTTTAAAGTGAGCTAGATAAGAAATCTAACCCTCCTAGTCTGTCCAATTTACCCTCCTTACTGCTCCAGAGTCTGCAGAATATAGAAAAAGGAGAAGATATTTTCTTCCTCTCCTCCTTCTGGCACCTGGCATGCTGTTCCTGCAAGTTAGGTAGCAGGAGCCCTGGGAAACATAATTTTCCCAGGGCTACTAATATCAGCATCCCCCATCACTGACACCGTCAGTAGTGCAGTGGATCCAAGTTAGCTTGTAGCTGGGCTCAGAATAAATTGAGTTGGGTGTGGGTGGGAGGGATAGTTTGGTTTTCCGAACCCAGTTACAAAGCTCTCCAGTGGAGATCACCTATTCACAATTTTTGGTTTATCAGTCCACCTGACCTTACATTATTGATTAACCCATTCATTTTAAATCCACCACCACACTACCAAAACTTGATTTATAGAAACCTTTTGATGTAGACACCTTTGCCCAGCAAAAAATTCATTCCCCCAAAAGACAATGACGGCTACAAACTTGGACGACTTTAAAAGAGGATGAGATGAATTCATGGTGGAGAAGGCCAGCCATAGCTACTTGAGATGAAGACTACAGCACTCTCTGCACTTGTGTTCTCCAGCAACAGGAATTCAGAGGTAGTATCATTATTATTAATTTGATTTATGTACTGCCCTTTAGGGACGCGGGTGGCGCTGTGGTCTAAACCACAGAGCCTAGGATTTGCCAATCAGAAGGTTGGTGGTTCAAATCCCCACGACGTGGTGAGCTCCCATTGCTCAGTCCCTGCTCCTGCCAACCTAGCAGTTCGAAAGCACGTCAAAGTACAAGTAGATAAATAGGTACCACTCTGGCAGGAAGGTAAACGGCGTTTCTGTGCGCTGCTCTGGTTTTGCCAGAAGTGGCTTAGTCATGCTGCCCGCATGACCCAGAAGCTGTACGCCGGCTCCCTCAGCCAATAAAGCGAGATGAGCGCCGCAACCCCAGACTTGTTCATGACTGGACCTAATGGTCAGTGGTCCCTTTACCCATTACCTTTACCTACTGCCCTTTATCAGAAGAACCTAAGGCAGTATACAGAGTTATGAAGGTAGAACACAACAGTCACGACTGGCAGCTGGTGATACCTATATCCTCCTTGAATTTGTCTACCCATCTTTTAAAGCCATCCCAGAAAAAAACAAAAACCACTGTTGTTAAGAAGAACACTGCAAACTTCAACACCTGCCTTAAACTCCGTTGCTGGGGTCTCCACAAAGACTCACAAGGAGATGCGTCAGCAGCACCTATTCAGAGGCAATTGGGATAAATGTTCATTTACCGTTTGCCTAATTGCTGGGTCGCGACTGCACTTCCCAATTTGTTTAGCGCTTGGGGCCAAATCCCCCTCACCTTTAAAAAATAATAACAGCAGTAATAATAATATTTCGCACAAAGCCTTCTTTGTTTTACAAAGGGAACTAACCTAGCGCACTGTTGGAGGAGAGGAGAAAGGACCCTTTAGAAAAGTCTGGTAATGCATATGTCTGCCAGAATTTCTTTTGTAAAAGCAGGTCAAAGGGAAACGTAAATGGATTCTTTAAATAGCCGGGGGGCTTCCCCCCTCCTCCCATTATTAAAATGAGAAAAAATATATATAGTTAGATGATCTCTCCGAATTGATTGTTTGTTTTCAGGTGGAAAATTCCAGCAGCAGCAGAATCTTTTAATCCATTTTTCTCTGTTTGCCACACTAGCTTCTGAAAACTTTCACCCAAGAGGCTACTGCTCAGCAGATCACAAATTTGCCTGTGTTGTGCGTTCCCCGCCCCCCTTGCTGCAACCATGATCTTGGGCGGGGGGAAATGTGCCAGGATGTTGCCTTCCCCCTCCCTCCCCAGCCCAAACCACCGTGGTACAGCCATGTGACACCCCCCCCCAGCAAAAAACTTGGCCTTAACTTTTGGGGAGGAGAGCGGGAGGGAGGAAATTAGCCCAACTCATCCTTGCTTTGCCATGTCAAAAATTAAAGAGTAAACAAAGGTCCCCCGATTCCCTTGATTGCATTAATCATTCAAATGACGTATTAGCATTCTTCAGACTTGGCTGTTGCGCTTCCAAATTAACACCTCCAGGTTCAAGGGAATAGAAATTAACTGAATTATCTGGCAGCCCCAGATGTCCTGGCGTGTTCTTCCCTCTCGCTGATTTAATATGCCTGAAGAACAGTTATGATGCAGGAAAACTGCTAATGGTCAAGAAATAATTTATGACATGTGTAACGGATAGGCCCGGCTGCCTTGCGCATACCAAAAAAAACAACAACACCACACACAAAAAACCACAAGGAGTTTGGTCAAACAACAGATGCACATTTTGTTTCTTGGAAGCTTTCTTGCCGATATGCCTTGACCTACATTTGCTGGCTCTCGTCGGAAGCCATCTGCCTCATCTCCCCAAGTCTTTTGGGTCCAGGAGTGTTGGGGGCAGATGACAACGTAGGCTGGGGCACCACCAAACATGCTCCACCTTTCCCTCCCTCCATGGATTTACCAAATCCTGACTGGATTCGCCGGAAGCATCCCACCATTCCCTCTCTTCTGGAGTTTCTCAAATCCTGACTGGCTTCTGCCTAGTCTTCAGATTAGCTGAGGGCCACATCTTTTAAACAGCAACACCCTAGAGGTCCCGGGCCCTAAGGAAGTTAGATTAGCCTCAACCAGAGCCAGGGCCTTTTCAACACTGGCTCCGGTCTGGTGGAACGCTCTGCCTCATGAGACCAGGGCCCTGCAGGATCTGATTTCTTTCCGCAGGGCCTGTAAGACAGAGTTGTTCCGCCTGGCCTTTGGCTTGGAGCCAATTTGATTCCCTCCCTCCCTCTCTTTCTTTTTTCTTTTCCTTCTCCTCCTGCGATGAGGCTACATTTTAACATTTTAATGTTTCAATATTTTAATGTTGTATTTTAATTTTGTTTTTAAGTTGTAATCATTCAACTTGTTTTTATTATTGCTTGTAAGCTGCCCTGAGCCCGGCCTTGGCTGGGGAGGGCGGGGTATAAATTATTATTATTATTATTATTATTATTATTATTATTATTATTATCTTTTGTCCTTGGGGTCCCTTTCCAAACTAGGACATGTGCATGTCTCAGTCAGAGACACTACCAGTCACTGTGGGCAACGCTGAGCAAGATGAATACTTGCTCTGAATTGGGATAAGTCTGTTTCCTATGTTCCCCTTTTGGCACCTGAGAGTAGGACATGTCATTTTAGGGAGCGAAACATAATTTTTGTAATTTTCTTCAGTTAGGGGTCTTTAAAATATGCTTTTGGTGTGAGGAGTTCAAATCTGCTTTTTTTTTTTTTTTAATTGGACAACACTTAGCTTGGTAAGTCTACATTTGATGAAGAAGCACATAAACTGCTTTCGGAAAACCAAGGAATTTTAATTTTACCTTTGAAAAATGTCAGGTAATGCTGAATAATAATAATAATAATAATAATAACTGTGAGTACTCAGCAATCATTTTTAATGAGTTCTGTGCAATTTGAAACATCTTATTTACCCAGAGAAAACTAATTTATGTTAATTTAACCAAAATATCTTTTGAATTCCCAAGTCATGCCTCAACTTTTTTGCACCTCTCATTTGGGGAATTTGAAAGCTGAAAAATTCAACATGCCCTAATTGAGTTGGAAAATCCCACAAGTCCTTCTCTACCACCCCAGCAGTAAAAACACAACAATAATAATTTCAATAACTAAACATTGGCTGCATTTTCGTGACACTCTGACAAGCTACTTGGGGCAGTCACTATTACCCAGTGATAGGGGAGGGAGAAAACTATATGTGCGGCTTTGAGCTTGTTGGGCTGTGAATGTCATCAATACATGGTGTGTCTCCCAGCTGCCTTCCACAGCCAGCTGAAGACATTTGGGCAAAACAAGAAATGGTGTTTCCCCACCTACAAGTCAAAGTGGATGGCACCCAATGCCAGCCAAATTACTTTGCCAGTTGTGGCAGAAAATCCCTATTCTCCTCCCTGGCGCTAAACACAAGAACTCATTATATAATTAAGAATTTGCTGCCGTTTTATGGCACCCAAAATCAGCTGCCTGAGATGGCCACGTCACTCTCCCTCATGATAGAGTCGGTCTTGAATATTGCCCTTGAATCTTTCTTTGCTGCTCATTGTGGCACTTGGAGGTTTGGTTCCCATTGTCTCCTGGGTGTCCGAACATTCACACAGCCATCATAGGTTTGAGACGATGCAGCATAACAGACAGTTCAGGAACCCAGGAATGGTCCGAGGCAATTTGATGACCTGAGTTGAAGGACAAGATGGCACAATTCAGGCACTCTGAATTTTTCGATGCAGTTTCCCCAGCCAAGCAACATGTACAAAAATGCATTTACCAAGCCAAAGTGTGCATATATTCACAAAAATAATATACTAAATTCATGATTCACCCAATAATAATAATAATAATAATGGGGGACTTCCGGGTTGGCGCCATCGCCGAATGGCGGACTCCCTCCGAGCTCCGGAGGGAGCCTGCTCGGCAGGGGCTGGGTCCTACCGCACCGGCGATGCGGGGACCCTTAAAAACCACGGCCACGAGGGCCGTGGACATGGAGACTCGGCTGGCACCGTCAGCGCCCTCCCGACTCGTGAAGGAGCCTTTTTAAAGGCTACGGATCGGGTGCCGGGGAGAAGCGTGGTGCTTTGAGTCCTCTGCTATCCCTGCCGAGCGCAGCCGCATGCCATCCGGCGGAGAGCGCTGACTTCTTCCATTGAAAATTCGGACTTTTTAACAACAACCCGTGAGTAATTTGGAAACTGGGTTTAAAAGGAGGGAAAAAAAAGAATTTCCTTTCGATTTGGACACGAGCGGGGGGGGATCCAAAAAGGAAGTCAGTCCCCCCCCCTATTGTAAACCTTCTAAGACAAGGACGGGGAAACCAAGGTCCAAAAAGATTTGTATTGCTGATAAAAACTAAGAATTCCACGATGGGAAATTATAAGAACTGTGCTGGAGGACGAATTGAGGGAGAAGAAACGTAACCCCCCCCCCTGGGAACCGGGGTGATTGAAGAGAGAGCCTGGTGAAAAGAGTCGGAGATTTTGACAGCTGTCAAAGTAGCTGTCAAAGTCGGAAAGCAGAGAGGATTTTATTATGAGAACTTTGCTGGCTAAATTTGTTACAATTTGCTACAACTTTTTAAAACTTGGATACAAAATGGCGAAAACATGGATAACAAGCGGACTTTTGGACTAGAGAAAACAAAGTTACAACAATCCCCCTAGAGGAGTTTCGGGACATTACAAAGATGGTCGTAAGTGGAAAAATACCATTGGAATTTTATAGAACTGGTTATCTTCTGGGAAAGCTGCAAAACGGAAATAATATTTTGTCTACAGGGTGTACAGCTAAAGGAGACAATAGAATTTTCTATTGAAGAAAGGAAGGGACTGAACGCAAGTTTTTGTTCCTGAATAACAATAATCCCTGCAGACTTACTAGGCTTCTGAATTAGAACGTTTCAGCAGCGGAACAAGAGGAAACTGGACTACAATTTGGAAAGAACAATGGGGGGAGCTTTATTAAAGATCTGAAGCTAAGTGTTTTAAAAAATAATTATGAAAGGAAAAACAAAAAAAAAAAAAACCAGCAAGGAGTTGGGGGAAAATAGGTGATTTATGGATTGTAAGAATTCCAGGCGGATAACATGGTTTGGTGGTCAGGGGGAAATTAAACCGGGGACAGAGGGGGAGAACTAAAATCCAAAGGCTTGTCAATTTCTTTTTTTGAACTGGTTTTGTTTCATCTATTATATCTTTTATTTCTTATTTCTGATACTTCTATTATGTGGGGTGTCTTTATTATTAAAAAAAAAAAAAGGGAAATTGTGGAATAAAAATGGGGTGGGCCCTGGGAAAGAAATTTTTGGCTTTTTATTAAGGGTATTGATGATGAGTGCAGAAATTTTAAATTCGAACAATGGTCTAAACAAATTAAGTTTTTAATCAGAATCGAGAGCTTGTGGAGCCAACAATATGAAACAGGAATATGATAGGGGTGGGGGAAGGGGGGAGTCCCAGAAAGTGGATATATGAAAATAAGGTTCTGAATGTATTCTAACTTTTTACTTTCTGTATTTTTGAAAATTTTAATAAACATTATTAAAAAAAAATAATAATAATAATAATAATAATGTTGTTGTTGCTGTTGTTCAGTCGTTTAGTCGTGTCCGATTCTTTGTGACCCCATGGACCAGAGCACGCCAGGCACTCCTGTCTTCCACTGCCTCCCGCAGTTTAGTCAAACTCACGCTGGTAGCTTCGAGAACACTGTCCAGCCATCTCATCCTCTGTTGTCCCCTTCTCCTTCTGCCCTCCATCTTTCCCAACATCAGGGTCTTTTCCAGGGAGTCTTCTCTTCTCATGAGGTGGCCAAAGTGGAGCCTCAGCTTCACGATCTGTCCTTCCAGTGAGCACTCAGGACTGATTTCCTTCAGAATGGATAGGTTTGATCTTCTTGCAGTCCATGGGACTCTCAAGAGTCTCCTCCAGCACCATAATTCAAAAGCATCAATTCTTCGGTGATCAGCCTTCTTTATGGTCCAGCTCTCACTTCCAAACATCACTACTGGGAAAACCATAGCTTTAACCATACAGACCTTTGTTGGCAAGGTGATGTCTCTGCTTTTTAAGATGCTATCTAGGTTTGTCAATAATAATAATAATAATAATAATAATAATTTGTTATTTATACCCTGCCCCTCTGGCTGGGTTTCCCCAGCCACTCTGGGCGGCTTCCAACAAAATATTAAAAATACATTAAAACATCAAACATTTTAAATTTCCCAATACAGGGCTGCCTTCAGATGTCTTCTAAAAGTTTTATAGTTATTTATCTCCTTGACATGTGATGGGAAGGTGCTCCACAGGGCAGGCGCCACTACCAAGAAGGTCCTCTGCCTGGTTCCCTGTAATTTCAATTCTTGCAGTGAGGGAACCACCAGAAAGCCCTCGAAGATGGATCTCAGTGAATGATGGGGACGGAGATGCTCCTTCAGTATACAGGGTATGTGCATTATTGCACTGATTGCTCGGTTGTCAAATTGCACTGCAAGATTCAGAGCAGCAAATCTCAAAGGCTGGCTGCGTTTCAGTTTGTGTGTTGCTTCAGAAAGTGCTAATTGCAGAGGTTCGCCTCTGAATGCAAACCAAATTGCCTTGCTGCCCCATACATGTAGACCATGTATCTCGACATGGTCTACACCAGGGGTAGGCAACCTAAGGCCCGTGGGCCGGATGCAGCCCAATCGCCTTCTCCATCCGGCCCATGGTTGGTCCGGGAATCAGTGTGTTTTTATATGAATAGAATGTGTCCTTTTATTTAAAATGCATCTCTGGGTTATTTGTGGGGCCTGCCTGGTGTTTTTACATGAATAGAATGTGTCCTTTTATTTAAAATGCATCTCTGGGTTATTTGTGGGGCCTGCCTGATGTGTTTACATGAGTAGAATGTGTGCTTTTATTTAAAATGCATCTCTGGGTTATTTGTGGGGTCTGCCTGGTGTGTTTACGTGAGTAGAATGTGTGCTTTTATTTAAAATGCATCTTTGGGTTATTTGTGGGGCATTTTCCCTCCCTGCCCCCCAATATAGTCCAGCCCACCACATGGTCTGAGGGACACTGACCGGCAACAGCTCTCCAACGTCTCAGATAGAAAAACACTCCTGTCCCTATCTGGAGATAATGGGAACTGAACCTGGGAACTTTTGTATGCAAAGCAGATGTTCTGCCGCTGAGCAATGCCCTTTATACTACCTGGGTACCAACAAGCTACTCAAAGGTCATAACAAGTAGATTGACCTGCCCTGCACACTCTCATTTCCTCCCCGGTCTGCAAGAACATCAGAAAAATACCCCAACTTTGATGCCAGCCTTGGCACTCGCAAAATATTTCCCATCCAATTTCTCCCTTTCCTGCGTACGTGGAAGGCAATGTGCAGGGAAGGGCCGGGGGGAAGAGAACGAGTTCCATTGCCAAAAGCATCACCTGGGTCCAACGGTAGCAAAATAACAAGCAGAACAGCAGCTAATTTTTCATGCCTCGGTGGCAAGCGCCACATTCACTGTTTATTAAATGACAGTCGCCGCAGTGACTCTTCCTCACACGTCGAGCCCAGAAGTGTACGCTGTCGCTTTAAAAAAGAGAGAGAGGAGGGGGGAGGGGAAGGAAAAGACCACGACGATGCCAAGCAAGTCACTGTAATGCTCCCTTGGCATAATTAGATGCATACCCGGGGTTGTATTTGCATATGATATTCAGGGCATGATTTTTTTATTGTTCTTAATCAGAGCCGAATGTCAACAAAATAAATGAAGTTGCGAGTGGAAGTGAAATTTTTATCACATTGGGGATGTGCCTTTTCTCCCATTTATCACAGTCCATATTGAGAGAGCGGATTCTTTTTTTTTTTTTTTTTTGGTTGTTGGGGTTTTTTTTGAAAATGTGGTAATCAATGGAAGAGCTCCATATGGCAGGGATCAAAGGTGTTACATAGTGTGTGGTTCTGCTTTATTGCCAGCCAGTGCTGTTAATTGGACAACAAGATCAGAGGCAATATTAAAATCCAATTAAATTGATATGAACAGATTGCCAAGTGATGTACACTAATGTATAATTGAGTATCAAGCAAATGCGAGTCCCCGTCTTCTGCTTCTACCTCCTGAATAAATGATAGAGCCATAGAGGACAGATACAAGTTTGCACATTAGCTCTACAGCTCTGGGCTTCCATTTGTTACTTTCAGAGTTGATGACTTTAGTTTCCTACTCACTGGCCTTAAAGGCATATAGAGGCACACCTCTTGCTTCCTTCCCCAGCTCACTGCCCTGCTTTCCCACACCTGCTCCTAGCATCCTTAATTTCTCATGCTTTCCGTCTTCTTTTTCGTTGCTTGGCAAAGCAGCCCACTGCTTCAAGGGCATATCTGTCAAGGCTGCCGGAAGGCGGAAGGTTAATTCTGTGTCCAGGGCGGCTGTCTACCAGCTCCACCTGGTACGCAGGCTAAGACCCTACCTGCCCGCAGACTGTCTCACCAGAGTGGTGCATGCTCTAGTTATCTCCCGCTTGGACTACCGCAGTGTGCTCTATGTGGGGCTACCTTTGAAAATGACCTGGAAACTGCAATTAATCCAGAATGCGGCAGCTAGACTGGTGACTGGGAGCGGCCGCCGGGACCACATAACACCAGTCCTGAGAGATCTGCATTGGCTCCCAGTACGTTTCCAAGCACAATTCAAAGTGTTGGTGCTGACTTTGAAAGCCCCAAATGGCCTTGGCCCAGTATATCTGAAGGAGCGTCTCCACCTCCATCGTTCAGCCCAGACACTGAGGTCCATCTCCGAGGGCCTTCTGGCGGTTCCCCCATTGCGAGAAGTGAGGTTACAGGGAACCAGACAGAGGGTCTTCTCAGTAGTGGCGCCCACCCTGTGGAACGCACTCCCTTCAGATGTGAAGGAAATAAGCAGCTATCCTATCTTTAAAAGACCTCTGAAGGCAGCCCTGTTTAGGGACGTTTTTAATATTTAATGCTGTATTGTTTTTAACACTCGATTGGGAGCCTCCCAGAGTGGCTGGGGAAACTCAGTCAGATGGGCGGGGTATAAATAATAAATTATTATTATTGTATTATATATAAGGCTGGTCATAGCCCAGTGGTAGAGAGTTTGTTTTGCATTCAGAAGGTCCCAGGTTCATCTCCTCAAATGCCCCCTGCCTGAAACCCTACTGCCAATCGGTGCAGACAATATGGAGCTAAATGGACCAGTGGTCTATTTCAAGATAAGGCCGCTTCCAATTGTCATGTTGTCATTTGCCCAACACAACAGTGCCAGGAGTGCCAACATGGCCCCGCAACTGCAGGTGCCTGGGGCCATGGGCGTCATGCATTGCCCTGGCACCAAAATTTGTGGATGCCCAGCCCCTTCATGGGGAGTTTTGTGGGTTTTCGGGCACCCAGGGTCCCAGGGAGTTGCCACCCATGAACAGGACCATGGTCTCCTGAGTGCAAGAGACTGCAAGTCAGTGTTTCTCAAACTTGGGTCTCCAGCTGTTGTTGGACTACAACACCCATCACCCATAGCTAGCAGGACCAGTGGTCATGGATGATGATGATGATGATGATTAATAATAATAATAATAATAATAATAAACAACTTTTATTTATATCCCACCATCCCTGGTCGAAGTTGGGCTCAGCGCAGCTAACATCAAATATATGACATTAGTACAAAATCAAACAATAATTAAATTACCTCCTAAAAACAGGTCAAAATCATATTAAAGTCTAATTAGATGGCTTTCCGCAGGGTTAGGGTTGGGAACAGTAAGTGCTCATCGGGCCAACTGTTTACACTGATCTTATATGGGCCTGTGAGAATGCTGGGAGGCCTCTTCCATATTAGTTCTTCTACAAAAAGAAAAGGGGAGTCAGGCTGAGCCCTGGCCCAAGGCCTGGTGGAACAACTCCATCTTGCAGGCCCTGCGGAAAGATGTCAAATCCCGCAGGGCCCTGATCTCTTGTGGCAGAGAGTTCCACCAGGCCGGGGCCAAGGCTGAAAAGGCCCTGGTCGATGCCAGCCTAATCTCTCTGAGAGTTGTAGTCCAACAATACTGGAGACCCAAGTTGGAGAGGCACTGACCCGGGTGCACACACGATGCCATGCAAAGTTTGGGTTTGGTTTGCGCAGAGTGGGGTTTCCAATGAAAGCCTGACAGATTGAGAAGTTGGGCTGGGAAGAGTCATGGCTCAGTGATAGGAAATGTGCTTTGAATGCAGGAAGCCCAGGTTCAATCCCGGTATCTCCTGGTATGGAAGAGTGTCCCCAGCCTAAAACCCAGGAGCGTCACTGTCCATCAGGGTAGACAACCTTATCTGTCTGCTTCAAGATTCTAGTCATCAGGGAAGCTAACTTTGGAGGAGTCCATACTTACACTGTCCGCATGAGATAACTACCGCATCAAGTGAATATTTGAAGGTACTTGGGTGGGAGCCAATACATATCGCCCTCTTTTCTCCCTTTGCACCTTATCAACCTGATTACCAAGTGTGTTAAAGGTAAAGGTAAAGGGACCCCTGACCATTAGGTCCAGTCGTGGCCGACTCTGGGGTTGCACCGCTCATCTCGCTTTACTGGCCGAGGAAGTCGGCGTACAGCTTCCGGGTCATGTGGCCAGCATGACTAAGCCGCTTCTGGTGAACCAGAGCAGCGCACAGAAACGCCGTTTACCTTCCCACCGGAGCTGTACCTATTTATCTACTAGGTTGGCAGGAGCAGGGACCGAGCAACGGGAGCTCACCCCGTCGCGGGGTTTCGAACTGCCAACCTTCTGATCGGCAAGTCCTAGGCTCTGTGGTTTAACCCACAGCGCCACCCGCATCCTGACCAAGTGTGTTAGTTGGAAAGATTTTATCCCAACTCCCAACTTAGGTTTTCTAGGCAGGATGCAGCATAATTAAAGCCAGCAAACTCCCTGCAAAAAAACACAACAGCAACAAACAAACAAATAGGCCAACGACACTAACAGCCAGCAGTAAAACAAGAAGTAAACACCATTAACGACAGCAAGAACAATAAAAGCACTGACGGTAAAGAGGCTGGCAGTCAACAACATTTGAAGTTTGTTTTTGGAAGCAGGGAGGAAAATGTGTTTAAAGGATCCTAAATGCTGTTAAAAGCTTGCTTAGATAGCAGTGTTTTCCACGGATATTTAAAAACCAATTGGAAGGGAGCAGAGCAAACTGAGAGTCAGACGGTGGTCCAGAATCGAAGGGCTACAACTAAAAAGGCCCTGTCGGTTGTGGCTGCCTATCTCACATCCGAAGGTGGAAGCCCTCTGATCAGGGCCTCGGAAGAATCCAGAACCATTCATATAAAGATGGGCAGGCCTTCAGGTCCCAGAGCATTTCAGCCTCTTGGTTTCCCCAGAATCTTAATCCTGTCAGGATTTACCTCAGAGGTGCAAATCCTGTAAAGCAGAGAAGCTCATCACAAGATCAGGAGCAATATAATCTGGAGACAGATCTAGCTAATTGATGAAAAGCCATTGTGGACTTTTTGAGCGGCAAAAGAGGAAGGCTGAGCCTGCAAAGGAAATGGGGAAAAAATACCATTTAACAGGAAAGCACAAAAACACTAATTTTAATGAAAGCCAGAAATTAATATATTGTATTGTATATATATTGTATTGTATTGTCTGTGTGTGTGTGTATTTATATATACAGTGGTGCCCCGCAAGACGAATGCCTCGCAAGACAGAAAACGCGCTAGACGAAAGGGTTTTCCATTTTTGAGTTGCTTCGCAGGACGAATTTCCCTATGGGCTTGCTTCGCAAGACGAAAATGTCTTGCGAGTCTTGAGATTTTTTTCCCGCTTCCCCCCCCTTTTTCTAAGCCGCTAAGCCGCTAATAGCCTTTTAGCAGCTAAGCCGCTAAGCCGCTAAGCCTTTAATAGCCGCTAAACTGCTAATAGCACTAATCCGCTAAGCCGCTAATAGGGTTGCTTCGCAAGACGAAAAAACCGCTAGACGAAGACACTCGCGGAATGGGATTAATTTCGTCTTGCGATGAAATGGCAGTGCCAACAATTGTCAGAAAGCATTGTGGAAGTATCTTTCTTTTATTTCTATTTCTTCTGTCTTTTCGCTTGCTTTTTCTTTATTCTGACTCTTTTGATATGTTTAGCTTTTATAAATGAGTTTGGATTTTCTTGCTTAATACGTTAAAAAAATTCAATAAAACATTTAATAAAAATTGATTTAATTGAAACACTTAAAATGAATTTTATTCTTTAATACGCTAAAAACATTTAATAAAACATGTGATGAAATTTATTAAAATTAAAACATTTAATAAAGTGATTAAAAATTAATAATAAATGCTATAAAAAAAGGATTCGCCTCGGAGGCACTAATCCTGTAATGCAGGGATGGGGAGCCTGTGGCCTTCTAGTAGTTCTTGGACTCCAGCTCCTGCCACTCCCAGCCAGTCAGAAAGGGTCAGAGTTGTAGCTGAGTAACATTTCCAGGTCCACTAGTTCGCCACCCCTGCTGTAAAGGCTACTCAAGGCCCAGTTACCTCCAGGTGTTTGCCTTTCAAGTGTATCGGTTGCTTATTTGCCATAAAGGACCCCCAAAGCAGAGTAAAGCAAATAATAAAGACATGGTACTATAGGTAAAAAGGTAAAGTAAAGGTAAAGGACCCCTGGAAGGTTAAGTCCAGCCAAAGGCAACTATGAGGTTGCAGTGCTCATCTAGCTTTCAAGCTGAGGTAGCCGGCGTTTGTCCGCAGACAGCTTTCTGGGTCATGTGGCCAGCAGGACTAAACCGCTTCTGGTGCAATGGGACACTGTGACATAAACCAGAGAGCATGGAAACACTGTTTACCTTCCCGCTGCAGTGGTACCTATTTATCTACTTGCACTGGCGTGCTTTCGAACTGCTAGATTGGCAGGAGCTGGGACAGAGCAACAGGAGCTCACCCCATCATGAGGATTCGAACCGCTGACCTTCTGATCAGCAAGCCCAAGAGGCTCAGTGGTTTAGACCACAGCACCACCCATGTCCCAAATGATACTATAGGTTCAGCTATCTGCAGTGGGGTGCTACAGCTGAGGTGGCAAAGGAAGGGAGGCACTGAACACTTGGCTTTCTAGCACCAAGCATTGCTTACCGATAGGGATTGGGGTGGGGAACAAGAGCTCAATGCAGTGTGGGCATAGGAACAGGAACACTATATTGGCTCTACCACTGTGCCTGCATGACACCAAGCTCTCCCTGCCTCATCCCAGACCCTCTCCAGTTCAATAAGCAGCAGCAATGCTCAATGTCAGGAAGCCTGTCTGTGCCACTCCACCAACCACCAACCACGGCCACAAACAATATGGGAGCCCTGTTACCGTCATAAACCTATAGTCCCCAGAGTTCTATGGAAAGAGGGACTAGTTCTGAGAACTGCAGCTCTGGGAGGGGAATAGAGAAGAAGAAGAAGAAGAAGAAGAAGAAGAAGAAGAAGAAGAAGAAGAAGAAGAAGAAGAAGAAACAACTGTAATTATTATGTATTGGATACGGTTATGTGAATTTTGTTTTTGTTTTGAAGTCCTCCTGGAAATCCATCTTTCATTATGGATTTATCCAGATAGTCACATTTATTTATTTTTTGCTAGCAGAGTTCCCTAATTTAATGCATTTTGTATGTCACCTTCACCGACCTAAGCATTTTCATGCACACTGTCTCCTAACATTCACATGGTTTGGTTGGAGAACTGCGTTTCAGAAGTCCGGATTTCTAAGAAGAGCTATTTTCAGTTCACGTAGTTTCGGGAAGTGAGAGTGAGGGAGTTTCCAAACCAAACTTCTCTCCCAACCCCAGGCAAAGCTCATTGGTGGGAACCCAAGAAGGGCTTCCCCACAGGACGCAGGGCCCGATTTGGTAGATATAGGAAAAAGCAGCTCAACATACATAGCACATACATGCACAAAGGTTTTGCATGCATGTTGACTGAAGTTGTGTTTACTTAAGGCTCTCCTGCATCCCACTCCATCGGTAACCTACCTGGACTTTTGCATGAATGGTCCTTGGACTCATGAGTCATTACTCACATCCATATAAATAGACACCTTTATTAATAATAGGGCTAAGCGAGAGCAGCTAATGTGCTGTTTCCTTCCCCTCTTGCCCTCTCGCTTTCTCTCCCACCACACACACTCTCTTGCGGAGGAAGATAAGCTCTGCATCCAACAGATGTTTTGCACGCACACAAAAACACCCCTCAATTTATGGCATTCAGTGGTTAACCTGTGTGCCGCAGCTTTCTCAAGGTGGAGGACTGTCTAGGCTGGGTGACTTCTAACAAAGAGGTATTCCCACTTCACAATTTATCTCCTCTAGAACTTTTTTAAAAAGTCCCTTAGCTAAGATTTGCTACTTTGCTGGTTTGGGGCGCAATTTTTCCCCTTCACATGTGTGTGTGGGAGGGAGATGTTGCAATGCAAGGGATTGGACCAGATGGTCCTTTCCAATTCTATAATTCTGTGGTATACAACTCCCATCATCCGTGACTGATGGCCATCCCTGGATCATGGAAGGTGAAGTCCAATAGCACCTGGAGGGCCACATATCCTGGACCTCTGTTACAGGGAGTACATTAAAATTCTCCTCCTCCTCTTCTTCATCAGGCTGGAGCCCTGGAGAAAAGATAGATCAACAAGTCATTTTTGTGAGGCTCAGAAGGGCATCATATTCACCCTCCATCCTCTTCTTGCTCTTGCTGTTGTCAGTATTCAACATAGACGGAAGGAGAACCTTCTATCACCGCAAGGATTCCTCCTTGCACGACAAAACATTCTCCTACCTCCCCTTCCCTACCCCCCATGCCCCTAAATCTGTTCCGAAGCTCCTCCAACTCTCCAGTGCAGATTTGGGGATGGTGCAGGACACATGCCTGTCAGGGGATGGGAAATTTGCTCGTGCTAATCCTTTCACTACTGCAAATTTTTTTTATGCCACCTCATCACAATACTTTCAGTCTGAATTTTTGCCCAGGGCAGTGCGTGACAAAATATAATTTTTTATAGCGGTGCAAAAACCACAATGCAACCATATCAAGCCAGATTTCAAGAAAACGTTAAAATAACATGAATCAGAAATTACTGGCCAGCAGTCTGTCCAGAAACTTTTGCCATCTACCCCATCCTCAAATTTGAGCTGGGAATGGGCAATTTAAGACGTCTCTGCTCGGCTACACTAAAACTTTCCAGAAATAAGCGTGCACACCTGCCAGCTCTCTCTCTCTCTCTCTCTCTCTCTCTCTCTCTCTCTCTCTCTCTCTCTCTCTCTCTGAAAGCCAGTGTGGTGTAGTCGTTAAGAGCAGTGGACTCGTAATCTGGTGAACCGGGTTCGCTTCCCCACTCCTCCACATGCAGCTGCTGGGTGACCTTGGGCTAGTCACACTTCTCTGAAGTCTCTCAGCCCCACTCACCTCACAGAGTGTTTGTTGTGGGGAAGGAAGGGAAAGGAGATTGTTAGCCGCTTTGAGACTCCTTAGGGTAGTGATAAAGCGGGATATCAAATCCAAACTCTTCCTCCTCCTCTTCTTCTTCTTCTTCTCTTTCTCTTTCTTTCTCTCCCTGTATTGTTTTTATTGATGTTCATCTCTTTCATCCCCCTGCTCCTCGCTCCACAGTGATTTCACAGCTCCACTTTGGCCACTTCGTGAGAAGAGAAGACTCCCTGGAAAGACCCTGATGTTGGGAAAGATTGAAGGCACAAGGAAAAGGTGACAACAGAGGATGAGATGGTTGGACAGTGTTGTCGAAGCTACCAGCATGAGTTTGACCAAACTGCGGGAGGCAGTGTAAGATAGAAGTGCCTGGCGTGCTCTGGTCTATGGGGTGACGAAGAGTCGGACACGACTAAACGACTAAACAACAACAACATGTCCACATTCGTGGCTCCTAATGCAATGAGATCCTTCCCCTCCCCCCACTGCCATTTCAAGTCACTTGCACCAGAGAAGGAGTAGGATGTCTTTGCCCAATGCACACGACCTGATTTGTTTTCCTTTACCTGCAACTCCCCCTCCTTCTATCTTCTACTTGATAAAGCTGTCATCTACTCTCATGCTATCATCTGAGCATGTGCAATGGCTGCCTCATATGTACACACCTCAGCTTTGCTGTGGCTTGGGGTTTTTTTGTTTGGTTTTTCCCCAAATCAGATGGAAGCATCAAACAGCCGCATGTCTCCAGAAGCCATAAGGGTGGTGGCTGGCATTCCGTGAACTTGACTTCAAACACCAGTGGAGCGAAAACACCAGGGTTGGTCATTTGCACACAGCCACCATCTTCCTATGGCACCCTTTTTCTGCAGGGGTTAAGTGAGGGGGTGTCATCAGCAAACAAACAAACTGCCATCACAACCCCCGAAAGGTCACTTGCCAAACTGCTGCAGACGGAGGCGGTAAAATGATTTACAGATGCAGGAAATATAATTTGGCAGGGACGAAAATTCCTTCAACGGTTAATGGAATTAATTCAGCACATCACATCCCAGGAAATTTTTTTTTAATAAAAAAACAACAACTCGGGACTGAACATGAAAGAAAGAGGGGGGAAAGGGGAAAACTCCCAACTCTTAGAAAAGAACCAGGGGCAGCGCAGGGTTGCTTGATGAGTGAACATTTAACTGCTAACCAGAAACACTTTGCTTCAGGGATGGAATCTTAATCCGAAACCTCACTCCGGCAGCCGCCAAACCTATTATGCAGCCAGAGAAATTTATTTTGGAATTACACAGGATACACACGCTGTCCGCAGGGTCCCCTTTGCTGGCTGAGTGTTGAAACTGCACTAATAATAACATTATTGTTACTAGATTTAGCAGCGGAGAGGAATTCTGTGCACCTCCAAGAACACAGGCGCATAAAAACCTGCCTTGCTCTGAGTTGCACTATTTGTCCAACCAGCTGAGCCTTGTCTGAGCTGATGAGCAAAAGCTCTTTCTAGGATTTCTGGCAGGGAACTCCCAGGCCTTTCCTGGAGAAGCAGGCAATAGATAGAACCTGTTCCCCAACTTTTTCTAACCAACAGAAATCCCATCTGCCGCCATGATCCAGTTGGAAATAAAGTAGCAGACCTGGAGTCAGTGTGGGAATGTTCAGGGATGCAGGAGAGGATATATTGTTTGGTTATAGCCTTTCCAACTTGTGTTAACAAGTTCACAATTTAGCAGAGTAACGTTCCCCTTTTTAAACTTGCAGCGGATGTGTTTGCTCAGGCTCGCTAAAGCCTCTGTAATAACTGTTCTGGTATTTTCCCCTTATTCCCTCATAAAAGATAAGACACAACACAGTCTTCTATAAAAGTATAAAAAGAGTTTACTCACATTCTGTTCACAGTCGGATCCCAGAAAGCAGACTTAGCTTAGAAAAGTAACATACACCTGGAAACTATCTCATAAGGAGACAGTCTCATTGTCCTTTCTTGGCTAGAAGCCAAGGGAGCATCTTTGGCTAAGAAGATGCATGCAGTCAAAGAGAGAGAGATGGCTTCCCTGCCCTGTGCTTTTGTCATTACCTGCACAGGTGAGGCCACACCCACCTCTAGTCACATGCAGAGGAAGTCTGTCCCAGCCCAGAAGGAAACAGGAAGTTTACCTGCTGGCTGGACAAACATTCCTCCCCATGTGTAAACATGTTCACTCTAGGAATGTTGTACTTGACTGCCCTTGTATTTCACATCCCACAGTCAGCACCAAGCATCCCAGGACAGCTGCCCAGTACTTAATAACCCAGCAGGGCCCAGCATTGTTGATACCTGTCGTGGGCCTTGCTCATCAGGCAGCTGGCTTCTAGAACGACATTTCCACGTCTCCAGTGTCCTGCATTGACACTCTGCTGGGCATGTTGAGAAATTGAAATTACGGCTCCCCGTCGCCCTTAGGGTGCTTCTGCCGGCTCCAAGTAAGCCAGGTGAAAGCATCAACATAACAGCAGGTCCATCAGAAGGAACTTCAGGTCAGTGGGTTAGAGCGTGGTGCTGATAGCAGCAAGGTTGCAGGTTCGATCCCCATATTGGACAGCTGCACATTTCTGCACTGCAGGGGGGTTGAACTAGATGATTCTCGGGATACCTTCGAGCTCTACAGTTCTGCTCTAGTTATTTCTTGCTTGGACCACTGCAATGCACTCTACGTGGGGCTACCTTTGAAGGTGACCTGGAAACTACAACTAATCCAGAATGTGGCAGCTAGACTGGTGACTGGGAGCGGCCACCGAGACCTACATTGGCTCCCAGTATGTTTCCAAGCACAATTCAAAGTGTTGGTGCTGACCTTTAAAGCCCTAAATGGCCTCGGTCCAGTATACCTGAAGGAGCGTCTCTACCCCCATCGTTCCGCCCAGACACTGAGGTCCAGCACCGAGGGCCTTCTGGCAATTCCCTCACTGTGAGAAGCCAAGTTACTGGGAACCAGGCAGAGGGCCTTCTGGGTAGTGGCACCCGCCCTGTGGAACACCCTCCCACCAGATGTCAAAGAGAACAACAACTACCAGACTTTTAGAAGACATCTGAAGGCAGCCCTGTTTAGGGAAGCTTTTAATGTTTAATGCATTACTGTACATTAATATTTTGTTGGAAGCCGCCCAGAGTGGCTGGGGAAGCCCAGCCAGATGGGCTGGGTATAAATATATTATTATTATTATTATTATTATTATTATTATTATTATTATTCTAAGTTACATACAGAGAGGTGGTGGTTAGAAGGGAGGGGTCTGTGCAGGGGACTTCATTTCTTCTACATATAATTTCATAGAATTGCAAAAACTGTAATAGAAATTGGGGGGGGGGGGGAGAGAGAGAAGGAATTTTGCCCAGCACTTCCTGACTGGAGGGGATCTGATTTCTCTGATGATGATGATGATAATAATAATAATAATAATAATAATAATAATAATAATGTATACTCCACCAATCTGGCTGGGTTTCCCCAGCCACTTTGGGTGGCTCCCAACAGAATATTAAAAACACAATAAAATATCAAACATTAAAAATTCCCTAAACAGGGCTGCTTTCAGATGTCTTCTAAAAGTCAGATCGTTGTTTATTTCCTTGACATCTGATGGGAGGGTGTTCCACAGGGCAGACGTCACTACTGAGAAGGCCCTCTGCCTGGTTCCCTGTAACCTCACTCCTCACAGTGAGGGAACCACCAAAAGGCCCTCGAAGCTGGACCTCCATATCCGGGCTGAACGATGGGGGTGTACAGCCCTGTACGGTTTCCCAAACAGCTTTGAGAACTGCCACCTTCATTTCCAGAGTCCAGCATTTGGAGGGATGGAGATCAGCCTAGCTTCGTCCACCTGGGAAGCTCCCTTACTCGGTCCATCTGCTTCAGTGTTGTCTACACTGACTCTGAGCCACCGCCTTTCCCTTCCAAATTCCAAGTGTACGTACAGTGCGTAAATACTGTATGGCTTTGAGAGCATAGAAAGCACATAGGATGTTGATTATTAGAAGCTGCCTTATGCTGAAGTCAGACCATTAGGGAGCTGACTTATACCGAGTCAGACCACTGGTCCATATAGCTTAGTATTATCTGCACTAACCGACAGCAGCTCTTTGGGATTTCAGACAGAGGTATCTCTAAGCTGCCTGGAAATGCCTGGGATTGACCCTGGGACCTTCTGCATGCAAAGCAGTTGCTCTACCATTGAGCTATGGTCCTTCCACCACCATTGGAGCATCTAGCTCAGCAGCTCCCCAAGTTCTCAGATTGAGGGCATTCCCAGCCCTACCTGGAGATGGTGGGAGTTGAACCTGGGAACCTCTGCATGCAAAACTTTACCATTGAGGTGCAGCCCCTCCCCATTTCAAAGAGTTTCAGCAGCTTACCCTTTTTAACATCTACATGCAGCCACTGGGAGAGATCATCAGGGGGTTTGGGCTGGGTGTTCATCAATATGCAGATGATACTCTATCTCTCTTTTAAATCAGAACCAGTGAAGGCAGTGAAGGTCCTGTGTGAGTGTCTGGAGGTGGTTTGAGGATGGATGGCGGCTAACAGATTGAGGTTGAATCCTGACAAGACAGAAGTACTGTCTTGGGGGGACAGGAGGCGGGCGGGTGTGGAGGACTCCCTGGTCCTGAATGGGGTAACTGTGCCAGTGTGGTGTAGTGGTTAAGAGCGGTAGTCACGTAATCTGGGGAACCGGGTTCGCGTCTCCGCTCCTCCACATGCAGCTGCTGGGTGACCTTGGGCCAGTCACACTTCTTTGAAGTCTCTCAGCCCCACTCACCTCACAGAGTGTTTGTTGTGGGGGAGGAAGGGAAAGGAGAATGTTAGCCGCTTTGAGACTCCTGAAGGGGAGTGAAAGGCGGGATATCAAATCCAAACTCTTCCTCTTCTTCTTCTTCTTCTGAAGGACCAGGTGCGCAGCATGGGAGTCATTTTGGACTCACAGCTGTCCATGGAAGCGCAGGTTAATTCTGTGTCCGGGGCAGCTGTTTATCAGCTCCATCTGGTACGCAGGCTGAGACCCTCCCTGCCCGCGGACTGTCTCACCAGAGTGGTGCATGCTCTGGTTATCTCCCGCTTGGACTACTGCAATGCGCTCTAGGTGGGGTTACCTTTGAAGGTGACACGGAAACTGCAATTAATCCAGAATGCAGCAGCTAGACTGGTGACAGGGAGTGGTCGCCGAGACATGAAAGATCTTCATTGGCTCCCAGTACATTTCTGAGGACAATTCAAAGTGTTGGTGCTGAACTTTAAAGCCCTAAATGGCCTCGGTCCTGTATACCTGAAGGAGCATCTCCACCCCCATCATTCACTACTGATGTCCAAGGGCCTTCTGGCGGTTCCCTTACTGCGAGAAGTGAGGTTACAGGGAACCAGGCAGAGGGCCTTCTCGGTAGTGGCACCTGCCCTGTGGAACGCCCTCCCAGCAGATGTCAAGAAGAAGAAGAAGAAGAAGAGAAGAAGAGAAGAAGAGATTGGATTTGATATCCCACTTTATCACTACCTGAAGGAGTCTCAATGTGGCTAACATTGCAATAAACATCAAGGCAATAAACAACTATTTTACTTTTAAAAGACAACTGAAGGTGGCCCTGTTTGGGGAAAATTTTAATGTCTGACGCTGTATTGTTTTTAATATTTGGTTGGAAGCCACCCAGAGTGGCTGCGGTGACCCAGCCAGATGGGCGGGGTATATATAATTTTACTTATTTATTATAATAAATTATTATTATTATTATTATTATTATTATTACCCAGCCAGATGGGTGGGGTATATATAATAAATTATTATTATTATTATTATTATTATTATTATTATTATTATTATTACTATTATTATTATTATTATTATTATTATTATTACTAGTAGTAGTAGTAGTAGTAGTACCCAAACAACCCTGTCTACCATCCCATGACTGAAAAGCCCCATTTTCAAATCCCTTTTCGGCCAGTGATGCACTAGACGCCATGGGCAACCTCTCTCTTTTTGTTTGTTTCCTGACTGCAAAAGACAAGCAGCACACACAGGGTTCTTGCAAACATGAACAAGGTTGCAAAGTGCTTTTCCTGGTCAGAAGAATGCTAATCAGAGAGGAACGTGGTTTGGTTCTTGTCGTCGTCGTTGGCTTGTCCTGAAAGGTCTGCATCTCATGTTACTTTCGGCATGATGATATGTGCACGCTAGTCAAAACTGCATATAAAATGTGTTTACAAGGAGAAAATCACACTAAAATATGGATGAATTTCCATGTGGGGTTTTTTTAAAGGACAGTCATCAATTGCTGCAAAATGTGTAGATCTGAATTTAAGGTTGGAAAAATGAGAGAGAGAACTAAAATCAACAGATCCTTCCATCCCTGCTTAGGACCAATGCTGTGTTGTCTATATTTACATACTGCTTAATTTGTAGTTTTGGGGTTGTAACTTGTTTTTGTTTTTATTATGGTTTTTTGTGTTTTTATATTGTAATTTTATATTGGGATAACCAACCTGAAACCTGCAGCTATAGAGCAGTATACAAATTTAATAACTAATGAAAATGACTTTAAAAATTTAAAAGAAAAGAAAAATTATATTGAGCTTTATAACCAAAGTCGCAACAAAATACATAAATTAAAACACAGACCACCATCAATAAAACATTCAGTTAAATATTGATAAAGAATAAAGCAGAGCAATGTGGTGCATTGAGCCTGGGAAACCCTACTTTTCCCCACGTCCGTTTGTTCAACATAGCATATTCCTATTGTGCATGCTCTCAGATTTCTTGTGCATAGTCATATACGCGAGACTACATTGACCCGGGTTGTCACACGCCATCCACCGGCATCACCCATGGAAAAAACCTATTTAAAATATTACAAGGCAAATTGCAGAATGGAGAGATATGAGCAGAAAGGCATTGTGGCCGCTTAACAGTATCCACACCTCTCTTCTCGGCAGACCTCAATTAACACTTCTCCCACCATGTATCATGCCACCAAATGAACTGGCAACTGTTTGGCAAGTATCAGTAAGGATGATTCCCAATTTTTTATCATACAAACTTCTCCTTGGATTTTAGCATTCCGAATTACCCGGTGTCTTTTCCAACAATGCCTTAGAAATCCTCAACTGGGAAAACGGGGAGCTCAACTGGGAGCTATTACAGTGGTATCTTTGGTTACGTACTTAATTCGTTCCGGAGGTCCGTTCTTAACCTGAAACTGTTCTTAACCTGAAGCACCACTTTAGCTAATGGGGCCTCCTGCTGCCGCTGCGCTGCCGGAGCACAATTTCTGTTCTCATCCTGAAGCAAAGTTCTTAACTCGAGGTACTATTTCTGGGTTAGCGGAGTCTGTAATCTGAAGCATATGTAACCTGAAGCGTATGTAACCCGAGGTACCACTGTACTATGTGCATCCAAGTTTCCTTAATAGTGGAGACCGAGCGAGGATGCAAAAATCGGGTGATAGAGCTAATAGCTTTCTCCTTTGGATTTCCAAACGTAGACAGGGAAGCTTCTTGGTGTTAAAAGCAAAGTAGAGTGATAATATATTAGACAGTGCAATTTTTCCCCCTACAGATTCCCAAATGTTGGAAAAGGGACCAAACTGAGCAAGAATATGGGAAGGTGGATCATGTTTGCTTTGTCTAGCTTCAGAATAGGCCTGGGATTGAATTTGAGGCCCGAGTATTCTTTTCTGGTGACATCCATCCGCCATGTTTTTTCTCCCTTTCCCCCTTCTTTCAGACTTGAATGGCAATTAGGAAAAGGTTAACAGAGTGTCTTTCTCCTAGGAATCCTCTTCCTCTTTTCAAAATAACGGCGTTAGCAAGAGAAAATCCCAGATTAGGCTAACAGGTAGAAGCGTGGTGAAGCCTTGGGAAATGCTGTTGGAAGTGGGGAGATTGGGAGAATCATCCCAGCGGGGGGCTAATACTCATCATTCGGAACTGCAGCTGAGACCCATTTGACTGACAGGCAGCCGGGAGCTGAAAGAGCAGCTCATATCCCACAACTGCTGGCATGCAGACTTGAAAGAGATTTATTTCAGGATAATTAGCCGGGAGTATTAAAGTGGCAGGAAAGGGGGGTGCAATTACTGTTTAGCAAACAGAATGGGGGGGAGGACTGCAGAGGGGGCTGATGTAGGGGGCGGGAGGGGAGAGGGCCCAAAAGCAAGGGATTCCTGTGTCCCAGGTGCTTCAGGTAACACTGGAGGTATAGCCAGGGGTCTGAGCCTGTCTGGACCAGGCTGCAGGCAGCAGTCTGGAGTAAACAAGGAGCCAAGAGATGTGTGGTGAAGCAAGGAGAGGAAGAGAGTCACTCAGGCCACATTTAGTGCCTTGGAAGAACGGTGGGGATATAGATGCCAGCAATCAATCAATCAATCAATCAATCAATCCATCAATCAATATTTTTTCAGGAGTTTGTTTGAACACCTTCTTTCACTCACTCACTCACTCACTCACTCACTCACTCACTCACTCATTCATTCGTTCATTCTTTTTCTTAAGGGGTTTTTCTTGGTGGTAGTGGGGTGATTGCTTGTTTGCTGACTCAGCAGCAGCAGCAACTGTGTTAGGGACTATTGGAAGCTGCCTTATCCTGAGCCAGACCATAGGTCCATGTATTTCACTCCTGGCAGAAGATTTCCAGGGTTTTTCAGGCAAGGGACACCCACAGCCTTGCCTGGAGCCTTACCATTGGGGACTGAACCTGAGATGTTCTGCACGCAATCCTGCATGTCAACAGATTGGCATCCATTTTGCATCCACACAGTTAATGCCATTCCTGGATACTGTGGGGAGGAAAATGCAGAAGCCTTTTCTAAATTAAAAAAATGGTGGTGAATATTCTGAGAAAATTCTGCAACACGGCCTTCTTTTTCTAGCAGCCAGGTGAGAGAAAAAAGAAAGGTCTGTGACATTTTCTCAGAAAGATGTCGTTGGAGGGATTACAAACTCAACTCTCCTTTCACATCCCCACCTCTGGTTTCAAGCTGAGTGGGTATAACTGTAAAGGCCAGTGTGGTGTAGTGGTTAAGAGTGGTAGACTCGTAATCTGGTGAATTGGGTTCGCTTCCCCTCTCCTCCACATGCAGCTGCTGGGTGACCTTGGGCCAGTCACACTTCTCTGAAGTCTCTCAGCCCCACTCACCTCACAGAGTGTTTGTTGTGGGGGAGGAAGGGAAAGGAGACTGTTGGCCACTTTGAGACTCCTTTGGGTAGTGATAAAGCGAGATATCAAATCCAAACTCCTCCTCCTCTTCTTCTTCTCTTTCACTTTCTTTTTCTCCCTGTATTGTTTTTATTGTTGTTCATCTCTTTCATCCCCCTATTCCTCACTCCACAGTGATTTCACAGCCTATGTCCATTTGGATGGAGTCTGGGGTCACAAGGAGGCTCGAACTATTTACATGGAAGTGTTTATCATCACTAATGCGAAGCAGACGCTTATGAGTGAAGGCGGATTAGCATTTTGGCCAGTGTACTTTTGACATTTGCATTACAAACCCAAATTAAGCAAATGCCACTTGAGGGCTTGTCTGCAAAAATGCCCTGTCTACAACTTTCCTTTCCTTTCCAAAAACAGAACTCTTTTGTAATGACTCCAAGTGCCAAACAAAAATTGACTGTGGCAGGTTTTGGACCAATTCCGCCTCTCCCCACATTGGCCCAGATAAATCTTGCTCAGTTACATCTTGGCAGTGGCTGGCATGGAATGCACAGAAATCAGACAATGCCAGGAAATATCAGAGGTCTTCAGCAGTGTAAATCCCCTGTCAAGTGTTCATCCACGCAACTACCAGGAAGCAGAGCCATCCATGCTGGCCTCATTAGGGCATCCCCATGTCGGAGCGGATTTCTGCACTGGAGAACCCTACACCTGAGCAGTTATTCAACAGTCGCCTGCAAAATGATTGGGACCACCAATCATGCAGGTGTGCCAGTTTCAGGGAAGCCTATGCATGTAGACTGCGCTGTTCCAGACGTTCACATCAATGTGCAGACGTCCAAAGACAGCCATGTGCTCCCCGTTTCTTCCCAAAGGCCAGGGCAGCTGCTGGTGCTAAACTATCTCCCCAGCCACAGATGGCAGCAGTTGACTAGACCACGAAGAAACCACCCTCCTCTTCCGCTATGTGAATTGTGTCTCGGTGGCTGGTTTGCAAAATTCGAGAGAGCTTGTGGTTGCTTGATACGGCAATGGCATTCCTTCCGCCGTTGCAGGAGAGCAATGGCATCCATCCTCTGAGTGGGCCAGCGACATCAGCAGGCCGCAATTGGTGACAAGAAAACAGGAAGAGAATATTTCTCCTCCTAGATAGCTCACCTGTTTAGAGCGTGGTGCTGGTAATTCCAAGGTTGCAGTTCTGATCCTACGGGTTGGACTAGATGGTTCTCGGAATCCCTTGCAACTCTGCAGTTTTATGATTCTATGATTCCTATGAATCTGTCCTAAATCCTTCCCCACATTTTGGCAGGGGCGAGCTTCCTCTGCCCCCATGCACAGCTCTATCTTTTTGCCGTCTTCGAAAGACTCAGGAAAGTCATCGATAGTCAAGGCGGAAAGCGAAGTGACGGTGATTTCTGATGCTGGAATGAATGGCGCCTACTTTGTAAACAAAGACGGTGATTTCTGAAAAGGCATCCTCTCTTTTTCTCCTTTTCCCTAGAGTGTTCTTACAGTGCCTCGGTTCACTTGCATGGCTGCTGCGTGTCCCACCCCCCTCCCGCGGCCATTAGGAGAGCCACAAGAATACTAAAACGGCCGGCCGTGCTCATTGCTGGTTTTGTTCTATAAGCTCTGGGCCATTGAAAGACAACAGAAGACTCAGCCCAGGTGTTCCTGCTTGGCACTATAATGGATGCAAATTGATATGATCTGGAGGTAAAGGATATTAACATCCTCAGACCTTCCTCAGGCACACTGCCAGAGCATTGCCAGGAGAGAGTGGGCAAAGCGGCGCGAGATTATTTGCTATCCAGGACACCTCACAACAAGAGCTCTTATTACGGGACTGGGCTGCGAGGCAGGTGTTCTTACATCGTACAAGAGAATAAATAAGGAGTTGAATGGACAGACAAGATGGACTGCTTGTGTTATTGATTTAGCATGGCCAGCTGACGGGAGAGCGCTGTGCCCTCTGTTATTTATTTCCACAAGGTACATCTTTCTCCAAACTGAATCATCTTTGATTTTGACCACACACAAAAAAGAAGAAGAAGAAGAAAGGGGAATGGGAGACACACAAAAAAGCAGGAATTTTTAGACGAAGCAGAATCGTATCTCTGTCCATCTCTCAAGCTGGATTGACTTTGCAACCCATTTTTTATGGCACTGAAATGAAGGCGAGGACGGTGCCTTGAACACAATTTTTTCTATCCTCCCTGTTTAAATACGCCGCATGTCAGTCAAAACAAAGTTTGAGGCACATTATAATTACAAAATATATCCCCGGTTTATAATCAGTCTTGTTTGTTATAGGGGATTGGAATAGTGAGAGTCGGCTCGAGATGTAATCCTGAGAACTAGCCGCACGGTGGTTTTAATATGTGTGCTAAGGAAAAATACACTGTCAGTTTCGAAATGGGTAAATAAGGGAGCGCCAGTCTAATGAAATATCATTTTATAAAGGGGGGGCAATCCTGGGCATTTGCATATGCAGGAATTCAGGCAAAGGGTGGTATGATATATAGAGAGGAAAATGCAGTGAAGCCCAGGTGGAAAATACATCATCAGTTCAGAAAACTAGAGATTTCAGTTAAATGTAGTCCACACACCAGGGTTTGCTGTTAGCTACATGTTGTTGTTGTTGTTTAGTCGTTTAGTCATGTCCGACTCTTCGTGACCGCATGGACCAGAGCACGCCAGGCACTCCTGTCTTCCACTGCCTCTCGCAGTTGGGTCAGACTCATGTTGGTAGCTTCGAGAACACTGTCCAACCATCTCGTCCTCTCTCGTCCCCTTCTCCTTGTGCCCTCCATCTTTCCCAGCATCAGGGTCTTTTCCAGGGAGTCTTCTCTTCTCATGAGGTGGCCAACGTCTTGGAGCCTCAGCTTCAGGATCTGTCCTTCCAGTGAGCACTCGGGGCTGATTTCCTTCAGAATGGAGAGGTTTGATCTTCTTGCAGTCCATGGGACTCTCAAGAGTCTCCTCCAGACCATAATTCAAAAGCATCAATCCTCCGGCGATCAGCCTTCTTTATGGTCCAGCTCTCACTTCGAGCCCCAATATGGTTTTGCATCGCATGTTCATTAAACTGTAAGAAGTTCAAAGCATCCTTCATAGCAGGGGTAGGGAGCCTCCAGCCTATGGGGCAAATGTGGCCAACCACATGCCCTGAGCACTTCCAGCAACTGCCATCTTGAAGCACTCACTGCTGTCTCCAGTTGTGGAGAGCAGAGCTACCTGACTTTTAGAAGCCATCTAAAGACAGCCCTGTATAGGGAAGTTTTTAATGTTTGATATTTCATACTGTGCTTAATGCTATTAATTTGTTGGAAGCAACCCAGTCAGATGGGCGACATCATCATCATGATGGTGATGTCAATGTTAGTAGCCTTCAATAGCCCTCTCCTCCCTGAATTTGTCTAATCCTTCTTTAAAGCCATCTAGGTGGACTTCAAATCATTGCCTCCTGTTGAAGTGAGTTCCATAGTTTTCACAAAGTTCGCAGAAGCAGATTTCAACCGCCAGCCATCCCTAGTTGCATGATTCTCTGGTAGCCAGTGTGGTGTAGTAGTTAAGAGCGGTAGACTCATAACCTGGTGAACCGGGTTCGCGTCTCCGCTCCTCCACATGCAGCTGCTGGGTGACCTTGGGCTAGTCACACTTCTTTGAAGTCTCTCAGCCCCACTCACCTCTCAGAGTGTTTGTTGTGGGGGAGGAAGGGAAAGGAGAATGTTAGCCGCTTTGAGACTCCTTCGGGTAGTGATAAAGCGGGGTATCAAATCCAAACTCTTCTTCTTCTTCTAAATGCCCCTGTTGTGGGGTGTGCCTTGACCAAAGGTTGGCACAAGATATCACTAAATTAAACTACCTTGTTGCTTTTCCAAAGCATTTGTCATATATTTTGCAGAGGGTTGTCCTCTTGACAGCCATGTGTCCTACTTTACACTCCTCTGCTTGAGAAGCCGTCTGAGGACAGTAATGTTTTTAGGAATCAATTGTGGCCACTCCCCATTGGGACTGGTGGGGCAGGAGCCCAACAGCAGGTGGCGCCAGAGCCAATGGCAGGAAGGCCCCACTCACAGAATCATAGAGTTGGAAAAGACCCCAAGGGTCGTCTAGTCCAACTGCCCACAATGCAGCAGCAACAGCTGAATCATCCATGACAGGTGGCCAGGCAAACTGCTTAAAAATCTAGTTTCGTCCCAACCTCCCCTCTGCAGAGTTTGGCGAGGGCAGCATGGAGAAGAGTGATAAAGAAGCTAAGAAGCAGTGCCTCCCTCAGGGGAATTTCCTCCATATGTGGTGGACTTGTATTAAGGTGAAAGCCTTCTGGGATTTAATATACAATGAATTAAAAAAGGTTTTTAAATATAATTTCAGTTAAAAAAAAACAGAGGCTTTCTTGCTGGGTCTAATTGCAAAGGAAATTTTTAAAAAAGATGTAAATTTGTTTATGTATGCCACAACGGCTGCAAGGATACTTTTGGCTCAGAAATGGAAACAGCAGGAACTTCCAACATTGGAAGAATAGCGGATAAAGATGATGGAATACTTAGAGTTGGCAAAGCTGATGGGGAGGATCCGGAATCAGCGCGGACTGGAGCAAATTTATACTTTATATGAAAGAAAATTGTAAACATTTGAAAACGTTTGTAGGTTTGAGCTGAAATGTTTTGTAATGTGAATATAAGGAGCTGATTTACATATAATGAGGTGAAATGTTAATAGGAAGATAGAAAGTAAAAAGGGGGTTATAGAGATGCTAAGAATTTAGTAAAGACGTCCGGAAGTCAGAAAGAGGGAGGGAAGGAAGTTGGTGCTCAGTCGAGCAATGTTTAAGGTTATTGTTGTATGCTTTATTGTTTTTAACACTTGATTGGAAGCCGCCCAGAGTGGATGGGGAAACTCAGCCAGATAGGCAGGGTATAAATAAGAAATTAGTAGTAGTAGTAGTAGTAGTAGTAGTAGTAGTAGTAACAAAATGTGATTACGATAAATATGGAAAACTCAATAAAAATTATTTTTTTTAAAAAAAAGAAGCAGTGCCTCTCTCTGGCCTGTTTCCAGGTAGGAAGCAGGGGCGTCAACTTTCTGCCCACATTGGGTGGGATACATAACAATAACAATAATAATAATAATAATGACGTCCCTATTTTCATCAGAGACATGTACCTGGACAGCAGAGAGAGCAGGCACACAGGTTAACAGATCACAGTCTTGTTCCTCAGCACAGTGTGGTGGATTGTATTTCTGTTTAAATGACGGTCCTTCTTTCCAAATGTTCATTATATGCATAATAGCTGTGCAATCTGTTCCCTCTCTTTTTGGGGCAATGCATTTCCTCTTTCCCGCCAAGGGAGGAGCAGGCCGTCTACTTTGGCAGGCGGGGCTGGCTGGCTTCTTGCGCATCATGCCTCATAGACGTTGCCCTGAGACGTCCCCGGGAAGCACTGCCGACGAACTTCCATTTCATTAATATAGAAATATATGCGCTTGCTTCAGGCGCTGCCAAAGTGAGCCGCTCTCTCATGTATGTTGCCACTCTGGTCTAATAAAATGTGAAAGTCTAATTGTATTAGCAATTTCCCTTCCGATTATATTAATATGCATCATGCTCGTATCCATTTGCTCTAATGCGACATGAAAGGCAGTAATGTGATTACTTTGCTTTATGATTATGGTGAAAAGGTGTGTCCCTGTTTAGGTGTGCAATTTATTTAGTTGCAGCGGTGGGGACACAACACATCCATTGTATGGATTTAATGGCTTCAAGTAGGCCTTGGTACCCGAACACAAAAATGGAAGCCTTGATAAACCCCCTGTTTGTTTGTTTTTTGCTGCCACATCTGGAAATGTGAGGTGGTTGTTGGGTGTTGTTGGTCCCAAGTTAGATTCCGTTTTTTTCCAAATATTGTTCGCGGAACATTCCCTCCAGGCACATATTCAAATATGGCAATATACACACAGGAGTCACCAAAAATTTGGGGCAGCGGACTCATTTGGGGTTTTGAGGTAATGTTGTGGGCCCCAGCTTAGGGTGGGGCTGTAGCATAACACAAAATGGCTGCCATTCAGAAATGGAGGAGAGGCTGAGCCAGGGCAAAAAGAAACTGGGGAGAATAAATAGTCTCTCATAAACAATGGGCTTTTGAGAAGATATTCACTGAGACATTTCACGGGCACCAGAGGTGGTACCAGGGTACCTACAGGGCCTGTATTGGTAAACACCTGACACAATGTCCAATCTCTTCTCTTCTCTTCTCTTCTCTTCTCTTCTCTTCTCTTCTCTTCTCTTCTCTTCTCGGCATCTGCCCAAATAAAATTTCCTGGCAGTTGCTAAAATGCACACAACTCAAACAACTTGAGCTTGGATTTTTTAAAAATACAGTGGTACCTCGGATTAAGAACTTAATTCCTTCTGGAGGTCCGTTCTTAATCTGAAACTGTTCTTAACCTGAGGTACCACTTTAGCTAATGGGGCCTCCTGCTGCCACGCGATTTCTGTTCTCATCCTGAAGCAAAGTTCTTAACCCGAGGTACTATTTCTGGGTTAGTGGCGCCTGTAACCTGAAGCATCTATAACCCGAGGTACCACTGTAGTAGTAGTAATAATAATAATAATAATAATAATAATAATAATAATATGCTTCCTATCTGCCCTTGCTGTCGTTCAGGACAAAGGCAAGCCTGTGTTCAGTTTCCCAGCTGCAAGCCCCATCCCAGAGGCCCTAGCAGGAAGCGGATTCCCCCGAAGGGCACCTGAAAGACTTCCTGCTCCTTGCGATTTATCATCATCACCAACCCTCCCCCATGATTCCCTAAGAATGAAATCATAATCGGATAGGTTAATTCCGATAATTAAGGAGAGCTTTAAGCTGGTGCGCAGGACTGAACTGTTGTGGGGGTGGGCCTGGAATGGTTGTTTGATGTGAAAGTCAATGATTGAATTATTCAAAGAGAGCGATTCTCAAAATGATAATTTCATATTTTACCTAACTGATTGTGATTTATTATACCGGGGGCCCCGTTAGCACTTTGCAGCTGTTAGGAGAGCATGTCTGAGCTTCCTCTCTCTGGCGTCGCTTTTTTTGATTTGGACATTAATATCTCCATTACGGTTGGAAGTTAAAATGAACTATCTTAACCCAAAGGTTTTCTTTCTCTGCCATCCCTCTGGAGGTTATTACTTGGTTAGACTGGGCACTTTACACTTCCCAAGTGTCAGAGGAAAGAGAGAGATTGCCTTCGCTGTTTGGTTCCTGTAATACATGAAAGCATACCTTTATTATCTCTTTAGATCCAGGCTTTGTATTTTCCTCTTTTAATTTTTTCTCCTAAATGATCTGATTCAGATAAGGAACCACTTCAAACTCTCTGTGTCCCTATTTTCCAGGGACAGTCCCGCATTTACAGAAGGCATCCCCATTCCTAATTTGAACCCAGAATGTCTGCTTTTCCTTAAGGTAAAGGTAAAGGGACCCCTGACCATTAGGTCCAGTCGTGACCGACTCTGGGGTTGCGGCGCTCATCTCGCTTTACTGGCCGAGGGAGCCGGCGTACAGCTTCCGGGTCATGTGGCCAGCATGACTAAGCCGCTTCTGGCGAACCAGAGCAGCGCATGTAAACGTCGTTTACCTTCCCACCAGAGCGGTACCTATTTATCTACTTGCACTTTGATATGCTTTCGAACTGCTAGGTGGGCAGGAGCAGGGACTGAGCAACGGGAGCTCACCCCATCGCAGGGATTCAAACCGCCGACCTTCTGATCGAGAAGCCCTAGGCTCTGTGGTTTAACCCACAGTGCCACCTGTCCCTTAGGACATCCCTAAGTTCATTGGAGAAATGTTGGAGGGTGTGGAGTTATCCGACCCCTGAGCCAAGGAGAGAAGTAACTATACAAGCTTTAGAAGCCATCTGAAGGCAGCCCTGTATAGGGAAGTTTTAAAATGTTTAATGTTTTATTATGTTTTTTAAATATATGTTGGAAGCTGCCCAGAGGGGCTGGCGTATAAATAATAAAATCATTATTAGTAGTATTATTATTATGGAATAGGATGCCCCTATTTTCATCAGTGAAATGTTGAAGAGTATGCTGCTTCCAACCAAGACAGAACGGTCTCCTCATTAAGTGGATTATAGTTCAGACATCTTCTTTGGCGATCACTCGTAACCGAGTAAGATCGTCTCCCATAAACACGGTTTTAACAGTGAGTCCATAAGTGACTGTGGAGGCCAATTCTGTATCCACAAGTCCTTCCACAGTGAGGACATAGGTTTCTGGGCAGGAGTTGATCACGGTGAGGGTTTGCCAAGCGTGCCTTCCTCTTAGCACATTTCTCCCTTTCGTCCTGAGTTCAAGCATCTTCAAAGCTCATGACACATTTGGTAAAGTTTGGAAGATGCCTGTGTGTGAATTCATTTTATGTGTATAGATCAGTGCACACTGACCAGTGCACAGTCTTCACAGTAAAACTCTATTCCAATGGCATGAGTAGTCACCACAACCAGTAGATTCTTATCTGCTGCAGCCTTCATCCGCCTTTACAGCCGTTGTAACATACCTCTTGTTATCTTCCGCCTGTTCTGCTGTTGAGGACTTTTGGGGTCATTCTTTGTCTAGCTCCTCCCCTTTGACCTTACCCCCTTGGGTGACCCAGCTGGGAGAACGAGACTCCCAAAGGCTTCGCTCACAAGGGTCATAGGGACATGCAAGCCCACTCACCACGACAAGGTGATGATCCAGTTTGGGCTTAGAAGCACGGCAGGCATGTGTGTGAATGGCCAGCCCATATCCAGATGTGGCCCCTGGGGCCTCTCCACCAGGCCCACAACTTCCCCTCCACCACTTCAGTAAGGCTTGGGGAGGGGAGAGAGTTAACAAACTTCAGACCTGAAAAGCTGGGTGCAGTGAATCAACCCTGCATCGTGCCATTCTCATGGTGGCTAATGGATTGAGGTTGAATCCTGACAAGACAGAAGTACTGTTCTTGGGGGACAGGGGGAGGGCTGGTGTGGAGGACTCCCTGGTCCTGAATGGGGTAACTGTGCCCCTGAAGGACCAGGTGTGCAGCCTGGGAGCCATTTTGGACTCACAGCTATCCATGGAGGCACTGGTCAATTCTGTATCCAGGGTGGTTGTCTACCAGCTCCACCTGGTATGCAGGCTGAGACCCTATCTGCCCACGGACAGTCTCGCCAGAGTGATGCATGCTGTAGTTATCTCCCGCTTGGACTACTGCAATGCCCTCTGTGGGGCTACCTTTGAAGGTGACCCGGAAACTACAACTAATCCAGAATGCGGCAGCTAGACTGGTGACTGGGAGTGGCAGACGAGACCACATAACACCGTCTTGAAAGACCTACATTGGCTTCCAGTACTTTTCCAAGCACAATTCAAAGTGTTGGTGTTGACCTTTAAAGCCCTAAACAGCCTCGGCCCAGTATACCTGAAGGAGCATCTCCACCCCCATTGTTCTGCCCGGACACTGAGGTCCAGCGCCAAGGGCCTTCTGGCGGTTCCCTCACTGCGAGAAGCAAATTTACAGGGAACCAGGCAGAGGGCCTTCTCGGTAGTGGCGCCCGCCCTGTAGAACGCCCTCCCATCAGATGTCAAAGAGATAAACCACTACCTGACATTTGAAAACATCTTAAGGCAGCCCTGTTCAGGGAAGTTTTTAATGTGTGACATTTTGATGTATTTTTAATCTTTGTTGGAAGCTGCCCAGAGTGGGCAGGGCCCAGCCAGATGGTCGGGGTAGAAATAATAAATTATTATCATCATCATCATCATCATCATCATCATCATCATCATTATATTACCCACCCAGACACACAAACAGGACCAAGCAGCACTATCTCTTTAAAGAGGTATCATGCCACTTTAAGCAGCCATGGTTTCCCTCCCCCAAAGGAATCCTGGGAAGTGTAGTTTGTTCAGGGTGCTGAGAGTCCTTAGGACAGTGTTTCCCAACCTTGGGTCTCCAGCTGGTTTTGGACTACAACTCCCATCATCCCTAGCTAGCAATACCATTGGTCAGGGATGATGGGAATTGTAGTCCGAAAACAGCTGGGGACCCAAGGTTGGGAAACACTGCCTTAGGAAACCTTCTCACAGCCTAGAATTCTCAGAGCGCCCTAGGTATACGGATTGGCTGTTCAATCACTCTGAGAATTGTAGAGCTGAGGGTGGAATAGCGGGGGAGGGAGCCTCCTCACAACTCCCAGCCACCCTTAACAAATGACACCTCCCAGGATCTGGTTGGCCACTGTGGGGACAGGATGCTGGACCAAAGGGGCCATCAGCCTCATCCCGCACACTCTTCTTGTGTTCTCATGTGTCTTATGGACAGGAGAATCCCTACAAATAGAGGACTCTTAATCTCAGGGTCGTAGATTCGAGCCCCACATTGGGCAAAAGGATTCCTGCATTGCAGAGGTCCAACGAGATCACCCTTGTGATCCCTTCCAACTCTACAATTCTATCCCATGACCGCCCTCTATAAAGGAGGATACATGACCACCCTAAGTCTTGCTCAGTGGGGAAATGGCAGGGGAATTAAAATGATGATGATTAGGAAAACCACACGGCTACCTGTTACGATATAGAAGCAATGCAGCTGCAAACTGCTAGCTTGAAAAGTAAACATGATGGGAATGTTGTGACTGTCCTTGGGAAACAGAGGGACAGTCAGCTCACAGGGCAATGCACCGGAATTAGCTCAGAGTGTAATATGAGCTCTTCCTCTTGCCCTTGTACAGGAAGTACAGGAGGTGTTTGTCACTCGACTGCTGGAGCTTGAAGAGAGCAGTCATGTTTTCTGTTATGCTTCAAAGACAGAAATAAAAGCATGTAAAAACATTTCTGTCTATCTCCTTTTCCCTGCCGGGAGTGCAGGAGGGAGGGGGTGTGTTCTTCTCACGCTGAGAAGAATCGCCTATCGCGACCTAGCCTGGATCTTGCTGGGAATGCAGCCAGGGAGGTCAACAGGAGACCAAGCCGGGTGCCTGGGAGTGTTGCAAGTTTCTCCTGATAAAGGCTTGATTTCCGACACTACCATCATTAACTTTCCGCCCCACCGCCCCCCAACGTGACATCGATACACACACACACACATATATATATTACAATTTTAGTCAGCAGCGGAGGAAGCAAGTCGAGCGCCCTCAGTGGTGACAGCCAGGGCGGCCCACCCCCACCGCACCCTCCTTCCTCCGCCCCGATCATACGATATGATACGATATATCTTTATTGTCAGTGTCCCATGCAGGACAATGAAATTGCAAAACTACATAAAACTAAATAAAAACTACATAAAACTACCACAAAACTACATAAAAACTACATAAAAGTACTACAAAACTACACAAAACATTCAAAACCCCCTAAAAACTCTAAAACCCTATTTTAAAATAAACTATACTGTAGAAACCCCTTATGCTGCGTTTAGAACCAGAATTGCATTTGCATAGAAACTGTTTCTCAGGCGGCTAGTCCTGGCCTTTATAACCCTATACCTTCTTCCAGAAGGCAGAAGCTGAAAGAGATCGTTTCCGGGGTGCGTACTATCCTGTGCTATCTCTGCCACTTTCTTATAGCACCTGGCAGCATAGATTTGATCTAAGGTGGGAAGAGTGCACCCAATTATTCTCTCTGCAGTCTTTACAACCCTGGATAGCATTGTTTTTTCCCTGGCCGTGCAACTCCCAAACCATACACACAGACCATAAGTTAGTACGCTCTCCACAGTGCAATGGTAAAATGCCATCAACAGGTCCTTTGAGAGATTGTTTTTCCGGAGGATTCTCAGAAAATATAACCTCTGCTGTGCTCTCTTCACCAGGTCTTTGCTGTTCTCTCCCCAGGTTAGGTCGTCTCTCAACTGCATTCCCAGAAATCGAAACACATAGCAGTAGAGACCACCATAGCCTTGTGATGTTTGTGATCACCGATAGCCTGGCCATGCATTGGTACCACGAGGCGGGATTACTGTACTGAGCTCCTTGTGGGGCTGCCCTTGGACCTGGTGCAGATCGCTGATGGGGGCACCTGGCTGACAACATGTGACCCCATTGTTGATCACTGAGATGATTTGCAGGAGTGCCGTTGGTCATTCCCCAAGTTTGCAAGGTTCATTTGTCAACAAGAAGCACACCTTGGCTTCTGAAATCAACGGGGTGGAACAACGCAATGGCAGCGCAACTTACGTAATTAATTAATTCACCACAGCAGACAATGAGACAAGAGAGGTTCGGAGGGTGGCAACACAAGAACGGGGCCTTCTCTGCAGTGGCTCCCCGTCTGTGGAATGCTCTCCCCAGGAAAGTTCACCTGGAGCCTTCATTATACACCTTTAGGCGCCAGGCAAATATGTTCCTCTTTAACCGACTTACATCCTATGCCCTTTTAAAATGTTTTTTTGGGGGGTGGTATTGGGTTGCTGTTTTTATTTTTATTATGTATTTTGTGGTTTTATATCTTGATTTTATTCTGTGAACCACCCGGAGACCCCCGGATATGGGGCTGTATATAAAGAAAGAAAAAAGGAAAGAAAGTGATTTTTGGTAGAAGACGAACTGCAGGAGAAGGGAACCAGTGTTGCATGTGACCCAAAACAGGGTGAGCTGGAAAACACTACTTACTTACATCCCAACTATTGCCATTGAATAGTAGAATTAGAATTTTAGAATGCGCAAAATTTCAGAAGAGATTCCAAAGCAGAATCTAGCATGATTTGGAGTTCGGACTTCTCAAGAAGAAGAAGAAGAAGAGTTTGGATTAGATATCCCGCTTTATCACTACCCGAAGGAGTCTCAAAGCGGCTAACATTCTCCTTTCCCTTCCTCCCCCACAACAAACACTCTGTGAGGTGAGTGAGGCTGAGAGACTTCAGAGAAGTGTGACTGGCCCAAGGTCACCCAGCAGCTGCATGTGGAGGAGCGGAGACGCGAACCCAGTTCACCAGATTACGAGTCTATCACTCTTAACCACTACACCACACTGGAAACATCTGAGTCTTTTTTTCTTTTGCGGGGGGTCGGAGGGGGGGAAGCTAAAATAACTTTGCTAGCCCAGTGAAATTTCTCTGCACATGCCATTGCCACCATCAGATTTCGCCCAAAAGAACATTCACCATGAAGTCGGGGTAATCCCACTTCAGGAGAAACATCTAAGGGATTTTTGCGAGACCGGCGAGATTTATCCAGAGAGAACTGCACTTTCCTACGCGGAGCTCACAAACCAGCAAAACAAAAATATTTCTGATGAGGTTGCCAACTATGCACAGACAACAAAACCTCGCTATCGAAAGTTCTCTGAGAGTACTTAAAAGTCGAACAAGGCAAAACCCCAATGAATATGCCTTAAAGCAAGAGGTCATTGCCGGCTGAATAGAGGAACTCTCCTGACACATCTCAAATAAATGGCAGGAGGCTTGCGCTTGAAAGAAATGAGTGTCTGTTCTACCGACGGTTGCAAATCTCGCCACGCTGGGAGAGGGAAAAAGGGACATTATGCACAGGCAGGAGTTGAAGCAATTAATCCTTTACTTAAAGAATAATAAGCAGCCAGATTTTTTTCCACCCTGGAAGTGGGAACAAGGTAAAAGGGGTTAAAAACTAAAAGCAAGGACAGCAGACACCAATTAACAGAATGCTAATTGACAATTTCCCCAAGACTCCCTGAAACATGCCAGACCTATTTCCCCAATTGCTAATTAAATCAAACTGCACACACAATACTAATTTCCCGAACTTTGGGAAGCTCAGGCGACAAATCAGATGTGAAACTAACTTAAGCATGTTGTCAAAGTCCAGCGAGGAAAAAAGGAGAGGGAGGGTGAAGAAAATGGAAGGGTGGGTGGGTGGGGTTTAATAAAATGGGGGGAAATGTATTTTGATTAGGTGAGGTATGACTCTCACGTGTTTCCAGGTATTGTGGGGGAAGGGGGGGGAGAGAAATGACTGGGGCATTCCCCCAGTTCTATTTAGGGTGATTTATCAAATTGTTCTCCCTCTCTGTCACTATGTGGGGTTGCATCCAATGTAGCACTGAGTAACTTGCTGCATCAGTGCAAGGATGCTTGCTTACACAACAGAACTTTCCTCCCTCTCCTCATTCTGTGTGTCTCTAAATCTGTTCCGGGCATTCCCTGTGTTAGGTTGTGGGTGAACATATCAGACGACACAGCGATTCTTCAAACAGCTCTTGTTTATTCACAGGCCAGAACAGAACTGAACTGAAGGGTTCAGCCAGCCTGCTTATATAGAGCTCCAGTACAACGTAACTGTAATAACTTTCTGTAACTATCCAATCACTGAACGTCACTTTCAATCCCTTATTTGCATATGTGGACCTGAACTATCTACAGTATCCCCCTGCTGGCCCAGGGTGAGAACTTCAGTACATAACACCCTGGCTCTCTGGAGCAGATTTGGAGAAGGTGCAAGGTACACATGGGGGAGAGTAAGGTGGGGTGGAAGTCTCTGAGTTAGAGACTACCCATGCAATCCTTAACGTGATCTGCCTGCCCCTTCCGATTTTGTCTCCTATACTGCTAGTATCTAGATTGCCAATTCCTAGGAGAAGGAACATATTATCTAAGTCTATTATTATTTCTTAAATTTGTATAACGCCCTAAATCTGAAGATCACAGGGAGGTTGACAAGTTTATGCTACTCTGCAAAGTTCCATGCACATTAACGGTCTCAAATGCTAGTACTTCTATTGGTATTACTGTACAGTGGACGCTCGGGTTGCGAACGTGATCCGTGCGGGATGCACGTTCGCAACCCGCAGCGTTCGCAACCCACAGCTGCACAGGTTGCGATTCGGTGCTTCCGGTACTTCCGCGCTGGCTCCACGCAGCCCAAACAGTCCGCCCTCTGCCTCCCCCCCCCCCCAGCTGTAGGGCGGCTGAGTGGAAGGAGGCAGGCAGACTCCGGAGGCCCAGTGGTGTGCCCTGCCCCTATGGGCAGCTCGCCCCGCCTTCACCATGCCCCTATGGCGGCTCACTACACCTTCGCCACTCCCCTATGGGCGGCTCGCCCCATCCCTGTGTGCACCGCCCTAAGCACCCAAGCGGGTTCCTCCGCCACTGTGTATGATGCAAAAGTTGTAGGACCTTTCACTGGAGCAAGGCTGGTTAGATGCGACATTTTTAACTTGCATGCATTCAAACAGACCTCAGCGCTCAACATCCCAACTGACTTAAACAATAAATTATTATTATTATATTGTTTTTAACACTCGATTGGGAGCTGCCCAGAGTGGCTGGGGAAACTCAGCCAGATGGGCGGGGTATAAATATATTATTATTATTATTATTATTACTACTTGATGCATGGAAAACCTGCAACACCTTCCGTTTCTTTCTTAATCGTTGCTGGCTCCATTTTGTCCCAAGCACATTACCAGGGGCTGAAAATAGAAGCAGCAAAGTGCTCTCTCTCTCTCTCTGAAGCCCCCGCAGACGTTTGCCCATGCCGCAAGACCCACCATGCTCTCCAACACAATTAGCTGCCTTGGCTCAAGAGAATCTCTGGGCTGGGAGTCCTGGGGAATGATGGGTCAACCCTGACGGGGATTGGCGTAGCGCAGGACGGGGGAACTTCAACGGTTCTCCAAAGGCTTCTGTCCTTGCCACTGCTATTAACCTTTCCTTCCGACGAGCACCGAAAACAGAGTGTGCTTTTTGCAAACAGAAACCAGGAAAGGGGTGCGGAGACAATTATATTAGAGGGGAAGGGGAGAGCCTAATACGGACTCTGCATGTTAACCAAGTAGTGGCAAGAGATTCCCGTTCAAAGCTGGCGTCTCCTCAGTCATTTATGCCGTTGTGTCCAGCTATGAAAGAGAGGGTTAGAATTCATTAGTGCAGGAAGGGAATATTAATTAATTGTTAATTATTATTAATTTAGAGCAGGAGCCTGCAGAGTGTCTGATTGGGATTAGTGCATTGCATGTAAATGGCCTTGTGAGAGTCAACAGAACATTTTTTATGTGGAACAATATAAATGTGGGTGAATGCGCTGTTGTTGAGGGCCAGTGGTTTTTGATGGTGTGCAGTTTTGAAGAGCACTGAGGCACAGAAGAACATAAGGAGATGTTGTTGGATCAGCCCAAATGCCCATCTAGTCCAGCATCCCGCTCTCACGGTGACCAAGAAGAGAGAACCATAGAGTTGTAGAATTGGAAGGGGTCCTGAGAGTCATCTAGTCCACCCCACCCCCTGCAATGCAAGAATATTTTGCCCAACGTGGGGCTTGAACCCACAATGCTGAAATTCAGAGTCTCCTGCTCTACCAACTGAGATGTTTCTGAGAAGCCTACAAGCAGGACCTGGGCACAACAGGCCTTTCCATCTCTTCCAGAGACAGAGTTATTCTTAGATCCTGTGGCGTACCAATCTCTATTCTTCTTCTTTTTTGTATATAATTTTTATTAACTTTTCTGTTTTACAATTTAAAGCACTCATTTTTACATCCTTAAAATATCAATGACTTCCCATCTTCTCTTTCCATGGTTCATTTTGCATATCATAAACCCCTGCATATTTTACAGAAACCATGCCAATCAGTATTCCATTATTACATCCATCATAACTTATTTACACTGTTGAATTTATCTTAACGCTGCCAGCATTTTCAGCTGCACACAGTTGTTTCCCATATATTCAATAAACATTTTTCAATCTTCTTTAAACGAATGTTCTTCTTATTCTCTTATTCTGTATGTTAAGTCTGCAAGCTGTGCATATTCTGTCAGTTTAAGCTGCCATTCTTCTTTGGTTGGGACCTCGTTCATTGTCCATTTGGGGGCTAACAAAACACGGGCCACATTAGTGGCGTAGATAAATAACCTTTTTTGACACCTGGAAATTTCAGTCTGAATTATCCCCAACAGAAAAGACTCTGGGGTTTTTTTGGGGGGGAAGCACTTTTAAACAGTTTTCAGTTCATTATGGATCATTTCCCAATAATCTTCTACCCTTTTACAAGCCCATCACATATGAAAGAACATTCCCTCAACCCCTTTGCATCTCCAGCACTGATTCAGTCCTATACATCTTAGCAAGCCTACTTGGAGTTAAATACCACCTGTAAATCATTTTCAAGTAGTTCTCCTTCAAAGAAGAACATGCTGTGAACTTCAAATCACTTTTCCAGAGATTTTCCCAGAGGTTAAAATCTATATTGTGACCTATATCTAATGCCTATATCTATTTAACGAGCTCGTCTTTTGTTTCCCACTCTAGTAACAGATTATACATTTTGGAGAAAAGACAAACACCAATCTCTAGGTTGCAAGAGACCCCAGGGTCCCAGCTCTCTCCCAGGGTTCAGTTTCCTTCATTCCAAGGTCACTGGAGACTGTTGTGTCTTTAGGGTATATGCTTTTATTTACACATATATACAAACTCAGCAGGGACGCGGGTGGCTCTGTGGGTTAAACCACAGAGCCTAGGACTTGCCGATCAGAAGGTCGGCAGTTCGAATCCCCGCAAAGGGGTGAGCTCCCATTGCTCGGTCCCTGCTCCTGCCAACCTAGCAGTTCAAAAGCATGTCAAAACTGCAAGTAGATAAATAGGTACCACTCGGGCAGGAAGGCAAACGGCGTTTCCGTGCGCTGCTCTGGTTCGCCAGAAGCGGCTTAGTCATGCTGGCCACATGACCCAGAAGCTGTACGCCGGCTCCCTCGGCCAATAAAGCGAGATGAGCGCCATAACCCCAGAGTCAGTCACAACTGGACCTAACGGTCAGGGGTCCCTTTACCTTTACCTTACAACCTTGGCACAGGATGGAGGAACTCACAGCATTAACTTTTCAGTGGATTTTGTATCCCCCTCTTAGTTTTCCAGGAAAGCCCCAGGCCAACAACTTTGGCTCCAGCACAGAGCAAAACACACCTTTGTGTCTCCAGCTTCCAGCATCAGCCAAGACCCACAGATGCACAGATACCCTTGGTCTCTTGTTCCCCATCCTTGGATGGTGTGGCATCTAGTCAGGTGAATTAGGAAAAGTCCTGCCCATTTGTTTCTATGGCAACCTCTTAGGATCTGCAACTGGTAGTAAATGGCTAGCCTTCACAGTGAAACTAATCTGGCCTATTCAGTCCCACAGAGCTACAATTATCAGAGTTCCCTGGTAAGAGGGGTTGACTATTAAACTACGCTGGAAACCATAACTCTGAGAGGTACCCTTCAACATTTCCCTGATGAAAATAGGGCTGTCCTATTCCATAATAATCTCAACAGAGGACGAGATGGTTGCACAGTGTTCTCGAAGCTACCAGCATGAGTTTGACCAAACTGCGGGAGGCAGTGGAAGACAGAAGTGCCTGGCGTGCTCTGGTCCATGGGGTCACGAAGAGTCGGACACGACTAAATGATTAAACAACAACAACAATTCCATAATAATAATTTTATGATTTATACTCTGCCCATCTGACTGGGTTGCCCCAGCCTCTCTGGGCAGCTTGCAGCATATATAAAAACATTTAAAAACATTAACATAAAAACTTCCCTATACAGGGCTGCCTTCATATGTCTTGTAAAGATTGTGTGTGTGTGTGTGTGTGTGTGTGAGAGAGAGAGAGAGAGAGAGAGAGAGAGAGAGAGAGTTTAACATTTTTCATAATATTTTATTTTTCCTGTTTTTCATTTTACAATGTTTCTACAACAAAAATTACATCTAAGCAAAAATAAACATTTTATTCAACTTCCATCCCTGCCTCTCTGTGGTTCCTTATTTTATATCACAATCTTACCACATAACCAATTCCAACCTATTTATAAATTTAATCATTTTGCTCTCTATAAGTTTTTTTTTTTTTTACTGCTCGGGTTTATATCAATCCTGCTAACGTTTTCAATTGTTTGCAGTTTGTCTTCATATATACAACAAATTTTCCTCATTCTGTTAAAAAAATAGTCTCTCATCGTGATCTCTTATTGTTCCTGTAAGTTTTGCCATCTCTGAGTATTCCATCAGCTGGGACAGTTTCTGAGTTTATAGCTCGGGGGTCACATTACTCCATACTCTCCAACATTTCTCAGATGAAAATAGGGACGTCCTGAAGAAAAGAGGGGCATTATGGGATCAAATCAGAAACAGGGACAGCTTCCGTAAATCCAGGGCTGTCTCTAGAAAATAGAGACACTCCTATGTTGTTGTTGTTGCTTAGTCGTTTAGTCGTGTCCAACTCTTCGTGACCCCATGGACCAGAGCACCCCAGGCACTCCTGTCTTTCACTGCCTCCCGCAGTTTGGTCAAACTCATGCTGGTAGCTTCGAGAACACTGTCCAACCATCTCGTCCTCTGTCGTCCCCTTCTCCTTGTGCCCTCCATCTTTCCCAGCATCAGGGTCTTTTCCAGGGAGTCTTCTCTTCTCATGAGGTGGCCAAAGTATTGGAGCCTCAGCTTCACCATCTGTCCTTCCAGTGAGCACTCAGGGCTGATTTCCTTAAGAATGGATAGGTTTGATCTTCTGGCAGTGCATGGGACACTCCTATAGGAGCCTCCTAAAAAAATCTCTGCACTCTAAACAAACTACAACTCCCAGAATGCTTTGGGGGAAGCCATGACTGTTTAAAGTAGCATCACAATGTTTTGAATGTCTGGTGTGTAATTGGCTCAGGTCTCTCCTCTAAATATCCGCTGGGCTGCCTTCAATTCTCTAAGCCTCTCCCCTTGCCCAGAGAGAATCATAAGAGGGAAATGTAGGCAGATTCATAGGAGAAAGCAGGTCTGCTAGGTGAGTGGTTGGGAGAGAAAAACCAACCTTGGGAGCTCATGTGTTCAAGGCTGCTTATGCATGAGTTTGGCAGCAGGCCAACAGCAGACAGAGGCGAGTCTTGAAAAATGATTCAGAATGCAATTAAACCTCAACCTTCTGAGTGGGTACATCACTGCCTGGTAACAAAAGACCTTTTTCGCTTTCCTGCCTTGTACCTTGCGTGGACCAAGGGCCAAGACAAGCAGCCCAGTACATGGGATTCAGGAGCCGTGACCTGACATATCCTTAGCCTAGAACAGAATGTTGAGTTCAGGAAATAGTACAAATGTTTGTAGGCTCGCTTGGCTTTGCATAATCTGTTGTGTTCCTAGGCAGAAGACCCATTTCCAAACATTGGAGCCTGAAATTCTTTCTCATCCCTCCTGATATCAAGGGGTATGTTTAGCCTCCTTCCAATATCTCAAGGGCTGTCACGTGGAAAATGGAGAAAATGGAGAAAAAGCTTGGTTTCTCCTGTTCTGGAGGGTAGGAACCGAACCATAAAGCTACAAGAAGGGAGATTCTGACTAAACATCAAGAAGAACTTTCTGACAGTAAGAGCTTTCGACAGTGGAACTGTCTCCCAAGAGAGGTGGTGGACTTTTCATCTTCGGAGGTTTTTAAGGAGAGGGTGGATGGTGGTTTTTCAAGGATGCTTTAGCGGAGATTTTCGCATTGCAGGGGGTTGGACTAGATGACCCTTGGGGTCCCTTCCAGCTCTGCAATTCTGTGATTCTATGAAATACTTTAGCCATCAAAAAAGCTGCTGAACCACACTGGACCATAATACTCAATTAAAAATAATAATAAACACAGTACAGTTACTAAGACAGGGACTTATTATTCCCAGGTCAACAAATGCACCACAAAGGTGTGGAATGTGGTATCTGTTTCGGCATTTAGCATTCAGAGGACTCCAGCTTGAAAATGAAGCTTTCTACCACTCATGACTTTGTGCAAAATTTCTGAAACCTGGGGATGGCTGAGCAAGAGTTGGAGGCTTTTGTAATCGCAGCAATGCTTACTTGCTTGCACAACACTATGAGAAGAGAATTAGCACAGGTACACATTTGTTTAGAGAGTGCATACATTTTCCAGGTTATAATAATTGGTTTAACTGTCAGGCAGAAGTCAGGCAGTTATAGCAAATAAGTTGGGCTTATGTGGTTGTTTTTTAACCCAGCCAGCATACAACCATGGGTAAAAAGGTAAAGGGACCCCTGACCGTTAAGTTTGTCCGGCGTTTGTCCGCAGACAGCTTCCGGGTCATGCGGCTGCATGACTAAGCCGCTTCTGGTGAACCAGAGCAGCGCATGGAAATGCCGTTTACTGTCCCACCAGAGTGGTACCTATTTATCTACTTGCACTTTGACGCGCTTTTGAATTGCTAGGTTGGCAGGAGCAGGGACCAAGCAACAGGAGCTCACTCGGTTGCGGGGATTCGAACCGCCGACCTTACAACCATGGGAATGGGAAGCCAAAGGATGATGGCAGAAGTAATGCATTCAGCTCCAAAGATCTGCAGGTTTGCTTGGGAAATGTTTAACAAGGCAATGAAATGAAGGATAGGTTGTGTGTGCGTTGTTCTTCTTCTTTTCGGTAAAGGGATATTTATAAAGAATTAGAAACCACCAATTAAAATGGTGAGTTGTCAGAATGGCCCTCTGCTAATACCATCTTTGCAATAATTATCTCTCTGGAACCTCAGATATGGTATTATTTTCCATTGGATTTACAATTAATCTTGTAGAAACAATAAATCCTCTCGGATTGAGGGTATGGTAGTATTATTAAATGCTCAGCTCTTGAAAGTTCGGAACAATTGTTAACTAATTAGCTCGCATGGCCTTCTTAGTTTAGAAAAAAATAAAACCCTACGGAAGTGCAGAAGCTGTTTTGGGATGTGGGAAGGGGGATAAGGAATTGGGTGAAGGCCCAGGACCCAATCTCTGTGTTGTCGTCATCCCGCACACACCCCAGGACTCCTAACTGGTCCCCAGTTGCAGGTGCTGGGGCAGGAAAGAAGTCTGGCAATAGGATTCACTGGTGCTCTGGTTTGGGGGGAATGATAAAACCTGGGTCGCTACCACCAACCCATACCCTCCAACATGGCCCAGTGGAAAACTGGGATGCACGTCTTTCAGGGCTGCTTTCCAGTAGCTTTCCAGGGCATTGTGGGAGAAAAATGGCACCCACCACAAACAAAACATTGCCACAGTTGGACCCTCCAATGTTTGCACTGCCTGCGAGCTTTGTAGTGTCTTACACACAAAACACACAATCACACACACAAGAAGAGCCCTGCTGTGGTGGCCAAAGGTCCATTTAGATCAAGGTCCAACACATGGCCCAGGGGCCACATGCAACCCTCAAGGCTGTTTTAGGTGGCCCTCAGCAACATTCAGGACTTCTCAGACTTGTTTGTTGCTGCTGCTGTGAGGTGTGTGCGAAAACAAACAGCAAAGGCATTTGCCGTGTCTCCCTCAACCCCTGAAAGGCCCATAGGGCCTGTCCTCCCCTCTGCAAATATATTAACAACAACATAATAATCAAAGCAATAATATGCAAGAGAGGTATTCCCCCACACACACACACAGGTATGGACAACTAAGTACCTGCACATATATATTTAAGGCTGCAGCCCTGTACAGTTTGTATTTACCTTGGAGTAAGTCTATCAGTGTTTGCTTAAGAGTAGGCATGCCTAAGGCTTACACTGCATTTTGACCTGAGCAGGGCTTAATCCCAGGTCAGTGCTCACAGAGTTGTGATCCTGTTCTACATATTGCAGCCAAGCAACCCGATCCAGCTCATACTTACTCGGGAGTAGGTGCCATGATGTTTAGGAGTGCCTACCCTTAAATCTACTAACTGTGTGTATTCAATAGTATTAACCATATTGTGAACTCTTTAATGGACGATATGGAAATTAAATTCAGTGTGCAGCCCCCGGGTTCTGAGTCAAAGGACAATTGCGGCCCACTTGGTCTGAGAAATTGGACCTCCCTGATCTAGACCAAGGCTTTGTTCTGACAGCGGCCAACCAGAGGCCCATGGGAAGCCTGCCAGCAGGTCTTGCTGCTCTCCCATTTTGTAATTCTCAGCAACTTGTGATCCCCAGCATACTGCCTCCGACAGTGGAAGTAGAATGTGCTGCATTTAAGGTGTTCCTGGGTAAAGAAAATGGGGCCTAAACTGCTAAGAAGGGATCTCTATGGTTGCCACCCACATGTTTTGGAAATCAGCGAAACTGCTCCCACCAACCTACCCCAAAAGCTCTGGAGAACAGCAAAGTTTTGACAAAGCCAATTAGCTAGTCTTACTTCCCTTCCCAGTGGTTTTTTCCCCCCCTTCCCATGGACTATGCAACAACTGGGCTCCAGATGGATTCTATTTGATTTCTACTCAACCCCTCCCTTTAAAAGAAAAGTGAGAATGCTACCAGATGTTTTTTGTATGTTTGTGTTTGACCAGCCATCACACCGCATCGTGAGTCTAAAACAGCGCTTAACGGTCGCTCCCACTGTGTGTTGTGGGAGTATTAATTTTATGATTGACTTCACATACTTTTGTATACTGTAGCCCACTTTTCCGCCCGACAACATGCCTCCAATGAGGCTAACGGAAAGAAGGGAACGAGTAGCACACAATAAACGCAAGATTAATATGCTGCTGCAGCTGTTTTAAGACAGTGGCATTGATGAAAGTCTCAACCTCTCTGCCAAACTCAGCCCCATCATTGGAATGCAGACCCAGACCCAACTCATTAGATTAATCCGTAAAAACTCTCCTCCCAGTTCAGTACCATGGTAGTGATGTTCATAGAATTGCAGAGTTGGAAGGGATACCCAAAAGTCATCTAGTCTCATTAGATTAGTGAGCCAGCGTGGTGTAGTGGTTAAGAGCGGTAGACTCGTAATCTGGTGAACCAGGTTCACTTCCCCGCTCCTCCACATGCAGCTGCTGGGTGACCTTGGGCTAGTCACACTTCTCTGAAGTCTCTCAGCCTCACTCACCTCACAGAGTGTTTGTTGTGGGGGAGGAAGGGAAAGGAGATTGTTAGCTGCTTTGAGACTCCTTAAGGGGAGTGAAAGGCGGGATATCAAGTCCAAACTCTTCTTCCTCTTCTAGTCCAACCCTCTGCAATGCAGGAATCTCAACTATAGCATCCATGACAGATGCCTATCCAACCTCTGCTTAGAAACCTCCAAGGAAGGAGAGTCCACCACCTTCCAAGGGAGTCCATTCCACTGTCAAGCAGCTCTTACTGTCAGAAAGTTCTTCCTGATATTTAGTCAGAATCTCCTTTGCGTGGCAAGTTCCCGCCCCCACCAGTGGAAATAATGACACATGACACAATTATTAAGGTTAATGGGATAAATAAGGCCACAACTTTATTGGTTACAGGTGATGAGCGGTATTGGCTTAGGCATTGGTCCTAACCGACTATATCTGACTTCAGCTCGTCCACTTGAAGTCCAGGAAGGGTTAACCACCAGTAGGGGGAATCTTGCTGATGCACATCAACTAGGAACTCCCCCGGGGTCACCGATTGCGGTGTGCCTTAGGCCCTCACCTCCCCCGGGGGTGATGCGGCCAGGAATCCCCCCAATCACGCCGAGGTTGGTTCCAGCCACAGTGCACATGTTGGGGCTGTGAAGCCCGCAACCCCACCTCCTCTGCAGGGCAGAAGTGGCTTTCCCGCATAGTGTCAGGCAGCTGCCAACAACTCCCACGGCTCGAGTGTTTTAACAACCAGCCTTTATTCCCAGGGAACATCTTGCAACAGGAGCTGGGTTAGGGGACTAGGGGTGCTCCTCAAAGCTCTCAGCCCCTTTAACAAAGTACAGTCATACCTCGGGTTACAGCTGCTTCAGGTTGGGTTTTTTTCGGGTTACGGACCCCCGAAACCCGGAAGTACTGGAACGGGTTACTTCAGGGTTTCGGCAGCCGAATTGCAACCCGTGCAGACGCGGGTTGCAAACGCTGCAGATTGCAAACGTGCATCCCGCATGGATCACGTTCACAACCCAAGCGTCCACTGTACAGCTCCCAGAATTCTCGGGGGGGGGGAGAAGAAGAAGAAGAAGAAGAGTTTGGATTTGATATCCCACCTTTCACTCCCTTTAAGGAGTCTCAAAGCGGCTAACAATCTCCTTTCCCTTCCTCCCCCACAACAAACACTCTGTGAGGTGAGTGGGGCTGAGAGACTTCAGAGAAGTGTGACTGGCCCAAGGTCACCCAGCAGCTGCATGTGGAGGAGCGGAGACGCGAACCCGGTTCCCCAGATTATGAGACTATTCAAAGTGGTATGATACCGCTTTAGATGTATAATGCAGATGTGGCCTTCATCTTCCATGGTGGAATGGAAGTTTTTGTTAGAGGGTTTTCTTTCCTCTGGTGGCAGATGACAGAAACTACGACACCACGAGACCAGTGTAAAACCAAATCAAGTGAAGGTTTTATTACATAACAACAAAGCTTGTGGGTGTTTTTCCTTGCAGGCAAAGTTCAAACTGCAACTTTCCCTCCATTTGTAGTCATGACCAGCTGTGCCCAATCTGCCAAAAGCTCACAGAAACAGTTTTTAAAGGTACAAACATCTTTACTGTTTATTTGCAGAATGATTCCCAACAGTTTTCACTCTCACACAGCTACAGTTTCCAACACCTTTAACAAACCGCAGCTCCCAAGATTCTTTGGGAGAAGCAAAGCGCTTCAGGTGTGTTGCATGTGCTTTAAAAAGCATGCTGTGTGTCTCTGTTAGACGTCTGACCCAGTACATGGATTTCTGAACTAGAGTTGTGGGCAAGGTAGTCTTTAAACGCTCCAAGCCATCCTGCGTTCATAGAATACTATGGGGTTATACGTTGAATTTATTAAGCCTGCTTAAGTGATTTATGGATCTTAGCCTTACAGGTGCAATCAACAACCCATACAAGCCTGTGCCTTTGCAAATGAAAGATTCTATCCCGCAGAATACAAAGTTTAATCAACATCAGAAATAAAACCCAAGCCATCAATAGCTGCAATTTCTTACCCACTTAAAAAGCATTATTCTAGGGTTATATTTTTCCCTGATTTGTGTTTTTTTTCTTCCTCAGTTTCAGCTTTAAGTGGGGCTATTGGAGGCGACCACGGACATGTTTCGATATGAGTTAATTAGAATTCTTGTATGGTTTTCTTCTGTTAATTATAGCCTAATTTGATTGCTTAATAGCTCTGCTTTTCGTAATGTTTAGCACCTGTTGTAAATTGCACAAGATAAATGGTCTTCCACCTTCTACCCTGTTTACCACCAACTTCTACCTTCTCCCTTTCATACCACGGAGAGGCATTCTCTGTTCTCCTTGCCGCCCGCTCAACAAAGACAACTGCTCCTTCGCCGTGGATCCCAGCCAGAAGAAGAAGAAGGTGATTTTCACTTAAATACCCTTTTTTATAAATAAAAAAAACTAAAAAAACACACAAACACCACCACAACAGCAAGGTTTCTTCAAAATAAGAAGAATAATGAGGAAAATTGCACGTGCTCTAAAAACCACGCCGGTGTTGACCCACAGCAAAATGCTGACTTTCACTTATGGGTCATCTATTTTACATTCCCTTCTCCCCATGGCGGGGGTATGGAAGGGGGGGTGAGAGGAAAGGAAAGATCGCACGTGTGTTGTCGCTGTTGTTGTTTTTCCACTCCTCCTCCTCTTTTACAGGATTATTGGGCCGGAGTGGGAGCCCGGGCGCCATTAATTGATTTCACACACACACACATGCACATTGTACTATGATGCCATTTTTCAAGGCTGCGCATAATTGTATTCTTTCTGCCAGGTTCCATGTGTGGCGTCCTTGTCATGCTGTCATTGAAGGCTGATCCCAACCTTCCGTAATTGGAGATGTTCTACTTTTGGACAAAGGTGTGAGGGGCAGCTCAGGGGACCGGAGCTGACATTTACTTCATCAATTTATTTTTATTGTTCCTCCATTTATGGCCGCTGTAACAGCCCTTTAATAGTTATATCTCCTCCCTGTAGGGTATTCTGGTATTTGAAATTTTTTTTCCCCTAACTCATTTGTTCTCCTAAATAACAGTAAAGTGCATTTCAGGCTAACCTTTTTAGACTTCCCATCTCCTCTCCTCTCTTTGGCTTCTCAAAGCAGTCGCGGCTTTAAACTTTCTACAGCGCTGTCAGCCCGAAAGGCCAATGCCATCGGGTCCATGTTGCCGCCGGAGGAACCACGAAACCAGTGCGGGGACTTGAGCAGATTTTCAGCAGGGCGGCCCCAACCTCCTAGAAAAGCTGCCCCTCATCATTCAAAGCCCGTCATCCTTTTAACGGAGGCAAGGGAAACAGCAATTAATACAACCACCCAGACTCCTTTTTTTACAATCTCCAGTCAAAGATAGGACCGTAATTAAATCTTTATGACTGACAGTGTAAGTGACTCGTATAATTCTGGAGTTTTGTGTCCTTCCATTCTGCCCTTACGCAAAGAAGCAAATAGCAAAATCTGCAACTTTCTTGATACGGTACTGCACAGCATCTCAAACTGCGGTCCCCTGAGCACGGCCAGTACGCAAGTACCATTCAGGTGGTCGGCAGAAAGGTTGCCGAACACTCGTAAATATCTGTACCGGCATCCGAATTATTGTTTTTCCGATGAGCGAGACCATTTTAACAAAAGCTCTGGCTTGCAGCCCATGATTTTCATAATATGGCGCTTGTTCTAAAAATAGAATCCATTGATAGATAGGTAAAGGTAAAGGGACCCCTGACCATTAGGTCCAGTCGTGGCCGACTCTGGGGTTGCGGCGCTCATCTCGCTTTATTGGCCGAGGGAGCCGGCGTACAGCTTCCGGGTCATGTGGCCAGCATGACTAAGCCGCTTCTGGCAAACCAGAGCAGCGCACGGAAATGCCGTTTACCTTCCTGCTAGAGCGGTACCTATTTATCTACTTGCACTTTGTCGTGCTTTCGAACTGCTAGGTTGGCATAGATACACCCTAAAAACTCCCATTGATAAGGGTTAGCTATGGCTGTTCCTGGCAGAGGTGGATTGCGATTGGTTCGGCCACACTAGGCCCGGTGCCTCGGGACGCTGCAACTATGATTTATAATGGAGTGCTAGAGCCGGGGGGGGCACTGAAATTTGAAGCCCCCAAGGCTCACCACTGTTCCTGGATTGGGACAGCTTATCCATTGGTAACCTCATGGTTGGATTAAAGGTAAAGGGACCCCTGACCGTTAAGTCCAGTCGCAGACTACTCTGGGGTTGCAGCGCTCATCTCGCTCTATAGGCCAAGGGAGCCGGTGTTTGTCCGCAGACAGCTTCCAGGTCATGTGGCCAGCATGACTAAGCTGCTTCTAGCGAACCAGAGCAGCGCATGGAAATGCCGTTTACCTTCGCGCCAGAGAGGTACCTATTAATCTACTTGCACTTTGACGTGCTTTCGAACTGCTAGGTTGGCAGGAGCTGGGACCAAACAACAGGAGCTCACCCCGTCGCGGGGATTCGAACTGCCAACCTTCTGATCAGCAAGCCCTAGGCTCTGTGGTTTAGACCACAGCGCCACCTGCGTCCCTTCATGGTTGGATTACCCCATTGCAGTCTTGGGGGTGGTCAAGAGAGCGGCTACAGGTTTGTAGCTTTACAGAGAATAATTAAAATTGCCCAGAATGTTATTGGGCTCCAACTACCAACCCTGGATGAGATCTTCACGTCTCGCACTTTGAAGAAGTCACACAATATCCTGAGAGATCCCACCCATCCTGCTCACAACTTCTTTGAACTGTTGCCTTCGGGCAGAAGATATAGGACAATGAAAACACAAACCACACGCCTTCTGAATAGTTTCTATCCAAGAGCTCTGATTGCACTAAATAATGATCTCAGGGCCAGTTGCAAGAAATAGCAAGCAGGGAGTAGGAAGGAATGAGACAGGTTTTTAGGTTATGTTATGCCTTTAATAGGTTATGTTACATTCTGGAGTATGATATGTTTTTATAGATTATGTCTGAATAGGATGAGAGTGTTGGAGATACGTGCAAATGTGTATGTGAACCCGGTCTTTGGGTGGGTGTTTGATTTTCGTTGTTGTGTATACTGTGTATATACGGACAATGACAATAAATTTATCTTATCTTATCTTATCTTATCTTGTCATGGTCTTTAGCTACAATAAGCTTATGAACTGAACTGAACTGAACAAATAAATTTGGTCCATTTATTTGAATTTGTACTACCAACAATGGAACTCTCACTTTTGTGGTGGGGAGACACCAATCAGAAGCAAACATATAGCAACAAACTTTGTGGACGTGCAGAGCTTGGGATATCTTGGCATTCACCTTTCCCCTTCCCCACACTCTCTCTCTCATTTTATGAAAGATGCCCTCCTTGTGTGTTACACTTTTTAAATAATACAGTGGTGCCTCGGGTTAAGAACTTAATTGGTTCTGGAGGTCCGTTCTTAACCTGAAACTGTTCTTAACCTGAGGTACCACTTTAACTAATGGGGCCTGCTGCTGCTGCCGCCGCGCGATTTCTGTTCTCATCCTGAAGCAAAGTTCTTAACCCGAGGTACTATTTCTGGGTTAGCGGAGTCTGTAACCTGAAGCGTCTGTAACCCGAGGTACTGTACAGTAAATGTATCGCTAGATAGTGCTTTTACTGTGTTTAGTTGGAACTTCTTCCAGAGTTTCCTCTCTGTGGGCCACCCCCTAACTCCCCTTTCATTGCCATGTGATTAGTTTGTTCGGGTGTCATGGTGTCCTTTGATGTTTACCTTGTTGTCTTTCTTCTTTCCTGGAGATGTTCGTTTTTGCCTTCTGCTCCCCTCTGCATTTTTGAAGAATCCAAAGGAGCCTTTTTACGCCTTCCAACAAGCACACGTAAAACGGCCGCACCCTTCCTCTCTCACATCTAACGCTCCTTGTAAAACGTGTGGGATTTCTCTCTCCTTTGCTTCGCACGCGCCCTAGACCCTCTCTTGCCTTGTCCTTCCTTTCCCTCCCCTTCCCCCCCCTCTCCTTTCTGTGGGTCACAACCACCGGAGGGTTTTATGTTATGTCTGACATTGTTTGTTGTGCCTCCCACAAGACTTTAAACGCTTCCCAAGATTGAAAGACAGTGGCATAAATGTCAGGGAAATGCCTCCGCAGTGTCAGATCTAATTAGGCGCCTGCGCAAATGGGACAAGCGCAGTCCCCATAAAACATTAGGCCTTCTCCCCATCTCTCTCCTCTGCTCATCCCTTCAAAGGCTGACAAAGAGAGACCCTGTTATTGCAGCGGAGACCTTATCACGGAGAGCAAGGGTCCTGAACCCCTGGCCTACCTGGTGGCAAGTTATCATGTCAAGTCCCCAGTCAGGGGTCAAGCACAGTCCTGCAGACATCATGGAGCATCCAAACTGAGCTCCATCAACCTGGGCAGTTGAGCAGACACAGCACCTCAGCTCCGCTGCCCTTTTTATACAAGGTGTGACCAGAAAGTTCGGTGAATGGTCACAGAAATCGGACAGTGAGAAATATTCGGATATATACAATCAGCATCAGAAACCCACAAAATGCTCACAATTGTGTACAGAGATGAAGCTGTAACTCAAAAGACAGTTTATGAGTGGTTTAAGCTTTTCCGTGAAGGGCGGCAAACCATCGAAGATGACCCCTGGTCTGGCAGACTGTCAATGAGCAGAACAGTGGCAAATGTCGACAGAATTCATGAGTTATTGATGTGGGATTGGTGTTTGTCCGTCCGAATGATGGCGGAAGAATTGCATATTCCATGTGAAATCGTTACTGAGGTTACTGAGTTGTCCCACCCTCCATATTCTCCCAATCTGGCCCCACCGGATTTCTTTCTCTTTCCAAAACTGAAATCTGCACTGAAAAGGTACAGATTTTCCAAGATTTCACACGTCCAAGCTGCTGAGACAAGGGAACTGAAAGCAGTATGAAAAGAGGACTTCTCCAGAAGTTTCCAACAGTTCTACAAACTTTGTCAATGGTGCATTGTATCAAATGGGTCTACTTTGAAGGCCTGTAAGACATGTATGTTCAAATATTTATCGCTGTCCGATTCCTGTGACCATTCACCGAACTTTCCGGCCACACCTACTACTTTGCATGCTGATGGCAGCATTTGGGTTTGTGGAGGCGTGTGACCCTCACCTGCTCCAAGCTTACTCTAGCTGGGGAATCACACACCTCATCCCAGTGCTGGTGAGCCCCACCTGGCCAGCTAGGGAGCTAGGCTATGGGCCTTTGCCAGCCTCTGCCTCCAGGAACAGCCTGCCCACTGCTCCCTATGCCTCAATGTGCTTTGCTGGAACTTCTTCCAGTTTCCTCTCTGTGGGCCACCCCCTAACTCCCCTTTCATTGCCGTGTTCATGGAGACAGCGGCCTTTCTAGCTCTAGTGATGGGTCCTGCTGCTCTGGTTCCTGTGCACTGACCCCATCCCCTTGTCCCCCTGTGAGTACTTCTTACACCAACCTCTCCTTCCCCATCCCCAGCTTGCCCCAGTGTGTCTCAGTCTCAGCTGCCCCCCTTGCTGGGGTCCCCTTCCTCCTCCCCATTGTCCTGCCAGTTCATGACACACCAGCTTTGCTCACCCAACAGCGCTGGATAATAGACAAAGCATGCTTTAGATCCGTATTTCCCAAACTTCCAATAGCCAACACGACCAAGGGAGGAGGAGAATCGTGTTGGCTATTGGAAGTTTGGGAAACACAGATCTAAAGCAGGCTTCGTCTATTATCCAGCGCTGTTGGGTGAGCCAAGCTGGTGGGGAGGAGGAAGGGGAATCCCAGTGTTAGGAGTTCAGCCTACACTCGAGTAGGACCCTGGCAGAGACACATGCTCGACTGACATGTTCCCTCCCTCCTGGCCGATTCTTCGGGAGCTTTGAAAGCTTTCTTCAGCCCGAACATCACAGCGACCGATGCCAACAGACACCGGCACACTTAAGGATCCGCAGAGTATTCGCAACTTGTGTGACAGACCTCAGCAACTCAGCATTTTGGCTAATCTACTTTATTTACATATAAGCACACACGGAGCACTGCAACATGGCTCCCTCTCTCCCTAGCATCAGACAGCAAAGAGAAAAAGAACAAAGGACAATAGTCCCACTTCATGGAACACAAACATGCTGTCACCGTCACTTCCCACTCTGTAGAGTCAAAACATATACCGTCATGTGATAGACAACAATCCCATGACTGCAGTCATGGAGCAGGAATTCTAACACCCAGCAAGGGGAGTTACCTTGTTTGGCCAAAGGCCCATCTGGTCCAGCATCTTGCTCTCACAGCAGCCAACCAGATGCCTCCTGGAACCCTACAAGCAGGACCTGAGTACAAGAGCTCTCTCCCCCACCTGAGATTCCTGCATTGCAGGGGGTTGGGGTAGATGACCCTTGGGAACCCTCCCAACTCTGCAATTCTTTGATTCCCAGCAACCGGTGTTCAGAAGCATGCTGAAGGTGGGACACAGCCATCATGGCTGGTAGGCATTAATCGCCTGAACCTCCAGGGCATAGCTTTCCAAACTGTGCATCGCGGCACATTAGTGTGTCAGCTGCAGTGTGTAGGTTTGCCACTCGGGGCTGGAAAGGGGCTAGTCCAACCTGCGGTTTGCTAGTACAGTGGTACCTCAGGTTAAGAACTTAATTGGTTCTGGAGGTCTGTTATTAACCTGAAACTGTTCTTAACCTGAGGTACCACTTTAGCTAATGTGGTAAAGAGCCAGTGTGGAGTAGTGGTTAAGAGTGGTAGATTCGTAATCTGGGGAACCGGGTTCGCGTCTCCGCTCCTCCACATGCAGCTGCTAGGTGACCTTGGGCTAGTCACACTTCTCGGAAGTCTCTCAGCCCCACTCACCTCACAGAGTGTTTGTTGTGGGGGAGGAAGGGAAAGGAGATTGTGAGCCGCTTTGAGACTCCATCGGGTAGTGATAAAGCGGGATATCAAATCCAAACTCTTCTTCTTCTAATGGGGCCTCCCACTGCCACCACGCTGCCAGAGCACAATTTCTGTTCTCATCCTGAAGCAAAGTTCTTAAACCAAGGTACTATTTCTGGGTTAGCAGAGTCTGTAACCTGAAGCGTCTGTAACCCGAGGTACCACTGTAAAACTGAACTGCTGTGTCACAAAATGATACGTGTCTAAAAAGTGTGTCACCGACATGAAAAGTTTGGAAAACTCCGCTCCACGAATTTGTTGAAACTTCTTTTGAAGCCTTCCAAGTTGGTGGCACCCCTCCTGTCTAGTTGTGTTCCTTGAATGACCTAAAGAACACTTCCTCTTATGCAGCTGCTTAGTCAGTGGTTCAATCCACTGTGGGTCGGGGGAGAGCCATCACATGAATTGCTGATTTTTGAGAATCCTGAAGAGGTGAATAAAGGCACCTTCCAATAAATGTGGACCCCTTTCTTTAACTATGTCAGTGTCCAAAATCAAGACCTTGCTCAATATCCCCAGTGGAGAGATTAAACTAAGTAATATGTTTGAATATTGAATGTGTAAGTATATGTCTAGAGACAATGGAGAAAACAAACACCAATAGATGTACTGCTGGACAAGTGTTTCATGGTTATGGTATCTGTTTAAAAAACAATAACTTTGTGGGGGGTTTTAGGAATTCTGAGGAGGACTGTACCATTTCAGACTACACATGGGTGGTACGCAATTTTCCTGTGTAAAGCAAAAAACCGCAAGTAAAATCTGGCACACCAAAGAGTAGTATTTGTCCTAGATTTCTACCTGCAAGGAGTTTTTTATGGGGGGGGGGGAATGTTGAGGAAGCTTTCTCCAAAATGACCCATATATATAGATATACACACACACACACACACACACACACACACAGACCATCTGTTTTGTTGAATGCTACAGCCCAGTCCAGCCCAGCCTCTTCTCTTGCTGCTTCTGTGGACCACATTTTAATCCAAACATTTGATAATGCTGTCATTTTTTAATGACTCCCTGGCTAGTTAGATGAGCATCAATGCAACATGTCCAAAATCCTGTTCATCTGCATGGTCTTTTCAAACTGGTTTTTGGGCATTCACATACAAGACCAGTTTCTACTCCATATCTCTTTGTTCAAGCTTCAACCAAGATGAAGGAAGGAAGGAAGGAAAACCAGAGTAGATTCTCCATTTGACATATATCCGCAAAGGGGCCAAGCCCTGGGGAACTTTGCTCACTCTAAGTAAACGGGTTTTGCCATCAGGAAAGAAACATAGCTGGGAGATTTAAGTTTCTATCAATGCAAGCTGTCTCGCCAGTTTATACCGATTCTGCCTTCGGTAGAACAGGAGAGGATTCCACAGGGTTGTGTGAATCGGCCAAGGAGCCAATGAAACAAAATGGCAGGGGCAAAATTCTGTATTCAGTATTCTCTAATATACACACTTTTGCAAAGCAGTTCCCCCAAAAATAATGTGCTTTGATATTATATGCATTTCTATGTAAACTTCACCCCAGTATATGCATTTTTGCACACATTACCTGGCTGCAGAATTACACTGTGAAATTCGGAGAAGTGCAGCATAGCGCTTTAATCTATTTTGGTTGCACAAACTTACATTTCTGGTAAACCTCCTGCAAGATAGTGACAATCGGAAGGCCCCCAGGTTTTCCAAAAACCCACTCCAAATTTGCTAGGTCCCCCCCCCCCCCACCTAAGCCCCATAGGACTCAGGCAGAGTCCCATAGACAGAGGAGACACAGCCAAGGTGACCAGCTTTAAACTCAAGGTGCCAGGTCCAAATCATTCTCTGGTTCTTTAGCTTGCATGGTGCCATGTTGGAATCAGGCCTCAGAGAAGAGATTTAAAGCAGCCTACAAATGCTTAGTATAGTTACAAAGGCCCGTATAGTTAAAGCTATGGTTTTCCCAGTAGCGATGTATGGAAGTGAGAGCTGGACCATAAAGAAGGCTGATCGCCGAAGAATTGATGCTTTTGAATTATGGCGCTGGAGGAGACTCTTGAGAGTCCCATGGACTGCAAGAAGATCAAACCTATCCATTCTGAAGGAAATCAGCCCTGAGTGCTCACTGAAAGGACAGATCCTGAAGCTGAGGCTCCAATACTTTGGCCACCTCATGAGAAGAGAAGACTCCCTGAAAAAGACCCTGATGTTGGGGAAGATGGAGGGCACAAGGAGAAGGGGACAACAGAGGACGAGATGCTTGGACAGTGTTCTCAAAGCTACCAGCATGAGTTTGACCAAACTGTGGGAGGCAGTGGAAGACAGGAGTGCCTGGCGTGCTCTGGTCCATGGGGTCACGAAGAGTCGGACACGACTAAACGACTAAACAACAACAACAAATGCTTAGTGTATCGGAAAGATAAGTCCAGCACTCTCTCGCTGCCTTCACAGGCCAGATTACACTCAGAGCAGCTTCCATCAACCAAATTTTGCTCCGTGTTCTTCATTTCAAAAGATTAATTGCTCACATCAGTACTAATCTGCTTCACTGCTCTATGGAAAACACAGAATATATCTATAGCTTTGGGAAGGCCTTGTCACGAGAAGACTTGAAACTTAGGGAAACAAAATAATTGCATTTCTCTGGCTTTTGGCTGATGTGGTGTTGGGGTCTGGCGGGGGGGGTGGGGAGTACTGATTAATCTTAAGCCCAGCCTGTCAGAAATCAATACCATTGTGCGGCAATGTTTTTTGCACCACGATTATACATTTCTTTCCTCCGCAGAGAAAAACTGGGCTCTTTTCCTCCCTCCCTCCCACCCCCACGTTTTCGCCGGTCGTAAATACACAAGCGGATAGAAGCCCCCATGCTGTGCGGGTTTAGAATGACCCCCGACGCTGTAATTCAAGGTTTGGCTACTGTAGCAATGTAAAGGCACTATTTTGTTCATGTAAATGAGGTGGTTCCACGCTAGAAAGGAGCCTTAAATACAAAAGCAGAACCCGTTGAAAACCGTGCTTATGTTTTCTATCTTCTTCTATCTCCCTGTTTTATTTATCTCGGTGTGGTGGTTGGTTTTCATCCTGTCCTTCCTTTCACAGAGGGCCCCGGCAATTTGCAGAATTTAAAGCAAAATGCATTTCCGTAAAAATGAGACGCGGGGGATTCGGGAACGGCAGCGTCAAAATCTCCCACTCTGCCGCCCAAAGTTGACAATGCAATGCTCTGATTTTATCCCTGTTCCATATTCAGACGACAAGTGCTGGGCTCGATAGGGCATTGGCTAACCCATCTCTTTAAACACAGTCTAGACTAGGGTTGGGGAGAAAGTAGATGCAGTTTGCACTGAAAGGTGAAACGATTCAATTTGCAGTTTGCAAAAAAAAAAAACCCAAAAAACACACGCAAACTGAAGCACAGCCACAATTTCAAATCCACACTTCCCAGAATTCTGTAAGGAAATACGTAACAAAAGCACATGTACTAAGGTGACGTCCATAAAAATGCATATATTTGTGAATTTGTCGTTGTTTAGTCGTTTAGTCGTGTCTGACTCTTTGTGACCCCATGGACTAGAGCACACCAGACACTCCTGTCTTCCACTGCCTCCCGCAGTTTGGTCAGACTCATGCTGAGTCTCCTCCAGCCCCATAATTCAAAAGCATCAATTCTTCGGCGATCAGCCTTCTTTATGGTCCAGCTCTCACTTCCATACATCACTACTGGGAAAACCATAGCTTTAACTATACAGACCGTTCAATGAAATGTGAATGCAGCAAATGTGTATATACAGTATTAGGTAAATACACACACACAGTATTACAGTATTAGGTAAATACACACACACAAACACGTCTGTGCTCCTGGCTGCCAATAAATTTATGGATTCAATACAAAGTGACAGTTTTTATCTTTAAAGCTCTATATGGCTTAGGACCCCAATACCTAAAGAGCCACCTGGACACTGTGATAGTCATCTGACGCCATTTTCTGTGTCCCAGCCAAAGGACCACCACCTCCGGGGCATCTTCGAAATGCTCTCTCTAGAGAGCATCATGGGTACCACCTTCACTTTTGACACCATATGGGCAGCTTTAATGATCTTGTGTTACAGTTACTCAGTTTGGGCTCCGGTGTCTGGGTTTGGTTTTTTTAAAAACCATTATTGCTGTACTGATCTCGTGCGATGATTTAATGCGGTTTCATTGTATGCAAGAGAGGCTTTTGGGTTTTGTTTCAGTAGTGTAAAGTGATATAGAAGTCCAGCAATTTGGAGTCCAGATTTGAAGAGTTAAAGAGGCACACACTTGTCCAGCGCTGAACTCTCCCTTTGCCCAGAGCCAGAGTCAGCCGACAGCCATTTAAACTACCCACAATGCCCTAGAGGTAAGTGTCACTTGGGGGTCTTGTGGGAAATGTAAACAGCGTCACATAAATCCACAAGAGCTACTCTCTGTTAGACCAACAATACAGAGAAAATAATTGTGGCCATATGCACCAGCTCGGGGGGGGAGGCTCTTTGGGCCCCCTCAATCTTTTTTTGAGGGGGCTGGGGGGCCAATTAGGGACTGAATAGGGATCTGGGTGCACATTAGGCTCCCCAATGTTCTTCAGAAGATGGGGCCTCTGATTGTGACCTACCAAACAGGGGTGTTGTACGGGTGACTAAGCATAGCTGTCAACATTTCCCTTTTTTAAAGGGAAATTCTCTTATTCTGAATAAGATTCCTCGCAAGAAAAGGGAAAAGTTGACAGCTATGTGACTACGTGAATGCATGGAATGCTTTAATAAAAATTATTATTATTATTATTATTATTATTATTATTATTATTATTTTATTGGTACCCTACCCATCTGGAAGCCACTCCAGCCTGCACAAAAGCATAGAACATTAAAAACACCGAACCACTGCATCAATTCTAAGGATCATTTTTTAAAAATTGCAGCCCGTGTTTCTTTCAGATATGTTGTTTTTGCTGCTGATATTGATTGCCAAAGCCACTGTTTTTCTGCAACCCCTCTGAGTACTCAGACAGACAATGGGATGTTGTGGTTGCTCCAGGACCCGGGAGACCAGAGTTCACACCCCAACTCAGCCATGAAGATCACTGGGTGAACGTGAGCCAGTCACTGTCTTCTAGCAAGGCCTATCTTGTTGTGGGGGTGTAGTGGGATTGGGGGAACGCCACACATGTCACCTTGAGCTCCTTGGGTAGGGGCACAGATTGCATAAGAAAATTAAAACGCATCACCTTAATCATTCCTCTAACCCTAACGCTTTCTGGTGCCCTTTGAGGGCTTTGAGTCTGCACAGAGATAGCAAGATCTGCAAATGGCCCCTTTTACGCTGGCAAAGGGAGCGCCCCACACCGTGACGTCACAAAGGGAGGCATAGTTTTGTCCCACACCCCTGGCCATCTTTCACCCCGGCGGATTCGCTTTTCTTTCTTTTTTCCCTTCTCCACAGACAAATTGATTTGCAAAGGTCCAGGCCTGCCAGCCAGGCCTGCTCTGCATACAGAACGCTCACTTGTGACACGATAATCATATAAAAAAGGGGGGCAGGGAAGAGGGGGGGTGGACCTGGCCTGGCAAACAGAGCAGCCCAGCAGGACGTGGCCGGCTGAAAGTCCAAACTCCGCACAGACACACCTCGCCCCAGCCTGATTTGAAAGGTCGCTCTGTGTCTGGGGAAACGGTCTCACGGTACAGTCCCTTTTATCAGAGGTCATTATTGCTGTTTTTCTTCCTCGTTGTACCCTTGCACGCAGGCAGAGGTCGGGAGAGGGTGGGGTTGTGCCAGTTATCGTACAGGATTCCTCTCTCATGGTCCATTTCTTCAGCATCCAACTTCCCCGTAATCCACAGGCCTCCTTCACTGCATGCACAAAGAGAAGCAAAACCATGTTTTGTTCCTTTTGATTGTTTTCCTTCCCTAAGGATTTGCATTCTTTTTCACTGCTCCTCTCTCCTGCCCTAACCCACCAGAGTAATGTCTACTACAGGAGGGGGGAGGAGCTGAGGAATCGAATGCGGCCCCCAGTCTCCCCTACCTGGCCCTCGGGATTCTGTCCAGGCCACGCCCACTCTCCACAGGCCTCTCCCTGGCCCTGCTCTTGGTCCACCTGAAGTGCTTTTGCCCAGGTGAATTGTGTTTTCAAATGTAAGAACCTAAGAAGCTGCCTTATAAGGAATCAGATCATTGGCGCCCAACCATCTAACCATCAAGCCACACCTGCTAGCAACCATGGGGCAGCAAGCAGAGAAGTATTCGGAGCCAGCCCGGGGTCAGAGTCCAAGCAAGCAGAGCCCACAACAAAGGGCCAGGCAAGAGGCCAAATCAGAGCAGTTCGGGTTTGGCCCAGGGAGGAGATCTGATAGCAGGCAGAGCACAGAGCTGGCACACAGGCATGTATATCCTACCTTTTCCCCAAAAGGAAATTAAAGTGGCATACATGGTCTCCTCCTCATTTCCACAACAATCCTGTGAGGTAGGTTAGACTGACAGGCAGTGACTGGCCAAAGGTCCTCTAGTGAGCTTCATGGCTGAGCAGGAATTTGAACCCTGGTCTGACATTCTAACCACTGCACTGCCCCTCTTCCACAGCACACTGGCTCTCTTCCAGCCTGTCTGTCTGTCTATCCATCTATCTATTTACCTATCTATCTATTTATCTATCATCATCTGTCTATCATCTATCTATCTATCATCTATCTATCATCTATCATCTTTGTATAAAATAAAGTTGTTTTGATGCTGTAAGAATCTGCTGAGCTCGTACTGAAAAGATTTGCTTGGGACTCTTCTGAAAAAACCACCTTCGTTGGTTCTTCAGAGCACACCTCATCTGGATCCCAGCGCAGGGTTTTGCTCCTTTGCAATGTCTTCAGCACCTCTCGACGTATATTGATTGCGCTCTCATTAAAACGGCGAGACCATAAATAAAAAGCCAAAGACGAGAGACAGAGGCCAGTCAAGAGGAACAGTTCTTCACATGCAGAGAAAGGTAATCTGCAAAAAAAGGAGGTGCGCACAGACACACACACAAAGATAGAGAGAAGGGAAATGAAAATAACAAGGTAGAAGTGAAACTCCTTTTTTTCAGAAGCCTTTTGTTCCTGAGTTTATTGTCAAACACACAGCTATTGACGCAGATGTGAAGCCCATTGGGTTAGTGGGGCTTACGCCTCAGTAAGAGCACAGCGGATTGTGGTTCGAAAAGGTACAAGGCCGTCCTGCGTAACTTGCACGAGAGGAAGTGGAATGTGACGGCCCACCGACCACGCGTGACGGGCCGCCATGGGCCGGATAAACCTCCTGCCTTGCTTTCCTCAGGGGACTGCAAAACCGGTTTGGGCTGAGGGGCCAGAGGGTGGGAGGGGTTGCATCAAGCACCTGGTGTTTGTAGCTGCATTCACCTTGCATAGCCTAAAGAGCCGGTGTGGTGTGGTGGTTGGAGTGCTGGACCTATGACCTGGGAGGCCAGGGTTCAAATCCTCACTTGACCCATAAAGTTCACTGGGTGACCTTGGGCCAGTTTCTCTCAGCTGGACCTACCTCACAGGGTTCTTGTGAGGATGAAATGGTGTCACGGTGGGGGTCGGGAGCAGGGTCAGCAAAAAGCTCACAAGGTTTCAATGAAGTTAACTCTTTGTATATCTGAAGGAGCGTCTCCATCCCCATCGTTCTACCCGGACACTGAGGACCAGCGCCGAGGGCCTTCTGGTGGTTCCCTCACTGCGAGAAGCCAAGTTACAGGGAACCAGGCAGAGGGCCTTCTCAGTAGTGGCACCTGCCCTGTGGAATGCCCTCAGATGTCAAAGAGAACAACTGCCAGGCTTTTAGACAACATCTGAAGGCAGCCCTGTTTACGGAAGCTTTTAATGATTGAGGCATTACTGTATTTTAATATTGTGTTGGAAGCCGCCCAGAGTGGCTTGGGAAACCCAGCCAGATGGGCGGGGTATAAATAATAAATTATTATTATAAATTATTATTGCTCAAAGAAACGAAACAGCTCAGGCCTAGTGAGTCATCTTCCCAGTAGATCTTGCCTCAATGAGGCAGCTGTGAGGACTGGAGGTCCTGTTCTTCCCACAGCTCTCTAAGGCCCCTCCTTCCCCAGTTCCTTCTCAAGCAACCTGAGACTTCACCACTTGGTGCGTCTCTGCTTTGCCCTCTTCATACCTCTGCAGGTTTGAGGAGACCAAGCGGGAGGGGGGCATACCTCCTGTCTTCTTCAGCAGCCTGCCTCATCTCTGCTGTTTGCCAGGGAATAGTGCTTTTGAATTATGGTGCTGGAGGAGACTCTTGAGAGTCCCATGGACTGCAAGAAGATCAAACGCATCCATTCTGAAGGAAATCAGCCCTGAGTGCACCCTGGAAGGACAGATTGTGAAGCTGGCGCCATGTTGGAATCAGGCCTCAGAGAAGAGATTTAAAGCAGCCTACAAATGCTTAGTATGGTTACAAAGGCCAGTATAGTTAAAGCTATGGTTTTCCCAGTAGTGATGTATGGAAGTGAGAGCTGGACCATAAAGAAGGCTGATCGCCAAAGAATTGATGCTTTTGAATTATGGCGCTGGAGGAGACTCTTGAGAGTCCCATGGACTGCAAGAAGATCCAACCTCTCCATTCTGAAGGAAATCAGCCCTGAGTGCTCACTGAAAGGACAGATCCTGAAGCTGAGGTTCCAAGACTTTGGCCACCTCATGAGAAGAGAAGATTCCCTGGAAAAGACCCTGATGTTGGGGAAGATGGAGGGCACAAGGAGAAGGGGACAACAGAGGACGAGATGGTTGGACAGTGTTCTCAAAGCTACAAACATGAGTCTGACCAAACTGCGGGAGGCAGTGGAAGACAGGAGTGCCTGGCGTGCTCCGGTCCATGGGGTCACGAAAAGTCGGACACGACTAAACGATTAAACAACAACAACAACAAAGCATCACTTCCCTTATTTTGCTGGCAGCATTAAAAAAAAAACCTGCTAAGATGGGCTTCCTTGGGTAAACATGTCAACCTTTGGTGAGTTACAGCTGGGCTGGCCAGTGATCTCATCTCTTCATCCTTGGCTTGTGAGTGTCAAGATTTTTTTTCCCTTGGTGGGAATGGATTTCTGCTGGACCAATGCAGATTTGCCCTGGGGTTTGGTAGCCACTGGTTTGCTGTGTTAATTTGATGAAGAGGGGCCAAGAAAAGTAGATAGAGCCACCTAGGTAAAGGTAAAGGACCCCTGGATGGTTAAGTCCAGTCAAAGGTGACTATGGGGTGGCGGTGCTCATCTCTCTTTCAGGTCGAGGGAGCCGGCGTTTGTCCACAGACATCTTTCCGGGTCATGTGGCCAGCAGGATTAAACCGCTTCTGGTGCAACAGAATACCGTGACGGATTCCAGAGCGCACAGAAATGCCGTTTACCTTCCCGCTGCAGCGATACCTATTTATCTACTTGCACTGGCGTGCTTTCCAACTGCTAGGTTGGCAGGAGCTGGAACAGAGCAACAGGAGCTCACTCAGTCACAGGGATTCGAACCATCAACCTTCTGATCAGCAAGCCCAAGAGGCTCAGTGGTTTAGACCACAGCACCACCCGCGAGATGAGTGCCGCAACCCCATAGTTGCTTTTGACTGGATCCTTGATTTCCTCATGGAAATGTGTCAGCGTTTTAGTGCAAATTTCTCCTAATATAAACACATCTCTCCATGCAGTATTAACTAATATGCACATTGTTGCAAGCACTCTCCCCTAATATAATGTGTTTTCGCTAATATCTGCATTTTTATGCCCATTTCCCCTAATAAATGCATTTTTCAGCCGGGCTGCAAAATTCAGAGAAATGCAAACTCTACATATTGGCTCAAGAAATGTGAATCAAGTAGTAACACATTGAACGGAATCAAATTTCTCCCCAATTCCTAGCTCACTCAATATGATTAATTAAAACAGTAAGATGAATTAGTTCTCTATCTTACGGATGGCTCATATGACCACAAGCTGTCACTGGGTATCCTCTTCCTTCCACCCCCCAAAACCCACCACTGGATATGGTTGCCAGGATACTCTGCCACCTGGTGACAGATAGAAGAGGAAGGGACTCTGCTCTTGACAGATCACAAATCCAAGTTTTTGGGCCCCCAGGTATTGCCACTTCTGCTCGTCAGAAGCTCCAAGCTGCCTAAAGTGTGTATCAAAATATCAGAAACTGCCTGTAAAATCCACCTAGCTCATTATTGTTCAAACTGACTTTCCAAACCTCTCCGGGGTTTCAACATGGAGTTGTGCCTACGCTGGTTTTCAAAGCCACAAGATACACAGCTGGGGGGCAGGGAGCAGCGGCGTAGCGTCGGTTGTCAGCACCCGGGGCAAGGCAAGTAATTTGCGCCCCCTAACCCGGGGCAAGGCAAGTAATTTGCGCCCCCTAACCCCTAACCTGCCGCCGCTGCCAGCGTCTTCTTGCTGCTGCCTGGGCTGGTCTGGTGTGGTTCTCTCCTGCGCTCAGCACTGCACTGGGCGGCCGCTGCACTGTCCCTCCCCCAGATAGTCCCTCGCTCTCTCTCCGCACCGCACGCCTGGCACCCACCCCCTCCACAGTGGGCGGCGACCCAGCAGCTCGGATCGGATTCGCACAGCCAGCACTGCAGTGAGAGAGAGTAAATGAGCCAGGTAGGGGCAGAGAGCTGCGAGTGCGAGCGCGCCCCCCCGATGTTGCACCCGGTGCGGCCGGCCCCCCCTGCACCCCCCACGCTACGCCACTGGCAGGGAGCTTACAATCATGCAGGACTTGTTGTATGGACTGCATAGGTTAATAATCGATGGAAACTCTATTGATAATGTTGGCATCAACCAGGTGATGCCAAACCTTTGGAGAGTTACAGCACCCGCTGTGGACGGGGAGAGACATGTTTTGTGGCAGCTGGGGCAGATGAAGGTGTCCGGTTGTGTTGCTGCAGATGCACCATGGCATTTCTCCTCTCCATGCTCCTCCCTGCAGCGAGTCCTCCTCTGGTCACTGCTATGGATGCACAGCCTGACTGATTGTCTCCAGGCTTCAGTTGTCTGCAAGCGTTTCCCACACGGCAGTGTTGATTTTGTCAGCCTTTGTGTCACGTTTGCAGACATCTTTGTAGTGCAGAGTTGCCGTTGTCCAGTTACTGCTTTGGCATCTCCCTCTTACCCTGGCCAGCACCAAGGGCTGGAGGTCTACTAAGGTCCTGCCCCAAGACAACTCTCATGGGAGAGCCGGTGTGGTATAGTGGTTAAGATCGGTAGACTCATAATCTGGTGAACTGGGTTCGATTCCCTGCTCCTCCACATGCAGCTGCTGGGTGACCTTAGGCTAGTCACACTTCTCCGAAGTTTCTCAGCCTCACTCACCTCACAGAGTGTTTGTTGTGGGGGAGGAAGGGAAAGGAGATTGTTAGCCGCTTTGAGACTCCTTAGGGAAGTGATAAAGCGGGATATCAAATACAAACTCTTCTTCTTCATCTTCTAAAGTCTACTCACATGGTGCTTCCACGGCCAGGTCACATAAGGCTTCTGCCGATCAGCTGACCTCATGGCTAGGTCTTCCAAGGCTCCTCTGGATGAGCTCCCCACATGTCTACATCCATTCTTAGATTTAATGGATTTTGTTGGAGATAAAGAGGGGAGCACTTAAGGAAAGCCACACACTCACACTAGAAGCATCTGCAGTGCTGCGCCAGAGCTTTGTTTGCAAAGAAAGATTTCCAGTGGCTGAAAACATTTGCATTTGCCATCGTGGCCCAGAATCTGATGAAGCGCTCCGTGAAACCCAAAAGCTTGCGTATTTCCATGATAGCCTAAGATGAGCCAATTAAAAAGCTGGTGTGTGTTTGTGTGTGTGTCACCCCTTCCTTTTGCTTCTCCAGAAGTGCCTGTGGCCCAAAAACGAGGACACTGCCAGACACAATTCATTTCCTTCAGGAATCCTCTGATGCCATTACAAGCCCGGCAGTAAACACAGTTAGGATTGGGAGTCAGCTTGCCGTGACCCCCCCAGTCAGCTTTCATCTCAAATAGGAGGCCTGGGAATTTGGGGGCCATGGGTCGGATTGTAAAAGAGGCAACTGCTCCCCATTACACGGCGCAGCCTGCATCCAGGTTCCACGCTCTCCTGAGGCAACCGTCTGCTTTAAACACCCAGTACAAGTGTCCCTCACAGCCATTACTAGAGAGAAAGGCTGGGCTGAGCTGTAAACATAAATGCCTGTCGGAACGGAGACTTACAGCCCCCAAACGCACGTTCAAAGTCAGAGCACAGGCAGGGGAGACTCTTGCAAATGGAACGGAGAAGGCTCATCTGTCTCGACAAATGAAGCTTTTAGGACAGCTGAGAATGGAGAGCCGAGGCTGAGAAAGAGGTTGGGGAATTTGTGTGACCGGGAAAAGGGCCGGTTTTTCTTTCTCTCGTCTGCCGTTCCGTTACTCTGTTTTGTTTTGGGCACATCCCTTCTTCATGAGAATATAAGAAGAGGAGCCCTGTTTAGATCAGGCCAATGACCCATCTAGTCCAGTATCCCATTTTCACGGCGACCAACCAGACGCCTGAGAGGATGCTCGTCAAAATTGCAGGTGACAGCAAGCCAGGAGGGGTAGCTAATGCGGCTGAAGACAGAATCAGGATGGAGAATGACCTAAACAGACTGGAGAACTGGGCCAAAACTAACAAAATGAATTTAGCTCAAAGCATTAAGGACAAATGTTCTAGGCAGGAAGAACCAGCTGCATAAATGTAAAATGAGGGACACCTGGTTTGCCAGAGGTACATGTGGAAAAGGTCTAGGGGTCTTAGTAGAACACAAGCTTAACATAAGCTTAATAGTGTGATGCAGCGGCAACAAAAAAGCAACTGCTATTCTAAGCTGCATCCACAGAAATATAGTGTCCAAATAAAGGAAAGTAATAGTTCCACTCTATTCTGCCTTGGTCAAGACAGTATCTGGAATACTGTGTCCAGTTCCGGGCAGCATAATTTAAGAAAGATGTTGACAAGCTAGAATGGGTGCAAACCAAGATGATCAAGGGTCTGGAAATCAAGCCTTATGAGGAATGGTCGAAGGAGCTGGGAAAGGAGAGACTGAAAGGAGATATGAAAGTCATCACAAATATCTAAAGGGCTGTCACATGGAAGGTGGAGAAAGCTTGTTTCTCCCTTATACTTTGCTTATTTAATGTGACTCCTCCAAAGGCTGACAATATGAGAACAGACCTTTTCGGTGGTGGCTTCCCAGGTATGGAATAACTTCTGTAGGGAAATACACCTGGTTCCATAGGGATGTGGGTGGCACCATGGTCTAAAGCACTGAGCCTCTTGGGCATGCTGATCAGAAGGTCAGCAGTTCGAATCCTCGCAACGGGGTGAGCTCCCACTGCTCTGTTCCAGCTCCTGCCAACCTAGCAGTTCAAAAGCACACTTTTTTTAATCTTTTACACCTGGTTCTATAATTGTCTGTCTTTGGTAATCAGCTAAAAACATATTTAATTAAGTAGACCTTTTACGGGGGTGGGTAGCCTTCGTCCTTTTCCTATACATCTATGGGTGAGCATTTTTAGCTATTTTATTGCTGTTTTTGCCTTTGGTTTTAACTTTCCTTGTGATTCCCATTCCTTATTTTGTAAGCCACTTGGAGACACTTTGGTGTAAAAAGCAGCCGATAAGTACAAACCGTTCTCTCTTTTTTATAATAATTTTTATTAATTTTAACATATAAATTATAATAAATACCACAAAACTTCATCACTTATACAATCTTTTTTTTTTTTGGACTTCCATCAGCACCTCTGATGATCCACCATTTTAACCACTTCTTATGCATTTCTTAGATTCATATTGCCTTTAATTATCTTAACTAACCATCCTCCCCTTTATCCATTTTTGCAATAGTTCCAATAGTTCACCTCACAAAACTTCTTGCAAACCTACAAACGTAGTCTGATCATCACAGTTACTTTTTAAATAGTCTGTAAATTTACGCCAGTCTTCTGTGAATTTCTGGTCCCGCAGATTTCGAATCCTTCCTGTCAGTTTATCTAATTCTGCATAGTCCATTAATTTCATCCTCCATTCTTCTTTCGAAGTACAAATCATTCTCATCATCATCTCCAGGTGTGAAAAAGCTTGAGAAGCAGAACTGGGAAGTTCTTCCACCTCTTTGAAAGAGGGTTCTTCTGCTGTGGCCAAGCCAATGCCTGCACATTTCTCATGGCCCCCACACACCATTGCAAAATGTCTGGGTCGTGCACTTGGCCTTTGCCTCAGCAGTAATTACAATTGTTTTTGACAGCCTTATCAGCATAGCTGGTCACGCAGCTGCCGTGGTCTGGGGTCCAGTTTTGCAGACGTCCAGAGATCCATTATCGATTCCAGCAAGGAAGGCAAGATGTTGATATGGACTTAGGGTGGAGGGGAGACTTAACAAAGGGGATGAGGAGGGCATTATGCAAAGTACCGGATCTCTAACCTCCTGCACAAATTTCTCATGGCAGCAATCAATAGATCCTTAGACTGCAATGACATAATTTTGTCATGTCTCAAAAAGGCTGGCTAAAAAGGACCAGCGAGGAGAGGAGTACAGTGGTATGAACCAAAATTATAGATAGCTAGATTAATCAATCAATCAATCAATCAATCATCTATCTATCTATTTTCCAGTGGCAATACCTTTTTCTTGGGATCTCCCTGCCTATTAATCATAGGCCAGTATCTGTACTGTTTTAGACACCTGCTAAAACCTAATTTGTTTAGGTAATCCTACCCAGGCATGCAATTTCATTAAGTACACTTGTATTTAAAACTGCTGATCTTATCTGTATGTTGATACATCTGCTGTTTTTAATGTGTTTTTTCTTGCTACTTTAATGAATATTTTGTACCATTTTACGTAAACCGCTTAGAGATTGTGCTTATTAAGCGATATATAAATCTTGCTAAATAAACGATATAAATAAATAGATATAGGTCTGCGGACTTTAACTGGTTTAATCGGCCAATTAATCAGCTAAAAGTTAAATTAATTAACCAGAGGCGGCAAATTTCAATCAGTAGGGCTGAGAGTTTAAGAGCACATGTGTTTATTTCTAGATGAACTTTTGGATACGGCAGCTTCCTGCAAACAGGAATTAATATATATTTATTGGAGGTGGCTTTTCCTGTTCCAAAGTAGAGTGTGTTGTGGGCTGCTTTTTTAATTAACAGGAAAGTAAGATGCACTTCCTGTGAATAAGTTTCACTGAAAAGAGTGAGACAGTCTTCTGAAGAAATATGCATTGGGTTGGTGGTGTTCCAAATTTTTCTTGTGCGGTTTTTTTAAAATCATAAATAATAAAAAAGAAAATGCATTTGAAAATTTTCAAAGGGGAGAGAAAGAAATCGAGTATGAACAGGTTGCATGGTTATTATTATCAGGCTTACTTTTGTGGTGGCTGAGGGGTGTTTATGACTCTCCTTTCGACAAATCATCTCAGCAGTGGTCAGCACTCTGCAGCCTCCCTGGTTGCCCAAATCAATTAAAAGCCCCTAAGGCTTTTTTTTTCCCCCGCCAGGAAGCATAGGCAACCAGGGAGGCTGCAAATGGCTGGAGAAATATTCCCTGGAAAGAAAAATGCACATGTGCCACCCTTAGATACCTCATAACAATGAGGTAAGCTCAAAACCCCACAATGACTGAAATTCTAACACCCTGAGAACGGTGTAGGAAACAGAAAGCCCCTTTTGCAGAGGAAGAAAACTTGTCAGTAACAGAGGACAGGTTTTGGATCCTATATAGGACTGATCTGAAAGCTGCAGGTTATCTCACACCAGTAAAAGGTGGTAATAATAATTAATAATAATAATAATAATAATAATAATAATAATAATAATAATAATATATTATTTATACACTGCCCATCTGAATAGGTTTCCCTAGCCACTCTGGGCAGCTTCCAACAAAAGATTAAAAACACAATAAAAGATCAAACATTTTAAAACTTCCCTAAACAGGGCTGCCATCAGATGTCTTCGAAACGTCAGATAGTTCTTTATCTCCTTGACATCTGCTGCGAATGCATTCCACAGGGCAGGTGCCACTACCGAGAAGGCCCTCTTCTGCCTGGTTCCCTGTAACCTCACTTCTCGCAGGGAGGGAACCGCCAGAAGGTCCTCAGAGTTGGACCTCAGTGTCCAGGCTGAACGATGGGGGTGGAGATGCTCCTTCAGGTATACAGGACCGAGGCCGTTTAGGGCTTTGAAGGTCAGCACCAACACTGTTGTCCCTATTTTCAAAAAGGGGAAAAGAGAGGACCCAAATAATTACCGCCCAGTCAGTCTGACATCAATACCAGGGAAGATTCTGGAGCAGATCTTTAAGCAAACAGTCTGTGAGCACCTAGAAAGGAATGCTGTGATCACCAATAGTCAGCATGGATTTCTGAAAAATAAGTCATGTCAGACTAACCTGATCTCGTTTTTTGACAGAATTACAAGCCTGGTAGATGAAGGGAACGCAGTGGATGTAGCCTACCTTGATTTCAGCAAGGCATTTGACAAGGTGCCCCATGATATTCTTGTAAAGAAGCTGGTAAAATGCGGTCTTGACTATGCTACCACTCAATGGATTTGTAACTGGCTGACTGACCGAACCCAAAGGGTGCTCATCAATGGTTCCTCTTCATCCTGGAGAAGAGTGACTAGTGGGGTGCCACAGGGTTCTGTCTTGGGCCCGGTCTTATTCAACATCTTTATCAATGACTTGGATGATGGACTCAAGGGCATCCTGATCAAATTTGCAGATGACACCAAACTGGGAGGGGTGGCTAACACCCCAGAGGACAGGATCACACTTCAAAACAACCTTGACAGATTAGAGAACTGGGCAAAAACAAACAGGATGAATTTTAACAGGGAGAAATGTAAAGTATTGCACTTGGGCAAAAAAAATGAGAGGCACAAATACAAGATGGGTGACACCTGGCTTGAGAGCAGTACATGGGAAAAGGATCTAGGAGTCTTGGTTGACCACAAACTTGACATGAGCCAACAGTGTGATGCGGCAGCTAAAAAAGCCAATGCAATTCTGGGCTGCATCAATAGGAGTATAGCATCTAGATCAAGGGAAGTAATAGTGCCACTGTATTCTGCTCTGGTCAGACCTCACCTGGAGTACTGTGTCCAGTTCTGGGCACCACAGTTCAAGAAGGACACTGACAAACTGGAACGTGTCCGGAGGAGGGCAACCAAAATGGTCAAAGGCCTGGAAACGATGCCTTATGAGGAACGGCTAAGGGAGCTGGGCATGTTTAGCTTGGAGAAGAGGAGGTTAAGGGGAGATATGATAGCCATGTTCAAATATATAAAAGGATGTCACAAGGAGGAGGGAGAAAGGTTGTTTTCTGCTGCTCCAGAGAAGCGGACACGGAGCAATGGATCCAAACTACAAGAAAGAAGATTCCACCTAAACATTAGGAAGAACTTCCTGACAGTAAGAGCTGTTCGACAGTGGAATTTGCTGCCAAGGAGTGTGGTGGAGTCTCCTTCTTTGGAGGTCTTTAAGCAGAGGCTTGACAACCATATGTCAGGAGTGCTCTGATGGTGTTTCCTGCTTGGCAGGGGGTTGGACTCGGTGGCCCTTGTGGTCTCTTCCAACTCTATGATTCTATGATTCTATGATTCTACTGTGAATTGTGCTCAGAAACGTTCTGGGAGCCAATGTAGGTCTTTCAGGACCAGTTTTATATGGTCTCAGCGGCCACCCCCAATCACCAGTCTGGCTACCACATTCTGGATTAGTTGTAGTTTCTGGGTCACCTTCAAAGTTAGCCCCACGTAGAATGTGTTGCAGTAGTCCAAGCGGGAGATAACTAGAGCATGCACCACTCTGGCGTAAGGGGCTAGTAATGCGCAGCTTGATTATCTAGGAGGCCATGGGTCAACTTCTAATTCTTCCATTTGTTGTCAGCTACTTAAAAAGAGCACACTTGAGACCCGGAAGCTGGAAGCCATAAACTACTCAGAGCATGCAAAGGGGCCAAGGTAGGGCAGATGTTTTCATACCCAACAAACACACAAGACGTAACCGGCTGGACTTTTGAATAAATAAGGTATAATATTCATTGTATCAAATTGTAGATTTCAACGGAAGTCTCATAAAGTTCAACGAAAAAAGCAGAAGACCCAGTTCATTCTCTGGTCAGTTCATGCATAAGGTCCATACATGTATAAGTATCTATTCTACCTGTCTGTTCATAGAGTCCAATAATCCACATGAAGGGTTGTTACAGTTCCACAGAATCCTTTCACAGAGTCTAAGACAAGGGTTTCCGGAATATTAGCCTTGTTTCGCCATCCTAGGCTTCATCAGTAGAACAGGCTCTAGGTAATGCAAATAAATACAATATTGTAATCTCACACATTTTTACAGCAAAATTAATATAAAAAACCATAAACAATTGTACATACCATATGTAATATTACAGGATAGTGGATCTTATAGCACAGTAGTGGTTGCAGTAAGCAGCAACTGCTACAAAGCAGGATTATATGGACAAGCACAATACAGTGGTACCTTGGGTTAAGAACTTAATTCGTTCTGGAGGTCTGTTCTCAACCTGAAACTGTTCTTAACCTGAGGTACCACTTTAGCTAATGGGGCCTCCTGCTGCTGCCGCGCTGCAGTCATGTGATTTCTGTTCTTATCCTGAAGCAAAGTTCTTAACCCGAGGTACTATTTCTGGGTTAACAGAGTCTGTAACCTAAAGCGTCTGTAACCTGAAGCGTCTGTAACCCGAGGCACCACTGTATTGGTTTGAGTAACAGGTGTTGGCAATCCACAGGTACAAAATTTCTTTCTTAAAGTGATCCATATGGCACAACAGAAGTAAAGCAATCCATGCTCAGATGTTATACATGTAAACTCAAACATAAATGTAATCAATTTTCAGATCTAAAGTAATAGCAGTCCACAAATACAAAATTTGTTTTTTAAAGTAATCATACCCAGTAAGACAAAACACTTGGTTAGACTGATACATGATGCTATCATTGCAGAACCATAGGCATGAGAAAACCAGGGTGGGCGGTTGCACAGTGGATCACTGTTTTGTTTATAGGGGAAGAAGCCATAGCTCGGTGTACTGGCACCAGATATAGGGAGTGTTAGGGGCTCCATGCCCCTCAATATTGTGACTCAGGGGACCCAGCCCTGCCCCCCACACTGAGGTGGCCAACATCCACTGCCAATCACCCTCGCATGCCCCAGCCCTCAAACAGGAGCCAGGAGGTGGCTGGGACAAGCGAGGGTGAAGATCGCCCCCGCAGGGCGCTTACCACAGGGAGAAGGAGGCAGAGTGTGGAGCCCAGCTCTGCATTTCACATTCCCTTTTTTAAAAAAAAATAATAATATTTATTAAAGTTTCAAAGGGGAAAAAAATCACATTAGTAAAAAAAAAATTAACAATGAAAAGGAAAAATACAAAGTAGAAAAAAAAGAAAAAACAGTTAAAAACAATTCCATCTTTTCCTCACTTCTTTTACGTTTACTTGTTTCCCGGACCTCCTCATACCTCCCTCTTTTGTATTCCAATTAAATTTGTTAATCCAACAATTCCTTTCCCTCCTTTTTAATCCTAATCTTTAATCTTGATATATTATAACTTTAAATTTTTACATATTAAAAACCAATTTTTCCATATTCTTTTGTACCTGTACAGCTAGAAACCACTTAACTTCAATCCAACATCATTCTAACATTCATTAATTTTGCAATATTTCTGTAAATAGTCTTTAAATTTCTTCCACTCTTCTTCCACCGACTCTTCTCCCTGGTCACGGATTCTGCCAATCTTTCCGCCAATTCCATGTAGTCCATCATTTTCATCTGCCATTCCTCCAGTGTGGGTAGATCTTGTGTCTTCCAATGCTTTGCGATGGGTATTCTTGCTGCTGTTGTAGCATACATAAAGAAAGTTCTGTCCTTTTTTAACACCGATTGGCCGACTATGCCCAGGAGAAAGGCCTCTGGTTTCTTCATGCATTTCACATTCCCAACTTGGCATGCAAATGCCAGCATCACAGCAGCAGGGGCCCACACGGCACAGCACAGCGCACAGGTGCTCACAGGCTGAGCAGGATGTGTCACGGGACATCACAGGATATGTCATTTCCCTGGGAAATGATATATAATGAACTGAAAAGGATGTTTTAAATAACCTTTGTTTTTTTAAAAAAAATCAGAAGCTTTTCCTTTGGGAATTATAGGGACAGAACTACCTAAATTGTATAGAAATTTATTTATGTATGCACCTACAGCAGCAAGAATGCTACCCGCCCCAAAATGGAAAGAAGCAGAAGTCCCAGCCAAGGAAGAATGGATACGAAAACTTATGGAATATGCAGAAATGGTGAAACTGACCGGAAGAATAAGAAATCAAGGTAACGAACTTTTTATAAAAAAATGGAAATGGCTTGCTGAATAAATAAATAAATAAATAGATAAATTGCAAACAGATAAGAACAATGGCAGGATTATTGCAATAACCTGCAGTTTCATAAGAGTATATATTTAAAGTAGATAATTAAATGAGCAAATTAAACAAATTTGGATATGCAGAAGCTATTGCAAAATAAATTTAAGGAACCACAGAAAGAGGGGGGAGGAAGTCAAGTTTTGAAATGTTCAGATGATTGTAAAACTAATAAAACGTATAAATTTGAAAAGTATAAATAAAAACTTTTTTTAAAAAAAGACATCACGGGAAGTGGGGGGCAAGTGGGGGGGCATCTAATGAATACACCCCCTTTCTGAAAGCCTGGAGGACTGGTGACAGGCAGAAGAGACTATATTGAGCTTGATGGATCACTGGTCTTAATCGGTATAAGCCAGCTTCCCATGCTTCCATGTTTGAGGAATTACCGTATTTTTCGCTTTATAGGGTGCACCTAACCATAGGGCGCACCTAGTTTTCAGAGGGGGAAATCAAGGGAAAAAATATGATCCCCCACCCCCCAGTTCTGGGAGCAGAGGACAGGCTGCACGCAGCCTGTGCACTTCTCCCAGACCTTCTCCCTGCTATTGCGGGAGGTGGGGGAATTCCCCCATCTCCCGCAAAAGCCCACAGGAGGGAGAAGGGACTGGCTCGGCCAGTCAGTCCCTTCTTCCTCCTTGGAGAAAAGCCCCCAAGAGCGGCGCGCTCTTTAAAGGCTGCGCAGCTCCTGCGGGCTTTTCTAGGAGATGGGGGAATTCCCCCACCTCGTAGAAAAGCCCGCAGAAGCCGTGCAGCCCGTTTAAAGAGCGCATAGCTTTTGCGTGCTTTTGCAGGAGGTGGGGGAATTCCCCCATCTCCCGCAAAAGCCCACAGGAGCCGCGCACCCTTTAAAGAGTGCACCGCTCCTGCGGGCTTTTCGACCGAGCTTGTGGGGCTGGTTGGGGGGGGGGGAGCTCTGCTTTCCCCCACCACCAGCCTCAAAGACCAGACTCTCCTGGCTTCAGCGAAAGCAACGTGAAGCCTCCGGAGCGCAGGTTTTGGAGGCTTCGCATTGCTTTTGCTGAAGCCAGGGAGCCTGCATTCGCTCCATAGGACGCACACACATTTCCCCTTAATTTTTGGAGGGGGGAAAGTGCATCCTATAGAGCAAAAAATACGGTAGTTAGTTAGTTAGTTAGTTAGTTAGTTAGTTAGTTAGTTAGTTTTTTAAAAAGTATATCAGGGATTCTTTTTAAAAAACAAAACAAAGCCTGGCTATATCAGCAGCAAAGCAGAAAGGGAGACAGGTGGGGAGAATGATTTGCTCTCGCTCGGCTCTGGAGCTGGAAATGCTTTCTCGCCCCTGCTTACGATCTTTAAAGTATCCCTTTAAACTACTTACGGCAGTTTACAGGAAGAGACCATGTGCGTGTGCGGATTAAGGAAGATCAGACAGAAGGGATCTTCAAACAGCAACTAAGAGACACTTGCTGGTAACTAGAGACTGCAAAGGCGGCTTCAGAAGCTCAGGCAGGGACTAGCAGGCGTGATTCAGTCCTGGGGAAAGTGTGGGGGGGTGAACTTTGTTGCAATGACTATTCAAAATCTTGCTAGCAGGAGGTTGTCATTCTTCTGATTTTCCCCACCTTTTTTCGCTTTTGCTCCCTTCCTGATTTATTTTTTTAATGCTTTTCAGGTTCATACATTTCACTAATTTTACAATCATTTTAACATTTCAAAATTAAATTCCTTCCCCCTCTTTCTGCGGTTCCTTACATTTATTTTTAATATCTTCCGCATATCCAAATTAACTTAATTTGCTCGTGTATTCATCTACTTTAAATATATACGCTTATGAAACTGCAGGTTATTGCTGGTGTTTTTATCTGTTTACAATTTATCTGTAAATATTCAATAAACCATTTCCATTCTTTTATTTAAAAGTTTGTTATTTTGGTTTCTTATTCTTCTGGTAAGTTTCACCATTTCTGCATACTCCATAAGTTTTTGTATCCATTCTTCCTTTGCTGGGACTTCTGCTTCTTTCCATTTTGGGGCAAGTAGCATTCTTGCTGCATGTAAGAAACTTACATGAAGAAGTTTCTATACAGTTTCTTCTTATTTCTTCTGAATTCAGTCCTCGTCACCAGATCTCAAAAAGTTAAGTAGAACGATCAGCAAAAATCAAATGCACTCTATCATGTCCAGCAAGATATGGTGTCCATGGGGGGGGGAGAGGGGCCAGACTGGAACTCTAGGTGTCTGGCTCTTGCGACAGAAGACTTGAGTGTCAAAGTGATGGGCATAGGCACTGGGGACCAGCTGCCTCATACTGAGTTAGTGGCCCTTCATTCTGGGGACAATCTGAGCCCTACCTGGTGTTGCTCCATTCAAAGCCGATGGTATACCCTCTTAGCTGTGGCACTTCTGAGCACCAGTCAGGTGTATCTCTACTGCTTATGTATGTAAGGGGCTATAAGGAAGGAATGCTCACCCCATGAATTTAATTCCATTGTAACAGTGTAAGTGATGGGTGCAATACCAATAAAGACCTTATTTTTAAAAAATTATTTGAAATTTGCATTTCTGCGAATTTTGCAATGCCGTTCTCCCGCCAGGTAAGAGGTTCAAAAATGCACAGATTAGGGGAAGATGTGTTTCCAAATGCCTAGGTTCATGAAAATGACATTCAAAAATATATAACTTTAGGAAATTTCACTTGCAAAAATGTGTGTTTGGCGTACAATTGCATATATTAAAAATATATGTTCGCTAGGAGAAATTTGCACTGCAATGCTGACAAATTTTCATGAGGAATCAAAGGATTCAGGTATCTCTGAGGTACCCTAGACCTACAAAGCTCAGGGCTTTGTAAATTAATACAAGTATGTTGAACCTGTTACCTAGCCCAAGTCTCTGGGGTAGGGTGGGCTACCAATTAAATAAACTGACAGTAAATGCCATTTGGATTCTGAATTCAGAAATTATACACACACACACACACACACACACACACGTAGTCCATCTGTGAAAGGGAAAAGTGACAACATGGCACAAAAGCAGCACAAACTGCTTCTTAGAAAAAGGTTTAGGTGAGGCTTGCAAATTTCTACCCAGTAAGGAAATAAAGAGGTCAGCTCAATGTCTGCAGCCCATGCTCTGTTTGTGGTCTTGCCCGGGGTCAGTAAAATATAAAAGATCATCCAGAAAGCCGAAAGAACAGGAGCAGCCGCTGCTCTTTGTTTTCAGTGCCCAAGGGGAAGAAACCAATGTTCAGAATACAATCTGGTGCGTGACTTCTCTGTGTAATGTCTGCCTTGCCCAGGGTACTGGGGAGTGGGGGCAGGCGGGGCAGGAAAGGAAAGGAGGAAAGAGCAAAAACCAACAACAGCAACAGTCTGGAAACATGCTGGGTGATCGGGGGGGGGGTGTTGCGGGGCCATGTTTCTGTTCTTCGTCTGTTCTCAAACTTTGACCAAAACGAGCCCGGTAAGATTCTTCTTGCTATTATTTCAAATCATCAGAAATGACACCGAATGGAACTAATCATGACTTCCATTGTGATTTGACTCTGAGTTTTTATTCTTTTATTCTTTTATTTAAAAAAATAATAATAATAAAGAAGCGAGCACACCAAAACTGACATTCCGGTCTCCTCCACATTCAGTTCACAAGCATGCTTCCTAAAGGTAAAGGGACCCCTGACCATTAGGTCCAGTCATGGTGTCCGACTCTGGGTTTGCGGTGCTCATCTTGCTTTATTGGCCAAGGGAGCTGGCGTACAGCTTCCGGGTTATGTGGCCAGCATGACTAAGCCGCTTCTGGCAAACCAGAGCAGCGCATGGAAACTCTGTTTACCTTCCCGCCGGAGCAGTACCTATTTATCTACTTGCACTTTGATGTGCTTTCAAACTGCTAGGTGGGCAGGAGCAGGGACCGAGCAATGGGAGCTCACCCTCTCACGAGGATTTGAACCGCTCACCTTCTGATTGGCAAGTCCTAGGCTCTGTGGTTTAACCCACAGCGCCACCTGCATCCCTAAGACACATAAAAAGAGCCCTGCTGGATGAGGCCAAAGGCATATCTAGTCCAGCATCCTGTTCTCAAAGTAGGCAACAAGATTCATCCTTCCCAGAACCATACGTGAACCAAAACTCAGCTATCCTTCTGAATCTGCACTTATCCAAATTTTGCGGTGTGGTTCTCCATTCTGCAAATTGGTGTAAGGGATGTGGCAGACCAAACTTATACTTGGAAGAAACAGAAACTGAGAGATTCGTCCAGCTGTACTTGCATCTGCCAGACTCAATTCAGCTGATGGAAGAAGCCATGCCAGGAGGATTTCTCACGAACACTAAGAACAAGACAGGAATTCCAACCCCATGAAGTGGACAGGCAACTACACAGGTTTATTAACAGGGTGCTTTGCATCTCACTGATAGGGGCTCTTAATACAGGCCTGCAGCAGGATTTCTCTTAAATCTAAGACATGAGAGGGTAGGGAGTGCAGAACTGCCTTCCCCGACCTGATGTGCTCCAGATGTTTTGGACTACAATTCTCATCAGCTTGAGTCAGCACAGCCAAAGCTCAGGGATGATGGGAGCTGTGCTCAGTGATGCGAACTATTCATCGCCTTCCATGTTGCCCCATATTCGTCACATGCAGCGCCGTCTCTGTTCCACTGCAGTTCAGCTTCTGACACAAAACAATTTTAATGTCCTCTATGGTGAAACCCTATGCAATGAATTACATAATGAATTACGTAATTAATTAGGCTGTCATTACATTATTCCACACAAAAGGCCAACAGGGAGGGAGGAAACACCACCAATTACAGATTATTGTATAGAATCATAGAATCATAGAATCATAGAGTTGGAAGAGACCACAAGGGCCATCGAGTCCAACCCCCTGCCAAGCAGGAAACACCATCAGAGCACTCCTGACATATGGTTGTCAAGCCTCTGCTTAAAGACCTCCAAAGAAGGAGACTCCACCACACTCCTTGGCAGCAAATTCCACTGTCAAACAGCTCTTACTGTCAGGAAGTTCTTCCTAATGTTTAGGTGGAATCTTCTTTCTTGTAGTTTGGATCCATTGCTCCGTGTCCGCTTCTCTGGAGCAGCAGAAAACAACCTTTCTCCCTCCTCTATGTGACATCCTTTTATATATTTGAACATGGCTATCATATCACCCCTTAACCTCCTCTTCTCCAGGCTAAACTTGCCCAGCTCCCTTAGCCGTTCCTCATAAGGCATCGTTTCCAGGCCTTTGACCATTTTGGTTGCCCTCCTCTGGACACGTTCCAGTTTGTCAGTGTCCTTCTTGAACTGTGGTGCCCAGAACTGGACACAGTACTCCAGGTGAGGTCTGACCAGAGCAGAATACAGTGGCACTATTACTTCCCTTGATCTAGATGCTATACTCCTATTGATGAGGCCCAGAATTGCATTGGCTTTTTTAGCTGCCGTGTCACACTGTTGGCTCATGTCAAGTTTGTGGTCAACCAAGACTCCTAGATCCTTTTCACATGTACTGCTCTCAAGCCAGGTGTCACCCATCTTGTATTTGTGCCTCTCATTTTTTTTGCCCAAGTGCAATACTTTACATTTCTCCCTGTTAAAATTCATCTTGTTTGTTTTGGCCCAGTTCTCTAATCTGTCAAGGTCGTTTTGAAGTGTGATCCTGTCCTCTGGGGTGTTAGCCACCCCTCCCAGTTTGGTGTCATCTGCAAATTTGATCAGGATGCCCTTGAGTCCATCATCCAAGTCGTTGATAAAGATGTTGAATAAGACTGGGCCCAAGACAGAACCCTGTGGCACCCCACTAGTCACTCTTCTCCAGGATGAAGAGGAACCATTGATGAGCACCATTTGGGTTCGGTCAGTCAGCCAGTTACAAATCCACTGAGTGGTAGCATAGTCAAGACCGCATTTTACCAGCTTCTTTACAAGAATATCATGGGGCACCTTGTCAAATGCCTTGCTGAAATCAAGGTAGGCTACATCCACTGCGTTCCCTTCATCTACCAGGCTTGTAATTCTGTCAAAAAACGAGATCAGGTTAGTCTGACATGACTTATTTTTCAGAAATCCATGCTGACTATTGGTGATCACAGCATTCCTTTCTAGGTGCTCACAGACTGTTTGCTTAATGATCTGCTCCAGAATCTTCCCTGGTATTGATGTCAGACTGACTGGGCGGTAATTATTTGGGTCCTCTCTTTTCCCCTTTTTGAAAATAGGGACAACATTTGCCCTCCTCCAGTCTGCCGGGACTTCGCCTGTTCTCCAGGAATTCTCAAAGATGACTGCCAGTGGTTCTGAGATCACATCTGCCAGTTCTTTTAATACTCTTGGATGCAGTTCATCTGGCCCTGGAGACTTGAATACATCTAAACTAGCCAAGTATTCTTGTACTATCTCCTTAGTTATTCTGGGCTGTGTTTCCTTTGCTGAATCATTTGCTCCAAATTCTTCAGGTCGGGCATTGTTTTCTTTATCGGAGAAGACTGAGGCAAAGAAGGCATTGAGGAGTTCAGCCCTTTCTGTGTCCCCTGTTTGCATTTCACCATCTTCTCCTCTGAGTGACCCCACTGTTTCTTTGTTCTTCCTTTTGCTACGGACATACCCATAAAAGCCTTTTTTGTTGCTTTTAACCTCTCTAGCAAGCCTGAGTTCATTCTGTGCTTTAGCTTTTCTGACTTTGTGTCTACACGTGCTGGCTATTTGTTTGAATTCCTCTTTGGTGGTTTCCCCCCTTTTCCATTTTTTGTACACATCCTTTTTTAATCTTAACTCAGTTAAAAGTTCTTTAGATAGCCACCCTGGCTTCTTTAGGCACCTTCCATGTTTCTGTCTCATTGGTATTGCCTGACGTTGTGCTTTTAGTATCTCCCTCTTAACAAACTCCCAGCCATCATGAACTCCCTTTCCTTTTAGTATTACTGTCCATGGGATCTCACCCAGCACTTCCCTAAGTTTTATGAAGTCAGCTTTCTTAAAGTCAAGAAATTGAATCCTAGTATGCTTGGCTGCTCCTTTCCGCTGTATAGTAAACTTCAGAAGAGCATGATCACTCGCGCCTAATGATCCTTCCACTTCTACCCCACTAACCAGGTCATCAACATTGGTTAGGACCAGATCTAAAATGGCTGTTCCTCTTGTTGCTTCTCCCACTTTCTGGACAATGAAGTTGTCTGCAAGGCCAGTGAGGAATCTGTTTGACCTTATGCTCTTGGCTGAGTTTGACATCCAACAAATATCCGGGTAATTGAAGTCCCCCATTACTACTATCTCCCTTCCTTTTGCATGCTTGGCCATCTGTTCCAGGAAGGCATCATCTATGTCCTCCGTTTGGCTTGGGGATCTATAGTAAACTCCCACAATGAGGTAACTGTTATTCTTCTCTCCCTTAATTTTGACCCAAATGCTCTCACTTTGGCTTTGAGGTTCTAAATCTTGGATCTCTTCACAGGTATACACATCCCTGACATATAACGCCACTCCTCCTCCTTTCTTGTCTGGTCTGTTTCTCTGAAATAGATTGTATCCCCCCATTATTACATTCCAATCGTGGGACTTATCCCACCAGGTTTCAGTGATGCCTATTATGTCATATTTAGTTTGCTGTACCAAGAGCTCAAGCTCATCTTGTTTATTTCCCATGCTTTGCGCATTAGTGTACAGACATTGAAGTCCATTAATCATTCCCCCGTGACTCTTATTTAAGGATTTTTTCCTCCCACCACTAGGTCTGTGTGCTGTTTGCTCCATTTGGTCTATGACATTTGGATGATCATCTTCATCAATTGATAGACTCCTACCTTCAGGAGCACTGTCTCCCTCCCCCACATTAGTCAGTTTAAAGCCCTCCTGATGAGGTTTCTGAGATTTTTGGCAAAAACATTTCTCCCAACCGTTGTGAGGTGCAGCCCATCGCTTGCCAGAAGTCCATCTTCAAGAAACTGCAGTCCGTGATCTAAGAATCCAAACTGTTCCTGTTTACACCATTTGCGAAGCCAGCTGTTCACTTCCACTATTTTCCCCTCTCTCCCTGGGCCACGTCGTTCAACTGGGAGGACAGATGAGATCACAATTTGTGCATTTAATTGCTTCAATTTCCTGCCCAGAGCCTCGTAGTCTCTTTTGATCTTCTGGAGGCTATTGCTTGCAGTGTCATTGGTTCCCACATGAACCAAGAGGAAGGGGTATTTGTCAGTGGGTTTTATGATTCCTTGCAGTCGTTCAGTTACATCTTGGATCTTAGCCCCGGGGAGACAGCACACTTCCCGAGACATCTTGTCAGGGCCACAGATCACTGCTTCTGTTCCCCTCAGTAGGGAATCCCCTATCACCACTACACGCCTCCTCTTAGGTTTGGTCGGGGTTCTTCCGTGAGCTGTCCGCTCCAAGGTCGCCTGCACATTCCCTGAGGACTGACTTTGCTGCTCGTCTTCATATACCTGATCGACTGTAATGAGGGAGAGATCCTCAAATGGAGTCTGCTCTTCGTCTTCCATGCTAGGGGAGAGGACCTCAAAGCGATTGTGTATTTCTAAACAATCAGAGCGAACCCTGGGCCTCCTACTTCTTTGAGTCCTCCTACTTCTTTGAGTCCATATATCTGGCTCCTGTGTTGGTGAACTAGCGTCCTTCTCAGGGGAGTCCCCTGTCTCCTCCTTGGTGGAGACGGTGTGCTCTGTTGCTTCCAAGAAGAGCTCCAGCTCTCTAATTCTTTGGAGCGTAGCTACACATTCCTCCAGTTGCTGGACTTTGTCTTTTAAGAGGGCAATCAACATGCAATTGCTGCAGGTAAAGCTGCCTGCAACCTTTGGCAAGATGGCAAACATTGCGCAGGAACCGCAGGCGACTGCAGCTGTTCCCTCCCCCTCCATCTTGAGAACGTGTCATTGGGGGTGGCTACAGCGGTCCTCCATCATAAAAAGCGTGAAGACAGGAAAAATAACTCCCCCCACAAAAAAACCTAGGTCTCCCCCAACAAACGTTTGAGACTAGCTCCCCTAAATCTAAAAGATGGATCAAAATGCGCGTGCCACTAGGCGCGCGCCGCTGCCCTGCAAGCTCTGATAAGCTCCTCCCACAGCTAATCACCTGCCTCAACAGAAACCCTGCCCCCTCTGACCTTTGCACAGGGAGAGCAGCCAATCAGCCACAAAGAAACACACACACACACACAAGAAAACCCTTTTTGCTCCTTCTTCAACTGCTGCCCTGCAAGCTCTGATAAGCTCCTCGCACAGCTAATCACCTGCCTCAACAGAAACCCTGCCCCCTCTGACCTTTGCACAGGGAGAGCAGCCAATCAGCCACAAAGAAACACACACACACACAAGAAAACCCTTTTTGCTCCTTCTTCAACTGCTGCCCTGCAAGCTCTGTTTGCAGACTGTAAACAACGCCAGCCCCGAATACCAGTGTGGTGTAGTGGTTAAGAACGGTAGTCTCGTAATCTGGTGAACCGGGTTTGTGTCTCCGCTCCTCCACATGCAGCTGCTGGGTTACCTTGGACTAGTCACACTTCTCTGAAGTCTCTCAGCCCCACTCACCTCACAGAGTGTTTGTTGTGGGGGAGGAAGGGAAAGGAGAATGCTAGCCGCTTTGAGACTCCTACGGGTAGTGATAAAGTGGGATATCAAATCCAAACTCTACTTCATATTTGCCACATTGATTTCAATTCCGGGCATGAAACAAATAAGTGGACACCATCCATTTCTGCTCCATTTTGGACAGGAATTCTCCAACATTCCTAGTTGTGGTGCAAAACATCTGGCAGGTACCAGAATGAGGATGGCAGGTCAAGAGGCTAAGTTGCGTAGAAGGCAAATGCTGTATTTGAATGCAATAACATGGGCACCTTTGCACTGGTAAATACAGAATCCATAACCTACACTGAGTCCTTGAGGTAGGGCAGGGTGTAAATCAGAACGAATACACAAAACGCCTGTAAAAAGAAAAAGAAAAAAGACACAACCGTGATAACTGCTTCGCGTGCAAGCACAGGGCTGCCACATTACCACAACCAACGTCACTATCTTCAACTGGTTTCTGTGGGCAAACCGACTGGCTGCATCAGAAAGGACCAAGTCTCCCAGGAAATCCTTCGAATCCAAACTGTCAGCTAAAAGGCACCATGGCCACAGACATACATTATCCAGTTATTTCCAGCTACTGGAGCAACTGCTCCATTTTCAGTTCCCGTTGACCTGAGTTGGGTCTGAACCAGCAACCTCCCTGCAGCGAAGATGGGGAATCCCTCTGATAGCAGCTATTGCATTTTAACCAGTTCCTCCTTGCACAGCTAAGGCTTTCCTTTCCCTGTCGTTTTACATCTCAGAGTTGACATGTGGTTGAACTGATATCCTTTCCTGGTTTCCTTTCATTTTTTTTTTCATATTTTTTTTTTTGCAACTAAATGTCCAGTAGCGTTGCATAAAGAGAACCCAACAGAAAAAAGGTCAAGCCGAGTATTCGTGCCTGAGGTCTAGGATTACATCAAAGTCTTCAACGTTCATCTGTCCATAACATCAACCCAGCACTTCCTGGTTTCAGCATTACTCAAA